>NC_089840.1:7454714-8077214 GCF_035609145.1 Eleutherodactylus coqui
TCAGAAGACCCCGGCCACCATGACAGCCGAGTGGCAAGCTCCAGGTTTCACCGCACGCTGTCACATGCATCGTGTCACTTCGTGACGTGGAATCATGATGGAAAGCCGCGTGTTGATTTGCGCATTTGAGAGGCTCGGGTCTCTGTACCCGCAGGCATACAGTATGTCGCTGATCCCCACGGACAAATGATTCCGCAGCTATTAGCTTCTTGCCTTGCAATGTTGACGCGGCGGAAGTCCTCAGCGTGAAAGAAACCGCAGCGTGTTCTATTCGCCATGGAAAATCGCACAGTCGGCTTCCGTTATAGTCAATGGAGGCCGCCTGTCACATGATCCCTCCGTTGTGAGCACAGCGGACGTATCTCGTGATTACACATCACCGCTGCGCGTCATGCACTGCGCTGCGCATGCTCGGCGGACGGGACTCTCACGGCGGATCCAGAGAGCTGAGTATGGGGTCTTTGCGGGCACGGTGTCAGACTCCGCTGTGATAGTCCGCTGGCCGTGGTATGACCACAACCCTATAAACCCTTCAGAGATGAATCTGCCCTGAGGGTCCGCTTCATCCCTGGAGATCAGATAATGCCAGGAGGAGCTGCAGAGGCTCATACATTACCCTGCTGCTGAGTGGGTGACCGTGGACGGGTGGGTATGCGGGGGCTCTCTGCTGTGGTTAATAGGGGGGCCCACATTGTATGGTGAGATGTTAGGGGGCTTCTGATCTGGCAGAAACGTTCCCCCAGCGGTGAGATCTCCGCGGACCCTCACAGGTGACTCCGTTCCTGTAGACCCCTCATGCAGATTTGACCCCACGGCGCCCTTTTCCTGCCTTTATATGGCATAAATTCCTCGCTGTGACCTTTAGGATAAACCGTATTGTATTGGGGACGGTGCGGTCCTACCGCCATTATGGGCGCCGGGGTAGAGTTGTGTTGGATCTCGCAGGTGAAGCTGCAGAATTCGTCACTCACCCTCTTTCTTCTCTTCCAGGTGCGTTCCTTCAGCACGAGTGTCTCCAGACCTGTTTCCAAGTTAGTGCGGGTGAGTCCGTGGGGGTCCGGCCGTTACATAATTGGCGTTAGGGGGATTAACGTGTGAAAACATAATTCTTGGTGGGAGGTGCCGCTCGCCGTCCCCTCTGTACGGCCGGTCTTGTACAAGCGGTTTACCGGTGCATCCATATGTCTGATATGTAGAGGGGTGTCCGGCCGACCGCGGGGTTAGGGATCGAACTAAAAATGAATACATCTTGTTATTTGTACAGCGCCAACGTATTCCGCAGCGCTTTCGAGTAATCTATTTATTCCCCCCTCCCATGAGATAAATGTCCGATCCCTCGGGGTCCAACGGCTGGGATCTCCAGTGATGGTGAGACCAGCCCACCCGAATTCCCTGTAGATGCAGCTGATCTGCACACGCCCGTCCGCCGCTCCACTGGCCTCTATATGGCCGGCAGACACTGATGCTGAGCAATCTCCCTCCATCCCATACAAGTAATTGGCGCGTGCGCCCCTCCGCTCCATTCACATAGGGGCCTCTGGGTGTGCCAGACTCACCGTCACTGGCCCCCCAGCGATCAGACATTTATCTCCTGTCCCTAGGGGCGCTCTCTGCTGTCCACTCAGTGTTGTCTCTCTTTCCCCTGTAATAGCCTGTGGGGGGGACAGAATACTTGCTGATTTATAATGGAGGCGCTGATCCATCAGGACGTGCGCCGCCCCCTTATATGCGGGTTATGGGTTGGGGAGGGGCTAAAGACAAGTTTTTGTTCTCCAACTCTTTCCCTTTTCTCTCCTCAGCCGCCCATCCAGGTCTACGGATTGGAAGGCCGCTATGCCACCGCTCTCTACTCTGCCGCTTCCAAGGAGAAGAAACTGGATCAGGTGGAGAAGGACCTGAACAGAATGTCCGTGAGTGCGAAACCACAAACTGCAGTGGCCTCGGGGAGGGGCACGGGGCTCTGAAGAGTCTGATGGGTGGGACCTGTAGACGTGGTTACTGCGGGCTTGACCAGTTCTCACAGGTTACTCTGATGGGCTAATAGAGAGCACCGATGTAATAGGGGAGCCGCAGAATGTTCGACAGCATTTGTAGGCACGACTCGTACGGTGTTTGGGCGTGCCTCCACGGGGGCTGCAGCGATCGGCATCACCACTATGATGAGCCTGACATCTGCATGGGATAGTCTCCGGCGGCAGGCTGCGGCCCCCCATCTGTCCTGTCTTCACCTCCCATCTCATATACGTTCTCTTGTTCTGTCTTTTAGACTCTTATTAAGGACCCCAAGTTATCTGTCATCATCACAAACCCCCACATCAAGAGGAGCATGAAGCAGAAGACGATCACTGATCTCCTGGCTAAAGAAAAGTTTTCCCCCCTCACCTCCAACTTCGTCAGTGAGTATCCAACTTCCTGCACAGATTAAAGGGATTGTTCAGTTGCAAACTACTGATGGGCCTATTTACAGGATAAGCCATCAGCACTAGACCCGTGGGTGTCCGCTGTCCGTGGCCTCCACCGATCAGCTGTGCTGGTGCAGGAAGTAGACATCTTTGTTCACAGTGCAGTGGCCAGACTTGCTGTTACAGGCAAAGGTCCTATTCAATTTAATGGCAACTGCAGTACCGAACCTGGCCACTGGAGTGAGAACGGAGCCATCTGCTTCCTGCAGAAATCAGCCTGGGCACAAGTGTACTGACCCAGAAGAAAGCTGACCAGTAGGGATTTTGGGTTGTGGACCCCCACTGATCTGCTATTGATGGCCCATCAATCGTTTGCAGCTGGATAACCCCTATAATGTAGCTGGTATTTCATGTGCACAAAGCCCTACGGAGCTGCAGATTCTGCACTGTGGACCCCCATTACGCCCTTCTGCTCCATGAGAGTTCTGCCCTGCATTGTGGTTTGACAGGTTGTCGACCCGGTCAGACCCTCCGCCTGCAGTGCGGTGAGACCCCCGCCTTCTCCTCTGTAGTCTGTTGCTGTCCACCCCACCTCCTTCTATTTTTCTTGTAGCAGTTTATTATAGGAGCACAGATTTGTATTGCGGCTGTATTGGATCTGTGTGCCCGACGCCATAAACTGCAGGGTGCTGTAAACGGGCGCTAACTCTCCAAATCACTGGTTATGAGAGCAAAACTACAGTTTACGTTGGTGGCCTAAAATGCCTTTTTGTGCAAAAATCCCACTGGGGGCGCTGTCACTTCCCTCCAACTTGCTGACCACTGCCTGTTGTCAAGTGATGCCTCTGATACAAAATCAGCAGAACAAGAAGTGGAGGAAGATGATGAGTCCTGCTCAGTGAAGTTGGAGAGGAGGAGGAGGGACAGAATCGGAGACTTAAGGCCCTTTTACACACTATTATTGCTCAAAATTCGCCCAAAAGTCATCTTTTGAGCGATTATCGTTGCGTGTAAATGTGCGCCTATCCTGCACTGTTCGTCCATCGCTGAGCTCAGCTTAAAATTCGTCATCCCTGATAAGAGGGACCGCACGCTGAGTCCTCGGGCAGCGCTGATAACATTCCTTCAGCTTTTACCCCTGCAGGTTGTAAAAGTCCTATACTGCCATAAATGGTGCGACCCTCCCCCCCCCCCCCCCCCCCCCCCCTCCATCCCCCCCTCCCCTGCACACGACATCATTTTCTGAAGTGTCCGTTACACTTCAGCTTGTTTCAGATGTCTGTTTTAGTCCACAACCTTTTTTCTTACAATTTTTCCTTATGCCGTCCCTCTGTTATTCCTCCTGGAAAGGCATAGATGAATGGACCCCGGGGGGTTCTCCTTTCCTTATTTGTTCATGGTGGGCTTCAGTGCAGGTAGGCGTCCTACTGCCAGGGATAGTAATGCTTCTGTGCGGTCGAGTCCTGATGTCTTCGTGTTCTTCCTCCGCAGATCTGCTGGCTGAGAACGGCCGTTTGCGTTATACCCCCGAAGTGATTGGTGCTTTTGGTAAAATCATGAGTGCTTTCCGGGGAGAAGTGCTGTGTTCCCGTCACCACGGCTTCCGTAAGTGTCCAGTCCGCAGCTTCTCCACCCGGCCAAGCGCAGCGCTGACCGCAGAACGCGCCAATGTGATTAGTGTTAATAGGCAGCGGCTTCTTCTCCCCCTCGGCCGGGTTGTCTCCACAGCTCTGACTAATGGGAGAACATGTTAGTTTAGGTGGTCTGCATTTTCTTCAGAGATGGCAGGATATGCGTTATTAACCCTTTAATGACTAGCAATTGCGCAAATGTTCATGTTTGTTTCAGCTTTTCAAGAGCTGTAACTCTTATTTTATGTTGGCGGAGAGTAATGAAGGCTTGTTGGTTGCGGGACGAGCGACCTGATAGGACTGTTTAAACTAAAGGGTTTGTGCGCATGTCTGTATTAATTCCGGCCATCTTCTGCCCCCTAGAGGAGCACCCAGTAATGTTCTCTGTCGTGTAGCAGATGCTCGTGTCTTCCCTGTAAACCATCACATACTTACTACATACCATTTGTTTGCAGCCTCTGGATGAAGCCAGTCTGACGGAGTTAAAGTCGGCCCTCAATGGTTTCCTTGCAAAGGGAGAGAATGTGAAATTGGAGATCAAGGTGGGTGTTAAAATGGGTGTGATCCTCCCCTTCCTTCAACCCTTAGGCTGATACAGGGGAGTGCGATGTGGGGTGAAATCCCACCACTGAATCCCCCTCTAATCCTGTGCCCACCCACCACAGTCAGGAAGGAGATTGAAGGGGACTCTTGCAGATAATTGAGTGCTTGTACTCGGCCATTTCCATCCACTCCATCATGCAGCCGCCACGCCATTCAGTCTCCTCCGCCAAGTCCACAATAAGGAGGGGGAACACGGTCCGCCTTTTATTGGAATTGGTGGAGGTCTCAGAGGTGAGACCCCTCCCTCCTACTTATCAGACTTTTGTCACCTATCCTTTGGATAGTCGATGGGTCTATTTTGGCACAACCCCTCTAATGGGGCGAGTCGGGGTGGCCGCCCCATCTGTGGCCCTCTGTATAAGGAGGCAGTTGTACCGCACATTATAGAGGAGGCTTACAAATCTTCATCTGCCGCTAACCTGTGATGACGGATTGATGCCATAATCTAATCTTGTGACTTTACCTTTCAGACTGACCCCTCCATCTTGGGCGGGATGGTTGTCAGCATTGGGGAAAAATATGTTGACATGTCCACGAAAACCAAGATCCAGAAACTGGCTAAGATTATGAGGGACACCGTGTAAGAAGGCCGTCCTCTACCTAGTTTATCTGCTGAGCAGCCGCTGAATAAATGTTCCCGAGTGTAATTCATCCGGTGTCCGAGTTGTTGATGTCTTCCCCGTCCCCGGTGAGGTTCCCACATGTACCCTGGGCTGAGGTGTGGATGATGAGGGTGTTCTGGGCTCGCAGCCCTCCACCACATGTGCGGAGGGCTGCATGCATCTCGGGATCTACAGAAAACCTCCAATCAGCTGAGATGTGGGTTTTATTTGCAGAAACCCTCGACATGACTTGGGCTGCCTGTCCACGGCCAAGATGTCATAGCGAGATCCACGGCGATAAATCACCCGGGGAGCCAACATGACACATTTTCCATAGGATATGGGGGAGGGGGTGGGGGAGATGTGACCCCCTGCAGTGCTAGGCAGAGCCAAGACATGGGAGTCTCATTATAGAGATCAGCGGTTCTGTGGATGGGGGGGTAATATGTGATTCTGGTACAATCCCTTTTAAGGGGACCCAAGCGTGCAGTTACAAGCACTGGCCACTATACAGGGGTCAGAGCTATCTGCTTCCGCTCTGGACACTGTTGTGGTGTTGGCAGCGGGCACCTGACCAGTTGATCATACGGTATCCCAAGCGGTGGACCCCCACGATCAACTACTGATGATCTATTCTGAGGATGGGTCACCAATATTTGGCTGGAAAATCCCATTTTGTAGGGTTCCTTAGTTCAGTAAGGCCTGTTTCACGCGGGCTACAAACTACCTGCATGTGATACTCCTGGTGTCCAATGGGTTCTTTCAGGCTACAAGATCTCTAATGTGGATGAACCCGTTGCAAACCATCAGCTTCACATGCATGTGCTTTGTAGCCCAACACTCTGCAAACGGCACCATTGGGTAAAGTATTGCCGCCCCCTCAGAGGTTGCACCATATGGGATATGATACATCTGGCTGTTGTGTTCAGTCTTGTTCCTCACAATCTGAGATTTGGGTCCATGAAGGGAAACGTCCGTTGTTTGACATTCGGAGGTTGAATCCGTGTTCTAACGGCGCGCTCGGGGGATCGGTGGCTGTTTATACTCCGTCGCCATAATGATGAACTGGCAGATCCAGAAATGAAGACGGACACTTTATTACTTCACTAATAGTTTAATAAACTTTTATCCCCCACCAAAACATGAAGTCCAAACACCACAGAAGAGGCGATTAAAAAGTTCTGATATGTCTGCTAACAGGCGGAGGGCTACACGTTGCAGTACCGCTGCCTTGGCACTTTCCTGAAGATGCCCACGTGGCACGGCTCTCGGGGAACATGTAAACTAGAGAGAACGGATGAACGGTCTACTAACCCAACAAAAGTCTAAAAGGGGGACATTGAGAAAGTGCAAATAAGCAGCGCTGCTACCAGACCGACCCGATCCCAGCCGACGCGGTTTCCTACTCCATATATTATTTTTTACACCCCCTTAATTTAATGCTAAAAACAAGAAATTGCTGCAGTGGCCGAGTCTGTACCCGGCTGGGACCCCAACGACACATCGGCCAGGACAGCAGAACTGTAACTCCTACACTCGGGTAGAAGCCTGGAATTACTGGAGTGACTAAAAGACTTCCCGTAGGGCTCATTCACACGAGCGCATTTGTGCGGCGGAGCGTAATATGCAGTGAATAGAACCCACTGATCTCAATAGGTTTGTTCACATCAGCTTATGTTTTCACACTACGTGCGATTGTGTCATTTACAAACAATAATATGCGGTCTGACCAATCGTGGCGCTCTGACACACAACTGTCCATTGAAATCATTAGGCGAGAGTAAATGGACATGTGCAGAAAACCCGCGGATTCGCTGCGCGTGTAAAATCAATGTGCGGGTTGTGCATATTTTGTGGCACAAATACTCGCTGCAGCGGGCGAAAAACATGGCCACAATGCGCCCGTCTGAACGAGCTCTAATTCTGTGACGGGAAGAAAAACTAAAACTTTCCACCAAGTGCAAAAAACAAAAAAAAATAATCCAGCACCATCTAATAAATAAACCCTAAAACCTCCGTATGAAATGTAAACTGTTTCTGAAACTTTCCTACAATGTTTCAAAGTACCTTTATATTCGAGTGGTCAGTAGAACTCCCGCCCCTCCACTTGTGGCGCGAGCCGCGGGGACCAGGCGGTTTATCTCATGATTTATGCAGTGCCTTACAGCCCAACTCCCAGCCTTACTCCTGCAGCTCTCTGGGCCTGCTGGGGCTTGTAGTTGCCAGCAGCTGGGAGGCGGCGGTGCACTGGATTTGTGCAATGGTCCGTACTGGCCGATTCTTCACAACTAGACGGTATCGCCACCGCGGTGCGTACCATATTAAAACACATACCATAGTAACTAATAAATTATGCTTCAGTAGTCTCAGCCATAAACACTAATAGGAACGGGCTGTCACGGCGACGTCAGCACTAGCGCCGCAGCAGGGATCCCAACAGACGCCCGCCCGACTTTTACATAGAGAATGGATGAGATTAGAACAGATTTTTATTTTTTCTTATCCCCAGGTTGTGTCTGTGATGTGCGATACCGGGCAACCTGCGGACAAGGATGAAATGGCGCGGTTTTAGTGGATGGAAAAAAACACCACTCCCCCCACCCCAGTTAATCTATGTTCCCTTTAACACATTCACGACTGGCAGCTTCTCTCCATATTCCCGTACATGTAATATTACCTCCCGCCATCACACACTGCGGCAGCTATGGGGTGGGATGCGCCATTCTATTTTGGCAAGCGCCACCTGGCTCTCGCTGCTCAATTTTTCACATCTATAGTGGACCAGTCAACGTTACAACGTCTCTACTACGGTATTCGCTAAATCCGCCCCGTCGTGGTAGCGCACAAAATGGCCGCTGCTGTACGGGAGACGGTTCAAGAACAGTATCTGCAATCCGTACAAAATGCTTCAGCAGAGGAAGGACCACGGACCCCCCGCCGACCACAAAGACAAACTGCTCCGCATACGGGGGGCTTCGAAGATTAGATGTGGTCCAGGCGATCTTGTGCCAGGAATGGCGCCGAAGTAATGTTATAAGGAGTAACGCCACAGTGAAGACTGAAGGAAGAAATGTGACACAAAAATAAGACACGGGGAAAACAAACTCCTGTAAGGTTCTGTTCGCACGGCGCGGAGATGCTGCGGATTATCTGCAGTAAACCGCGTACTATCGGTGTGGATCCGCAGCAGACGCCGCCCCTTCAGCCACAAGGGTTAAATCTGCCGCAGATCTACAGCAAAAACCGTGTCGAAATCCGGATGCAGTTCTATTGCAGCTTTTGTCTGCATCATTTCTGCTCCGTGCCGTCAGCGTCAGCGTCCCCGCCCGGCGTTTCCGGCTATTCACAATGTACCGGTGTGGCGCTGCGCTCTTCGCGCCTCGATGACATCACACAAGTTGTCCTATCAGCTGCATGAACGAGCGCCGCGGCCTCTTCTCAGCGTCCCCGCCATTCGCCTCTGGCCCTAAATGCATTGAGCTGTAATACCAGGCATTGCGGCTATGTGATGTATGGCGCGTAGAGGCCGCAGCGCTCACACGAGGGGGTCCCCGGCCGCAGCGCTCACACGAGGAGGTCCCCGGCCGCAGCGCTCACACGAGGGGGTCCCCGGCCGCAGCGCTCACACGAGGGGGTCCCCGCCCGCAGCCCCCACTTTTAGTGTAAGTTTAAACGTTGCTGATTTTGGTGCGATCCGCAGACTTCGCTCCCAGCTTGAATTCAAATTGAAAGGATTAAATCACCAAAATCTGCCCCAAATCAGCGCCGTGTAAACACATCCTTATCGGCGGTCTGTGAGATGACACAAACATGGCTGCCTCCATCCACCAACCGCGCCGGGGGGGGGGTCTGCTTTTGTATCTCCATCCTATTAAAGTAAATATGGCGAACGGCGGGCAATAATTTGTTTGTCGCTCGGGCATAAAATTCAAACTGCGATCAGCGGCGCTCAGCTTCCATTCACTGAGTGATCGTCGCTCCTGTGTGAAAGCGTAGAAGCGATTATCGACTGCGTTCATGCGCAGCAGAATGTCCGCTCACCGATCCCTGCAGACGTGTTTTCCGCGGTATTCACCCCTCATTGGGAGGATTGAGGGATTTTGCAGCATAAATAGCAATAAAGTTCTGACGCTACGGGTTTACATTCCGCGCCGCGCGTCGTTTCTGCAGTGGGTTTCGTGAGGTTTTTTTCCGGAAGCAGATGGATGGGATTTTCAAAATGTCATCCCCTTTACTGCTCTTGTGACTGTAGAGGGTCCGGGGGGCCGCGCTGGTGGTGGGAGGAAACATCCAAGTATTTAAAAGGGGCTCACTTCTTCCCAGGAACATTCCATGCTCATGCTGCGTCAGAGGCTCGGACTGTTCAAGGGAACAATGAGCAGCGGCAATACCAGGCACAACCCCTGTACAAGGGGGGCGCTGTTTTGGGAAAATAATGAAGCCGTTTTATAACCTTATCCTAGTAGTTGTCACTCTGGTGGTCCGATTAGTCTGCTGTCCTGCGAACACAGCGCTACATTTACTTTGAAAAAAAAACTAAATGGCAGCAATCAGCTTTTACGTACCACAGATCACATGACAATAGTCGGGTCGCCATCTTGTGTACCGCAGAGCACATGATGCTAGTCCAGCAGCCATCTTGTGTACCACAGATCACATGACAATAGTCGGGTCGCCATCTTATGTACCGTAGAGCACATGATGCTAGTCCAGCAGCCATCTTGTGTACCACAGATCACATGACAATAGTCGGGTCGCCATCTTATGTACCGTAGAGCACATGATGCTAGTCCAGCAGCCATCTTGTGTACCACAGATCACATGACAATAGTCGGGTCGCCATCTTGTGTACCGCAGAGCACATGATGTTAGTCCAGCAGCCAGCCATCTTGTGTCCTCGGCCCTAACAACACTCGAGGCAAGCAGAGACGTGCACAGCAGGCCTCTACCACGGCAACGGCCCCCGGCAACCAATCACAGAACTACTTGCACTTTACCTCAGCAGTTTGAGATGTTGAAGCTGCGCTCTGATTGGTTGTTGCGGTGGCAATGACAATTTGGACCTATCGGACGGTGCGAGCCGTGCGGCCATAGATCCAAAATCAAGGCCCAGCTTGTTAGAGGGGTTGGCTGGGACTTCTAGTTCTCCACCTCTCGCTTACTGTTAAACGTCTTACTCCAGGCTTTCTTGCTAGTAATTGTTACCCACCCCTGAATGGCTGACGGTCACGAAGCGACGAAGTTCTGTAAACCGGGGGTCAGTGCAGGCGGCGGGGTGTTAGGGCAGCCTTAAAGGCTGAGGGGGACGTTTACGGAGGGAAGAACTGCGGATAGAAAGAGGCTGGACCACAATTACAAGATGGCGGGTAACCTGCTGATCCGTGGGGGTCTAACACTCTCCAGAACGAGACTTTATGTCCCCGGTGGGCTTACTGCACGCCTCGCAGTGAGGAGACTGACTGGCATGCCGCTCGCACAGTGACGCTCCATCTTCACTGGGACCACTGGAGATACCGCAGCAAGCGGTCGGCTACTTCCATCGGCCCCAGTGAAACGAATGGCGTGCGGACCGCCCATGCTTGTCCAATGTAATGTCAGTGCAGGTGGGAGATGCGACCCCCACACTGACAGGCAGCGAGGGACTTAGGACCCCCGTTCTCATGATTGACAGTGAGACCCCCACCAGTCCGCAAGTTCTCCCTCCTGTGGACATCTTCTACTTGGGGTACAACGTCTTCAAGAATCTCACACGACACGTTTAACGGTTCTTCCACTTTGTAACGTAACCCAATAATGCAGGAAATGCCATTAGTTTCTCAACCTGCGGGACTCCCACCAATACTGCAAGCGACGGCGCCGCAATAACGTATCTGCTGCGCCGCACGGACCTCCTCCAATCAACAGAGCCGACTGCACTTCCCTACACAGGTGGAATGTCGCAGTGGGCGCAGCGTTCGCACTTTGTTACGGAATTTCTGCAGCAAAACCGCAGCTTAGCGCTACAGCAGATAATACGCAGCGGTTTCCCCCTCTACATCTAGACAGGATTTACTTTAATAGTAAACGATTTTGTGGCCGTATTTCTGCAAAGTGTGAACGAACCCTTAAAGGGGTTTTCCAGAAAAAGTTGCAGGGAATGTAGCGAGATCTAGTAAGAGCAGCCCAGCGCTCCGCTCCACCCGTGGTTACATTGGCTGCACCCGTGACCTAACTGGATGACGCCAACACCCTCAATAAGACCCCCCCCTTCCCCGCTATGAAGTGCTTTATCTCACTCTGTAGTTCCCTGTCGGCCACCACTAATCAGAGACTCTGACCCCTCCCTTCCCCGACGTCTTTTCCCGCAGCACGGAATGCAGGAGGGAGCGGTCAGAGTCTCCAATTATATCAGCAGAGCCCAGACTGGAGCTACAGAGTGAGATAAAGTACTTCATGCTGTGGTTCTGCCTGCCAGAGGTACACAAAGAGGGGGAGGGGGACTAGTATTATTAGGGCCACTAAGGGGGTCACTACAAGTACTGGGGCCACTGGAATAATAGAGGTAAAATCATACGTTACGATAAGCCACGCCCCTAACAGCCCCCCTAAACCACACGCTTTACCTGTATACGGGACATCACTGGGCAAAGATGCAAAAAAATGGTGGCGTTACAGGTCATGTGATGATTAGCAGAAAGGGACCATCAGGGGAGGGATGACTAACCTGCGGCGGGGCTGTAATAAAAAGCAATTCGGACAACCCCTATAAATCGGTGCTGCACCCCGTCAGTCTCAGATTCAGTGGGGGTCCAATAGGTCATAAAGGGATAGCATAACTCAGCAATACTTCTGGGCTTTATAAAATGGTAATACCCCTTTAAGCTCGGGTGAACTCGTGCCGCTATACAGGGACCTCTTACAAGGCGATCGCACCGACTCCACAGAATATTCCCAATATTAGTACCAGGATTCAGAAAAGACGTAGCGCCTGTCCATACGGATAAAACTAGCAGATTCAGGCTGAACATCATACGTTTAGGTAAAGTACCTCTAGAACCTCCCACTATACAGCGACCAGCCTCTATCCTAGCATCCAACTGGAAAGGACATTTGGGAGGAACATTGCAGGCTGTGCCTGTCAGCTGCCTTCAGCCAATCAGCATCACTACGAGTGGTTTCTGCAATGCGGGGGTAGATGGTGGGTGGAACAAACACTGGCTGAGATGCTAGGGTGACGATTGTCGTAGGAGAGCCGGGGTGGAAGTGATTACTGTAAACAGTCATGGCGTGTGCAATGGGAGAAGGCAGCAGAATGGCAGAGACTGAAACCAGGCAACTATATAGGGACCTATAAGGACTCATGTACGTGGTTTATGCACATTGAGGGCAGCCTCACAAAAACCCTTTGAGGGGCTTCACAGCCAACATCTGAGCCCGGGGCTGTGGAGTCAGTTTTGGGTGAAGTTGGTGTGCAAAATAAAGGAATCAGAGGTTTGGCTTACAGACTCCACGGCTCTGTTAAACACCAGGGCTGTGGAGTCGGAGTCATGGAGGCGGAGTCATGGCTTACAGACTCCACCGCTCTGTTGAAGATCAGGGCTGTGGAGTCGGAGTCATGGAGGCGGAGTCATGGCTTACAGACTCCACAGCTCTGTTAAACACCAGGGCTGTGGAGTCGGAGTCATGGAGGCGGAGTCATGGCTTACAGACTCCACAGCTCTGTTGAAGATCAGGGCTGTGGAGTCGAAGTCATGGAGGCGGAGTCTTGGCTTACAGACTCCACAGCTCTGTTGAAGATCAGGGCTGTGGAGTCGGAGTCATGGAGGCGGAGTCTTGGCTTACAGACTCCACAGCTCTGTTAAGCACCAGGGCTGTGGAGTCGGAGACATGGAGGCGGAGTCATGGCTTACAGACTTCACAGCTCTGTTGAGCACTGCAGTATTTAACATAAACACATTTGTGTGGTCCGTGCAAAATCCTTCCGTCTACGGCCAGCTTTCGGCCCATTGCTCTGTACCGTATCACAACCAATCGGATGCCTGATTTAGCTACTAGCTGGCTAGTCTTGTAAGATTTTTCCATCGCCACCCCTTGGTCTGAAGTGAACGACTGGCCCCCCCCCTGGAATGCATCCTATGTAGCAGCCTCTGTGCTTGTGCAAGAAACACATTGTCACTCCACACTACCTACGCGGCGGCACCCATAGTCTGAAATAGTGGAGAACCCCTTTAAATCCCAACGCTCATCCTACAGTGACCGCTGATCTCGAGTGCCTTGCCACTGGCTTATGTGGAATGGACAGTTATAAATCTAGTGCTAGGTGGCGCTATCATCCATGAAAACGTCTGCTCATTCACGACAGGCTCCTAAAAACAGGGAACCAGCAGCTGAGTAGATCACTGCACGTTATTTCGTACGCGTCGCCTCCGGGCCGCGGTCTCCGCTGCATTTTGGTCAAATATCCTCTATTGACTTAGACAAACGAAAGCCTCCTAGGACTACGAATCCCAGCTTGTCGCCGCAGCAGCTCTTGAACTTGCTGGGGGTTGTAGTTCTGCAGCAGCAACTCTTATACCGTTCATCAGGGAATGTAAGCGTTCCTCCCGAGCGAGCGGCGATGCGGCGGAGTCCATCACAGCGAAGGTCGTTTGTGTTCAGAGACGAAAGAAACAACATCCTAAAATCTAAAATGACGTCCCACATAGAAAACACCGACATTTTCTTAGAAAATGGTCGTTCCAATTAAAAATCTACGATGGTAAAACGGAGATGTTAGATCCGGGTTTTGGCGACGATGTACCATCATGAAAGGCTGGCGGGAGCGGCCGAGGAGGAGGAGACAGACGCGGGCACCTGCCCCTCCCCCTTAGGTTTCATCGAATAGCTGTAAGTCCAGCCGGACGACTATCTCCCCCGTGGGGACCTCATGGAGGAGCAGACATTTGGTGACGGGGCCCTTGGAGCCTTGGTCCCTCTTTATGTCCGCAACTCGGATTTCTGTTCTCCCCAGAAAATCTGAAATAGAAGAAAATCCAAGTTACAGTGACTGATAACGATTCTACTAACGAGGTCTTCAGGGGCCACAAGGAAATGTTACTCCTTGTAGAATGAGACGTTATACCATTTTCTAATTTACTTTCTGTATCAATTCCTTAAGGATTTCAAAATCTCTGCTTGCTGTCATTCAATAAAACACTTCATACACTGAATGGTCTCTTTATTAGAGCCCCACCCACAACCCCAATTTCCAAAATGTTGTGCCGCTGTGTAAAATGTAAATAGCTGTTAAGAAATAAAGAATAAAATATGCTAACCATATGTCATTCACAGCAGAACATAGAACACATAACAGTATGCGTGTGCGCGCGCGGGGAGGCAGCGACACATCTCACAACTGTTGGACCAGGAATAACAAAAGACTGGAAAAGTAAGCAGTACTAATGAAAAATAACTGGATGGTCCATTTTCTACTAAGTCACCTAATTGTATCAAAAGAGCCTGTTAGAGAGGCCGAGTCTCTCAGAAGCAGAGATGGTCCGAGGTCACCGATCTGTGGGGAACTGGTTAAAAGTTGTGGAACAAGTTCAGAAAATGTTCCTCAATATAAAAGTGTGAAGACTGAATATCCACCATCTACAGCACAGAATATCATCTGGAGAAACACATGCATACAAGAGACACGGCCGACGGTCAGTACTGGATGCTGGAGATCTGCGGGCCCTCAGTCGGTGCTGCATTATATACAGGCCTGATTCTGTAATGTATTCACCGCACGGGCGCAGGGACACTTCCAGGAATCACGAGGAGAGCAACCATCCAACTGGTTATCAGCGCACAGTCCTGCACCTCTGGCGGTCTGGGGTGGCATTGTGCCTATGGCACGGGCAGCGCACACTATGAATGCTGACAGTGTATAGAGGCAACATCTGCGCCATCCAAACGGCTCTTACAGGGAAGGCTATATATATATATATATCAGCAGGGCGATGCTAAACCCCATACTGCATCCATCACAGCAGCATGGCTTCCAGAAGAAGAGTCCGGGGTGAAGCGGCCGCCAGCAGTCCAGACCGTCCACCATTATAAAACATTTGGGCGCATCATAAAACAGAAAATCCAGTAAAGGCGAGAGAGGACTGCGGAGCGGCCAGAATCCTCCATCAGACAAGAAGGGGACAACATTCTCCTCCCAAAACTCCAGCAATTGGTCTTCTTACTTCCCAGAAGAGCGATTGCTACACACAATGGTAGACATGCTGCTTGCGCAAAACTCTGACCTCCCATCAACAACAGAGATCTGGACCCATCTGACCAGGAGATATGCTGTTATCCCATCCATGCGGAGGAACGGCGAGTTGTGCGTTCGGACACGTTAGTTGGAGCTCTGGCGTTGTATTCAGCTGACTGTGCAGCCTGTTGGTCAGAACGATTCCTGACATCCCCCTCCGACCCCTTTCAGCGATGAGTTATTTCTGCCCACAGGATCTCCTTTCACTGGCTGTTTTCCTCCACCGCGCCATTCTCGGTATACTGTCCACATCGTTACATGAGAAACCCCCCGCGGTTGGCAGTGAGACCCCGGCTAGTCCAGCACCGATGACCGGCCTCGCTGGAAGTCACTCCGATGAATTTTCCCATCTAATGTGGATTCATACTTAAACTGATCCGCAGAAAACTTGTCCCGTGATTTTATGCCGCACTTCGGGGTCACGGGGGGAATCACCATACAGGGGGCACCAATCGTGAGAGTACGGGGGGCTCTAAAAAAGGGTGTACTTTTGTAATTAAATATCAGCCGCGGTCATGTGATGGACACAGATGGAGGCTCCTTACAGGACATGAGCCATGTACCCATGGGTCCATCACATGACCAGCACAGAGGTTTATTCACTGGAAGTAAACTAAGGAAAATTCCCATAGAATGACAGCAAGCAGAGATCTTGGAAACTGTGAAGAATGGATACAGAAAGTATATTGGAAAACTTTACATTATACAAAGAACAACATTTACTTAGTGAAACCAGAACAGCGGTGAACACGAAGGCCTCCTGTCCGATGAACCGCCCGCGGACCTCGCATGACACGCTCTTCATAGGCCAACTATGGAAGGCGCAGCCCGACATTCACGAGTGGAGAATCATAGGGATTCTCCGCTCGCGGGATTCAAATCACGACATGCCGCGATTCTCTGCAGTGAGCCTATGAGACCCGTCAGTGCTCCCCCCTCCACCCCCGCTGGCGATATTCCGTCACGGCCGCGGACAGACAGCCTGACTGTTAATGTGACATCCGTCCTCGTTCATTTGTATCCTAGAAAAGTAAATCTGCTGCTGACGGATCTTCTTCGTCTCTTTACGCATCATGTAACACATACAGTAAAATCCACGGAGGTGCGCCGCGGTTTGCACAAGCGTCTGGCGAGTCCTTAAAGGGGTATTCCAGTCTTTTCATTTGAGGTCATCAGTAGTTGATGGATGGGGGGGTCCTGTCCATCAGCTGATCGTCTGGCCGGCTGCACTGCGCATCAATGGTCAGAGGAAGCAGGGTAAGCGCCTCGATGCTTCCTGCTGTCGCATCGCCAGGACGTCCTCTCCTGGGCAGGAAGTGTAGGAGAAGCCTCTATTGACTTCAATGGGAGTGAAGCTGGCGCCTCTGTTTCTCCCCGCTTCTTCTGACCATTGATAAAAATGTACGACCAGCAGCACAGTGCAGCGGGTTGGACAATCACCCACTGGACAGGCTGCTGAGCAGCAGACCCCCATCTATCAACTACTATGCAGGGTATAGACCATCAGTTAAATACTCCTTTAACCCTTTTCAATCCAATTTTGGATTCAGGGTTTCCTAAAAGGCTTTCTCTTGTTGCTGTTATACAATGGTGCCATCTGCTGGCTAAAGAGTGTGCACCAGAGAGGCTCTGACAGCGGAGTGGCTGGCAACAGACGGTAAGAATACCCTGTCGGACGTCTTCTGACATTGGAGATGTACAAGCTTTAATCAGAATGTAGGAAGACGTCAGACAGTGGATTGGAAAGGGTTAAAGCAACCATCTGGTTTCACGATAAAATTCTGTCCCTGGTCAGGAGCGGGTGGTATGTCACCTACCCCTCGGTTCTCTGCTCCCCGTCTGATCCGCCGGTTCTGGTCCTGGATTTCAGCCATCCAATACAGCGGCAGCAATTTTCTACCTACCCAATGCACACTGGGCACTGCTGTCTGATTAGCCAATGTTAATCACATGAGCAGCTCTGGCCAATCAGAAAGCAGATATAGTGCATTGGAAGTCTAAGACCGCCTGCACATGAACGAGTCGGAGCCCGCAGTGGAATGGGTCTCTGACCGCGGCCGGCAACCCCATGTACCTTCTTTTCCTGTACGGCGGATGCTCACCATCAGTCATTTGCACAAAAATAGAACATGCTACGATTTTCAATCAGCTCGCAATCTATCTGCTCATATGCAAATGTTCTATTTTTGAATGGGTGCGGAATACCGCGGATCATCCGCACGGGTGACGATCGCAGATTCTGCTATTCAAATCCGGTTTTGTGCAGCCGGCTCAACCCTCTCAATGCATTATGGGGAATAAGGTAGTCTGAAGATCCTGTTGGTCAAATGGGACCTAAAGCCGCAGAATGGGAGAGCTGACGAACAAGTGCCGGTAACATCCCCCCTCCCCCCGTGGGCCTGAGACAGAATACGTCCTGAAACCGGAGGGTCCCTTTAATAAATTGCCGCCCCGTAACGCAGTACTGACCGTCTGGGGAGAATTGGTCCCTCTCAAACACAGTGATGCAGAGGACGTCCTGCTCCAGGTCCTTGATGAAGAACTGACAGTTGGAGTTCCACTTGGGGTTCAGGGTGTCCTGGATGGTCTTTGTGATGTGGCACTGGGAGCCCATCGTGATCTCACAGTACGGATTACTCTTCCCTGCGAGAAACAGAAGAACACACGGCTCAGATCTCACGTCCACCACGCCGAGGCGCTAACGTCAGAGTCCTGGAAGGATGAGCAGATGACGGTCCGTCCACCAAGCCGGAACCAATTGCTTCTTCTGACTCTGAGGCCCAATGTCCACGGACGGATTTGAACCGCGGAAATCCGCGTGGATTCGCCGTCCGTAGAAATGAATGAAGCTTCCGCAATTGATTTTAGGTCCGCGGATTTGATTTTATGGTATTTACTATCCGCGCGGATCTGAAATCGCAGCCTGCCTTATTTTCATTGCAGATTCCGCACGGATCGTGCTCCATTGAAGTCTATGGGAGTCACGGATCCGCAGCAATCCGCAAATACATTTAAATGCATTTGTGGATCACACGTGCGGATTTAAAGCCTGGTGGGTGGGGAAATGGGGTTTTCTAAGAAGCATCTGTCGGCCATTTTGTTTTTCATTCATTTCCGCGCGGAATCCGCAATTCAAATCCGCGAACACCAGTGCAGAAAAAAACACAGAATCGGCGACCACCCGCAATTATTAAAAAAACATTTTTAGCACGATTCGCAGTTAACCTGCTGCTGATCTGAAGCTTAGATCCGCAGCGGGCACACTGCGTGCCGTGGACATTAGGACCTACATTTGTTTCTAGGACAGGGTGACAACAAATATGGCCTTCATGACAGCTTCCAGAAATAGTTACCCAACTTTCGCAGCCCCCCCGAAAATGGTTAATCTGCCCAGTTACACAGTGATAGAACCCAAAGTCCCATAGGACAGCGCTATGTGCTGCACCGGATTCTGAAAAGGCCGGGTAATAATCGCGGTGATGGCAGCCATACTGGTCAGCAACCTTCCACTCCAGGAACGGCGGAATAGAAATGTTAACAATCGAACTAAAGTGTGAGCATCTCCGGCTGGAAGTGATCCTGTGATCGGAGCACTCAGAGAAGGTGCTCACTCCTCCTCCTGGCATCTGTGCCCCTGTGCTGTCTGTGCTGCGTACGGTACCTGCAGGAACGCAGATGCTGGGAGGGGGAGTGAGGATCTTCTCTGAGTGCTGCAGCGGCACCCGGTCCCAACTGCGCTTGATGACAGGGTTACTGCTTGGCCAGAGGCTCATGTGGGGAGGCACTATTATTACTAGGACTGTTAAAGAAAGTACTTTTACTAGAGGATCACTATTCCCATTTGTGCCACTGAGAGGGGGCACTATTACTATTGGGGCCACTATATGGGGTACTATTACAACTAGGGCCACTGAAAGGGAGCACTGTTACTATTGGAACCACTGAGAGGAGGCACTATTACTATTGGGGCCCCTGAGAAAGGGTACGATTACTATTGGGGCCACTGAGAGAAGGCACTACCGGTATTACTATTGGGGTCCCTGAGAGAAGGCACTACCGGTATTACTATTGGGGTCCCTGAGAGAAGGCACTACCGGTATTACTATTGGGGTCCCTGAGAGAAGGCACTACCGGTATTACTATTGGGGTCCCTGAGAGAAGGCACTATTACTACTGGGGCCACTGAAATTATGAAGGTAAGAACATACATTGTGATAAGCCACACCCCTAAACCACGCCATTGGTCAGGCAAAGGACCTTCCACACTCACCATGTGATCGGCAGGGTTTCAGTTCGATGCCTTCTACAATATTCACCATCAGTCTCCCGATTCCCGTCGCCCTCTGAGAACGCACTGCAAATCAAGTGAAGAAATGGATGTGTGCGGCGCAGAATAAATGTGAGGGGCGGCTTCATTATATACCTGGATGAGGCTGCTGGTTCATTTCATCACCCGCTCTCTCCTCAGCCTGCAGCCACCACTAGGGGGCAGCTGTGTACGACCTGCATGCAGATTGGCCCCCTAGTGGCAGCAACAGGCAGCCAAGACTTATTCAAAAGTGCTTAGTGGGAAAGAGGAAAGAAAAAGTAAGTTATGGCGCCGGTTGTGATGCGTCTTCTGTAACGGTACAAACGCCATTCAGAGACATAACGGACCGGTATTTAGTAACATCAGCAGGGGGCATAACTGCAGGAAAAGCAGGATTTACCTAAATACGCCTTCTCCCGCTTCTTCTTCTCCGTCTCTATGTACAGCTCTGAAGCAGCCTTAATTTTCTGCACCCACGCCGTCCTGGAGGAAACAGAATATTGCGCCATTTACAGGTAGCAACCAACCGCAGCGCTGATATACAGGAGCATCCCGCCCCTCGCCCGCCGGATCATCTCATGGGGTTGTGCCCACGATGAGCGCTGATAAAACAAGTCGATTGGCACTCATTAACCCCTTAAGGATTGGTCTTTTTTTTTTGCATTTTCGTTTTTTCCTCCCCACTTTCAAAAGATCAGAGCGCTTTTAGTTTTCCGTCAGTCTGGGGGCTTCTTGTTTGCGGGACGAGTTGTAGTTATAATGTAGTGTTTCCCAACCCCAGTCCCCAGGGACCAACAGGCCATGTTTTCAGGATCTCCTATAGTAAGACCACCGGAGGCGATGTCTGAGGACCGCCAATGACGACATCGCCTGTGCAATACTGAGGAGATCCTGACAACCTGACCTGCGGGGGGCGCTGAGGACCGGCGGTGGGAACACTGATACAATGTACTGAAAAACTATGAAAAATTGGAGTGAAATGGAAAAAAATGCAATTCCGCCATCCTTGGGACGTTTCTCTGGTGAACGCACTGCAGCAAAAATGATGGAGGAGGAACCACCGTAGAACCCCGCTCGCCCTCCACGGCGCTGTGAAGCAAGAATCCCTGCGACTCCTACCTGCAGGGTCGGACGGGCCCACCAAAGTACCAGACGATAGACACAACTATGGCCCCAGAGGTCCAGCAGAAGATGACCCCCATTGAAGGGGACGTGGGAGCCATTCGTCATCTATTTCTGGTGTGATATGTCCATCGCGCCCCCATCCAACACCCGGGCCCCCCGGCATCATGTGTTTATACGGGAAGAGACCCCCAAGTGTTGTCTATTCATATCCTGGACCTCCGTGATGGACAGCTATCGCCATCATGTGGAGTCTCGTGTAATGATGGGAGTAGTAGTTCGTCTTACCTCTCATTTATACTCTCCGCCCGGAGGGTGTAAACGCGATCAATGTGAGAAATGTGGAAGATGGGCTCATCCCCCGAGGGGTCCGTGGGCAGCTTCACCAGCACTTCATTCAGGAATATCGGCTGTCAGAGGAAGACGTACATTAGTAACACCATACGGAGCATGTTCACTTGGAAAAACGTATTAGCAACAGGCGGAGCAGAGGCGACAGAATCCTGCTGCCGGTCACACCCAAACATGTAGCATTTTATAATCTGTTTTTATTGTTTGATTGTAGATTTTTTATTCTATTGTCTGTACATGACTACGGGGGCGGCCATCCTGTCTGTACATGACTATGGGGGCGGCCATCCTGTCTGTACATGACTATGGGGGCGGCCATCCTGTCTGTACATGACTATGGGGGCGGCCATCCTGCCTGTACATGACTATGGGGGCGGCCATCCTGTCTGTACATGACTATGGGGGGCGGCCATCCTGTCTGTACATGACTATGGGGCGGCCATCCTGTCTGTACATGACTATGGGGCGGCCATCCTGTCTGTACATGACTATGGGGGTGGCCATCCTGTCTGTACATAACTATGGGGGCGGCCATCCTGTCTGTACATGACTATGGGGGCGGCCGTCTTGTCTGTCCATGACTATGGGGGCGGCCGTCTTGTCTGTCCATGACTATGGGGGCGGCCGTCTTGTCTGTACATGACTATGGGGGCGGCCGTCTTGTCTGTACATGACTATGGGGGCGGCCGTCTTGTCTGTACATGACTATGGGGGGCGGCCGTCTTGTCTGTCCATGACTATGGGGGCGGCCATCCTGTCTGTACATGACTATGGGGGAGGCCATCCTGTCTGTACATGACTATGGGGGCGGCCGTCTTGTCTGTCCATGACTATGGGGGCGGCCGTCTTGTCTGTCCATGACTATGGGGGCGGCCGTCTTGTCTGTCCATGACTATGGGGGCGGCCGTCTTGTCTGTCCATGACTATGGGGGCGGCCGTCTTGTCTGTCCATGACTATGGGGGCGGCCGTCTTGTCTGTACATGACTATGGGGGCGGCCGTCTTGTCTGTACATGACTATGGGGGCGGCCGTCTTGTCTGTACATGACTATGGGGGCGGCCGTCTTGTCTGTACATGACTATGGCGGCGGCCATCCTGTCTGTACATGACTATGGGGGCGGCCATCTTGTCTGTACATGACTATGGGGGCGGCCATCTTGTCTGTACAGGACTACGGGGGCGACCATCCTCTCTGTACATGACTATAGGGGTTGCCATCTTGTCTGTGCATGACTATGGCGGTGGCCATCCTGTCTGTACATGACTATGGGGGCGGCCATCCTGTCTGTACATGACTATGGGGGCGGCCATCTTGTCTGTACATGACTATGGGGGCGGCCATCTTGTCTGTACAGGACTACGGGGGCGACCATCCTCTCTGTACATGACTATAGGGGTTGCCATCTTGTCTGTGCATGACTATGGCGGTGGCCATCCTGTCTGTACACGACTATGGGGGCGGCCATCTTGTCTGTACATGACTATGGGGGCGGCCATCTTGTCTGCACATGACTATGGAGGTGGCCATGTTGTCTGTACATAACTACGGGGGTGGCCATCCTCTCTGTACATAACTATGGGGGCGGCCATCCTGTCTGTACACGACTACGGGGGCGGCCATCCTCTCTGTACATGACTACGGGGGTGGCCATCTTGTCTTTCACGACTACGGGGGCGGCCATCCTCTCTGTACATGACTATAGGGGTGGCCATCTTGTCTGTACATGACTATAGGGGCGGCCGTCTTGTCTGTACATGACTATGGGGGCGGCCATCCTGTCTGTACATGACTATGGGGGCGGCCGTCTTGTCTGTCCATGACTATGGGGGCGGCCGTCTTGTCTGTACATGACTATGGGGGCGGCCGTCTTGTCTGTACATGACTATGGGGGCGGCCGTCTTGTCTGTACATGACTATGGGGGCGGCCGTCTTGTCTGTACATGACTATGGCGGCGGCCATCCTGTCTGTACATGACTATGGGGGCGGCCATCTTGTCTGTACATGACTATGGGGGCGGCCATCTTGTCTGTACAGGACTACGGGGGCGACCATCCTCTCTGTACATGACTATAGGGGTTGCCATCTTGTCTGTGCATGACTATGGCGGTGGCCATCCTGTCTGTACACGACTATGGGGGCGGCCATCTTGTCTGTACATGACTATGGGGGCGGCCATCTTGTCTGCACATGACTATGGAGGTGGCCATGTTGTCTGTACATAACTACGGGGGTGGCCATCCTCTCTGTACATAACTATGGGGGCGGCCATCCTGTCTGTACACGACTACGGGGGCGGCCATCCTCTCTGTACATGACTACGGGGGTGGCCATCTTGTCTTTCACGACTACGGGGGCGGCCATCCTCTCTGTACATGACTATAGGGGTGGCCATCTTGTCTGTACATGACTATAGGGGCGGCCGTCTTGTCTGTACATGACTATGGGGGCGGCCATCCTGTCTGTACATGACTATGGGGGCGGCCGTCTTGTCTGTCCATGACTATGGGGGCGGCCGTCTTGTCTGTACATGACTATGGGGGCGGCCGTCTTGTCTGTACATGACTATGGGGGCGGCCGTCTTGTCTGTACATGACTATGGGGGCGGCCGTCTTGTCTGTACATGACTATGGCGGCGGCCATCCTGTCTGTACATGACTATGGGGGCGGCCATCTTGTCTGTACATGACTATGGGGGCGGCCATCTTGTCTGTACAGGACTACGGGGGCGACCATCCTCTCTGTACATGACTATAGGGGTTGCCATCTTGTCTGTGCATGACTATGGCGGTGGCCATCCTGTCTGTACATGACTATGGGGGCGGCCATCCTGTCTGTACATGACTATGGGGGCGGCCATCTTGTCTGTACATGACTATGGGGGCGGCCATCTTGTCTGTACAGGACTACGGGGGCGACCATCCTCTCTGTACAGGACTACGGGGGCGACCATCCTCTCTGTACATGACTATAGGGGTTGCCATCTTGTCTGTGCATGACTATGGCGGTGGCCATCCTGTCTGTACATGACTATGGGGGCGGCCATCTTGTCTGTACATGACTATGGGGGCGGCCATCTTGTCTGCACATGACTATGGAGGTGGCCATGTTGTCTGTACATAACTACGGGGTTGGCCATCCTCTCTGTACATAACTATGGGGGCGGCCATCCTGTCTGTACACGACTACGGGGGCGGCCATCCTCTCTGTACATGACTACGGGGGTGGCCATCTTGTCTTTCACGACTACGGGGGTGGCCATCTTGTCTGTACATGACTATAGGGGTGGCCATCTTGTCTGTACATGACTATAGGGGTGGCCATCTTGTCTGTACATGACTATAGGGGTGGCCATCTTGTCTGCACATGACTATAGGGGTGGCCATCTTGTCTGTACACAACTACGGGGGTGGCCATCTTGTCTGTACACGACTACGGGGGCGGCCATCCTCTCTGTACATGACTATAGGGGTGGCCATCTTGTCTGTACACGACTACGGGGGGCGACTATCTTCTCTGTACGTTTCTATGGGGGCAGCCATCTAGTCTGTACCTGATTACAGGGGCGGCTATCTTGTCTGAGCTGCAGTTAACAGCATTTAGGAATATGCTTTACAGCAGCCAAATGGGCCGTAGACACAGTGGACAAGCGGAGACTCATTGACCTCTATGGGAGGGTGCTGTGGGCATGCTCTGTGACCTGTACAAGGAAGGAGAGGAGGTAAGCTTTGACCATCTGTTGTGAATGGTGGATCCTGTGTTATCTCTATACAGTTAGTCCCCTACTTGTGAACGTTTGAGTTACGAACTTCGCAACATGCGAACAATCAGTCCTGCACAGTATGATGCTCTGGCATTACATCATACTGCGCAGGGAGCGGACAGGCTTCTATCAAGCCTGAGAAAAGCCTGTCCGGTGAGATCGCGGGACGCTGTGCGGTTGCTAGGCAGTCGGGGGCCTTCTGACAGGCCCTAGGGCTGCCTATGCAGAGCACCTATCAAGCCGTGCGCTTGAGAGGCACTCTGCATAGGCAGCCCTGCGGCCTTTCAGAAGGCCCCCGGCTGCCTAGCAACGGCACAGCGTCCCGCTGCAGACACTGTACGGGCCCCCTGAACGTCGGGTGCCGGCTCTACAGCCGGCACCCGGAGGCAGCAGTTCCAACGAGCCGCACTGCTTGTCAGAACTGCTGCTGCCGGGTGTCCGCTGTAAGAACAGCCGTCACCTGACGTTGTATGGAGCGGGATCCACCCGCGATCCCGCTTTATACAAACATTTGTGCGGACTTGCGAACAGGTTCCCGGAACAGAACCTGTTCGCAGGTAGGGGAGTATCTGTATATAGGTGTCACCTGTCAGTGTAATCCTGCCTGTGATGATAATGAGATGACGGCTCAGAAGTTTCCTCCACAGAACAGGAAGTGTCAGACTATTATTAGGCCTAGTGGTCAGTGTGCAGGGAGGGGAGGAGGTGAGAACTGCAGGATTGCAGGATTTTCACTATCGCTGTGTAGAGCTGGTATCCGACTATTATGTGAGGATTGCTTTATTTAGAGGTATACTGGGATGGAGACCGCTGTATCTACCTTATGAGCGGGGCGCTGGTGCTGCTGACTATAGTAATGGTGGGCAAAGTCCCAGATCACTGAATGAGCCATGCTGGATTATCAGGTTATGGCAATGACCGGACCTCCCGCCGGCTGCTTCTCACTCACCGTCTTGTACATCTTGTACTGCAGGTTGGACTTGGGGCTGAACACCTTGTCGGTCCCGGAGGAGCCCAGAGGTTTGATCACCTGGGTCAGCAGCAGGAAGTCATTGAACAGGAAGCCGTATAACTCCTTGTTACTCTTCGCCTTGTAGAGTTTCCCGCTGTGCAGGAATTTGCGCGGCCCCAAGCAGTTGGTGACGGAGTTGAACACAAGTTGCTGGAAAGGAAAAAAATGGCAGCAAAAAGTCAACAATCCAGAAGAGATTTATGGCAGAAAGTGCAGGATGGAACTTGTAGTTCCCCCGTAGCTGGATACTAGATATCCCACATCAGGAAACCGATGGCCAAATAAACACATGCGCAAAACTTGTATCACTGTGCAGCGGAGAAACATCTCCTGGTCGGATGGATCCAGATTTCTGTTCCTGATGGGAGGAAAGGATTTGGCGCAAGCAGCATGAATCGCTGACCCCTTCCTGCCAGCTGGTCAGAACATGTCAGCACCGCCATCTAATCTGCAGCAACTACCTGAAGCTTCCTGTCCGCAGGGGCCGGTATTCCTGTAGAACCAATTCATCACTGAGTGGAATCTACACCACAAGGAATTACTGTAGTACTGAAGGTCAACGGAGTCCAACGCTACTAGATGGGGGTCTCTAATAAAGGGGCAGTCTGTGGATACAGGGAAGGGGGGGGGGGGGGGCGGACCCCCTATCTGATTATTTAGTATCTTACACATTTCCCCCTTTCTGCATGTAATGGTGTGACGCACATGCGATCTAACATACAGACGCGGGTACCTACCTCCGACAGCCCCTCGCACTGCACGTGCGCCTGAATCCACTCCAGACGGTCGGAGTTTTCCTTCTCGCGGACGCCCTCGTTGACCTGAGAGCACAGTTCCTCGGCCTTCTCCAGCGCGTGCTTCAGGTGGCTGTGATCCGGGTGGTTCTCCGGGGTGTTCTCTAGAATCTAAATACCCATCGTACAGAAGGGGTTAATATTACACTAAACAAGAGATCCAAGAATCGGTGAGCGGGCGGCAGGCGTATGATTATATCCACCTGTGCGACTTCATATAGAGCTCTCACTCTGCACATGGGGGTATTACCACCGACACTCCCGGCCTCCTCTTCCTCCTCAGATGGTCATGTAATCTCCGATCTGACCGCTCAGATCTACTGAGAGGTTATGGATTAATTTTCTAGTCAGAGTCTCAGTCTGTGTGATGCTTACATGCACCTACCACAGAAACTGCCTGGAGGGCGTCAGACACTCCTCTCACAGTTACTGATAATCACACAGGTATAATAAAGGAGATCACAGCTCATCCTCCTGACTGGATACTTATGGTCTATAGCTTATTAAGCTGAATATAGAAGGTAGTAATAATTAAATGGTCCCCCAGCAGGCAGAAATGGTACAGCCTCTAAGTAATGCTATGCTGATGGGATTGATATCAAACTGAATGTAAAAAATTTCTGCATCAAGATGCACCCAATAAGCATCAGACAGGGGGCCGCACTGCATGAATATGGGAATAATAAACAGAGGAGACCTTCGGAGTGTGACAGGCAATCAGGTGCGGGGGCAGGGATTGAAAAATGTGTTTTCACCTAAGTAGGCCTTTAACCTTTTCCAATCCAATTTGTATCCTGGTTTTCCTAGGGGGCTTAATCTTTTTCTGCCATTATACAGTGGCGCTATCTGCTGGCTAAAGCCAGTACTGCATGAGGTGAAACGTTGGATAGGCTCCGACAGAGAGGATGGCAATATACAGTAAGAGAACCCCGACGGACGTCTTCCAAAATCGGAGCTGTACAGACTTAAATCATAATGTCTTCAGAGGTCAGAGAGTGGATTGGAAAGGGTTACGTCTACATAGGTAAACCAGACCACCATAGTCCACCTGTCAGACGCTGGCAGCCATATTACCTCCAAACAGTACGAACGTGAAGTGATCATGGACGCCCTGCTTCTTGTTACCTACGTTTTTGATGATGAGCGGATATCTTGTGACCCGTTGCATAGGTTTGAGGATGAAGCTGGACAGCGGCATTCCTTTACATCGAGGATCCATGGCTAGTCGCTGCGGGGACAACAAAACATCCATTTAACCCACCACTAAAGAGCGCACCCAAAATCACTTCAAAAAGGGATCTACTAGGGGCGGTCCGAAAGAAAATGAGCAATATGCATAATAAATGGTGTCAGAGATCTGGATGGGGGGTCTTATCAAGAGGTTTCACCGTATGTATGGAAATGTCTCGAGGGTCTCAGTCCTGGAGATTCAGTAGCAGTCGGGGGGTTGAAGGCTGGTTCACCCAACAATCGGCCAGCGAACAAGTGGACGCTCGTACGTCAGCTATTGATTCAGTTTCACAGAAAACGTAAAAATACTCGCCAACTGGCGGTTCATCTCTCCGCGTGAACCACCGGCCTACGGGGACGAACAATTGTCCTAGTGGTCGTTCGACCCCATAAGCCGCTGTAAAAGAAAATGAAACCTGCGCCGATCGGTGTGGCCGGCGCTCGTTCCATCGGCCCGTGTGAAGGGACCAAGAGCGATCGGTACTTACTTTAACAAACTCCTTGAACTCAGGCACTTCATCAGTTTTCTGCTGGATGAGGGCGGCGCCGTTCAGCTGGCAGCTACAGAAGCGGATGTATGGCTGCATGTGCGGCAGCTGGGCTGTCAGGATGTCGCCGATCATCTTAACGGGCATCTTCTCCCCAGACATCTTTTTACGGACACGTAACGCTCTACAGGCAGAAGAGGAAACGATCACATGCAAGAGGCAGTCGTTTCAACATGGAGTGCGGTAACTCATGCATGACTACTCTTAAAGGGGTGGTCCAGTTAGGTTTTAATAATAATAATAA
Organism: Eleutherodactylus coqui; assembly: GCF_035609145.1. Lineage (NCBI taxonomy): Eukaryota > Metazoa > Chordata > Amphibia > Anura > Eleutherodactylidae > Eleutherodactylus > Eleutherodactylus coqui. The sequence goes on from NC_089840.1 coordinate 7,483,592, forward strand.
ACTTTATTTGTATAGCGCCAACATATTCAGCAGCGCTTACATAGACAGGGGATACAGAAAGACAAAAGTACAAACATTACAGAACCGCGGTTACATAGTAATCAGCTGATGGAAACAGTAGGGGTGAGGGTCCTGCTCCAACGAGCTTACATACTACAGGTAATGGGGGGATACAGAAGGTAAAGGGGCTGGAGATGTGCACGGTATGGCGGGGTGGAGATGTGCATGGTATGGCGGGGTGGAGATGTGCACGGTATGGCGGGGTGGAGAGTGAGGGGTGATATACACATAGACAATGGTCAGACATTTAGCCGCGTGACGGCAGAAACAGTATGACTGCAGGAGCGGTTTATGATGGCTAGCAGGGATTGCAGTCAGTAGGTCAGGGAGCATGTTATCAGGCGGAGTACAGAGGGGTTTGTTTAGGGAATTCGGTATGCCTCCCTGAAGAGGTGTGTTTTTAGAGCACGCCTGAAGTTCTGCGAGTCCTGGATTGCTCGGGTAGCCTTTGGTAGTGCGTTCCAGAGGACCGGTGCTGCTCTGGAGAAGTCTTGGAGGTGGGAATGAGAAGTTCGAATTAAAGGGGCGCTCAATCTGGTTTCGTTAGCAGAGCAGAGAGCCTGGGCTGGTTGATGGATTGAGATGAGGGATATAATGGAGGGTGGCGCTGCACTGTGGATGAGGGATACAATATAGGGTGGCGCTGCACTGTGGAGGGCTTTGTGGATGAAGGTAGCGAGTTTAAATTAAATTCTGTATTTAACGGGCAGCCAGTGTAGTGACAGGCACAGGGCAGAGGCGTCCGAGTAGCGGCTGGACAGGAAGATGAGCCTGGCTGCCGCATTCAGGATGGATTGGAGAGGGTAGAGTCTGGTGCAGGGGAGGCCGATCAGCAACGAGTTGCAATAATCGAGCCGGGAGTGGATGAGGGCAACAGTAAGCGTTTTTATCGTATCCACAGTGAGAAAAGAGCGGATTCTTGCGATGTTCTTGAGGTGCAGCTGACATGTAAAAGAGAGATCAGAATCAAATATGACCCCAAGGCAGCGGGCGTGTTGTCTAGGAGTTATGGTGGCGCCACACACTGAGATGGAGATGTCAGGAGGAGGTCGGTTAGTGGAGGGTGGAAATACCAGCAGGTCAGTTTTAGAGAGGTTTAGTTTTAGGTAGAGAGAGGACATGGTGTTAGAGACAGCGGACAGACAGTTAGTGATGTTTTGGAGTAAAGGTGCAGAGATGTCACGGGAGGAGGTGTATAGCTGGGTTTTGAAAATTAACTCCTCGAAGTCGCGGCCCTTTTTTTTCCAGTCCTGGTTTTTCTTCATGACTTTTAAAAGATCGTTACTCTTTTATTTCACGTCGCTGTCTTCGGCTTGTTTTTTGCAGGACGAGTTTTAATTTTCAACGGTACTATTTAATGTACTGAAAAACTCGGAGTGTCCTGAAATGTGGAGCGAAATGAAAAAAAATGCATTTTGCCATCTTTGGGGGTCTTGTTTTTGCAGTGAACACACTGCAGCAAAAAAGTGACACTTTATTCTGTTTGTCAGTGCGATGACGGCGATACCAAATTTACATCGGTTTTTTGCGATAGAACTTAAAAAAAAATAAATAAAATAAAATATTATATATACACACACACACACACACACACACACACACATATATATATACAGTATACCTCGGGGAAAGTATCTCTTCCGCCATCATGTTTTTATTTGTCCGTGTTGTGTGCGGCTCGTTTTTTTGCGGGACGTCCTGTAGTTTCTGTCGGTATCATTCTGGAGTACATATAACTTTTTGATTGTTTTTTATTTAATTTTTTCTTGGAGACGGGGGGGACCAAAAATTTTAAATACCGGCTTTGTGTGCTTTTTTTTTTTCCAACCACGTCCATCGTGTGGGATAAATAATGTGTTACTTTGCTAGAACGGACCTTAACAAATGTTTTTTTTATAAATATGGGAAAAGGTTTTTTTTAATTTTAACTGTTTACTTCCTTTTACTTTTTCTAATATTTTTTTAAACCCATTTCTTTCTAGTTCCCCTTATTAGGGACTTGAACCTGTGATTGTTTCATCAGCTTATCAAGACACACCACAGGTATTTCTTGATAGGCAATCGGCCAAGGCAGAATTGGGGGCCTTCATGATTGCATTGCAGTGGGGGGGCCTTCGGAGCCCTCAAACTCTGATCGGGGGATTTAAATGCTGCTGTCAGAACTGATCACGGCTGTTGTAGCGGATGTCAACTGTAAGAAACAGCCGGCATCAGCATTATGTGGAGTGGGATCAGCTCCAAATCCCCCCTCCATACGAATCCTGAATTAACAGGACGTACTTACCCATCCTCGGCCCCAGTGACCCAGGGTTGCAGCTCCGCGATTCCTCCAGTCTCTGTTGACAGCAGAGGTCAGGTGACCACTACCTGCCAATCAGAGGCCCCAGCATCACTGTCCTTTTTTGTGGCATCAGTGCTCACATCCTGGGTACCATGATGCTTGGAGAGGCAAGAGGTGATGCGGCAGCCTCTGATTGGTAGGCAGCAGTCACCTGACCTCCGACAGAGACCAGGTGAACAGTGGGGCTGCAGTGCTCGATCGCTGGAGCTGAAGATGGGTAAATACTGCTGGATTGGTTAATTTTAGGGCATTTGCACTTAATATTTAATTTTCAACAAGTCACTGGATAACCCCTTTAAGAATGATTTTCAGATAATTTTAGATAATTAATTATTAATCTGTAAAAAGATCAAATACAAAGGCAGCCAGTAGATCACACCGGATCTCAAAGAAAAGACTCAAAATGACAATGTTTACTAAAATAAATTGTGGGTCGGAAGGAAATGGTTTGTCATTGTGGAGACTTCTAAGCCCTGCAATGCTCCTCTGGGAAATTTGGTATGCAAATCAGTGCTTGGCCTTGTGACAGGACTAGGAATTAGCCAATAAAGTGTGTAATTTGTGGAGAAGCAACTGATGTATCAGCGGTCAACAGGATCCAAAGGTCAACAGGATCCAAAGGTCAACAGGACCCAAAGTCATCAACCAACTGAGGGCTGCATTACAAATCACCCAGAAAGTCAATTTCTCTGGCAAATGCAATCAAGCTGCCCGATGCCGGGTTGTGAGAACAGGTCCCACTACAGGACATCGGGGCCTCTTGCCATGTTCATGGAGTCTGTGTATGACAATTTGGTCAGCAGCCATTAGAGGGTATTTTGTAGGGTTCTGGTAGCTCCTCCTGTTCCTCCGGTCCTGATTCCAGAGGGCATTTTGTAGGATTTTGGCAGCTCCTCCTGTTCCTCCAGTCCTGATGCTGGAGGGCATCTTGTCGGGTTCTGGCAGCTCCTCCTGTTCCTCCAGTCCTGATGCTGGAGGGCATCTTGTAGGGTTCTGGTAGCTCCTCCTGTTCCTCCGGTCCTAATGCTGGAGGGCATCTTGTAGGGTTCTGGCAGCTCCTCCTGTTCCTCCGGTCCTGATGCTGGAGGGCATCTTGTAGGGTTCTGGCAGCTCCTCCTGTTCCTCCTGTCCTGATGCTGGAGGGCATCTTGTAGGGCTCTGGCAACTTGCAGGGTTCTGGCAGCTCCTCCTGTTCCTCCGGTCCTGATGCTGGGTTGATGCCCTTCTGTCTGGCTCTTCTTGTGGAACGGCCCGTGTCCTGCTATCTGCTCCAGGCTCTTGTGCTGGCAGACATGGCTAACGTTCTTGCTCCGGCAAGTATGGATATGCCATCCTGGAGGAGCAGGACTACCGCTACCGCCTGATTGGCTGCAGGTAGCCCTCATGTGCCAGTAAAGGACACCAGCGAAACACACAACTAGAAAGGATTCAGTCAGGAAGGAGGAGGAGAGGAATTGTCCACCTTTCGGGGTGTCTCGCTATCCCCCCTCCGGCGCTCCTGTTGTCACTTTCATTTGCACCAAAGCAAGTGAAATTGCTTCACAATGGCTTCTGCTTTCTAACTGGACTGACTGATGTCCCTGAAGTGGAAGTGGCCTTGGGTTATACTGGGATGCTTAAAGAGTACCTGCACCTTCACTTCGGGGCGCTTCTGTTCTGTTGGTTTCGGCTCCTTCTGGCAGCAGAAGATGGCCCCATATAGTGCTACATAAACGGTATATAGGGCCGTCTTCAGCTGCCTGAAGGAACCAAAAATGGCCAACAGAGCAGGAGCGCCCCGAAGTAATAGTGCAGGCACTCTTTAAATGGGTTTTCAGGGCAAATACTACCATTGGGAGGGAAGCCTATGAAGCCTTCCAGCTCCACATCGGGGTCGGAGCAGGTAGTTTCAGAGGAGGCTTCTCTTCACCGATTTCAATGGGAGTGAAGCCGCCTCTGAGACTTCCTGCTCCGACCCCTATGATGTCATCGGGCCCTACTGCACTGACAGCGGGCCGGGCGATCAGCTGATCACTGGGGTACCAAGTAGAGGATCCCTGGCGATCAACTACTGATGACTTAACCGGAGGACAGGCCATCAATAGTATTTACCCGGACACCCCCTCTAAGTGTTTCTGGTGTATATATGTGAAGCTAGTGCCCCCTAGTGGGCCAGCAGCCTCTGTAGAAGACTATCCTACTCAAGCAATGTGACCACACATGAGGGCGTCGTGGTGACTTGTACATCAGTAACAGTGGACACAGACATTTAACTAATGGTTGAAAAACCTTGTTATTAACAGCATATGAATAATATCAGAAAGTTCTCCTGAGCGGCCTGCATGCACCAAGGATAGCAACAAGACTGGATTGTGCGCCCCCTAGTGGCCACATTTACATGACTGAAATCAAATAATGAAAAAATGATGCTAACCTCCAATGCTATCAAATTCCCAATTGAGGTGAAGATGCAAAATAGGAGATTTCCTTGTACTTGAATTAAGTTCCTGAGTATTACATGAAAAACCAAAATACCATGAAAAACTCTTACTTCAGCAGCTTAATATTGCACATGATTAACTCCTTCCAGTTGACAAATATCATGGCTACTTCTTTCTCCGTTAGCAGCTCGGACTCCAGTAATGGCTTCTGGAACGTCTGTGAGACACAAAATCACATTGATATTTGGCGTCATGAATTATTTTTCGCACAGTTGGATGTCAGAAAAAACTGTGAAGTTGCGGCTGCACGAATCAGCACTGTGGCCCCTTCATACTCAGGGTCATCAGGATCCCAGAGGTTGGACCCCACTGATATGGCATCACTATATGAGATAGGGCAAGGCCTTTAAAGGGGTTTGCAAAATCTACTTTTATCAACTATCCATAGGATAGAACAGCGACCCCCGTGTCTCCTCTGCTCCTCCCCGCTCCCCCCTGCAGTGATATGGAGACTGAGGGGCGGCCGCGCATGCAGGGTTGCCCCGTTTATTTTCAATGGGACTGCCAGCAATAGCTTAGAGCTTGTTCTTGGCCATTTACATCAACCCTATAGCAATGAATGGAGCAGTGCCGCACATGTGCAAATGCTGCTCCAGTCTATCTACTGAGCTGCAATACCATACACTACCTGCTGCAAGGTGTGGCGCTGTTTTTAGATACACATACACCAATAGGTATTGGCCAAATGTTCGTTCAGCCATCAGCTACTCCTCTTGACTGCTCCATACACACTCAACTCGGCCAAGCCTGCATGGGAGATCGGAGAAAGCTACAGCCAGGCAGCGTCGGCGGCTTATCTCCAGGCAGAATAAAGGAATCGGGTGTTGAGATTCAGCTGCCTGATCCTTCTTCCCCTCCGACATCATCTGTTGGGGGACACTCATGAAGCCCCCCAACACGTCAGATAGCAGTCTGGTTCTGCTACAACCAGCGTGTTCAGTTGACTTTTCTCTATTATGTATGGGGGTCTTTTGGGAGAGAGCAGCCATGTTTTACTAATCCTGGACAATGCCTTTAAAGGGTTGTCCAGCTCTGAGGATGACAACGTATCCCTGGGATAGGTCACCAACAACTTATCAGCGGGGGCCTGCCCTGAAACCACGTCGATCAGTTCATCGGACAGCTGTGTCAGTATACACAGTCAGAAACCAATAGCTCCGAACGCTCTTCAGTGGCCTGGAATGGTACTGCAGGCACAACTCCCATTCACTTTAACCCCTTTAAGTTTATGGCTTGGCATATGGGTCAACCTCTTCACCCAAAAGGATGTAGAGTTACATCCTCCGGGTGTGGGGCTCATATGGAGCAGGACTGTAAGCCAATCCCGCTCCATACACAGCGGGTGCTGACTGTCTTTGACAGCTGACACCCCCCTGCATCGGCGTTAACGCTCATCAGGTTGTTAAAGGGGTTGTCCCGCGAAACAAAATGGGGTTATACACTTCTGTATGGCCATATTAATGCACTTTGTAATGTACATTGTGCATTAATTATGAGCCATACAGAAGTTATTCACTTACCTGTTCCGTTGCTGGCGTCCTCGTCTCCATGGTGCCGTCTAATTTTCAGCGTCTAATCGCCCGATTAGACGCGCTTGTGCAGTCCGGTCTTCTTCTTTTCTGAATGGGGCCGCTCGTGCTGGAGAGCGGCTCCTCGTAGCTCCGCCCCGTCACGTGCCGATTCCAGCCAATCAGGAGGCTGGAATCGGCAATGGACCGCACAGAAGACCTGCGGTCCACCGAGGGTGAAGATCCCGGCGGCCATCTTCGCAAGGTAAGTAAGAAGTCACCGGAGCGCGGGGATTCAGGTAAGCACTATCCGTTTTTTTTTTTTTTTTTTAACCCCTGCATCGGGTTTGTCTCGCGCCGAACGGGGGGGCTATTGAAAAAAAAACAAAAACGTTTCGGCGCGGGACAACCCCTTTAACTCTCTAAACACTATCAATTCTGACAGTGACATTTAAATCCCCCAACAGGCATTCAGGAGTCCCTAATGGCCCCTCGCAATAAGACCACAAGCTGCACTTCAGTTGTCATTGCAGCCCAGGGCCTTCGTGTGTGGCGCTGTGTGAGCGATCAAACGATTGCAAGTTCAAGTCCCCTATGAGGACTTAAAAACAGTGTAAAAAAAGGTGAAAAAATATATTTTTTTATCATTGTAAACAACCAAGAATATGAGAAGTTTTTTACAATCCCTTTCCCATAGTTAAAATAAAAATGAATCAAAGCAAAAGACCCCAAAACATATTTGTTATCGCCGCATCCACAACAATTCTGATCTATCAAAATAACGCATTATGAGTCCCGAACGGTAAATGTCACCAGAAATACACACAACACCTGAACTGGGCTTTTTTGGTCACCCATCTATAAGAAAAAATGTAACAAAAAGCTATCAAAAACTTGTATGTTCTCTATAATAATACCAATAGAAACCACAGATCAGGCTGCAAAAACCGGGAGATAAAACCGTTATGGTGGTCCGAAAATAGAGGAGGTTTTTAAAAATATTTTATATTTTAAAACTAGTGCAGCAAAAAAAACTATTAGTTTGGTCTTGGGGAGGAGGAAAAAACAAACAAAAAGAGGGTGTGGGGCGGTCCTTATGGCCTGAAAGAGAAGCTTCCCTCCCGCCGGTCTCACCTCAGTGACTAGCTGCAGGTCGTTGACGTAGTTCTCCTCCGTCACGATCAGCTCGTGGATGTAGCCCTGCCTCTTCCTCTCCACAGGACTCAGCATGTCCAGGAGGTGTAAGTCTGCGCACCCTAAAATACAAAGAGAGGAAGAAAAGGCTCAACTGTGTGACCCCCAAACCTGCCGCCCCCCAGGAAATCATAGTCCATGTCCACAAGGAAGAAGCGAGCTGCTTCTCTAGTGCAATCCAGTGGAAGGTGGCTACCGGAAACGTAGCTCTAGGGGGTCGCAGCCAGCGGCGTAGCTCTAGGGGGTCGCAGCCAGCGGCGTAGCTCTAGGGGGTCGCAGCCAGCGGCGTAGCTCTAGGGGGTCGCAGCCAGCGGCGTAGCTCTAGGGGGTCGCAGCCAGCGGCGTAGCTATAGGGGTGGCAGGCAGCGACGTAGCTATAGGGGTCACAGGCAGTGGCGTAGCTATAGGGGGTCGCAGCCAGTGGCGTAGCTATTGGGGGTCGCAGCCAGCGGCGTAGCTATAGTGGGTCACAGCCAGCGGCGTAGCTATAGGGGGTCACAGCTAGCGGCGTAGCTATAGGGGTGGCAGGCAGCGACGTAGCTATAGGGGTCACAGGCAGTGGCGTAGCTATAGGGGGTCTCAGGCAGTGGCGTTGCTATAGGGGTTGCAGGCAGTGGCATAGCTATAAGGGGGTAGCAATTGCGATTCTGCCCCTGAGCCTGGAGGGCCTAAGGGCCCCCGTCATTACAGTCAAGGGTCTCTCCAAAGCTTTATTACAGGTTGCTACATTACTCACGTTGTTGTGCTGCATGTGTGCTCTGGAGAGGGGGAGGAGCCGATCAGTGCGACACCCCCAGAGACCCTGCGACAGGCTGCAGCAGCGTGAGTGATGCAGCAGTCTGTAATCTTTCTGGCCTCAGCTTTAGAGGGGCTCTGTAGGAGAAATAGGACCGCAACTAGCATGGCGGGGACACAGACAGAGGCCTCACTGTGCATGGGGGCTGCAGAAGAGGGTCCACACTCAGCATCATGAAGAATAGACAGAAGGAGCCTCTCTGACTGCGAGCGGGACTCAGTAGGGGAATTAGTCCTTGTGGGTACCAAGTGCTAACTATAAGGGTACATTCATATGTAGCGGATTTTGGCTTGTAAATTGATACAGATTTAGGTGGCGTTTCTGCGACATGTGAGCGGACCCCTACTGTATTCGGGCACAACAGTAAGCATTATTACCATGGGAAGGCATTAAGAGGGGCGTTGGGGAAGCGGCAGGAGGAGGAGAGTGCGCAGAAGACTAATCATCTTTACACAAATCAGAGAAGATGTAATCTGTGATCACTGGAGGTAACTGCACTGTAATCACTATCACTGCCAGGACTGGTATCTACTATATGGTGACTGCATTATTTATAGCTATACAAGAGCAGAGCGGCTGTGTCTGAGCCCGCAGTGTTAGAAGAGCCGTCTCATCTGTGCGCATGTTTTTTTGGGGCGGTGGAGGGGAGGGTTGATGAGGAAATGGGGTTAAGGCACATCGCTAGGATCATCCCTGGCCGCTAGTACTGCATTAATAGGTCACATAATAGACCCTGTAATGCAGTGTAAACTTCTTGGCAGTTATTTTGGCAGCAAAGAAGGGAAGCTGTAAGGAGGGGGGCTGAACTTTGGCACTTGGGCCCGTGCGCCCTTAGCTAGGCGCCTAGTAGCTACCATAAAATGTCAATGTCTGATCTAACAGGACTTGCAACATGACTGAGGACATAAGCCAAGCCAGTCCCTTCTCCAAAAGGAAGCCCACCCATCTACAGACAGCTGTATTGGGCTTCCCACCTCTCGTCGGTGCTGGTTGGCTGGACGAGAGGCCTTGGATGTCGGTCTCCGGGAGTACGGTTTCTTTTTGCTGTGGCGGTCTCCACAATGTGAAACAGTACAATGGCGCATTTTCCCATAGAAGTTGGATACTTGAAGTATCTGCAGCGCCGCAGGCGGAGCTATTAGTGGCTCGGCCGTTGTGGTGCGCTAGAGAAGGGTAGAGAGGATTACATCAGGCCAGCCATGTGCGAGCCGCCACGGATAATTGGCCAAACTGGCCAGAAGAAGGATATTCTCATGTCATCAAGACAAAAACCGAAATGCCAAGGAGGAGAAGCCGGACGCCCGGCTCACACATCCATAGCAAAACAATCTGCCTTTTACGGGGAAACCTCTCTGTTATTATGGAACCCCAATCTGGAGAAAGCTTCCATTAAAGGGGTATTCTGGAGAATGGCCAACATTTCCCTAACGTTTCTACTTACTGCCATTAGTCCAAACATCCATCTAAATTGCCAAAACGACCTCCAGTACCTTGGTTTTCTCGCCTACCTGCGCCACCGCTGCCTTCCGGTCAGCTGCAGATTTCCCTATTTCTATTGGCCAGATCCTACTTTGAACAGTTCTGCAGCTCACCCACATCGGCGGGGATATCGATCCTATATGGCCTCCACCGAAGGACACTTTATGGTACACAGAGAGTTAAAGGATTTTCCCAGCTCTCTATCGACCTCCTCTAAATATCGGGAAACGAACTATAAGCTCCTAACCCAGTGCTATAAAACTCCATCAAGACGGGCTAAGATAAATCCCGGACCCCCGATGGAGATGCTCTCAGGGAAGAGGCAGTTTGGTGGTCCTGTCCTCGGCTCTACCCACTCTGGCAGCAGATTACCAACTTATCAGTCTATAGAGACTCAATCACTCCATGATTGTTGGACCCATATCAAGAATCAAGAGATCCCCTTAAGGCCGCATCCACACGGTGATTTCGTTGCAGTGTGATAGTGCTACAAATCGCACATATGTACCGCCTATGCTTTCCTACTGGTTCTTCCACACATGTGATGTTTTGTACGACATTGCAAGACTACAAAATCACAGCATGCGCGATACAGCCACAATTTGCAATGTTTTGTAGCCCATGTTTCCCATGGAGGCTTCCTTTCTGTTGCATCACATCGCACAATAACGCGGTTTTCATTCGGTGCAATGCAACTTTTACAGTAGGAAATCCTACTGTAAAAGCCCCCAAACTAAGCCCTAGCTGCACCTGAGAGGTGCTGTCACCTCCGGCACTCGTCTTCAGGCTTCTGCCATCCCTTCCTGGAATGGAAAATCAAAATCCCCACCTCCAGGAAGGGCCAGCTCTGATTGGTTCATGAGCACCGTGGCTCAGCCAATCACAGCCAGCCCTTTCTGGAGGTGGGGATTTTGATTTTCCATTCCAGGAAGTGCTGGCAGAAGACTTCAAGCAAGTGGCGGGGAGCTTCAGGCAACTTTTTAGCGACAAAAAAATTGATATTACACGGACCATGGATGCAATATCACGCTGCCCGTGTGGAAGTGAGCTAAGTTTTTCCTATTAGCTATGAGACAAGTCATACCTAGGATCTAGAAATCTCCCTCGCGCCCCACAGAACTAATGTGGTTGGAGCCTGTAGACCACATAGGACACATGGAAGAGTTCAAGGCTACTGATGACAATAAGCTTACACAGTGTTATCCCGCCTGGTCAGCCTGGTTGCTGTTCCGCAGTTCGCCTAAGGTGAAAAATTGTCTCCTAACCGGTGATATTCCTCCATAACTCTAAAATCGGCACTTGTCCATTTTGTTGTCTATCCAAATGCTGGGGCTCCATGCCGTTGCGAGCACAACCCCCCCCCCCCCCCCCCCCCCGCCACCCCACCTACCTTCCTATTTTCCTTCCTCCCTCAATCTCCCCCTACCTTGTAATTCGTCATAACAGCTGGATGCAGAGCACAAGTGGGGACACTCCGCTTGTCTTCTGCATCCTCCGCTCGGAGCGCAAGGTAATTACTCAATGTTTGAGCGATCACTTTGCGCTGTAAAAAGAACGATTATCGCTCAAAAATAGCTTTCACCCCTTAAACCACTGTTTCCCAACTCCGGTCCTCAGCGCCCCCCGCAGGTCATGTTTTCAGGATTTCCTCAGTGTTGCACAGGTGATATAATTATTTTCGGTGCCTCAGACATTGCCACGGGGGTTCTTACCATAGGATATCCTGAAGACGTGACCTGTGGGGGTCCCCGAGGACTGCAGTTGGGAATCACTGCCTTAAACCCACGGCAACCGGATGCCAGACATGACGCCTGCCATCGCTATTGTAAGTGATACCACATTGCTCTACAGAAGTGATCATAAGTCCCCTGTAAAAAAAATATCTGGTCCCATCGTATCCATAAACAAAAAATAAAAATGAAGCCAAAAACACTTTTGTTCATTTCGCCTCCCAAAAAATGCAGTAAAAGTGATCAAAAAAGCCATATGTACCCCAATATGATACCAATAAATACTACAGCTAACACAAACCCCAAGCTTCACAGGGCTCCGTCCACCGGAAAATAATAAAGATATGGGACTGTGAATGCAGCGATGGAAAGAAGAAGAAAGTTAAATTTCCCCAAATAGTTTTTATTGTGCATCCATATCCGCAGCTGATTCGTCAGAAGGGGTGAAAAATTGGGAAGTGAGGGGAGCGCTGTATCAGCGAGCGCCGAGGCGCTGGTCAGGTGATGTTCACTAGAGGTCACCGGGTAACGGGTGAAAGGCTGCGCTGATAGCACGAAGAACTGAGAGGGGAGCGCTGCGTCTGCCTGAATCAGCTGCGGATATGGATGCACAATAACAACATTTTGGGGAAATTTACTTTTTTTTTTTTTGCATCTCTGCATTCAAAGTCCCATAACTTTATTATTTTTCCATGGACGGAGCTCTGTGACCTCAGTGGAGCTTGCCATGTACATTCTGCAGCAGTCCGCCCTCAGGCCGGGCTCACACAAGCGGATTTGTATTGCTGATCCTGCGATCGACGATCTGTGGCAAAACGTGGGCATTGAAAGCCCTGCAATTTCGAATATTTGCATTCACACTAGCGGCTACAAAGTGAAGAAAAATAGCAGCATGCTCCAGTTTGCTGCGGAATCCGTGCGGATGGCCTCTATAGATGTCAATGGAGACGTCTGACCTGCAGCCGATACGCAATTAACACTGCATATGGGCTGCAGGTACCCGCGTCCTCGCTAAGCGACGGCACGGGAAATACAAATAGACCAAAAAACCGTAGTGCACATGACTGGCGCGGAGCCTCTGTGGTACAGTTAAGGGTGGTACACAGGGTCACCGCATGCGGCATCCGACCCGCTGGTGTGAGCCCGGCCTTAGACCGCTCCAGAAATCTTCCCTGATATCATTGAACAGATTTTTACACAAGTCATGTTATCTTTATGTGCTGAACACAAATGTGACCAAATGCTAATTGTCTCTTGTTTTTGTAATCTGCGATAATTGTTGCTATCATGAAATGCTCGCCGATAGTCACAGGCCGATGGGTAATACCAGTAGTAAGTCACGGACTGGGTCTCAGATCTCTTGGCCTGTGCCTGGTCATCTCTGTGGAGGGTCCAGCAGTAGTCGGCCGGCTGGTAGGGGACCGTTCTCCTTGGTATATTTGCTCCATTGTGGCGATATCTTGATGAAACATTCGCCACGTTCATCTCTAACCACAGCTGTCTGCAAAAAAAACCCCAGATGGGAATGAAGGAAGCGGATCTTTATAGACATACTGCAGCCAAGTTTCTGATGCTGCGTCCGCAGGTCTTGTTCCTTGTGGTTTTCCGCCTTAACGTTCCCGAAACCGTTTGTAGACACGAGGCAAAAAGCATTCCATGCTTGTTTCGCATCACCCTGCAGCAAGCTGTTGAACCGGTCATCTTTGAAGAGCTCTTGAATCTGAGGACCCACAAAAACTCCCCCTTTAATCTTTGCCTCGCTGAGTCGAGGGAATTTTTCATGAAGGTATCAGAAAGCTGGTCCATGGTTTTCACAAAGTTCTTCATCAAACCTAGTTTGATGTGAAGGGGTGGTAGCAGGATTTTGACAGCCTTGACCAGAGCTGGGTGCTGGATATTCTTCTCTCCACTGCTACATTTTGTCTGAGTCCATTCCTTCCACAAGTAGCGCACTTCCCTTGCTCGGCTATCCCACTCAGATAAACACCTGTATTTTGTATATCCCATGGAACTGGCCTCAGTGCAGATGGACCGTTGGGGTAGGGTATTCTCAACTACGTTTGCTTCGTTATCCCGCTGAAGAGAGGACCCAAGAAGAAGTAACTTGTCCCTTGTGTGGTTGCCTGGCTCTCTCCACACCATGGAGACTGCAAACAGCATTGATGGTCTTTTGTCATTCAACCACTGTGACCGCTGTGTTGTACATGTAGCACAGCATAGTTGCGGGGCCCGTGGCTTGTCCTGGTCGCCAATCTTGCATCCGAAGTAAAGATGATACGGCTTCTTCACTTGAGCAGTGATACTTTCCTTCTGGTTGGCAAATGTCACTTCCACACAAATATAGCAAAAATTGTCCACGGTATTAACGCACTTTCGAGGAGTTAGTGTTCTGTATTGTAACTAAAGGGATGAATAGTAAGGTTTATGTAACAGCAGCTTAAACTGTATCCAACAAAGTCTGAAAGGTTTTAAATGCTCTACCCTTCCGACTGGGCTGTATATAGCACTCTAGTGATTAGGTGTTGATACGCACACTGGTGCCGTGGGAGGTAACATGGTGTACTGGTTATGTTGGGGTGAGGTGATGAGCTCAGAGGCAGTGACTGATCACATGACAGTGACATCACAGGTCCTCTAAGCACACGGCTGCGGTCTGGCTTAAACTGTAAGGTTGTTGTTCCAGTCCTACTGGATAAATTTACATGGTGAAACGTTTTATATATGATCTGGAGGAAAGAATTGATGGGAAACTGATCAAATTTGCCGACGACACAAAGCTAGGAGGGATAGCTAACACTAGGGAAGAGAGAGGATTCAAAAAGATCTAGAAAAGCTTGTACAGTGGGCAGCGACTAACAGAATGGTATTTAACAAGGAGAAATGCAAAGTCCTACATCTGGGCAAGAAAAATGGAAAAAGCACAAAGAGAATGGAAGGAATTGGGCTAAGCAGCAGCACATGTGAAAAAGACTTGGGTATACTAATAGATCACAGACTGAACATGAGTCAACAATGTGATGCAGCAGCCAAAAAGGCAAACACAATTCCGGGATGTATTAAGAGAAGCATAGAGTCTAGATCACGTGAGGTCATTATCCACCTCAGTCAGACCTCATCTGGAATACTGGGTCCAGTTCTGGGCACCCCACTTTATAAAAGACACAAACAAACTGGAGCACGTTCAGAGAAGAGTTACCAAGATGGTGAGCGGTCCGCAAATCATGTCCTGTGAGGAACGATTAAAGGATCTGGGAAGGTTCAGCTTGCAGAAGAGAAGGCTGAGGAGACTTAATAGCTGTCCACAAATATCTGAAGGGCTGTCACAGTGCAGAGGGATCAGCCCTATTCTCATCTGCACAAGGAAAGACTAGAAGCAAAGGGAGGAAACTGAAAGGGAGGAGACACAGATTAGATATTAGACAGTGAGGGGGAAATCAATGGGTGGAACAGGTTGCCACGGGAGGTGGGGAGTTCTCCTTCACTGGAAGTGGTCAAACAAAGGCTAGACAAATATCTCTCTTGGATGGGATGATTTAGCAAATCCTGCACGGAGCAGGGGGTTGGACCTGATGACCCCGGAGGACCCGATGACCCTGGAGGTCTCTTCCAACTCTACTTGTCTATGAGTCTATGAACACAAAAAAGGAACTACATGAAATATCTTCTAAATAAGAGCCAATAAGAATTTTGGTCATATTCATGTTCAGCACAGCAATATACCACAGATTAGGCCTTTTTAAGTCAATTTCAGCGTTGACCGGTGTATTTTTTCCCGTATGGGAATGCAAAACACAACGATGGAACTACTCAGTTTTTTTGCATCCCACCTCCAAAAAAATGTGTCAAAAGACACGTCAAACGCAAGAAACACTCCTAAAAACCAAGAGGGTTTGTGTGGTCTATGTAGTATTGACCAAGTACTTGCCAATAGCCTTTGCGGTGGAGCTTTCCCCCCTTGTCCTTCTCTGCCCCATGTGACTTCGCGCTTGGACTACGCCAATCCTATAGCGTCTGCTGTGTTGACTGGAAGTCAGTTTCTTCCTTCATTCCTACGAGAGCCACAATGCGAGTCTCAGAAGAAACGGACTTTGGTTCCGCACAGCAGACACTGTTGGATTGTGGTAGTCCGAGTGTGGGGTGACATGGGGCCGCGGAGGACCAAGACGGGTAGCTCTACAGTAAAGCCATCAGCATAAAGGAAAAGCTCTTATGTAATTGGACAACCATAAATCCGCATACAGGTGCTCAGAGCGGCAAGACGCGTTCCTGCGCAAATTTTTCTTTATATTTTTCTTTTTTTGTACAGAAAAAATAAGCTGAAATGAAGGATTCTTACGCATCCTGTTCCCATCTTATACTAAAAACTGCACATTTGCTTGGGCACTTTGTGGTAGTGATGCAACTCCCTGCCGTCCACTGCATGACCTCACACACCCATAAACTGTGGTGAAAACACATTTTTTCCATCTTTGCCCCCCCCCACCTGATTGTCTGTCACACTCTGAAGCTCTCCTGTGTATATTCCAGTCACTGCAGCCCCCTTTCTGATACTTATCAAGTATAATCTTGAGGTTGTGATTTTTCTTTACTTCTGCATCAACACAGCATTAGCTACAGGCTGTACCATCTCTGCCTGCTGGAAGGACAGTTTAAAGAGACTTTGTCACCATCTTTCTGAGGGCAGCACGAGATAGTGAAAGTCAACACTGATATGTCTGTGTGGATCTGTGTAGGAGTTTTGGAGAAACTTGCATTCTATCAGTAGCAGCACACACATAGGGGACTACTGAATCTAGTCCTAGATATTCATGAGCTGCAGGATAATTCCACGCACCTCGTCCTCCAGCCGCTGGTTGACAGCTCTATGCTTATTTCTATAGATAGCGGAAGCGCTGACAGTCATTGGCTGGAGATGGTGTGACTAGGCTGCAGCTCACGAATATGCTTGGGTGCTAGTAAAATGTAGGTTTCTCCACAACTCCTGCACAGATCCGCACAGCAGACATATCACTGCAATCAGTGTGACCGGCGCGATCTGATGGAGCTCTCAGTGAGAGCTGCAAAAAGATGGTGAGAGATTCTCTTTAACCTTTAGCAATCCAATTTTGGATTCAGGGTTTCCTAGGGGGCTTTCACTTCTGGCTAGAGCCAGTACTTCAGTATGGGACATGCTGGAGAGGCCCCCCGACAACAGAGCAGCCAGTAATATACAGTAAGAATACCCTGACAGACGTCTTCCGACATCGGAGCTGTACAGCCTTCAATCAGAATGTCTTCAGACGTCAGACAGTGGATTGGAAAGGGTTAAATATCATTACCTTCTATAGTCACCTAAATAAGCTACAGCCCATAAGTATACAGTCAGGAGGATGAGCTGTGATCTCCGCTGTTATGCCTGTGTGACCATCAGCAGTAACTGTGATAGGAGGGTTTGTCCCCCCCTGGAGGCAGTTTCTTTGGTGGATCCATGTAACAGCATCACACAGACAAAAAAAACGACTAGAAACTAAACACACAACCCCAAGTCAATCTGAGCGGTCAGAAGGGAGATCACATGACCATCTGAGGAGGAAGAGGCTGGGAGTGTCTGATGAAGAGGAACTAACAAAGATAAACTCCAGCCAACATATACTGGAGCGACAGCTGCATCATGAATGAATAAACATCAGGAAAAGTATCTCCTTATTTACATGTTTTTACATTTGAAATACATAAATTTTTATTTTTTGATTTAGCATTTTTGTTCCACTTTCTTTACATAACTGTTGGGGGCGCCATCCTGCCTCGCTGTGAACACCTGGAGAGATACGCTTTAGAGTTGGCACATGGACATAAAATAAAGCATGGCCTTCTAAAGGTGACTGCAGTGGCCATGCTCTGTGGCCTGTGCAGGGAGGGGGAGGAGGTGCACAGAGATGAACTCTTCTTCCCTGATCAATGGTGAATCCTGTGTCATCTGCCTGCAGCTTCATAACAGAGGGTTTACCTTTCATTGTAGCCCCTCCCTCTGACAATGAGGTGACTAACTCCCCCTTCCCCAATAATGGATGGGATCAGCCTGTTGTAAATCTCATTGGCCAGTGTGAAAACTGCAAGATTTCAGTTATTTTCATAAGGCAATATAAAAAGTTAACAGAAATCACCATTTATTTAAAAAAATATTGCTTAAAAGGGAATGTATCAGCATTTTTTTAAATAACCAAACATTGAAACATTTTTCAAATTTTATTTCCAGATTGTAGATTTTTTTATTCCGTTGTCTATACATGACTATGGGGGCGGCCATCTTGCCTGATCTGCAGTTAACAGCTATTAAAGAAGCGCTTAATTAGCAACTTCAAATCATCATAGACACAACGGACAGGAAAGGAGCCATGTACTCCTATGGGAGAATGTTGTGGACATGCCATGACCAGTGTAGAGAGGGGGAGAACGGTGGTGTGTGTGTGTCTGTGTGTGTCTGTGTGTGTGTGTGAGTGACCTCTCAGTGTAATCCTGTTTGTACAAGGAGGGGAGGAGGCGAGCTGTGACTACTGTGGATGGTGGCTCCTGTGTTATCTCTATATACAGGTGTCACCTCTCAGTGTAATCCTGTCAGTGATGATAATGAGATGACAGCTGAGAAGTTTTCTCTACAGAACAGGAAGTGTCAGACTATTATTAGTCATAGGGGTCACTGTGCAGGGAGGGGAGGAGGTGAGCTGTGACTATTGTGTATGGTGGGTCGTGTGTTATTTATATATAGGTGTCTCCTCTCAGTGTAATCCTGTCTGTACAGGGAGGGGAGGAGGTGAGCTGTGACTATTGCGTATGGTGGGTCGTGTGTTGTTTATATATAGGTGTCTCCTCTCAGTGTAATCCTGTCTGTACAGGGAGGGGAGCTGTGACTATGGTGTATGGTGGGTCGTGTGTTATTTATATATAGGTGTCTCCTCTCAGTGTAATCCTGTCTGTACAGGGAGGGGAGGAGGTGAGCTGTGACTATTGCGTATGGTGGGTCGTGTGTTTATATATAGGTGTCTCCTCTCAGTGTAATCCTGCCTATGTTACTGAGATGACTTTACCCTACACAACAGGAAGGTCCCTCTCACACAGGCATATTTTCCAGCGCAGCGCTAAACGCTGTCAAATGCTACCATTGATTTCAATGGGCCTCCCAGAAATCTGTTGAAACAGTGTTTTTAACGATGCGCTTTACAAGCGGTATATTTTCATATGTTTCTGCGTTTTAAAATGCGATGCTTTGCCCAGGGGCATCTTTACTAGAAAGACCTGGCATAAACAGACTTCTCAGCACATGAGGCGTCAGATCCAGAGCCGAATAACATTAAATGGGGGAGGGGGGAAGGGGGTAATAATGAAGTAATAAGAATGTATAGAAATAAAACACAACATATAAAAGGTGAATCAATAAGGCCTATTGGATGTTCTGGGGTTACGGACTGGAGAGGGAAAAGCGGTTTGTTCTGCACCGCGTCAGGTGATATGCGCTAGATCTTATTTTACTTACCCAGCAGGCTCGGTCCAGGTCCTTCCGCTGCTCTCCGCAGCTTCAGCACGTCTTGCAGTCCTCGGCCGCCCAGAGAAGATCACTTCCAGGTTACGGGATTCATAAATCCCGTCTCCAAGAAGCGATGGCTAGTCAAGTGCTTGCTGAACCAATGCTATGGCTGTGATTGGTTCATCCAGGGCTGCACCAATCAGCTGAGCGGCGCTCGATGAATAAACCACAGCTGTCGCGTTGTGGAGGCGGGATTTAGGAATTGTCTGAGCCACGGCATTGATTGGTCAATTCAAAAATCTCACCTCCACAACGCGATGGCTGTGATTGGTTCTCCGCCCACTGGTCAGCCAATCAATACAGCGCTGAATGAACCAATCACAGTCATTGCATTGATTCATCAAGTGCGGCATTGATTGAGCATCGCTTGAGGGTGATCGCCTCCTGGAGGTGGGATTTATGAATCCTGTACCGGGAAGTGATTTTCTGTGGGCGGCCGAGGACTGCGGCAGAGCTCCTGAGAGCAGCGGGAAGACCAGATGGAGCCTGCTAGGTAATGTATTACTTTTTTTTTTTTTCTTAAATGTAATGCAGCTAAGGCTTACTTTTGGGGTAGGCCTTATATTTCAGCCTCCCCGAAAAATCAGGGTAGGGCTTATTTTCGGGGAAACTTGGTACAGACGTTTGACTACATTTGTATCTGCAGCCTGTAAACCTGACAGGTAGACCTGGAATGGGGGTGCAGGACATACAGGGATCCGGGGAAGGGGGGATAAGCTGAACTGTTTTAACCCATGAAGAGCCTGCTTACATTACAATTGTATAACTGCCACCCAGTTAATGTAAAAATGGACACAAACCTATAGAAACCTATAGCTATTTACTGTATAGGCTTTTAGAGCATACAGGTAGGTCTATTTCATGTATACGTATTAAACGTAGATTATAGATCCTAAGTGGACAACTCTTCTGGTTGGAGGACTGCAGCATCAAGTTTATATCGATCTCAAAAATTAAAAAAAAAACCAGAAATCAAAAGTAAAGAAAATATATATTTAACATAAAAGCTTACATTCACATTGCATTTGTAGTAAGTCTTCAGACCCTCTCGCTGTTTTGGCTTGTGTTCCCCATCGGTCTGCAATACCTCATAATAACAAAGTGACAACAGAACGGCAGAAATCTTGGTACTTTTTAGTTTTTCCACTTTTAAAACACTACAACTTTGCATTGACATAAGTATTCACACCCTCTGGTGACACTTGTAGCTCCAAGGCTCCCATTTTCTCTTGATCATCTGAGAGGTTTCTACACCTTGATTGTGGGAAATTCAGCTGATGGGACATAAAAGACCGCCCACCTATATAACATCTCACCGCTCACAATGCATATCTGAGCCAGAACCATGGAGTCGGGAAGGAATTTCTCCCCCAAATGGGCTAATTGGCTTCTGCCGCATCAGGTTTTTTGCCTTCTTCTGGATCAACAGGGGGGAAGGGGGGGGGGGTGAAACAGGCTGAACTAGATGGACATTGTCTTCATTCAGCCTAACTTACTATGTAAAACCAATCCATGAGGAGGACAGAACTGTATGTAGAGCTGAGAGACAGGATTGTGTAGAGGCACAAATCTGGAGAAGCTACAAAAACATTTCTGCTGCCCTGAAAGTTCAAGACCCCGAAGGCCCCCAAAATTCTTACATGGAAGAACAACCAGGGCTCTTCTAGGAGTTGCCAACCTCCAAACTAAGGGGTAGAAGGGTCTTGGTAAGAGAGGAGACCAAGAGCCCAGCGGCCCCCATAATACTTACACAGGAGAACAACCAGAACTCTTCCTAGAGCTGCCGACCCCCAAACTAAGGGGGAGAATGACCTTGGTAAGAGAGGTGACCAAGAACCCAACGGTCACTCTGGCCAAGCTCCAAAGCTCCTGTGTGCAGATGGGAGAAACTTCCACAAGGTCAACCATCACTGCTGCCTCCACCAATCTGGGCTTTATGGCGGAGGGGCCATAAAGAAGCCTCCTCAGTAAGAGACATGAAAGCTGCTTGGAGTTTACCTAAAAGCACCTAAAAGACTTCCCATTGTAAGAAACAAGATTCTCTGCTCTGAGGAAACTTTGGTGGAATTTTCTGGCCTCTAAGTGTTGTGTCTGGAGGAAACCGAACGCCGCTCATCACCTGCCCAATACCATCCCTACAGTGAAGACTGATGGTGGCAGCATCATTCTGGGGAAGAGGAGAACGGTCAGGGTGGGTGGAAACCAGGCACCGCTCATCACCTGCCCAATACCATCCCTACAGTGAAGACTAATGGTGGCAGCATCATTCTGGGGAAGAGGAGAACGGTCAGGGTGGGTGGAAACCAGGCACCGCTCATCACCTGCCCAATACCATCCCTAGAGTGAAGACTAATGGTGGCAGCATCATTCTGGGGAAGAGGAGAACGGTCAGGGTGGGTGGAAACCAGGCACCGCTCATCACCTGCCCAATACCATCCCTACAGTGAAGACTGATGGTGGCAGCATCATGCTGTGGAAGGAAGACCGGTCAGGGTGGGTGTAAACCAGGCGCCACTCATCACCTGCCCAATACCATCCCTACAGTGAAGACTGATGGTGGCAGCATCATGCTGTGGAAGGAAGACCGGTCAGGGTGGGTGTAAACCAGGCGCCACTCATCACCTGCCCAATACCATCTCTGTGAGGCCTGGCGGGGGAGGGGAGACTGGTCAGAGCTGAATGGAGCAAAGTACAGAGATAATGACAACCTGATCCAGAGCGCAAAAGACCTCAGACTGGACAGAAGGGTCACCATCCAACACGACAATGACCCTAAGTCCCCAGCCAAGACAACACAGCAATGGGGACAACTCTGAATGTCCTCGAATGGCCCGGCCAGAACCCTGAGCCCAATGGGACATCTCTAGAGAGACCTGGAGGCTGGAATCACTGCCAAAGGTGCTTCAACTAAGTACGGCTGTGAATAAGGGTAGTTCTTTCTTTTAAAAAAAAAAAAATACAAAAGATTTCTCCCGTTCTGTTGTCTCTTTGTCAGGATGGGGTCATGAGTGCAGAATGATGGGGAACACGAGCGCAATGTAACAACATGTGAAGGTGGAAGGATCTGAAGACGTTCTGAATGCAGCGGACACAACCGGCCGTTTTATTTACAGTTATTGGTAAGTTTTCTGACGATCTTGCAACTTCTCACATAACAAAAAAAACACCAAACACCAAAGACAAGACACACGTGGAGGGTTTAGCTTTTATAAGAAGGGTTTAATTCTCTATACATGTAGTTGATTGTAAAGGCTGTATTACAGTTGTTAAAGCTGTAGGTTTTTATATATTTATATATCTTACATTCATATCCATGACAATACTGAAGTGCGAGTGAAGACGAAGCTCAAGTGGGCTCAAGCCGTAGAAATGGTTCTGTTGGGGGGACACTTGAACAATGAGTACAATAGTAGGGGGGGGAGGGGAGGGGTGCAGAAGAAAAAAAAAAAGACCATTGCAGCCAACCGTAAAATGTTCCGTTTTGGCCATTTTTTACCTTTTTCTCTCCCTACACATGGCAATAAAGGTAGACGCTAGTGTTCCAAATAATAGTTAATGAGGTGTACGGCACAATACAACATTGGAAGCTTCTAAAAAAGACATGACACAAACTCCACAGTCTAGATAAAATGAGTAAAAAATAAGGTATGTAAACATTGCAATTAATTCCAGGTTAAAATAGTGTAATACATTCTTCGTCCTGATCGGAAAAAGGAACAGCTAAGCAGCCCTGTCACTGACCGAGGGGTGGAGGGGGGACGCCCTTTTCTGGACCACGGATGGAGACACAAAAACACTGGTATGTATAATACAACGGGCAGAAGATCCCCGGCAAATGTATATATATATATAAAATAACATACATAAAACAGTACAAATCAGGGGTGTAATGCCATTCAATGACATGTGCAAAACTGAAGAGCGAGATCAACAAGCGCAGGGCGCCTGTGAATGCTGGGAGACCATTGCACCGGTAAAATACAATTCAAAAAGTTTGTTTTTTGCTTTGCGACATAGTAAAAAAAAAAAATTAATGACTAACCCTCTATACGAAGTCTAACTCAATTTTTGGAGTATACTGTACGCCCCCTAAAGGGCTGGGGACATTTAACTATTTGTAACCGTTCTGTCATTTAAAAGCCTAAAATAAAAGAATCTAAAACTGGAGACATAAAAGATAAAAAATAAAAATACCTTTAAAAAAATAATAAAAGAATTCATATTTGTGGACACAACAACAACATTACATGCAGCATTCCTTGATAGTGGGTCTTTTTGCAAATCAAAAAGTGAAAACGCAACCATTTGGCGACCGACTTTCCCTCAAATGATTGAACAAGTGTCATAAAGCACCAAACTAATGAAAAAAGGGGGGGAAAAAAAACAAAAAAAACCAAACACATTGTATGAAGTATTTTTTTTGTATTAAATGGAGAAAGCCGCAAAAGGACCCACTATCCTCTGTACTCCGAGTGTCAAATTTATTCATTTAGTTTTTTTGTTTGTTTTTTAGCTTCAGGATCTGCGGATACAACGTGATGGTCAACATGCATCTAAATGGAAAATGAGGTAAGATTCTGTGCAGCGGTCGTCTAGTCAGAAGGCAGAGGATGATCATGCTGGAAGTCACATGATCAAGGCTGCATCTCCCATCATCCCTCTGGGCAGTGATATGGGGATAGTGGGTCTCTTTGAGGACTTTCAAGCCTGAGTAGGGGGATGGACAACATATGATTCCTAGAAAAAGGAGGAAAACAACACATAAGCAAACAAAAAAAATCTAAAAACAAAAAAACAAAAACCACCGTACACTACAATAATGACTGCGCATGGAGCAAAAGAAGAGAAAACAAAAAGGCAGCATGCTACACACACAGGGAATGATGCGCGATGACAGGACCACCAGGAAACGCCTTCAGCCATCAAAGAGGGGCCGTGCCAAGACAGGAAGTTATCCGCTAGCCACAGGATCGGCAGGAACGTTGGGACCCCCAACGACCGAGAACAGGGACCCCGAAGGTCTCCGCGTGAATGGACTGGCGTTGGGCTCACTTTCTGTCATTCCATTCATTTTAACGGGAGTTCCAGAAAGCGCCAATTCCTTGAACTTGGCTCTCTCTCAGTCCCACTGAAATAGAATGACAGCGCGCATGCGCAACCTCCACTCCATTTATGTGGGCACCCTAAGGACCCCTCTTCTCAGCATCGGTGGTCGGACCCCACCAATCAAAGGAATTACTTTCCATCATGGCACAACCCCTTTTTAAAAGGGAACCGGTCATCAACTACAAGCAGAATAAACTAAGTTATGGTGCTTCTAGATTAGGGGTCACAGAGTCCGGGGAGCCCCTTTTATATCCGCTGCGTCCCCCACAGCAAGCATGACTTTCCAAAAGGCACTTGATGCACAGTCCCATAGAGAGGAATGCGAATGCGCTGCGTTATGGTTGGGCGCAGGCTGACTTTACCGGGGAACATGGCGAGTATAAAGGGGCCCCCCGGACTCCATGACACCTACACTATAAGCACCATAACTTAGCGTATGACTTCGTTTATGAGGCTTGTAGTTGACGGCACGTTCCCTTTAAAGGCTTTTCCAGGGATGTAACATTGTATTTATATCACGCTGCCAAGAACGCTTTAAAAATAAACTTACCTTCAGATTTCGGCACCACTTATTAGTTGCCGCTGTTCGGTTCCACCGCTGCATCTGTTTACACGTGATGATCATAATCAGGGTCCGCTGCAATGGCTACAGCAGGCCGTGACACGGCGAGCCCAGTCACATGACACCATTGTGTAGACAGATGCCGCGGGCGAGCCAAACAGCGGGAGAACCCAGAGGAATCCTAAAGCCCATTAGTACATTTATTTACACCATGTTGGTGGACCGAGCGGCGCAATATGTGAGCGCCAGAGAGGATACAATGTAGAGTGAACAGCCAGACATTTCTCTAATACACTTTCTGCATCAATTCCAAACGGTTTTCAATATCTGATCGCGGTCATTCGCCGTCTCATGGTTTACTTCGAGGTTATAAAACCAGTTGTGGTCATGTGATGGACAGACTGGTGCGCCGCTCGTTGCAGGACACTGATACCACTTAGGGCCCGTTCACTGACCGTTAGCGCTCCTCTTACTCCATGGTCGCAGGAAAAAAATATTAAATTAGGAAAATAAATAAATAAGATAAATAAAAACACACATTTCCCAAAAAACAATAAAAAAATAAAAATAAAAACAGAATCTGTATCGCCATGTCCAAAAAAGCCCAAACTACCCAAGAATCGCATTATCTGTTTCATGTGGTGAATGCTGCACAACAAAAAAAAAAAAAAGGTAAAGTAAAAAAGAAAAAAAAAAAATGCCAGAATTGCGTTACTTCTGGTCACATGGTCTCCGCATATCAGTTGAGTAAAAAGTAACCAAAAAGTTGTCTGCAGCCAAAAATTGTAGCGGTGAATACGACAGCTCCACCCCAAAAAAATAAAAAGAAAGAAAAAGCAGGCCCTCACACGGCAGAGGTGACCGAGACACTTATGGGCATCCGACTACCAAAAAAACAAACTTTTTCTTTTTTTTTTTTTAAACAAAAAAGTATTAATTTTTTTAAAGTCGTTAAAAAAAACTCTGAAGATTGTTTTATCACAAAAGCAAAACCCCCTGAAAAATGGCACAACTGGTTTTTTTTTTGTTTGCTATTACACCCCACTTCATTGTAACTTTATGTGGTGCCTTAACAGTTACCATTAAAGAAAAAAAAAATTCTTTAAAAATGGCTTCTGCCGATAAGAAAAAATAAAGCCATCATATGGTGATGGAAAAATAAGGTTCGAGCTCTTGGAAAAAAAAAAATTAAACACAAAACCCCCAGCAATGTTCGGTAAAGGGTTAATGGTGTCCGTCCGGTTTCGCCCTCCGGCTGCACGGTTTTGCCCTGGATGTTAACAGAAATCTGCGACTGAGGTTCCGAATTAAACTTCCAATGGAGATGTGATCAAGTGAGAACTGCAACGGGCCGCACGTGTAATCATCATGTGACCAGGAGGTAAACTATGAAGGATCCTTGTCAATGACAGCAAGCACAGGTCTTAAAAACCAGGAGGAACGGATACAGAAAGAACACTGCACACGGTTTAGTGATACGACCGCTTGCTGAAGCCCCAACGTGTCATCCCTGGAAGTCCCGCTAAGGTCTGCGCCCGTCTGATGCACGGTGGACGTTTTTACAGATGGCATGGTGGAGGCGCTGCCGCTCATTCTATGCAGCACAGTTTTTCTGTCACAGGTAAAGGGGCTTCAGGATTTCCGCAATGTGTGAACAAACCCCGAGGCGCCGCTCTCTGTCGGTGCTAAAAACTGTTTTTTTTTACGTAACGCAAGTTTTCACGTCCTACAGAGAAGCCTGCGGGAAAACCACCAGAAGGTCGCTCCACAAACCAGAGCCCGTCGCCTGCGGTGCGTTTAATTAGAATCGGGGCGCTTTTCACAAGAAGCGCTACGCGAAACCGGGCCAAACTTCTAGTTCTACAGAATTTCGCTGTGTTTTCGCTCAGCCGCGGGTTTCCATCTCACATATCGAGAACAGCATGAAGACGGAAACCTGGAGGGACCAGCGTGCAATGTGGCCACTCTGGTCTCCGCTTCACACGTTTTCCGTCCCGTCAGTCTCTTTAGCCAAAAAGAAAGAAGTTTTTCATTGCTTTTCTACCCAGCTAAAAAGACGGATCAGGACGGAGCGGGGCCAAAACTGCAGAGCGAAAAAAGCCTTCCAAGCGCAGCGATTCTATTTGCCGGTGATTTTTCGGTTTCGGGTCAGGGGACGCTTCTAGTCGGATCTTTTTCATTTCCCTTTATAACTAACTCCGGAAATAAAGTGCAGCAAGAAAGTTAAAAAAATAAAAAAATAGTGCAAAGTTTTACTCTGAAGGGGCGGTACCAAAATGTAAAGGAATCCCCGATCCACGTCCGTTAGAAATGTTCCCCCCAGCGATCCTGACAACATGGACCCCAAAAGGTCCCCAAATGAATGAATGGCCACATGCGCACCGCTGCGCCATTCATTTCAATGACTGTCAGAATCTAATGTAAAAAAGCCTACAGGTGAGGGAGCGACATACACCAAGCCCGGCCAAAAAATGGTGCCCAGAGCGCCTCAGTGGGAAGGGGGGAAGGGAAGGCAGATGAAAGCCGAGAGGCTGCAGAGGAGAGGAGTTGAAGATGGCACGTTGGACTACCACAGCCAAATGAGAAGACCAGTGCCCATAGGCATAAGAGGAGGAGTGGGGGGAACGAGAGCAGGGAGAGGAGGAGTGGGGGGAACGAGAGCAGGGAGAGGAGGAGTGGGGGGAACGAGAGCAGGGAGAGGAGGAGTGGGGGGAACGAGAGCAGGGAGAGGAGGAGTGGGGGGAACGAGAGCAGGGAGAGGAGGAGTGGGGGGAACGAGAGCAGGGAGAGGAGGAGTGGGGGGAACGAGAGCAGGGAGAGGAGGAGTGGGGGGAACGAGAGCAGGGAGAGGAGGGGTGGGGGGAACGAGAGCAGGGAGAGGAGGGGTGGGGGGAACGAGAGCAGGGAGAGGAGGAGTGGGGGGAACGAGAGCAGGGAGAGGAGGAGTGGGGGGAACGAGAGCAGGGAGAGGAGGAGGGGGGGGAACGAGAGCAGGGAGAGGAGGAGGGGGGGGAACGAGAGCAGGGAGAGGAGGAGGGGGGGGAACGAGAGCAGGGAGAGGAGGAGGGGGGGGAACGAGAGCAGGGAGAGGAGGAGGGGGGGGGAACGAGAGCAGGGAGAGGAGGAGGGGGGGGGAACGAGAGCAGGGAGAGGAGGAGGGGGGGGGAACGAGAGCAGGGAGAGGAGGAGGGGGGGGGAACGAGAGCAGGGAGAGGAGGAGGGGGGGGGAACGAGAGCAGGGAGAGGAGGAGGGGGGGGGAACGAGAGCAGGGAGAGGAGGAGGGGGGGGAACGAGAGCAGGGAGAGGAGGAGGGGGGGGGGAACGAGAGCAGGGAGAGGAGGAGGGGGGGGGGAACGAGAGCAGGGAGAGGAGGAGGGGGGGGAACGAGAGCAGGGAGAGGAGGAGGGGGGGGAACGAGAGCAGGGAGAGGAGGAGGGGGGGGAACGAGAGCAGGGAGAGGAGGAGTGGGGGGGAACGAGAGCAGGGAGAGGAGGAGGGGGGGGGAACGAGAGCAGGGAGAGGAGGAGGGGGGGGAACGAGAGCAGGGAGAGGAGGAGGGGGGGGAACGAGAGCAGGGAGAGGAGGAGGGGGGGGAACGAGAGCAGGGAGAGGAGGAGGGGGGGGAACGAGAGCAGGGAGAGGAGGAGGGGGGGAACGAGAGCAGGGAGAGGAGGAGGGGGGGAACGAGAGCAGGGAGAGGAGGAGGGGGGGGAACGAGAGCAGGGAGAGGAGGAGGGGGGGGAACGAGAGCAGGGAGAGGAGGAGTGGGGGGAACGAGAGCAGGGAGAGGAGGAGTGGGGGGAACGAGAGCAGGGAGAGGAGGAGTGGGGGGAACGAGAGCAGGGAGAGGAGGAGTGGGGGGAACGAGAGCAGGGAGAGGAGGAGTGGGGGGAACGAGAGCAGGGAGAGGAGGAGTGGGGGGAACGAGAGCAGGGAGAGGAGGAGTGGGGGGAACGAGAGCAGGGAGAGGAGGAGTGGGGGGAACGAGAGCAGGGAGAGGAGGAGTGGGGGGAACGAGAGCAGGGAGAGGAGGAGTGGGGGGAACGAGAGCAGGGAGAGGAGGAGTGAGGGGAACGAGAGCAGGGAGAGGAGGAGGGGGGGGAACGAGAGCAGGGAGAGGAGGAGTGAGGGGAACGAGAGCAGGGAGAGGAGGAGTGGGGGGAACGAGAGCAGGGAGAGGAGGAGTGGGGGGAACGAGAGCAGGGAGAGGAGGAGTGGGGGGAACGAGAGCAGGGAGAGGAGGAGTGGGGGGAACGAGAGCAGGGAGAGGAGGAGTGGGGGGAACGAGAGCAGGGAGAGGAGGAGTGGGGGGAACGAGAGCAGGGAGAGGAGGAGTGGGGGGAACGAGAGCAGGGAGAGGAGGAGTGGGGGGAACGAGAGCAGGGAGAGGAGGAGTGGGGGGAACGAGAGCAGGGAGAGGAGGAGTGGGGGGAACGAGAGCAGGGAGAGGAGAGCATTTCTCCGTTTTATGTTCGTGTAGATAACATTGAGGCAATCTAGTTTGCTGCATTGAGTGCTCAGCAGTCTGCAGCCACCGGCACTAAAACAATGCATGAAGTAGTTGTGTGACCGCGGCTTCACTTATGCGGGGACCGTCAGGACTTCCATTCTCAGAATCGGTGGCGGTCCCAGTGGTTGGACCCCCATCCTATCCCGTGGATAGCAGATAACTTTATGTTTTGGTAACATATGTGCGGATTGGGTGCAACAACCTAGCGGCCACAATACTTGTGGGGATTCAGGACCCCATTCTGCTTCCTCTACTGGGTGCAGAGCCGTTCCCCATGCAGGATGCGTTCCTGCTAACCTACAAATGGAACATGCCTGCAAGATCCAACGACACGGGGCGACTTTGTAGTCTGTAACTATGAAGACACCAGTCAGGATAGAAGAGGTTTACACAAAATGGTCAAAACTTGTAAATGGGTCGTCCGGGACCGACTTTTTATTTATTTATTTTTTTAATTTAAAGCTGCTCAAACTCTCCTCCCGTTTCACGAGTCAGCGATAACGTCCCTGACATCGGGGACATGTGACCACTGCAACCAACCACTGGCTTAGATTGGCCAGCGATTAGCTGCAGCAGTCACATGTCCAGTTGTTGGGACCAACGGGAAGTGAAAACCAGAGGGGGACCGAGCACCGGAGCAACGGAGGCGGCAGGAGGAACGTTTGGGGGCCTTTATTTTGCAGCACTGAGTAGCTTTTCAGGATTTTCAATCCTTTATATAAAGGGGATTCACAAAGTTGATTCTTACTTTAGATGCACCGGGCACCAGCAGTAACCCCTCCCTTCGTTAATACGCTTCATGTAATCCGTGGATTTAATACGGACACGTTTGCTGTATTTTGTCTCACCAAAGCAGTCGGAGTAAAACCCCACAAACTGCTTGTAAGTCCGTTCACACACAGCGGAAATCAGTGGATTCTGACTCAGATTCAGGGCGGATCCACATCGGATTACAGCCGGCACATAACGCCGCTCCTCTCACCTCCAGATACTCGGTGCAGGCAGGGAGGGCTCAGTATTCGGAGGAGAGAGGAGCGGCGTTATGTGCCGACTGTAATCCAATGCGGATCTGCAGCGGAATCAAATCCAAGCCAATAGTGCAGATATTGACAGTTTTTGATGCAGAATTTGGTGTGGATTTTCTTCTGAAAAAATCCACACCAATTCCAGTACATGGGAACATACCCTTAAAGGGGTTTTCGGGGACCAGAATATTGATGGACTGTGCATAGCATTGGCTTTCAATATCAGATTAGAGGGGGTTTGACTACTTCCATTCCTGACGATCACTTACTGTAGGAGTCCTAACGATCCAGTGACCGCTGCAGCTCCCTTCATTGTAAACCAGGCACAGCGCTGTACTCTTGGTAGTGACCATGTCTGGTATTGCAGAGTCCAATCACCCCCTCATTCAGCTGAGATGTTGGGAGTTGGACTTGCACCGATCAGATATAGTTGGACCATGATGAGAACAGGTCATCAATATTATAGTCCCAGAACATCCCTTTAACACCTCGTCCATGCCAGCCAACAAGGCAGAGCTTAGAGGAAAGAGGCCCCGCTGTATATTTAATTTGTTATAAGCGCCTACAATTAAGTATAGCAGTGAAATTGGGATGGGATGCAATTTTTTAATTTACACCCAATGCAGATTTTGCCTCTGCGGAGACATCTAGGGGCAACCGAACCCCGATCTCCATTGGCTCTGAATTTCAGCTGAACATAAAATCATGAAATAGAAATGGTAGTTAATGACGACTTATAGGGGCCGAACCACAACTGCACACTATTCCCCATCCGCAGGATAACTTGCCGATTGGTGGTGATCACTGAGACCCCCATGATCCTAAGAATAGGACTCCTGTGTCCCACTCTCCTGTCACTGCACAGGGGTCGCTTCTTCTTGAACGGTCAGCGCTCAATTAATCCCATTGTAAGTGAACGGGATGTGCGACCAGCGCTCCAATCAGTCTCCGCCTCACTGTGAGGGATCCAGTAACCCCACAGTGAGGAGGATGGGGGATATGGGACCCCGTTCTCAGGATTGACCCTCATCGATCAGCAGGTTATCTTCTATCCTGTGGATATGGTACAACCCCTTTAATTGCATCACATGCTTAACTTCAGTGTTTCCGGCCTCCATTTATTAAAGAAACAATTACATGATGTATCAAGTAAAACTGGAGATTGGACGGGTGAACGGAACACATTATGGCAGGTCTGTAACACGACAAGTCCCTGAAATCTACTGTGTGCACAATCAGGGCAGCGGTGGGCAAAGCTTTGATCTCTGCAAAAAGCCGCAGAATCACAGCAATGCTGCATGTCATTAACAAGGCACTAGATACGGGAAGGAGCCGCCCGTCCCCGTTCTCTACTTACATTGCTGGCTGGGGTCCATGTCTGTGGTCAGCTTGACATAGTTGGAAGGGAAGAGACCCACTTGGCCGTTCAGCTCCCCCTTCCACCAGTCCGGATCCTCTTTGTTCAGCACGTTGATGACTTGACCTTTGGAGAAAGCCAACTCGTCGTCGTTCTGGGCGATATAATCGTACATCCCGATAACCTGGCATGCTAAAGAGGAAGAATGGAATGTCAGTCCACTGACCCACTGCACCCTACAACACGAGCTAGTCATTTAACCCTTTGAGGAAACAGCTTAGTTTGGCACTTAAGGATGCAATGATTTGGGGCGAATTTTACCCCTCCTTTTCACAAGCCATAACACTTGTTTTTCGGCATGAGGGTTGTTCATTGTGTGCCGCGCTGCACTGTCTATTGTACCATGCTGTGGTATATATAATGTATTGCATAACTTTAAAAAAAAACAAAAAACTAACTACACTTAGTTAACTTTTGACATTTCATAGAGGCATCTCCAAAGCACTGATGAGTGAGGGTCCAGCTACAGAGACTCCCCTGATCGCTAGAACGAGGGGGCTGCAGTGTTCACCTGAGCGTTGTTCCCCTTGGCTGTCTTTGCTGCTTTTCATCTCCTTCTGGCTACTTAGGACGGTCCATACGGTCTTCAGGTATCCGGAGGGAGCCTAAAAGCAGTGAAGAAGCCAAGGGAGAACGGCGCTCCAGCTCCCTTGTTCTAGCGATCAGTGGGGGTCTCAGCAGCTAAGACCCCCACTGATCAATACTTTTGACATGCCTGTCAGTTACTGCAGGTGGCATGGGCTCCGCTCCTCAATCTTACCATCCATATGCCCCACGTGATACATTTCACAGGAACCCCTTCCCACTCACGGCATACATGTACGTCGTAGGAAGAGGTTAAAGGAGCTCTCTGGTTTACAAGAGTTATTGTGCTGTTCAGCGATTCTGATATATTATGGGGGACTCGCACTCCGCACCCTCATCTATCATCCATCAGCCAGAAGTAACTACAAAGAAGTCCCAACACATCAGCGAACTACACAGAGAGCCTACTAATTTAATCTACGGTGTAATACTCAATTTGTCCTGTGGCGGTGCTGCAGGGAAACTGATTTCCCCTGATCGACGGAGGTTCCAGCATTGTGATAACATTTAATCAGCTGATCACTAGGGAAGCTTTATAAGGAGTGTGGGAGGAGAACCTCTTCTAAGAGGTTGTGCGGAGACAGAAAGTTATGTGTGGATATCACTAACTTTCTGATAAATGGGGGTCTGACTGCTGGGATCCCCAATTCCTATAAATAGGTATCCCTAAAGTCCCCACATGAATGGAGCAGCGATCACGCATGCACACTGCTGCTGCATGCATTCTAGTGAGTGCTGAACACTTGGACGAAGCGGACCCTAGCGGTCGGACCCCTCACCGATCACAAAATCATTCCCTGTGCTTCAGCTACAGTAGTGGATAACTTTCCATCTTGGCACAACTCTTTTAAAGGGATTGTCCAGCCACATTAAATGTTCTTCAAACAGCTAAGAAAGCTATAAAACAATGAAGTAATAGTGTTTACCTTACTAATCCCCTGTGGGATTCATACGATCCTTTTGTTATTTTCAAACATCACAAGCTGCTTGTTAACAAAAACAAACTTCTGTAAAAACCCATATAACAATCCCTTTAAAGCGACCCTATGGTTGTGGGACCACAGGGGGAGAGGGGATATGATCTGCTGTGCTTCTGATTCATCCATTCTGGGTCCTATTCTCAGTTGTCCAAGAAGCAGATGCAATCTTCAGGCTGACTAATCCTTAGTGTATTGGCAGTGCTAGACTACCAAGGAACTAGAGCTCTTCTGATTGCCCAGAGCTGGTCACATGATCAGGACAGGCCAATCAGAAAGCAGTGCGCAGTACGCATTAGTGAGAAAATTGCTGCAACCCTCTTGGATGACTGAAAGTACTGACAGATCCGAAGGGTGGCAGAGAACTGTAAGGAATATAGTTCTGGCCCCTCTTCCCCTGGGACACAATGCTGTCCCAAAACGGGAGGGTCGCTTTAAGGAAGGTAACTACATAAAAGAATCATGAAATCATGCCACAATGTCCTACTTACTGGGTGGCAATACTGCTGGTTTAGGCGGTTCTGTCGGCGTACTTTTATTCGTGCCAGGGCTCAGAAGTTTAACGTAGTTGGCCGGGAACCATCCAATCTGCCTCTTCTTCCCGCGGGCCTGTAGAAAGGAAACCCAACGTAACTACATAACACAGGCTGCAGAAAGCAGACCGACCCCCGACATCGGGACTCTAGCAAATACGACAATATTTGTTAACTACTCGATTATTAGATTTTTCCAATATTGGACAATAACTTGGATTCCGTTTTCAATCTCTGGAATGTAAAATATTCTAGAATGCAAGTTCTAGAGATCTCAAGACTTCATTGGTGACACCAACCTGCAGTTCACCTTCCCACCATCCTCCAGGGTTCTTTTTCCGGATGAGTATCAGCTGACCAGGCGCCAAAGTCAGCTGTTCGGGGCCAGTAGCCGTATAGGGGGCAATGACCTGGGCGATCTCTAAACAAGAAGAAAAGCAGGAAATACAAATTGGCGAATTACAAACATTCAGAAAAAGGTTCGAAATGGCGATTGCGCTTCTGACGTGACGGCTGCCGTATTGCAGCTCAGGCTTGATGGGCAGCCGGGGGCAGACAGGATGTTACAGATGCATGTGGCACAATAGGCAGTTCAGGGGTTTCAGGAAATGTTTTCATGACGCGGTCGACCCCTTCAACGTTATTATAAGTCAACATCGTCCGGATAATTGGACTTTATCATTCGGAGAGTTCTATTAAAGTGGTCTGCAGAGCGCTGTGCACGGATACATGGAGTGAGACTTAGCGCAGGAAGTGAACAAAATGGCTGCCGTCCCTGCAGCTGGTGAGAAAGCCATCCTAGACTGCAATTAGGAGAGGCACATGCAGCGCGAGACCGGATGGGGCGAAGCCCAATAAACACAATGCTTATTCAGGTCATGCTTTGTGCATTCAAACAGTATGGTGTTAATCTCGGCCCCCTGCTCATGGCTTCACCCATTCCCCTTGGACCTAGAGCTGCATGCACATGTCCTAGTTACATTCCAGGATTGGTTTCTCACTTGCAGCAGGACAGCAGCCCTTTTGTTCAATTCCTGCATAACCCCTTCAGTGGCAGGTTTATTCTTACCAGGTCAGCGCAGCAAGCCCCAGAGATTTTCCTGAGGTAATTCAAAGTGGCAAACGTGTACAGTGGCACAATAACGGTGTGTCTGGGCAGCATTTCAGCACTAGAGCTGTCCACAAAAATCTTCCAGGGTTTAACTGCATGGTCAGTGCAGCAAGCCCCAGAGATTTTCCGGGCGTGCCAATAAAGGGGTATGTCCATTTTGGCAGCTCACCCCATCCTATTACTCTCCTCCTGCTGTTTGTCGCATCCAGGTTGCCTGAGGTGGTCAGGTTTTAGGTAGACAGGTGAGCTGACTGTTCCATACAGTTCCTATAACTCCCATAGAAGCAAATGGGAGTTATGTTAACCGCATACCATACCAAAGTGATTTATGGTGTTTTTGAATCTCAGAACCTACGGAAGTAGTGTAGCTTGGTTAACTGAACTCTCATTCTCTTTCGAGGGAGTTCTAGAAACAGCGTACGATAGACCAGTCCAGCTGTTTCCGTAATCCTGGCCAACAGTGGCTGTAGCATGTTTGGCTGAGATAGGAATACCCCTTTAGCTTGTGTGCCGACCACTTCTCTATGCCAGACACTGTCCATCCTGACGAAGCAAAACGTACCGTGTGTGGTACCTTATTACTGATTGTTAATAAGATATGCAAAATCATAGACAAAGTATGCGTGTTAAAGCCTATGGACGCCTTAATTTGGAATTTTTTTTATAAAATCAATGTATTTTTGGATATAAAACAGTTTTCTAATTAGTAGTTAAGAATCTTCAAATCACCTCTTTGCTTAACATGCAGTGTGTTCCAGCATACTGGAGGCTGGAGGACTAAGATTATTCTACAATGAGCCCGACAGGCTGAGGGGCTGCTGTACTGAATGTAGTGCCAGAAGGTGGAGGGCTGAAGTAGAGGTGAAAGGAGACGTTTATTGCAGAGGGAAGATAACTAACATTACAACTAAGGAAGGAGGAGATGAAGGTTTACTTTATTGCCAAGGGAAGGAGAAGTTCAAGCAGCAGTGTACACCACATTGTTATCAGTCACCGGGAGTGAAGGTCGACATTGTGATGTCCTGATCATACAGTAATACACAACAGAGCACATTGAGATGGGAGAAGCTCTGCACACTATGAATCTGCTCTGAACTACTATACGATTGAGACATTACGTTGACAGTCATCCCTCCCGGTCAAAGACCGCAGACAAGGCTGTAACAGGCGGTCATCTCTTCCTCCCACAATAAGCTACTCCTTTCACATCTCCTCCAGCTCACCTCATGTCACTACAGTCAGTGCTGAAGAAGGTCCATCAGTCTGCCTGACACATTTTACAAGACTCGGTCTTCCAGCCTGCAGTATGTTAGAACAAACCGATAGTACAGCGCAGAGAGGGTGAGAAATATGTTAAACAACTAAATTAGAAAATAGTTTTTCATAATTAAATGCATTTTTGGATATAAAACATTTTCTAATCGGTTGCTATTAAACATTGTCAACCATCTCAGTGTGTTCCAACCTACTGCAAGCTGGAGGACTCGGAGGAGTCTTTTTTTTTTTTTTTTTTTAATAGATCAATGCATTTTTGGATATAAAGCAAACAATCTTCAGCTTGCAGCTTGTTTGGACCTAACCATGAAGTACAGCAAAGAGGACTGAACATTTTAACAACCAATTAGAAAAATGTTTGATATCCAAAAACACATGAATTTATTGAAAAAACAATTCCAACTGAAGCTGCCCATAGCCTTTAAGTACTGAGCATTAAAGGGACGTTTTATGCCGCTTTTGCAGTATTATATTAAAAAAAATATAAAAATAAAAAGTAAAACTAAAGGCAGCCCCTCCATACTACAGGTATAACGGACATGACCGCGGCCCCCCCTGGTGTAACGCTACCGCTCGCGCTACGCACCTGGTTTCTTCCCCAGGCTTCCTGTTTTTCCAGCTGTCACCATCCCCTTCAAATAAAAGCAAAAAAGCATTAAAATGAAAGAAACTAAAACAAATGAAATTGAAATGAATGAAATTGAAATGAATGAAATTGATGGCAGCAGAGCATCAATATCACCGCTAGTATCAGAGTCACAGGTTGGGAATGTATAGACGTCCGCCAGTAAGTCATCTCCATCCTAAGACTCGGCTACGAGGCTGAAGTCACATCCAACAGACTGATGGAAAATGAGCTACCTTCATCTGAATGGGTTGTTTCGGATCAAGTATGTGGATTTCTACAAACTCCATTAAGATGAATGGGATGGCGGCAAAAAAACATTTTTTTTGCTGTAGATGAATATACCCCAAGACCCTTCTGCCTTCCCCTCAGCTGCGCCCCCAGAGTTACAGTTAGGGGTACGATTTGGACAGTGTCTATTGCAATGTGTGAGGATGAAGATGTTCACACTGTTGTGTGCAGCAGCACGTTGTGTTAAGGGGGTTTTTCACACAAAATACTACTGACAACATATCCGCAGCTCAGGACCCCAGATGATCGAGCGCCCGCTGTCACCGCCGCAGTACACAGGGGGTCAGAGAGAAAGCCACAGCGCTGACCCATGTAGCGGTCGGCGCTTGTAACTGCAGGCTGAGGTCTCATTGGACCAAATCGGAGTTAAACCTGCAATTACAAGTGCCGGCCACTACACAGAGATTGGAGCAGCAGCTTCCACTCCGACCACTGTGCATTTGCGGTGCTAGCACCAGACACCCGATCAGCTGGGGTCCTGAGCAGCGGATGCCAGCCGCTCAAATGTTGATGACCTACATATCCCGAGAATACGTCATCAATAGTATTTTGTGTGGGAAACCTTTTAAGAGCCTTAATGTTCAAGAATGGTTGGTAAGAACATCTCTTTGCCCGATCATTAAGCGGTGTGAAGGTACCACCAATGGCCCAACAAACCAGTAAATGCTTGTTAGGAAGACGTGCCACATGACAGATGCAATCAGCCTCCGATGTGAGAGGGGATGTGCTGCCAACAATTGCATGGACGATCACCTGCTCCCCATACGGTCTGAATCTACGTGTGTGAAAGCAAGGTAAGTGAGCGCCGATCTCCAGCACCAATCAGACAGAGTACAAAGAGCTCTACGGATTCCGCATGTGGTTTTTGTCCATCAATGGGCTGAAATTGCGTGCAGATCTGCGCCAAAAGCCACTGATTTTAGTGAAGTTTTTAGGGGTGGAATTCACACAGAGGAATTCACCAAGGAATCTTCAATGTGAACATACCACTATAGCTCCTTTACAAGGGTTGTCTGGTACTCATCTGATGGCCTATCCGCAGGATATGATCAATAGGGTTTTGCCCCCAGAGATCGCCACCAATTGGCAAAATGATCCAGGGAGTGTTGCAGCCTCTTCATTGTTCATCCAGGAACAGCGCCATACACACAGGTGTGGCTGTGCTTCATTACTGCAGTTCTGTCAATTCAAGAGAACAGGACGGAGCTGCTGTACCAGACACTGCCACACCTGTATGTATGGCGCTGTTCCTGGAAGGAGTAATTCTGCTGACTGGTGGGAGGGGTGTCAGACCTAAACATAAGCCATCAGTTGGAAGTCACATATAAATGCTTCCGGTCAGTCTGCAGCATTTATGGAAGTTCATCCTTACAGTGATGTTATGTAAACCATGAAGGCTGCATACTATATACAGGCCTACAATTACTGAGCGTTGAAGTGGTGCTGCAGTAAAGGTCGGACCGACTAGTCATGAAGTGAAAAGTACTCGTACCTCTGAATCTTTAAGTCTGACGTAGTTGGAAGGAAAGACTCCGGTTTTCTCGCCTGCGGTCCCCGTCCACCAGTCCCCGTCCTTCTTAATCACCACGATCATATCACCCTGCTGGAAGGTCAGGTCCCCTTGTTCATTGCTCTCATACGTGTACATGGCGATGTACTCTGCAGACAAGACATGACATTATGTGACATCACTTCTCTGGGCTCACACGGACTGCGGCATCTCATCCGCCACTTACTGGGGCCTTACAAGAAAGAGCACAAGCTCAGACCAAGATTTACATCAAGCGATAGTAACACTCGTGGGACCACACAGAGGATTTAAAGGGCTTGTACCATTATCCTCTATCCATAGTGTGAACTCTGCACTCCGCACAATGGGGAGAAAACTGAGGGGAGCGGTGGGTACACCTGTGCGGCGCCCCTCCTGTCATTTTCAGTGGGGCTGCTGGAGATAGCTGGACGCTAGTACTTGGCCATTTCCATCATCCCCATTGAAACGAATAGAGCGGCACTGTGCCTGCGCAACCACCACATTGATTCAATCTGACGTCAAGAGAAGAAGGGGACACAGGGCCCCTGTTCGAGATTGATGGGGGGCCTCGCCGGTGAGACCCCATCAGACTTTTATCACCTATCCTATGGATTGATTAATACAACCCCTTAAGGGAATCTGCTGGGAGAGGGGATTATATACAGCACCCACCTTCCCCCTATGAGTAGTCCAACAAATCCCTCCATCCTGATTGGTCGTCTCATTCTTGAGCAACTTTAGGACCTTTTACACTGAATGATAGTTTATTCAGATTCTCGCTAGATTGCTGGACGGTTAGAACGACGGCCTGTTTACTGTGAATGGATCCGGCCAGAGTAATCCCGGCCCGCTCCACCTCCACGTACGGAGCAATCATTGCTGGGATGACTATCGGGCGCTGAGGTGCTCAATGCTTATCCCGTGTGACAGGACCCTTTGTCTTAAAAGGCACATCTGTTTGATTGCTCGATGGGTATAGACTAAGTGTCCTGTAAGCCCCTTGAATTGGACTCCAAGTGGTCTCTGATTGGTTGGTGGTGAATCGCACTAATCAGGCTGGTGACAGATCCTCTGGTCCTTCCACTCCTCAGCCCCAAATTGTATTCCCTTATAGTATAGAACATAGAAGTGTTGCTCCTGTGACATAAAATGGCAGTGTGTCTATCATTTTGAAGAGGTGCCAGGAGGCACTACAGAGGTGGGGCACTGATGCCTTACCTGCACAAGCCTTGCAGATGCAGCTTCGGTGTTGGCCGCTCCTTTAACCCCTTCAGTGGCAGGTTTATTATTACCATTGATGCCTCACAGGGCGGTTTTTTTAGATGAGTCAACAATGCAAGTAAAAACCCTGGAAGGTTTCAGATGACGGCTTAATGCTCTGCACATTTCAGCACTAGAGCTGTCCACGGAAATCTTCCAGAGTTTAACTGCATGGTCCGTGCAGCGAGCCCCAGAGATTTTCAGGGCGTGCCACTAAAAGGGTTAAAGGAATTGTCTGGTTAGAAAATGACTTTTATAACTTAACGGCCACCTGCCAATCAGAGGCTGTAGCTTTTGATTGGCAGCTGGCTGTTACCCGACTTCCACTGTCAGCAGAGACCTGGTGAATTGTGCACTGGATCGCCAGGATGAAGGAGGGCAAGTATTGGTTTGTTTTATTGTTTAAAGTGACGTGGCTCTAAAATTTTAAATATGAATTTCTCCAGACAATTCCTTTAAAGGGCCAATAACAGGACCAAATAATTGGATAAGACGACTGGAGCACATGGGGGATGGGCTGCCAACAAACATGATACTCCGAGAACAATAGTATAACACTTCCTCCCTAAGCAGAGTCTGAATCAGCTTGTGTAATGGCCAGGCAGACCAGCACTGATCACGCTGATTAGTGTTCGTTAGTGCAGATAATTGCAATACATAAGAGGCCCCTTTAGTGACTGTCCTGCAAAATCTCCCAATATCAGCTCTAAGCCTTGGGTGCGAAAGCTGCCTTTTCACGTCCCTGAAGTTACACTTCTAGCCAACCTTAATCTGCAGCCTGCTGGCACTGCGGTGGCTCATGAATATTGACGGCTGGCCTCATACAGAAGCGCAGGGTA
Source organism: Eleutherodactylus coqui (assembly GCF_035609145.1). Lineage (NCBI taxonomy): Eukaryota > Metazoa > Chordata > Amphibia > Anura > Eleutherodactylidae > Eleutherodactylus > Eleutherodactylus coqui. Next base: position 7,524,389 of record NC_089840.1, read on the forward strand.
TTGCGCCCGCTATCCTGATCCTCCCTCTCCCCCCACACAATGCACTCGGCTGACCACTCAATAAGCCATCTGAGGCATTAAGATGCCTAGAAAAAGGTCAGTGAATGCAGAATGGTGGCGACTACTGAAGATATTACATATATGAAGGAAGTCAATCTGTTAAAAAGATCAGGGGCGTCCTACACCCCCCTCCAAATAAACTAACTCCGCTCCGGTCCATTGTGTGTGTATGACGAGTTTTAGTAACACTTGTTTGTGTGGAAAGCAATGAAGAAAGCCATAGAAATAAGTGTGAAATGCCTCACCGGCCTCACCTTCTCCTTGCATGGCAGGTTTGAATGCTGGTGATGAGACTCTCTTTAAACTGGCTGGGCTTTCTGAAGAAGTAGAATCAATGCTGTGGAAAGAGACACCATAAAGGGTTAAATAGCCCAAATTATATCTGTTGCCTTCACAGACGGCTCCTCATTACATACAGCGGACCCCTCGGGTGCACACATAACCAGAGAACAAGTACAACGAGTCCACTGCATGCGAGGAGCGGTGGGTTTGCAGGCGCATGGTGGGGGAACGGCGAGGAGGGAAAGTACTAAAGATATAGATATCTATATGTCTCCCACCCCCTCCGGATTCAGCCCCCCTTCTCCTCTGCACCCGTAGCTTTACTTTATGGGGCTCACAGGAGCATACAGGTTATCAAAGTGATTTTGCCTTCTAAAAGTAGCTAAAGGCATGCAGCTGAAAAAAAAGCCATTGCTGACGGAAAGCTGGGGGTCCAACTGTCAGACCCCCTACAAACCCTCCGAATATGGGGACTGCAGTGCAGCGGCTCCTTCAGGCCACCAACTGTGCAGGTCGATGCAATAGCGCCCCACTGCAATATTGCAGTCTCCTGCAGGGTGGGAGGAAGGAAGCGACGCTGTGCAAGAGAAAAGCTGAAAGCACCGTAGCCCTTTCATTGCCAGGATCAGCAGGGTCCAACCCGCGTGATAACGGTACGGCGCACACTAGCGATACGCCACCACACTCTAAGATTGGAAAACCACATTGGGATGGCGGTTTTATCATCCAATTTAATGAAATCCCGAAAATTCCTGAAGCTGTCAGCAGAACATCCTTCCATCCGACAACCATTTCCCCCGACTACCCCATGAGCTCCGTTCAGACGAACATGCATGTGTTTTACATGGGAGAGTGGAGAAAGCTGCAGACAGGCAGCTCCGGCGGCGGTCAACCTCCTTTTCCCCCGACATAATCTGTCCGGGGGCCTCTGGTTTTCCCCGATCACATGCGAGCGTCGTCTGACGAGTTCGGAGGACTGTAGTCTAATGGGGGCCTTAAAGAGCAACTGCACTTTTTTAAAAAAAACAACAACTTCTGACATGCCCTGCCGACGTGAGGTTTTGACCAGTAGTCCGGGTGCTGAGATCCCCACTGATTGCTGAAATGAAGGGTGTTCGGGTAAAGAGGCCCTCTTCTGTGCACAGTAGCCATTTTGTGTGCTCAGTCGGTGTGACAGCCATGATTTGTTTGCAAAGTACATGATTCTCAGAGCAAACTACCAAGAGGCTGACATTTGCAATACATTCCTTATCTCAGAAACCTTTAGGTTAGCCATAACACTGTCACCATCTTACTGGATCTAGCCATAAACAGATACCAGATGATGTGGGAGCCTTGAGCTGAAATATTTGCTGAGAATAGACAAAACAGCATGTGCAAGGGTTAATGTTAACATCTGCTCTGATTGGCTATATACTAATATGTATAATACAAATACAGACTAGGATTGGTTGTATGTTATCACAAAACTTGCTCTTCTTGTGATTGGCCTGCGGTAGAGGGTTGTTTCTAGTCGACATAATATATCGAAGGCTGAACAATAAACATAAGCAGAAATCACATTATGAACACGTCTCGTGCGTTTCCTGTCGATTCTCCGAGCTCGTACCAACCACACCCAATTTGGTGCCCACATTACATCCAACAGCGCAGTTGTGCCAACAAGGGGCACAAGTGCCACCCGAGTGCTGCATCCCTTCGGCTAGGGTTGTTACTGTCAGCATTTTTTGGCAGCTGAAGATGGACACATAACACTATGTCTCCGTCTTCAGCTGCCAAGAAGATCAGATAAGATTATAGCCGATGAGGCACAGCGCTGAGGTAAACACTTCTGCCCTTCATTCCAGCAATCAGAGGGGGTCTCAGCACCCGGACCTGCACAGATCAAATCTTTTGAGGTGTCACTCTGACACAAAGTTTCTTTAAAGTGCATTTACTCTCCTTTTAGCTGGGAAGCTCAGCTCCATACTGCTGTTTGCAAGATCCTCACAGCTTAGCTGTTCTGACATAAGGGGGGACATTCTGCTCACAGGTTAATTGCCATTACCGAATCCACAAGTCTCCAGGGTCATGAAATGTAGCTTCTGATTTCTGGTCATAAAACAGCTGAAGTTGCATAATGCGAGGACCCTGTAAACAGCAGTCTAGTTCTGGAGCTGCAGACTTGAGGGGACACGGGAGGTCGGGAGGTCGTGTTCAGAAGCCAAACTCATGTCACAAAGTTTCAAAAGTTACATATCATTTAAGTAGCTGCTATAACAGCCTTCCATCCGTGTTGTACAAACCTTGTAGACTTTCTAAGGGGACCTGAAATGAGCTTCACATAGGATTTGGGAAACCAGCCCTTATGTCCTTGAACTTCACCGAACCACCACATGTCCTGCTGCTCCAGAACGGTGATGGTATCATTTTTGTTGAAGTTTAGATGGTTGTCCTTCTTGGCCCTCCAGGGGTAGAGAGCCTGTGCTTGGAGTCCTTCTACCTTCTCCCCCTTTAAAAAGAAGTGCATGGAGGAGATGTTTATGAAGAATGACACATGGAAATAAGAAGCAGAATACTGATAATGGGCCAGTCTAATAGAACGGTATTGGCGGCCCACCCATAAGTATTCCGACATGTACAGATATATCCTAGAAGAGTGATCCCAGGCAGAGGTTCCACTCCAGATGACACCAAACCCCGGAGAAAACAGTATAGCATGCAGTGCAATCTATTCCCACAAAATAATAGAAACCTGACAGAGCCCTTTATAGTCCATGGATTACAATGGTGTAAAGAAAGTATATGAATAAAGGGGAAACTCTAAAAGGAAGTTTACCCACTAAATACATTTATCTTCTATCCAAAGCATATATAGACGGTCGCTGGGGGTCTGACTGCGGAGACCTCAAAGGAATCACAAGAACCACACATCTGGAGTCTCCCTAGTGAATGGCGCAGCGGTGGACATGTGTGACCACAACTCCATTTACTTCAACGGGACTAAGATATCCGATTTTCGATATCTCCCATACACCGTGAACGCTCTATTCACTAGGGCCACTCTGGGGGCTCCGTTCTCATGATTCCTGGGGATTCCAGTGTTTGAACCCCATAGTGTCATGGAGCAGGCAGTGCTCTGCTGAGGACCCCATCCTGTGATCCAGAAGCTGCACGTAATAATGAACATCCTCTGTAAAGGCTGCTGCAGGGAAAACGACCACCCAAACATCCCCTTAGGGTCCTTTTAGATGAGCCAATTGTTTGAATGAGCGAGTGACATCACGGGGAGCTCGTTCGCTCTCATGCAGACAGTTTATACAGGCATATACATCGTTGGCTCGTTCCAATGACAATCATCCAGTCTTTCACATTCGCTGTGAATGAGAGGAACTGAATGCTTGCTGTTTAAACTGAATGATAAGTGAACGAGCGAACAACGATTTTTATGAATGCATAAAATGAACGCCGAGCGAGAAGCGCACAACTATCGTTCGATGCTCAGTCGTTGGCTCGCATTCAGACCGTACGATTATCCTTCACTATCACTCATTTAAACAATTTATTCAAATGATACTCGCTCCGTCTCAAGGCCCTTCAGCCGAGCGTCTCCACCGATCAGTCAACGTCTTTAGGCGATAAACTGTGCAGTTAATATCTGGAGAGCAATGCCTTTCCTTTTGGCTCTGGCTGCAACACATAATGAGGCCATAAAGCACCGCTAAATATGTTCAATGATCTTTTCATTGCAGAGATGCGAGATCCAACCTACCTGACCCAAAACCGGGGAGGGAGAAGACCCTGTTACTGTAGCGGGAGTAAAAGCAGAGCGTTGGCGGATCTGGCCGGCACTTGGTACGGTTAGTGAAGGTTGCGTTGCCCACGTGTCCCAGTTATCGGTCTCCGCCTTCTCATTATTAGTTGGCCACCTGATAAATATAAGAAACCGGAAGTCAGCACAAGAGAGACTGAAAACCTCGTTCTGACATCAATACCAAACACGGAGCTCCATAGCGCAGCGGGATTACAGCTCCAAGAGTGAAGGGATGACGATGGGAGAGATGGGACCAGCCGGTTATGTACGGAGCATAAAACAAGCGACACTTGTCACAGCAGGTCTTCTGTGGTATATGTGGAGGAGGACACAGGAAAAAAAGGGAAGAGGTGTGCTGAGCGGAGGACCGGAGGGCAGGGAATAGCCAGATCAAGGTGCCGGTTGATAAAGACTTCTCTACTCCTTCTCTGCTCTCTGGTCCTCCGCTCAGCACGCCTGTTCCCTTTGTTTCGGTGTTCGCCTCCTCATTTTGACATGACATAATATGGCAGCACCAGGTTAGAAAAATCCCATAAAAATCACCCATCCCTATATACGGCTGAATGAAATTAAGGGAACACTTAAAAAAAGAGAAAAAAAAAAAAAACACATTGGATCTCCATCATCTTCCCTTTTACATGTGAACCTGCTTCCATTTGAGAAAAGAACAGGGCGCCAATGGCGGTCCTGACAATTCTGGTGTACTCTACCAATTAAGCTGCCCTGTGCTGGGACCTCATGTCACCCCCTCATGGAGTCCGTGTATGACAGTTTGGTCAGTAGCCGCTGGAGGGCATCTTGCAGGGTTCTGGCAGCTCCTCCTGTTCCTGATGCCAGGTTGATGCCCTCCTGCTGTAATGGCCCATGTCCCGCTACCTGCTCCAGGCTCTTGTGCTGGGAGTCACAAGAAACCTTCTTGCTCTGGGTAGCACAATGACACCAAGTGTGAACATAACCCAGGACTGCATTACACCAGTACCGGTAAAGCTGGTATAACACTAATTGCTGATCTGCATTTGTTATTGCAGGGGCAGCCTGTCTGGAATACGCGAGCACTACCGGCCGCCGCTAGTAGCCCCTGACTGAGTGACTCGGGGTTACTGGGATGCTTAGAGGTGAGCGGTGCAGAGCCGACTGTTGGTACTTATGACAGATATGACATTTGCTGCACTTACGTTGAGCTGAAGTCGGCCCAGTTGTTGGCGTTTGTAGATGTATCGGTAAAGGCTGCTGTCGTGGCGGTGGACGGCGTCAAGTGGACAGTGGTTTTGGCTGTAGTGTCTGCTACGTGTTTTACTGTATTAGGAAACTCGCTTTCAGGCAGCCTTTCGGCGTAGTTGGCAGGGAACCAGCCCGTCTTCCCTTTCAGTTCACCCCCCAGCCATCCCGGCTCTCCAGTTTGGCTTTCATCTACCTAGAGGAGTGAAGAGCAACAGACATGGGATACCTGTGTGCACATACTTAACACCTGGGCAGGAAATTACAGCACGTCTTCGTGGAGCCAACTAGTGATGGCGGCCTTATTGCCCCGTGCCCCATATTTACTGAAGATACCAGAAAGGGGGGAATGAGGGGGGGGGGGGGGGGGTTTACAAAAATTATATGCACCAAAGTCCTGGCAACTGTACCCCAAGATATAGGAGTCCCCCTCCTACCGCAGCGCTTACCATGACAATATCCCCCGGCTGGATGGTGATTTCATCGTGACTCCTTGCATCAAAAGGATAGAGCGCACGGTAATAGACCACCTTCACGTCCCCCTGGGAAATGGTCAGCGGCGCTTTCTCTGAAGGAAAATAGAAAGAAATCAAAGAGGGGCGTCAGAGAGGCGAAATCTAAGCCAGGAAGAAGAGCGTCAGCTGGAAGCGGCGGCTGCAAGTCTTTCACGGCTTTGTGTATATATTGCTCGCGGACCCCCTGCCTACTGACTGTCCTTCAGATCGCTTCGCCATTTCTGCAATCACAACTCACTTTGCGGGGTCAAAAAAGACCCCAGTCTTGTGAATGACGGTTCTGGCCTTAAATTGAGTACATTTGTGATTGTTTTTGTAGCTTTTCAATAAAACACAATGCAATTTACATAAAATCACATTTTTCTAACATTTTAAGAGATAATAATCAACAGTCTCTAAAGTAGAAGACATGACTGTGTGTAAAGGCGTTGCACTTGGGGTCGAATAGCCTAAAACTACATTTTCAAACAGATTATACACCAAATCCACAAGACTTCTAGCTTTCTAGAAATACCGAAATACAATGTATACATTTACACACAAACACCCGACCGCCTTCTCTGCGAGGTCTGCGGCCCACCGAGTGTATTTGGGGGGTGTGCGGTCTGTTCATTCACCATAGCATACGGCCCTACTACAGAAATCTTTGTCACCGAGACCCTCACCGATCCAGAGAATGGGAGTACCAGGTCCTCCTCTTCACTCCCCCACAACAAGGAGGAGAGTGAATGGCGCGGTGGCCAAGTATACGCAGTGCCACTCCATCCATTTGCAGTGGTGCTGTCAGAGATATTGAAATGAATGGAGCACCAATGCACATGAGCGACCACCACTCCATTCAACCTCCTCGTCATTGTAGGGGGTGAAGCATCCTTGTAGTGAGGAGAACAGGTGGACATGGAATCCCTTTTCTTGTGACAGGTGGGGGTCTCAACACTGATCAGACTTATCCATAGTATAGCTGTCAAAAGTCCATCTCGGTCGGACCCCTTTAAAGGGGGATTCACATCTTATAAAGTGATGGCATATTGCTGGGATATTCCATTATGCTTGGTGGAGATCCAACCTCTGGGATGCAGTGCAGGTCTGGTCCTGCGTACCAGTCTACCTTTTACCTGCACAGCGGCGCCCCAGTTGTGTGGGGAACTGCAGCACCGGGGCAGCATGCACTTGGATGGGTCTATCCTGCAGAGGGCTGGAGTGCAGAAACAAACAGGACGATGCAGTGCTAGATCAGTCTTGTATTACACTCATTCTCGGGACAGGAGGCGGCTTCAAAGGTCAAACTGCCTGATCGTAAGGTGATGGGATATCCTAGTCATATACCATTCACTTTATAAAGGTAAGAAACATCCAAGAGCAAGACTTACTTAGAGGAACCGGTCATCTAGCAGCACCATCAACTAAGTTCTAGCGATCATAAGACGGGTCCCAAGGAGTTCGGGGATGTGCTTTACATACTTACCCCGCCCTCCATTCCTGCGCTGTTGATCGTGGAAATTAGCATATGGACGGTGAAGCAGACGCATTTCTGCCAGCTGTGCGCATGCCACCCATATAGTATGCCTGCACACAGCCTACAGAGAGCAGCCCGCTGCACTGTCTGTGTGCCAACTTCCATCGGCGACAGCGCAGGAATGGGGGGGCGGGTAAGTATGCAAAGCACATCCCTGGACTCCTCAGGACCTGCTCTGTGGGTACCATAACTTAGGTTACTGTGCCCATAGGGGCATCAGGTTCCCTTTAAGACTGGCATTTCATACATTAGTGTTAAACTAAAATGAGCTGCAATAAGCTGCGCCAAATGTATTAGGAGACACACGCGTCTTAATAAATCTGGAGCATCTTTAGCCGTGTGCGCTGAAAACAGAGATCCTCGTGTGTTACAAACAGGCATCGATTTGTGCTATAATTCACACCAGTTTCTGGCATAAATGATAGTAAATCTGTTGGTCTGTAAACCCCAATGTTTGCATTTCCCGCACCCGTGCTGTCAAACGCTGCGACATGCGTTCAAAAACACAGCTTGAAATCGCGGTAAAATGGTATTTTGTGAACACGTGTGAGAGCGGCCCGAGTCCACAGCCCGCTTTATGGGCCGGGCATGTACAAAACAGACCTCTCACACAAAGCCCGACTGCGGCCGGACCCCCAGCACACACCTGTACCTGTCCAGGGGACCTGTCCTCCAGGCTTCATTGGCTCAGGTGGCTGCTGGAAAAGTCTGCTGGACTTCTGGATCTCCAATCTTCGCTCCTCCTCCATCCTCTTTAAAGATTCCCCTCTCTTCAGCTTCTCCTCTTCTTGCAGGACTTTGTGTCGAGGCGGCTCCTCTTCCTGCTTCACCCGGTCCTGCCATTGCTTATCATGCTCTTGTGCCTTCCTGAAGAATGCAGGGAGACCCAGAAATAGTAACTGCACAAGTAAGGGTTAACGAACAAATAAAGATCCAACTTATTAAAAGGGCTCTCCAGCTTTAAACTACGGATGGCCGATTCTCAGGGAGTCCGCTGATGCGAGGAGCAGGAGGCATACAGCCCAGCCCCACCCTGTGGTCTGGCATGGTATTACAGGCAGTGCTATCATGGAAGTGAATGGGAACTTTGCCTGCAATGCCAAGCCTGAACACTGCAGTGGGAATGGAGCTGTCTGCTTTCTGCACATATCAGCTTGATGCACTGATCTGGTGAACAGTTGATTGGTGGGCATCCTGGGCAGTGAACCCCCGCGGATCTACTATTTATGGCTTATGCTGAGGATAGGACATAAAATAGTTTGAAGCTGGAAAACCCCCCTTAATAGCCACCGAGTTTCCCACATATTAACACTTGCTATAGTTTCCAACAGTAAAAAGGCAACAGAGCGCTACCTGCAGGAAAGACATGGAACTGTATAGACCAAAACTCATGGCCTGGGCACCAACCACCCTTTACATTTTTTAAAGAAAATTCACATTACCCGAACCTCAAGTATTTAAATCTATACAAAAGCTCAAAAACCTTTTTTGTTCTCTTGGAGCATCAAAACACCGATGTTACTTCAATGGAATAAAGTAAACAGCAGGCGCCCCTCCTCTCCCACGAGCCGCTTATCCCTCTGGTAAACAGAAGCAATCCACATTGGAAGGGATCTACTGCCAAAGACCAACCATCTAAGGGAGAACTAAATGTTTTCGTCCGGGACTCTTGGGATTTTTCATATTGACGCCTGTTTGCAGGATTGGTCATCAGTAGTTGATCAGTGGAAGTCCGCGCTCGGGATTGCTGCTGATCAGCCAGTTGGTGGACCGGATGTCAATATGGACAGAGCCAGAAGCGTATAGTGCAGTCTGTATTGTAGCAGCCCGGGTCGGTATTGCATTGAACTCAATGGGAGCTGCACCTGTATAGTACTGAACCGGGCTGCTGCCATACAGACAGCGCTATCTGTAATAAAAATAAATTCATTAAAAAACAAACCTCCGCTATGTTGGATTTCCCATCTGCCGGTCCGTCATAATAGGACATTTTTAACGGATTTCCAGGAAAAAATTAACACATTTAAATTTGCTTAACATTTGAAAAAAAAAAAAAAAAAAAAAAAGTTGTTAAACTTCCCTACTTCAGATGCTCATTGTTGAGCGTTGCTGCCCAGAACCTGAACATACAGGCGGGTGGTCACTGTGCATGTGATCACTCAGTCAATCAAAGGCTTCAGCATTGACTCTTCAATTGCCACTGATACCAGTGATTGGCTGAGTGGTAACATGCACAATATACAGCATGTGACCTCCTACCATCTGGGTGTTATGGCAGCCCCCTGGCTGCGCTGATTGATTAATTCAGTGCTGCATCCCCTTCAATGCTTTTCACTGCAGCACAGCTCCCTTCAGGTGAATATGGAAGGGAGAGTCGCTGTGTAATGAAAACAGTCAGCACAATTGCCCCTAAACTTTCAGGATTGGTAGGATTAGTGTTGCTCGTCATGATCGGCCGGGCAATGAAATTGGGCTGATTTTTGCAAAATTGGATTGTGTCTTCCCAACCCAGTTTTTAGGGGGGGGAAAAAAACCCGCTGAAAATTTGTTTCTCAATATATATGTGTCTTCAATGACTATGGCTCAGTTAGCGCTGTTGACACTGGAGCGCTAGGTTCAAATTTTGAAAAAAAATTGCCCTTAATCTTCTTGTTCTTAGTCTTCTCTGGAGCAGAAAGGACAGGCGGGCGGCTCAGTTGAGAGCACTGTTGCCTTGCAGTGGAGTTCTGGGTTCAAATCTGTTCAAGGGCAACATCTGGATGGGGTTTTTCAATGTCCATGCAGATGTTATCCTTAATGGGATTTGAACCTGGAACTCCAGCACTGCAAGGCAACAGTACTAACCACTGAGCCACATTCATTGAAGAATCCCCACCATGCTTTAGGGACCCCCTGGTTTTTGACTCCCATTGACCATAATGGGAGTTGGAAGTGGGTTGTCCCGTTTCATATTAATCGCTCAACTAGTGAACATTGCAGAGGTTGGACCCCAAAGTGCAGACATATCTTATTGACATGCCATCACTTTATGAGATGGGAGCAACCCTTTGAAGTCCCGAAGATCCCTTTCAATCTTAACGGATACATTACTCTAGACCGAAACGTAACAGATGTTTGGGAAGACTTCTGTACCTTGGCTGACAGGACAACCTAAACAGGGAGAACAAGCAGGAGAACCTAAAGCCTCTCTGCACTTGCGGCTCACACGGCTGCTCTGGTGCTCCGCCTGGCCTGCCTCTCTGCACTCGCGGCTCACACGGCTGCTCTGGTGCTCCGCCTGGCCTGCCTCTCTGCACTCGCGGCTGCTCTGGTGCTCTGCCTGGCCTGCCTTGCTCTGCACTGTCACTACTCCACGCCGCTATCATCCTGAATAATAAATATACAGACGTTATATGACAAGAGGAGATACAATCCTGCATACTGATAATTAGCATACTGTAAGGCAGATTTACTACTAAAAAGACAACGATTTTCTAGCATAAATTGCACCAGAAAACGGTCTTGCATGCTTTTGACCAAATTTATCATGCATTTTAGACACCTTCAGACACTTTTGCTGCATCCAATAAGGGCGTGGCATCTTGGAAAGGGTGTGTGCCCAAAATGAGGTACTGTCTGATGCCACTATGATAATTACTAGTGTCTGACTATAATCAAACCGTCAGACTAAATCTGGCCCAAAGAGTAAAGCTCACCACAGACCGGACAGACGGTCACCGCTGAACACACAATTGTCTGGCGAACGCTCGTTTCGTAGCCACACATTAGTCCATCGGCCGTTACCGCTGATCCAACTGGCTGTACATACATGTTCAATGACGCCGGCTGATCGACGAAAGAGCTTTCTAGGATGCCCTTTAAATCAACATCTTTTGTCCAACAGTCAGATAACAAATCTCAGATGCGGCCGACTTCGTTTTAGATAATTGATAACATTGGTCAGCTAAAACGATTGTTTATTATTCTATTTTACCCGAATAATCATCGTTTTAGTTGAAATTGTCCATCAGCACCAACATTAGTCTAATGTGTGTGGGCGCCTTAAGAGTGTCCTCACTACCGTGATAATTCTGCCAGACAGCGGGCCTCGCCGCGGAGAATTTAAAAAAAACAAAAAACAAAACAGCATACTTACCCCTCTTCAGTCCCCCGGGACACAGCTCAGCGGCTTCCCCTTGGTGTACAACCTGGTGAAAGTCAGGTGACCGCTGCGGCCAATGAGAGGCTGCAGCATCACCGTCCCGAATTCCTGGCATCATGGCATCCAAAATATAAGTGCTGATGGCAGTAGTTAGGATGGTAACGCTACGGCCTCCGATTGGCCACAGCAGTCATGCGTTAAGCTAGGCTGTACACCAGGAAGTCGTCGAAGACCGCAGAACTGTGTCCTGGCAAGCAAAGGAGAGGCAAGCATGCTCTTTTTTTTTTTTCTTAAATCAAGCATGGGCCCAGCTGCTGGCAGAATTTTCATGAATAATAAAACAATATTTGTGCACTTACCATAAAATCTATTTCTTGACCGTATCCTTAGGGGACACTATACAAGAGTCTTAGCTCCTCCCACCAGCTATCCGCCCCCCGGCAAGCTCCTCCCACCAGCTATCCGCCCCCCCGGCAAGCTCCTCCCACCAGCTATCCGCCCCGCCCCCGGCAAGCTCCTCCCACCAGCTATCCGCCCCGCCCCCGGCAAGCTCCTCCCACCAGCTATCGGCCCCCCCGGCAAGCTCCTCCCACCAGCTACCGGCCCCCCGGCAAGCTCCTCCCACCAGCTACCCCCCCCGGCAAGCTCCTCCCACCAGCTATCCGCCCCCCCGGCAAGCTCCTCCCACCAGCTATCCGCCCCCCCCCGGCAAGCTCCTCCCACCAGCTATCCGCCCCCCCGGCAAGCTCCTCCCACCAGCTATCCGCCCCCCCCCGGCAAGCTCCTCCCACCAGCTATCCGCCCCCCCCGGCAAGCTCCTCCCACCAGCTATCCGCCCCCCCGGCAAGCTCCTCCCACCAGCTATCCGCCCCCCCGGCAAGCTCCTCCCACCAGCTATCCGCCCCCCCGGCAAGCTCCTCCCACCAGCTATCCGCCCCCCGGCAAGCTCCTCCCACCAGCTATCCGCCCCCCCGGCAAGCTCCTCCCACCAGCTATCCGCCCCCCGGCAAGCTCCTCCCACCAGCTATCCGCCCCCGGCAAGCTCCTCCCACCAGCTATCCGCCCTCCGGCAAGCTCCTCCCACCAGCTATCCGCCCTCCGGCAAGCTCCTCCCACCAGCTATCCGCCCTCCGGCAAGCTCCTCCCACCAGCTATCCGCCCTCCGGCAAGCTCCTCCCACCAGCTATCCGCCCTCCGGCAAGCTCCTCCCACCAGCTATCCGCCCTCCGGCAAGCTCCTCCCACCAGCTATCCGCCCTCCGGCAAGCTCCTCCCACCAGCTATCCGCCCTCCGGCAAGCTCCTCCCACCAGCTATCCGCCCTCCAGCAAGCTCCTCCCACCAGCTATCCGCCCTCCAGCAAGCACCAAGCTAACCAGTTTGAATTCAAGTAGTAGGAGCAGCAAAGCAGGATACAGAAAAAGTTAAAACAGCCAAAGTGAAACAGTAAGAAATGGAACCATTTATACAGCTTAAAACCTTGTGCAGCTCCAGGGAGAACGCTCCAACAAGGCCACCCATACTGAAGAGTACCAAGGATCAAATTGGGCGGGTGTCGTGTCCCACAATGAACGTGACGAGAAAGATATGTTAAGTACAAAAACCTTGTTTTCTCGTCCGTGTCTATGGAGGACGCAGCTGAAGACCATGGGATGTTCCAAGGCAATCCGTCAGGGGTGGTGAAGAGAATACAAGGACACATGAAGTCAGTCTATGGCAGCCTGTAAAATTCTTCGACCGAGAGAAGCATCAGCAGATGCAAATCTGGGCACCTGGTAGAACCTTAAAAACGTTTGTAGACAGAAATACTTTAAGAGCGGAAGCGCTGTTGTGTACTGCCCAAGAAGTGCCCACTTCCCGAGTCCAATGCACTGTAACACGGAAGGGAGGCTCTCTGCCCTTGGCACGGTAGGCCTCCGCCATTACTAACCCGATCCAACACTATATGACAGTTTTGGAAATCTCAGGGCCGCATATTGAGCCAACTGGGATCATGAAAAGAGTCAGAACACGTGAAAGTGGACGTCAGACAGGTAGATCTACAAGGTTCAAACAATAGTCAACTGGTGGAGAACACATTCCCTCGGACCCCATTTTCGACAAAGTGCCTGAAACATTTAAGGATGTAGTTCCCTTGCCAGCTTTTTACCTGTTCAGAAAATCAGCTATCCAGTCATCCAGACCCGTTACATGGACTGCCGAGAGTGCTGGAGGATGATCTTCGGCCCATAGCAGGATCTGTGCCTCTTCTGCCATGACCCTGATAATTCATATACACAATAGCCGTCGCCTTGTCCGTTTGGACCCAAACTGGGAGACCGGTCAGGAGAATGGACCGAAGTTCCAATACATTTATCGGTAGGGCAGATTCCCATACTGTCCAAGTGCCTCAAGCACTGAGTTTCTTCTGTGGGCACATGAAGATAGGCATCCTTGATGTCGATAAATGACGAACTCCCCTGGTTCCATGGACAATGACAGATCTCAGCGACTCCATGCCGCAGTATCAAACCTTGACATACTGATTTAGTTTCTTCAAGTCTTGAACAAGTCTGACATCCTTCTTGGGCACCACAAAGAGATTTGAACATAACCCTTGAATTGTTCTAAAGGAAGGACTGGCAGGCACTACGATAATCTGAGAGGAGGGGGTGTCTATCGTATGAGCCAAAGCATTGAAGGAGACACGAACTTGTGCAGCTAAAGAAACGATCTGGAGGGCAGGCGGAAAATTCTATGGTGAAGCCCGAGGAAATTACCTCCCGAACCCAGGCGTCTGAGATGTGAATGAGCCCGGTCTCCCTGCACGGAGAAGGACGTCGTCGGTAAAGAATGCCGAAGCTTAGCCCAATACTGACCAAAGTAGAAGCGAAAACAGGTTGAAGTGTAGAATCCATTGCCTCAAAGAAACATTTTGCTAGTTATTCCAGTTTTTAGCCATGCACATCCTGAGAGCGTGAAGCACTTATCGGGGAGGTTCCATTCCTTGGCTAAAACATCCTCAAACGCCGTATGAGAAGGGAAGATGTTCAGGGAAGGCTTCAAGGAAGAAAAAGGCTTCTGTGGATGTGGCAGCTGCCTGATCTTTCACCTGAAGGGTTCACGGCGACTATTAGGCTATCAACCAGAGGGCAAAGCTTAGACCCCTGTTCCTCCTCCAGATTGGAGTTCGAGGGAGACTCAAAGTTCACCCACAGAGTAACTCTCGTACCTGGAGGAGAGTTCCCGAGTGCGTCCCGGTAGAGAGTGGGGAGGATTACGAGACGGAAGACCTGGAAGATTTCTTTAATTAAGAAGGTCTAGCCCGCTTCCAGGGTCTACCACGAGGGAGGTCATGCATGGAGGAATTGTCTCCGTCCGACACGTTTGGGGGCGGTTGATAAGAATTACGATCCAATCTGTCTATGATGGATGTTTTAGTAAGGTCTAACACTGCCGCGACAGGAACTTTGCCCATTCCAGGTTGACAGTCAATGGGAGGCGTGCTTGCAGGCGGCTCGAAGGCAGCTTGCCCGATGGAAGACAATTATGACAAAACTGCTCAGACTGTCTACATGGAAGCTTGGTGCTGCAAAACAAGTGGCTCTGGCTTGGCCCTGTCTGGAGTAGGGCATGGTGCCAAGGGCTGCGGACGGTACTCAGCAGAGCACTTTGGTTTAGGCCTACTGCTAGGGGAGGAGCAATGGAGAAGGGCAGCTAGCTGCCAGGCAGAGCTTGCCCAGTCTGGAGTTGTTCTGCAGGAAGAGTATAGTTGGAAGGAGGATCGAACACTTTTCTGCTTAGTATCCGCCTCCTAGTGGCAAATATCCATTCCCAAGGTCTTCAGCTGCATCCCCCAATGACACAGACGAGAAAAAACAGATCTTCCAATCCAGAAGAATCATCCCTTCCGTGCTTCCTGGGTGGTATGCAAATTTCTGGTAAACGGTGCGATGGGTGTTTTGACCGCCCCTACTCATCCGGACTTTCTCCCCCTTCTTTCAGTAAAAAGATGAATAATCTTGACTGATGTCTCCTACTAAGGTGTGCGAAGATGCTGCGATTTCAAGAACCGCACAGAGGACTGCGCCTGAGCGTGAAGTTATTTATAAGGTGGACGGATGAGACTATCTCTGCGCATGCACAACCTTTAGATGGGACTGAAGAACTGCTTCTGCATTGTACGATTTGGTACAAAACATGAAGGTGCGCCCATTTTCACCTGTATTCCCACATCTTACGCGTTAATTAGTTTACAACATGAAGGGGTGCCCAACTTATGTCCTGCGGACCGAATACATCATTTCTTTTCTTCCACCTGTGTATGCTACGACTGCTTCTTGAGTCATGGACAGAAGTTCTTGCCATAAACCCGATAGTATAGCCATAACCTCAGTCCATAACTCAAGGAACAGTCGTAGCAAACACAGGTGGAACCAAAGTAACATTGGGCTGAGTTTGACACGTGTCATAGACGAAGACTTAACATGTCAAATGTCTTCTACAAGCGCAGTCACTCTTTAATGACCGGTCTATTGTCGGCTTCAAGATTTAGATAAGGCAAGATTTAACATTAAAAATCCCAACAAGACAAAATCTGTTCCAGACATCTGAATGCTTCTGCAACGTGTGGTTGTTTTGTTAACAAACTCCATTCAGTTACATGGAATTGTAAAGATTTCGGTGTTGATGTCTGAGTTACTAGAGAGACTTCACAGGACAACAGGCAGGGAGACCCCTAGTGGCAGAACTTTACGGGGACTTTTCAGCACAAAAATCATAATTTTAGGTAAATAAATAGCACTTTTGCTGGTTATCACAATGGCCATCATATTAACACTAGAGATGAGCGAACGTACTCGGTAAGGGCGATTTCGCAATCGAGCACCGCGATTTTCGAGTACTTCACTACTCGGGTGAAAAGTACTCGGGTGCGCTGTGGGGCGGGGGGGGGGGGTTGCAGAGGGGAGTGGGGGGTAGCAGCGGGGAACAGGGGGGAGCCCTCTCTCCCTCTCCCTCTCCCCCCCACTCCCCACTGCAACCCCCCCGCTCACCCACAGCGCACCTGAGTACTTTTCACCCGAGTAGTGAAGTACTCGAAAATCGCGGTGCTCGATAGCGAAATCGCCCTTACCGAGTACGTTTGCTCATCTCTAATTAACACAAGTTGTCTTGAACTCCAGCGACCAGCTCATCTAACAAACTCAATTTAAATACATAATACATCGCTTTTTAACTTGCACTCCCAACAAGAGTGAATGATAAGTGGGTCAGGAAATGTGCATCAACACTCAGGTAACGAGGTCTGTGGCTTGCTTAGGCCCTAGAATTTTGCTTAGAGTACCTGCACTTTCACCATTTGGAGCGCTCCGGCTCCTTCCAGCAGCTGGAAAGGGCCCATATAGCCCTAAATGAGCCATCTTCAGCTGCTGGATAGAGCTGAAAATAGTTGACGGAATACAAGCACTCCAAAAGGTGAAAGTACAGGTACCCCATGCCAACAGGGTACTAGAGCCTCCATGCCCACCGGTACCACATCCAAGTTATATATATATATATAAAATAATCTATATATCTATATATATATTACATGCACACACTACTCACTACTTTTAGGACAGGGTTGGCACTGACAATGAGTAACTCAGGATCAGTAATGGGTCAGGAAAGGTATCATTTCTCCCTAGTGAGATCCGCTAGAAGGTGTGAGGGGACACCTAAGGCCATCCACGCTCCTCTGACGTGGCGCTAGAGGTATTATTCTATCTTCCCATTAGGAGAAGTAATGTAACATATTTACAAAGTCAATCAACTTTTATACTGGAACATTATGTTGGGGGGGTTAATGTGGAGCTCCAGGTAGAACACAAGCAGCTGCCTCTGGTCTAGTAGACCACATACAATACTCTCCATCTAAGGACAATGGGATATAACAGACTTCACGTCCAAATAGTGAAGCCGGAGGGGATTCCTACCTGAGCGCCTCCTCCTTCTGCTTCTCCAGCTCCAACATCTTCCTCTCCTGCTCCTTCTGCCTCATCTTCTCCGCCTCCATGTCCTTCTGCTTCTCCAGCTGCTGCTTGTTGTGCATCTCTCGCAGCTCCTGGAAGAGACAAGTGGCCGTTTGGAGAAATAATCTTCACGGTTCGATGCAACAAGCTGAAACGCCTCCTCCAGCCTTTTCTTTGTATGTGGGATATGTAATGGCATAGTTTATACAATAAAGAAAAGCATATCCTTCTTAGAGAATTACCGGCTTTGCTTGCCTTTTTGGAGATGCCTTATGCTATTACTGTCTGGAATACCCTTTGAAGTGAACAGAACGACTTCAGTGAGACCGTTGGGCCATTCTATGTGTATAGCTGTGCCCAGAGAGATAAGGATCGGGGAGTCGGATGTACACGTGCCCAATCCTTTTCTTCATACAGGACATAGGCCACTGGCAGGGCAGCCTGGCATCTGCTTATGCCCCTCTGCCCATTTAGAAGACCTGAAGGATTGGATGAACCGAGCATGCATGTATATATGGGGAGAGCTGGAAGGAAGAGCCTCCAACCGGGAAGAATATAGAATGAAGATACAAAGAAGCAAACAAACTAGTTAGACATGAGTCATCGGATAGACGTCGTCTACAATTCACTTGGAGGGAGGAGATGGGATCACGACTAACAGACAGCAATATGGAGCCATTAACAGCGGACCGGATTATAATACCGCGCTGGTCGGCGTTCTGCAGTGCGGCACGGAGCGCCATTACCTTTAGCTGGTTATTAAAGACGTCGATCTCCTGAAGTTTGGCCCGGGTTTCTTTCTCCACTTCATCCAGCTGGTCCCGGAGCTGCTGGCGACCGTTCTCCTTGGCTTCCAGAGCCCTCCTTAGTGTGAGGAGGGAGTCTCCTGGTGACGGGACAGAACACTTCCATTTACTACAACCGTGTCACCCGGAGAACAAACCGCACAAGTCACGATCTTGCATTTGTATAACAACTGGTTACTTCCCTGTATACTTTCCAAATGACACCCCAATAGGTGAGCTGACTATAATGCAGAAATCTGTATTCAAATCACCAGAACAAAATCCGTGCAAACATCAAAGGCCCATTTACACGGAGCGATGATAGTTCAGACGACAGGGACAGCTTTGAGCGATCATTTTGCCTAAACTATTAAGTAGCTACTTAGCTACTTAATATAGCTCATTAGTGTGCAAATGAAGCCTTTAGCTGAAAGCAGTTAATAGCCAGAGGGCTCTTATCTGCATTTAGCTCCTTTGTTTTCTGATGAGAAACAATGCTATCAGCAAACCCCCAGTGGAGAACTACTGACAAGGCTGACCGACGATTTTTAGGTTGACCTCAATTTAATGATCAGTTAGCAGTGCACGATGGTCATGTTTTTAGGCGCAACGATTATCGCTCAAAAATCGCTAAAAAGCGATGGTGGGCCTTTAGACAAAGGAATGCTGGAAGATTTCAGGTCTGAAGCCTGCAGAATACAAGTGCAGCTGTGGAACATAAAGCCCCATATAGACAACGATTATCGCTCAAGTCGCCTTTTGAGTGATAATCTTTGTGTCTAAATGTGCCCATCTTTTAGTTTTCTGCTTGAAAACCCTTGTTCAGCAAAACAACTGATAAGCAGCACTGCACACTGTGTTCTGTCAGCGGAAATCTGAAAACAGCTGATAACATTGTTACAGCTGTTCTCAGATATCATCTGGCTGGCAGAACAGCTGATAAGCTGGACCGCATGCTGTGTCTGCTGTCCATGGTGCTGAATGCCCCACCAGGAGTCTGTGCCTGAACAACACAGCTAATTACAGAGCTCAGGCCTCCTGCTGAGTTCTGTAACAGCTCCCAGAAGCTCATTTGCATGCAAATGAAGCTGATAAGTACTAATAGCAATTAGTGCCTATTAGTACTTTTATGCAAAATGTTCGCTGATCTTTCAATCTTTTGAAAGATATCTATGTGTGTAAATGGACCTTAATACAGGCTGTAATGGTGATTATCGTTAAACCAAGTTCTTAAGCCAATGTCATGGGTGCTTACTGACACGATCTCTCATCTCCATAGCTCGATCATACATCTACCTGTTTACACAGAGAGATCTACCTCCATTCAGCGAGCATTTTTATGTTGCTGAAACTAAACAATCAGCTGACAAACGAAAATCGTAGCGAGTAAAAGGGTCCTTCTAGAGGACGGCTGCTGCTCCTGTGCCTTCATACAGAAGCGAGGATCGCTCAGTGAATGGAGGTGGAAGGTGGGATAGATTCTGGCAGCCGCCTTCATTCACAGTAAGCTGTTCCCAGATGAGCGACTGACTCTTCACAAGGGTGGGTTGTGGTTTGATTTTTATGCCTGCGTAAACCGGATGACGAATAATCAGAAACTAAATATTTTCGTTCAGTCGCTGGCAGCTTTTACACTTAACAGTTCAGCTTCGCGCAATTCGGCGAGAATCTGAACGATCTGTGAAAAACGGCCCCAACTCAACTGTTTATATAGATTCTGCATGAAAACATCCATCGTCTCCAAGGGCCAGAACTGCAGCCACTTGTCATCCATCAGGATGGTTACAAACAGCGCAGCAAACCCCTCCATCACTTAGAACACGTTTAGCCTTCCAGCATTTCTTCTAAGGTCATGTGACTAGGAAGCAGCCTGACACACTGTGACGGAACACATCAATACTCACTGTGCAAACTGTTCTGCTGAACCTGCTTCAGTTGGTCATTGAGCGACTGCTTCTCAGGAATCAACTTTCCAAGCAGCTGCTGAGACTCCTAGGAAGTGCAGAGAACACATTCAGCATCACTGGTGGATGAGGATTAGCCATTTAACCCCTTCAAGACCGCCCACTGTAAATTTACATCACTGCTGCCTGCTCTCTGCGTAGCAATGAAGTAATTTTTTGTTTTGCGGTCATCAGGCGATTTAAAAGCATGCGGATGCCATTTTCTCCAGGCGTGCGGGTCGCCGCTGCGGAAGAGAATCGCAGCATGCTCCATTTTGGCCGCAGACGACATCTTACTACCTGAAGCTGCTGCTGCAAGTGCGTGATTTCTGCGATCCTCAACTCCCGGGACTTGTTGGTGCTCTCGATCTCCTGCCGCTGCGTAGAGAGACGATATCGAATGTCTTGAAGTTTCCCCTCCAGCTGATGCTTTTTGTCATTCTTCAGGAAGAACATGAAGATGTGTTAACGCTTCGGACGGCACGGGCGGACGGGCAAATGACAAGTTTCAGGTACTAACTTACTCAGAAATATAATAAAGTGTGGCAGCATGGACCCCCTGCTCTGTTTCATCAGATAGCGGCCTGAAAAAGACCGAGATGGTCGAAACGTTGCCTTCACGTCTAATGATGACACAATGAATGATCTTTTAATATAGAGACTGTTTTTGCACCACTTATGCTGCCACACCTCATTATATTTCTTAGTAATCCTTGGGGTTGACGGTTCATAACCCGTATCTGGCTATGCATATGACCGTGATTTAACCCCCCCCCCCCTTTTTGTTGGGATCAAGCGCTGGTGGAAACTTTACAAATTTGAGGGGTACTAACTTACTAAAGCTTCCAGCTCAAACTCAAGAGTCTTCTTCTTGGCTTTCAGGACCACAATATCCTCTTGTTCCTTGTTCCGCTGATTGAGGAGCTCCTGGCGCCGGTTACGTTCCCACTCTAGTTGGCGCTGACGTTCCAGTTCTCGCTTTGCAGCCTGATTAGGAAACAAATGTTATGAGAAGTGAGGCTATTGGCAGTTTTCATACTTCTGACACCATATTATGCTTCAATACCCAGAGGTCTCATTCTAACCTAGACACCTTATATAAAAATACCACCCAGCACCTGCGCCTTCATGCAAGATTGTATCAAACCGTGTGAAACAAAATCCCTCCTTCCCAACAGATACCAATTACAAGAGATTACGTACAGAGGAGTGATGAAAAGTTCCAGCATTGCCCCCTTTGCAGTCACTAGATGCTTCAATGGCCAATATTAACAGGCAGTGACCGTTCCCCTGAAGTCACCTGTAGCGCCCCCTGCCCGCTTACACATGCCTTCTCATCCTGCTCCCCAACTACGAATCAATGCTGCTCCCCACATCTTGCATTCGTCATATGGTAACGTTTGAGGCCTCATGTCCACGGGGAAAATCAGGCCCGCTACGGATTCTACATGTTGAATCCGTAGTGGGTCCCTTCTGCCCCGCGGACATGAGCGCCTAAAATAACAATTTAAAAGAATTAACTCACCCGCAGCGGGCCGGGCACCTCTTCTCTTCCTCACGGCTGGATCTTCTTTCTTCGGCCGGCGGATGTACTCGGCACGCCGGCAGCGTGCCGCGCGCATGCGCCGGGCACATCCGCCGAGCCGAAGCAAGAAAGATCCGGCCGTGAGGAAGAGAAGACGTGTCCGGCCCGCTGCGGGTAAGTTATTCTTATTTTAGGTCTCCCGCGGATCCGGACGGCTTCCATAGGCTTCAATAGAAGCCTGCGGGAGCCGTCCCCACGGGAGACCCGCACGAAAATGGAACAGGTCGTGTTTTTTTACATGCTCCATTTTTTTTAGTTCACTTTTATTGACCATCCGCAGGTATTTATCTACCCGCGGGTGGTCAATGCATCCCTAGGGGGTGCGGATCCGCGGGCAGGAGAAGAGTTAAAATCCGCTGCGGATTTTAATTCTTCTTTTACCCGTGGTCATGAGGCCTGAAAGTCCAGATCTGGAGGATGAATGTAATACTAAGACCTAAGTTACAGCCCTTGTGCTCTAGTCTTGGATAGGGCGTAAAATCATATTACATACGGCCCTGGCAGTGAAAGGGTTAAAGGAGAGAAGAAAAGGAAAAAAAGAAAAAAAAAGTTCTTAATACACAAGCAGAGCAATGTCTGCGTATAACGGGAGCTATGGAGATCCCGCCTTGCTTTACACTGCAGCCCATTGACTTCAACGAGTACCACGCCATTACAATTACAGTAGATCGTGGGGCCCACGTGGAACTGGCTCAACAAAAAAAGTCGCATTCGCACGGGTGAGCGTGACATCGGTCTGAGAAACTGGGACTAATATAGTGCTTGTAATATTGCGACACTATACGCCAACGCGTACCAACGACAGTCGTGTGCGAGATCTTACATTGGTGTTCGCTTGCTGATCAATTTCACGATCGCTGAACAAATTCTTGGGAGCGTTTACACGGCCTGAAATATTGGTCGGCGACTAGTTCGGCTCCCAGCACACGGGTGGAAATTCCACGGTGGGATTTCCCGTAGAATTTCCGCCCGTGCCCGCCTGCACAGGATTGCATTACAATACTCAATCCTAGGTAGACGGCCGCGATTGCATACAGAAAACAAATCGCGGCATGTTTTATTTCTGTGCGGATCTGGCAGAGGTCCACACAGAAAGGTCACTCTCGGCACCCTGGCTCCGCTCTGCGCATGCGCCAGCTGGGCTGCAGCCGGCACATCACAGAGCCGGAGCTGCAGGAGAAGGTAATAGATGCACTGGTCCCTGCAGGGGCGCAAGTCGGATCCCGCTGTGAGAATTCTTGCAGGGCATCCAACCCGCCCATCTGCAGGCGGCCTTAGGGGGTGTAAACTCCTTTGGTGGGCAAGTGTTTGAAATTGTGTTTACAGGAGGTGTGTGTGTGTGGGGGGGGGCAGGGGGCGCAATAAAGTTCAGCAAGTTGGATTAACCCCCTAAGGACCAGGATGTTTTGTGCCATAGGGACCAGAAACTTTTTAGGGATTCTTCCCATGTGTTGGTTTAACTGCTCTATTTTTTGCTGCGTTTTTGTTCCCATGACATATAGGGCTATTTTTTTTAGTATCTTTTTCATGGACTTTTTCCCCCCTGTTTAGTTTTATGGGGGTAGAATGCTAAAAAAAAAAAAAAAAAATTTTTCCTTTTAACATTTAGTTTTTTTTTGTTTTTTTTTAAACTAGTACATTTACACTAAATTAGAGTATGGGAGCGGGTTCCTCATTTTGTTTCGGACATCTTGATATATAGTATGTATGGTTTTGGCTTACAGGGCGCACACGGCATCGGCTTTGGGTTATTTTCTATCTTTATTTTATTCTGTAATTACTGTTTTTACCCTCTAGGTCCCCCATGATGTCATAGAACACTTCTGGGGGCCATTCACATCCACAGTAGCTGGGGCATCTATAGGAGCCGCAGTTACAGGAAAAAACATCCCCAGTGGTGACAATAGACACTGGCAGAGCTGATCAGGGTCTGCTGTAGGGGGGGGAATGCCGGTGGTCACATGACTGCCGGCTCGTGTAGTGGAAATTATACTTCCACCTTCAATGAGCGCTATGTACTAAAAACCAAGCGCTGTGTACTTGGGAAAGGAGGAGGCAGAAAGGGTTAAAACCCCTCCTGCCTTCTCCAGGTTATCAGATTCACTAACAGCTGACAACCCAACCTGCTACTGCTTGATTGCAGAAGCGGGGGCTTTAAACCCGTGCCGTATTTTTACAGGGTTTGTTCCTAAATAGGTTAATCACACCTGAGTCTCTGTTCAGCGAGAGGTAAGTGGAGGCAGGTTTTCTGTTCGCCTCCGTCTCCTTACAAGAATGCGCTGTTAGGCCGTGTCTGTATCTGCAGAAGTCTTCAGAACCTCTGTTGCAGATTTCATTATTTTTTTTCATCATTTCATCATTTTTTTCACTAATCATTGCTACAGAAAAATATTCAGCCACCGTCAAGGATTTTTTTTTTACACACAACAAAAGATAAAATCAATAAAAAAAAACAAACAAAAAAAAACAAACAGATGACACGCCGGCGCAATAAAATATCTGATGCGCATGGATGTCAGATGGCCATAAAGAAGCATTAAAATCTGTCTTTTTTTATGCATCGAAATACTGATAACTGCAGCACCGCAAACACTGCGCACCCCACGGCTGGGGGTACCTGGGAAGGTCTGCTGGGGATACCCGATGTGGAGGCCTTGGGGCATCTGGTCCCGCAGCAGTCCCTGTAATCTGCGCCCGTCATGCAATAAACCCACTTAGGATAAAATCCTAACGGCAGTACCCAATGATCAGGATTGGCAACGACAACAGAACCCAACTGCTTGCCATTTTTCTGTGATTGCAGCCGGTTGCACACAAGCGTATTTGCGTGCGCAATATGCAGAGTATTTCAATGGACTCATTCACATTTGTTTTTCCCGCACATTTCCGTCGCACAAAAAAAATAGAACATGCTGTATTTTTCTGAGGATTTGTACACCAAAGGTCCCATAGAAGTCAATGGGGGTGTGCAATATGTAAGGAGATGCGTGAAACCCTGCAGTTGTGCTGGATGAAGAATACGTCTGGAGCTATTTAGCCATATAAAATCAGTGCGTCTGTTTGCCGCGTGCAAATATACAAGCCTTGTGGTGCAAAAAGTACACTGCAATACGCCGATGCGCTCAAAATAGCATTGTGCATTAAGTAAACCTGCAGCGCTCAGGCGTGCAAACATACGCTTCTGCCCGTGTGAAGTCGGCCGAAGACACAAGAGCACACATTCCTTTACCTCTCGCCGCTCGATCTCTTTCCTCCGCTCCTCTTCTCGCTGTCTCTCCAGTTCTCGCTGCTTTTCTAGTTGCTTCTCCAACTCTTGTTGGCGCTTTCGCTCGTGCTCCAGGCGCTCGCGCTCCTTCCTCTCCTGCTCCGCCCTCTCTAGCTGGGCCAGCCTCTCCTGCTCTTTGCGCTGCTGCTCCAGCAGCGCCTGCCGCCTCTTCTCCAGCTCCAGGTTCCCGCGCTCAAAGTTCTCCCTCTTTTTATCTTCAAAAGTCACTGCAAGAGTAAAACAAGCGCAATCATGGATGGGCGATCAGCTGCGACGGCTCCTCTAGATTGGAGCAAAGCCTTCACGCTGCCCTATAATTGTTAGTTCTCACTTAACCCCTTAGCTTTTGCCAGTGCTGCTTTAACCTCTTAATGACCCGGCCATTGCAGATGGGGGGGGGGGGGGGGGGTGTCTTGTTTGTATGCAGCAAAAACGCCGTAACTTTACACTAAGGGTCGGTACGATTACAACGATACCAAGTTTATATAGTTTTATTTTTGTTGTACAACTTCAAAAAAATAATAAAATTTTTTCTACCGCTATCCTCAGACCGCCATAACGCTTAACTTTTGCGGAACGTCCTGTAGTTCTTATTGGTACCATTTTGGAGTGCATAGGACTTTTCGATCACTTTTTTTCTTGGATATGGGGGACCGAAAAAAGCTCAGTTCTGGCGGTGTGTATTTTTTCTGACATCGCTCACCGTAATGATGTATAATGTATTACTTTGATAAATCGGACTTTTATGGACGCAGCGATACCAAATAGCCTTTGGATTTTTTCGTTTTGAACTTTTATTTCGGAAGGCCCAAGTTTGCCATGGCAACCGAACATAACCTCGGGTTCTCATTGCAGGTGGAATGTTCGGGATCCTGAATACTGATCAGGGCATCTAAATGCCGCCGTCAGAATTGATAGGGGCATTGAAAGGGTTAAGTCGTGATCAGCATTCACACCGATTGTGAGCTGTTAGGGGAGTATGTCAGCTGTCAGACAGCCAGCACCCGCCGTGTATGGAGCTGACT
This sequence comes from Eleutherodactylus coqui, assembly GCF_035609145.1. NCBI lineage: Eukaryota > Metazoa > Chordata > Amphibia > Anura > Eleutherodactylidae > Eleutherodactylus > Eleutherodactylus coqui. Next base: position 7,550,505 of record NC_089840.1, read on the forward strand.
CTGTTCCCGATGCCTCTCCATACAAACGCTATATGCCTAGGATGTAAAGGTTCCTCCTGGAGTGTGAAGAGGGTGACGTTCCTGGCAGGTTCCCAGCTGAGAGGACGGAAGTCTCTTCTCCTTTCCAGTCACCCTCGGCTCACTTAATATCACTCATTGAAAACTATAAGGTGGCAAAGCTGCTGCTTCTGTTAGACTTGGCGATCACGTGATCGCTGGGTGCCCCCTAGCGTGGCGGTGCTACTGGGTGGCAAACCCAGATCAGCTTGGCAGTATTTAATGTTTCTACAGCGGACTGTTCTCCCTTGTAACTGGGACTCCTTACAGAAGACAGCAGAATAAGCGATAAAGTGTACCTGGTAGTCTCTTGTCAGTCGGCGGCGGCTCCTCCTCTGCTGGCTCTTCCGGTAAACGCTGATCTACAGACACCGAACTCATCACAGAGATGCCGCTGCCGGAACGAACTCTTCTGTTAAAGACACAAAAAACAGAGTCCCCTCCATCAGTGCGGATCCTGACCAGCAAAACCACATTGAAGCCTCAGTCATTCGGGCGCAGCATATACGCCCATCAGCCATAACATTACAACCACCAGCCTAATATCCAGAGGGTCCACTTTTATCACAAAGGCAGCTCGGACCCATTGAGGTCTGGACTCCACAAGACCGCCGAAGGTGTCCTGAGCTATCCGCACCAAGACGTCAGCAGCAGTGACTTCAGGGACCCTCTGGGACTAACTTTTGTCCTACAACCAGGGGGCGGTTATATTACCTGTTGGTCTTCTGAGCAGATGCCCCTCTGATCCGCTGGCTCCCGATCCTGTTTTCAGCTGTCCAAGATGGCCGATGCAATCGTCAGACTACCTAACCCTCACAGTGCGTTGCTGGTGGTAAAGGCCGACTGTCGGGTGCATTGGTGACCAGCAGCCGTCCTACAGGCCATTGTCCGATGCCGTTACACAGGAGCGAGAGTCGTTCTGTGAATGGAGGCATCTTCCATCCAACCGCCTCCATTCACAGTAAACAGGCAGTCGTTAATAGATTGAGCAGCTCCTGTTTACACGGGCCGATAGTCGCTTGATCTTTAGTTCTACTACAAAACAAGCGACCCCGACAAGTGAGTGACTTCTTGCTCAGTGCCCCTTCGGTGGCTGCTTGTACACGGGGCGACTATCAACCAGACTAGCGGTTTCCAGTGATAATCGCCCTGTGTAAAAGGTACCTTTAGACTACAAATGTACTGTACTTGCCCTTTGATTGGCCAGAGATGCTCACAGGATCAGCGCTGACCAATCAATGAGCAGATGTAGTGCGTTGATAAATTCCAGTATGCATTACGTATTCAGAACAGCCATCTTGGAAGACCAAAAATGGGGCCCAAGAAGCAGCAGATCTGAGGAACATCGGCACAGATTAAAGATGACGAGTATAATAGCGCCACCGTCTGGCCAACGGATAGAATCTTGTCCCGGGACTGGAGGGCTGCTTTAAAGCTAAACAAACAGAAATGACGCTCATGTTGTAATTCTGGCTACCAGAAGACAAGGCACTCCTCACCTAAAGGATGGAGGGATGTAATCCGGGGGCAGAACAGGCGGCAGCGGCTGCCCGGACATGGCGAGGTCTATTAAGTGCATAGCCAGGATAAACTCTTCAGCTGTGAGCTTGCCATCCTGATCGATATCCGAGAGATTCCTGCAAAGAATAAACCAGAAAATAAACACGACAGAAGAAGAAAACGCTGAACTTGTATCCGCACAGCCGGGAAGACGACGGACAAGGAACCTCACTTAAAAGGTTACTCCCATCTTATGAACGTGCAAGCATGTGCCATCACTTCATGCACAGCATTAGTAGGGGGCCAACGGCCATGAACAGGCCAGCAGAGCCGCGGCCCCCCAACTGCGCAGCACAGCGCTATCCAAGAGAACGCATTCTCAGAGGTCCGACTCCCACCAATCACAAACTTCCCCAACTCGGAGGCCTCTGGAGGGCGCTCTGCTGCTCCAAATGAGACGTAATTTGGACAGCGGGCACTTTAGATGACGCACTCTTTATGAAAAAAATTCTTAGTAAAAAAGTCTTGATAGGTGGCGCTGCAGAGGATCAGGTCTATCGGGAAAAACCTGCATCAGTGTCAGATGAAACGGACCGCATTCGTTAACATGTTGTAGTGATTACAGCTGATAAACCGCGTTCACGAAAGGAGAGCGCGTTGCTGAAAACCAGGGGGGGCAAACTGCATATATGTAGCGCGATTTCCGTATGTACAGCGCCACCTATAGGTGACTTTTTTCTTAACTGAAAACTATACTTTATACCTTGTGAGCGCATCATCGGAGGTGGCCGCTGTCTGAAGTTTGTCTGACTTGGAGCAGCAAAACGGCCTCTGAGTTGGGGAAAGTTTACCTCCGCTGACCCTGTACATCCATGTAACATACAGTCACTTCTAATACTGAGAACCCCCCTTCAGGTCCGTTCACACGCATCGGGAACACTGCAGAATCCCCGCGGCAGAAAATTTATCTGAAAAACCTGCAGCATTTCTGCATCAAAAACCTCATTAAAAAGCGCACAATTGGGGATTCTGACTCATAATCAGCTGTAAATCTGTAGCTATGGGCACAGCGGCGGCTGCTGAGCCCCACCAACGGCGTTTATATCATGCGCTGGTCATGTCCTGCCACGTCTGCTGGCACTCAGTCGCAGGAGCGCTGCGCTCTGGGTACGGCGGAGCACAGTACTGGGAGGCAAGGGGAGCGCTGCGCAGGCTAAATCAGCTGCAGGTCCGATTCTGACGGGGTGTGAGACGCTGAAATGTTGCGACTTTTGCAGCAGAATTTTCTGGTGTGGAAAATCTGCCGCATTTCTGCCCCGTGTGAACGCAGCCGTAAGCATCACCAGCCGGGTGTCCCCCATGGAGCCAGGCAGACAACCCATCTATTACACCAGAGGAGTGATTACAAGCTTACCATATCGTTGCGAGCTGCGCTTGCGGTAAACTAGATTGCATAAGTATCGTTCTTGCTTGAGGACCTGAAATGAAGACATTAATAATGAAGATTCCTCATTGTGGGCAGACAATGCTTCATACATTGTAGAAGAGAAAGACATGCAGCTGCGAGAAGCCGGCCGAACACAGACATCATACAGGGGTGCAGCTCGCTTACTATGTGCACTTATAGGGGAGTCATAGAGATGTCCATCAGCTGAACCAACGCTCAGCCAACTGTCTCCTTGGGTCTTTGACCTTTATCAGAGCCCCCGGCGGTTTCATGTATAAAAGTTAGGCCCGTGACCCCGGAGCTTACAATCACGGGACAAGTTTTCCGCGGATCACTTTCAGTATGAATCCACATTAGATAGAAAAATCCAGCGATCGGAGCGACTCCCAACGAGGCCGGTCATCGGTGCTGGACTAGCTGATGGTCTCACCACCAACCTGCGAAAGGGGATGCCATTTACACAACTCATCACTGAAAGGGGTCGGAGGAGGATGTCAGGAATCCCTCTAACAGAGTCAGTCAAATACAACACTAGGGCTCCAACTAATGTGTCCGAACGCACAACTCGCCGTTCCTCCGCACGGATGGGCTATAACAGCGGACGACCAGTTGCAGCGCCATTGTGTCTAAGAGAAACAGAAAGACTCCAGCGAGCAAAAGAGCGCAAAACTTGTATCACTGAGCAGCGGGAAAACATCGGCTGGTCAGATGGAGCCAGATCTCTGTTGCTGATGGGAGGTCAGAATTTTGTGCAAGCAGCATGAATCGCTGACCCCTTCCTGTCAGGTTGAGGGGGGTGCAATAATAGTAAGGGGAAGGGTTTCTTGGCGTACCTGGGTTCCGATACCTGCGGATGGATGCCACAACGAGCTGCTGCAAAGGATGTCCAATGTGCTACTAGATGGGGGTCTCTAATAAAGGGGCCATTTCAGTGTATTACGAAAGCAACGATAAATATCAAGACAGTCAGAATTGTTGTAAGAAACGTTACAGAAGCCATTGGCGCTACCTGTTAGGTGGCCGCTCATCGTTTTATCATGGCTGTTGAATAACTGTCTATACTTGAGCCGTGAAGACTGCGGTACGGCCCATTCAGCCGCCGGAGGGGTCCTGCAGAAGAAAAAAAAAAATGCAGAAACATAAAAAGGTCCGGATGGATTCCACTACAGATGGCAGCGGACATTTAGTGGTCTTCGATGTTTTGCGCAGACTTACACGGCCACATCAAACGACTGGGCTTTCTGCAGCGTCTTCGCATTCACTTGGGCGCCGGCACCTGAACGGCCGAATGACGAACTCTTTGGCAATGTGGCTGCAAGTAGACGAAGCCAAGAATTAGCCTAACGTGTCGTGTACTGGAGCCTCACCATCGTAGCACACACGTAACGGGGCAACTTATCACCGCTGCGAGAAAGATGGAAGCAAGAGGTAAACGCTGCGACAAAAGCGGCAGAAACTTTGTATCACATCGAAAATCCCTTGTAGCCAATGTCTGCTGTGAACCGGCCCATCCAGGACTTCACACACCAGCCACATGCACGCAAGGGAGTTGGCCGACGTACGGCGCATTTATAGTTGGCACGACCGAATGATGCCAGAGTTCGCTCGTTCAGCCCGTTTATACAGGCAGATAAATCGTTCACATCCATTGCACCAGTGAATGAGGACGACTGAGCGATGAGTATATAAATCAACGATTAGCGAAGGAGCGTTTTGGCAGAAGCATGGGTCTGAGCTCTGCCCACCACCCTCTATCCACATGCCAGCCTCCTGATCCCCCACCATCATCTATAGGCCATTGCTGTTTGTCATTGGGATTGCTCCCTATTCTTTTCCAAGTACTTGAGTATTTCACATGTGGATTCATTTGCTTCCCCCCTGGCTTCATCATTAAAGTGGTAACCCTGCTGTTACAGGATGGACGGTCCCTGCACCCCGGTCGTTGGCTGTCCTTCTCCTCTAAGGCCCTGCTGACTATTCTATGGAGCAGAGTTGTGTTAACGGGTCCGATTTTTGTGTTCTTGTTATATTAAAAGTGCAATAACACTTTGCAATCCAATTTTGGATTCAAGGTTTCCTAGTGGGCTTTATCTTTTTGCCATTATACAATGGCGCCATCTGCTGGCTAGAGATAGTACTGCGGTATGGGACATGCTGGAGAGGCCCCTGACAGAGTGGCCAGTAATATACAGTAAGAATACCCTGCCGGACGTCTTCCGACATCGGAGCTTTAAAGCCTTTAATCAGAATGTCTTCGGACGTCAGACAGTGGATTGGAAGGGGTTAAAGAATTAAAAAGTAACTAAACCAAAGTATCTGCCGTCTCACTAACTTTTAGCACATAATGCATCCAGATAAAAACATTCAAATTACAAGCTGCTAAAATGTAGAGATTAGAACTAAATTAAAAGGGATTATATGAGATTAATAGAACATTTTTAAAAAAAGGCCAAGAAGCAGTGCCCCACGTACCCAGAGTCAGTGTCTGGTATTGCAGCTGATGTGTGCAGGAAGCAGGCAGCTCTGTTCCAACTGCAGTGGCCAGGCTAGGTATTACAGTTAAAGTTCCCATTGAAGTGAATGCAAAACCTAGTCTGGCCACTGCAGTTGGAACGAAGCTGTCTGCTTCCTGCACACATCAGCTCAGTGCATGAGCACAGAGACTAAGCGAAGAGCTGATGCTGTGGAGTGCGGACCCCTGCTGATCTACTATTGTTGACCTGTCCCGAGGATAGGCCATAAGCAGTTTAAAGCTTGACAACCCCTTTAAGTCAATGTTGAAATTGTGAAGACCGCCCAAGAGGAAAGATGCTGTACTTTAGGGGGAGCCGAGCTAACCCTTCTTCCTAACCTTATACAACTCCATAACATGATCCATGTACATCAGGCGGACGGGACCACCGGTGGTGGCTGCAGAGGATGAACATGTTCTTGCATGAAGCTGTTCACTTTTTAAGTTGTGAGTAAGACTCTGCAGCAACGAAGGCCAAATCCTCATCAGGGGAGGGTCAAGACAGAAATCCCAGCTGCAGTAATGCATCACTTCCATTCATGGATATGTTACCACTGACATTGCATTTCATTGGAAATTAGTTTAAAAATCATGCAAAAAAAAAAAACAGCAAAAAAAAAGGTCTTCAAAGCCGACTGCGCCCAGATAGCCCTCCCACTTCATGCTTCTAGGATTCCAGGAGGCTGAGATATGAGGTGACTCACACTGTGTGGGTCATCAATAGTTGACTGACGGGGGTAACTAACTTGGGATGTCAACCAATCAGCTGTTGACCAAACCCGCAGTCATTTCAGAGAGTGGGTAGCGGACAGCGCCCTCCATATTGCGGCGGCTCGGGTTGGTAGATGCAGGCACCGCTCCCACTGAATTCAATGTAATACCAACTCGGGCCACTGCACTATGGACAGCGCTGTCTGCCTCCAGCTCTGCAAAGACAGCAAATCGGGCGAACAGCTGATCAGCGAGGATCCCAGGTGGCCGAACCCTGCTGATCAACTAATGATGACCGATCAATGGTAAAGCCCCCAACAATCCCTTTAAAAGGGATTTTCATATTAAAGAGCTGTATCACTATCTCAGAAAAGGAGATAAACGTCTGCTTTCTGGGAATCCGACCTCCCATACCCCAGCGATCCGGCGATCTGTCACAACGAATGTCCCATGTGAATGGAATGATGGTGCTCGACCCCCACTCCAGTCACTTCTGTGGGTCGGAGTCGATTTCCCTCCATCCCATAGGAGTGAAGAGGGATGATCAAGTCCTGCAGGGATCACTGGGGATGCAGCGGTCGGACTATCATCCTGAGGATAGGACATGCATGTCACATAAGAACACCCCTGTCATCATATAAAGCTCGGAGCTCCACAAGACGAGCGGCGGCGCAGCGGCTGGAAAGATGCATCGAGGATTAGTGAGAAGCAGCATACCCGAGTGAGCAAAAGCAGGAAGAGGCTGGATTACAGCGGGCGCTCCATTGGCCAGGGGTGGCACGGCTGCAGCAGGAACAGAGGACACTAAGGGAGGAGACATCCCTACTACTGGAATGGGAGGCATTGGCACAGGGGCAACAGCAGCGAGGGGTGGCATACCAGTAATTCCACTTATACCTAGAAGACACAAGACAGTGCAGCTTGTACACATCTGTACCAACGATGTTTGATGCTTCTGTAGCGCCACCTACTGGAAGGGAACTGCCCTATAAGTCAATGCCTCACATTCTAACTGGCCTTATAACGTGACAAGGCCTGTTAGAAAATTCTATATTGACTTAAATAAAAGCCACCTTCCAATAGGTGGCGCTACAGAGACATTGTAGCATCTCATTTGCATACCAAATTTCCCAGAGGAGCATTGCATGGTCTACAAGTCTCCTCATGACCATTTGGTCCTCTCCACAAGCAGAAACAGGACCCCTCCCGACAGAATGAACAGAGACATGCGAAAAAGGGGAGGGGGAAACACTTAAAAATGGCAGACCTTGAGTTGGCTGTGTGGCTAAAGGAGCGGTTGTGATGACTGGGGGGAGAGGACAGTATATGAGGCGGTGATGACAGGTAGCGGAGGTAGTTAATAGGAGTCTGTGATGAGGAGGGTTACAGTATATAGAGGACCGTGAAGATGGAGGTGTATGCAAAAGTACATGGGGCGATGATGGGGAATATGGGACAATGTATGTATGTATGTATGTATGTATGTATGTATGTATGTATGTATGTATGTATGTATGTATGTACGCACGCACGCACGCATTACATACATTTTATTTTTTTTTACATGGATTTACTGCACGATTTTCACCATCAGCACCGTTTCCACAACATGTGAAGGTACTAGAGATGAGCGAGCATTGCCCTTAGCGAGTACCTGCCCACTTGAGAGAAAAGGTTCGGCTTCCGGCGCGGGTGACAGGTGAATTGCGGCAGTGAGCAGGGGGAGCGGGGGAGGGAGGGAGAGAGAGATCTCCCCTCCGTTCCTCCCTGCTCTCCACCGCTGCGCTGCGCCCCGCCCGCCGCCGGCAGCCGAACCTTTTCTCTCGAGCGGGCAGGTACTCGCTAAGGGCAATGCTCGCTCATCACTAGAAGGTACCTCAAGGATGGCGTCAGTTTAGTCAGCTGTAGGGCAGCACATGGACTAAAAATACATTTGTGTGAATTAGCCATAAAGCAGGCATTGCACCAGAAAAAGCTCTTTGCAGACACTACGATGGCAAGGAATGCTGGGAGTTTCAAGCTCTGAAGCCTGCAGAATAAGCAGCGCAGCTCTGGACTAGGAGCCGTTCACATTAGGATTCTCAAGTACAGTATAAAAAAAACAAAAAACACAAATGTGCGCCATTTTACACTTGGCTGTACGTTTGAAAAAAGCATGCATTAAACAGTCGGCCGGACGTTTCTATATATTTGCGTTTTTACATTAAAACCGTAAAGGTTTCGCACTGTAAACGCTTTCTTAATAAAGTCTTGTAGTTAAACAACAAACACAAATCTGTTAAATGCCCCGCCAAACTGCGCCACGAGCTTCCATGGACTGTAATGTCAGAGGAGACCTGTACAGGCTTCCATGCGCTTCTTCCGTGGGCCGGGCTTATCCAGGGGTCACATGGCGGGACTAGCGGGGACTTCTGAACACTCCGGCCTGCGGGGAGCTGAAGCTACAGGATCTTATATCCCTACAATTCAGGGATGCTTAAATCCAAGTGCGAATGGACAACTTTGGGTGACCAAAAGGAGAAAAAACAAATAAAACCCCCCACGCTCCTCCTTGGCGCTCATCTACACATTGTGGTATTAAATATAAGATGAGGTCCCGCGAGCCGGACAGATCCATCTACAATTATTCCGCATACAGGATAAATAAATGCGCTGTTTTAGGACCCTTCTACACGAGCCGATAACGCAATCAGATGATCGCTCCGTGTAAATGCTGCCGCGACCAACAAGGATTGGTTCGCTTCACAGCCGATCAGTTTCTACACACAGAAAACAGAACGTTGTATCATTCCGTGTAAACAGGCGGTCATTCATCTAGGTTTATGGTGGGCCGGAATGATCCGCGGCCCCCCTACGCCTCATTCACTGAGCCACGCTTGCACCACAGTGATTATAGCTGGGACGAGCTGTTGGGCATCGGCCCCCGACGGTCGTCCCGTGTAAAAGGGCCCTGAATTGCTCAGATGTTTATAAAGGTGGCCATAACAATTAGGTCCAATTTTTAAAAAAAATTAAACTTTTTTTTTTTTTTTTTTTTTAAATATTGGAAAAAAAGGAAGTTAACTTATTTTACCAATTTTTTTTAGCTAGTGGACCGAGATGTGATCATTTCACGGCTTGTACAACATATAGACTTCTAAGCCCTGCCAGGAGCATCACTACATGGGAGGCCTGGGAGAGGCCACTAGGCCTCAGGCTGCCATGGCAATGTACCACTACACAGCAGGCCTGGGAGAGGTCACTAGGCCTCAGGCTGCCATGGCAACGTACCACTACACAGCAGGCCTGGGAGAGGTCACTAGGCCTCAGGCTGCCATGGCAACGTACCACTACACAGCAGGCCTGGGAGAGGTCACTAGGCCTCAGGCTGCCATGGCAACGCATCACTACACAGCAGGCCTGGGAGAGGTCACTAGGCCTCAGGCTGCCATGGCAACGCATCACTACAAAGCAGGCCTGGGAGAGGTCACTAGGCCTCAGGCTGCCATGGCAACGCATCACTACAAAGCAGGCCTGGGAGAGGTCACTAGGCCTCAGGCTGCCATGGCAACACATCACTACACCTCACATACTGTGCGCCAATAGGGATCAAAAAGACAGGAGGAAAAAGGCTAAAACGCACCTGAATACAGATACTAACCAAATGCTGCAGGAGCTGGTATGGCGACTGGCGGGTTCAACATGGCGGCGGGGAGAGCGGTGGGCAGGGGGTAACCTTGTAGCTTCAGTTTGATGAGTTTCATAGCTATGGAGAACTCCAGCTGGTCCATTCTACCGTCATTGTTCATGTCAGCCAGCGCCCTGGAGGGAAACGGAAACTACTCATCACAACAGTAATATCAAAGGAATACAAAACGCGTTGTGCTTACAGAAAGAATAGCGCTAACAGCTGGAACGGCGCCATTCGTGCCACATGGTGAGCAGCGCTATTGCCGGGAGCGGCCTGCAAGCAATCATCATTAAAGAGGTTTGTCTAGAAGAAAGCCCAGCGGCGTTGGCAGGAACAGCGGCGCGCCTCCACGAGCCACGATCGCTATTGTAGTTCAGCTCCAATGACTTCAATGAGAGGCAACAGCAGACATAGCGCTTGGCCTGCTGCCGCCTGACATTGGGCACTGCTGCTTGGGTCACTTCTAACCAGAATATCCAATGCTCCATTATGCCCTGAACGATGCCATCTTATGCCGCTGCAGCCATACAATTCTGCAGTCTAGGCACATTAGTTGACACTTATCGGCATTACGTTTCATCTGCCATATTCCTGCCGAGGCGCTTCTAGATCTTTCTGCAATATTTTACAACAGGCACAAGTTTTAAATATCCCTCAGAGTTGTATCGTCAGCAAAACCTGAGACTTCACTCTCATTTCCATCCACAAGGACATTAATAGACAGGTGAGAAAAGAATTAGACCGAACACCGATGGAGGAGGAAGGATGCCCGAGTCCGGAGCCGCGCCAATCACCACACTCAGCCAGCCCCTGCTGGAGTGGGCATACCTGCCGGTACGCTGCGGCCAGGATCATTGAAACAGTCAGACAGGTCCCGGCATCTCGGATACTTCTGGCCATGCATGCGGGGGGGATATCCCCATCACAGCCTGGGTTGGAGGAGTTGGAAGTACCCCTTTAATGGCGTATTATGTACTCAACATTCCCCCCTCACACAAGATGTCAGAGGGGCCGCAGCTCGGAGACTGATCACCAAGCTCTGTCATTGGCTGCAGCCCCCGGGTGGGAAACATTCAGAAATCCCTTATGTTCTCTCCAGGGGTAAGTTGTTCGGCTCTTCCTCCCACAAGAGTTTAGTCGGCTCACGTAGAGAACGGCAATTAATAACCGGAGGTGGGAGAATGTGTCAGTCGGATTACAGCCCGAGCGGCAGTAATGTAGACGCCTTTCCGTATCGCCGACCGTACAGATAATGGTAACCGCAGCCGGAGACCTCATCTGTATGGAGTCCGCTGAAGATTAGCAGCGTCTGAAGCTCTAAAGGAAAGGAATACAGCGGTAGATGCCCACGCGCTGCAACGCTTAGCCCGCTGATAGCGGATGTGCAGGATGTCAGTCCGGCCTGGAAAGGAGCGCCGGACATCTCCAGCGGACGTACTTCGTAAGTGCAGATTCTTAAGCAATGGGCATGAAGGCAGCCGGACCACAAGCACCGCAGGAACGCCCAGCGGACGGTGCTGCCCTAATTAGCATATAGCGCAAAGACCGGCAATATCTCGCAAGCGGAGTCACACTGGAAAATAATAAAGGCACGATAGGCTCTTCATGTCATGGTCTTGTTTTTTGCATGGTGAGCTGTAGTTTTCATTAGTACCATTTTGGGAAACAAAGGTCTTTTTGATCGTTTTTTTATTAAAATTCTTTGGGAGCTGAAAAAAAAAACAAAAAACCAAAACCATAATTGTGGCATTCCATTTTTTTTTCTGCTAAAGCCTTAACCATACAGGATAATTATTATTATATTGTAACACTTCTGACCTTTACATGCACATACCGTAGATGGCAAATATGTGGGTTTTTTTATTGTTTAGTTTTTATGGGGAAATTTATTTTTTATTAAGTATTTTTTGACACTTTCATTTAGTTCCCAAAAAATAATTGCTCCTACTAAATACTGCAATACTTTAGTATTGCAGTATATGGAGATTTTTGAGGTTTCCTTTTAAGTCCTGCCACAGATGCGGCTTTATAGGCATCTATACATGGCAGCCCTGGGAGACTCCAGCAGCTTGCCATGCTAGCAACCCCCTTCCCGCTGACCGTGGCATCTGAAGAGTTTACTGGTGTGATCAGAGTGAAGTCCGATTGCAGGAGTTACCGACGCCTGTCAGAAATAGCTGTTAGCCACCAGGTATGGAGCGGACGCTGCTCCGAAGCCCGGTCCATGCACACTTCAGGACCACCCAACGTATATTAACATTAGGTGGTCGTAAGACAGTTACCATTCTAAATACATACAAGCCCGGCTGTAAGTAAGTCGCCATACCCTACATCCGCAGGCGCTATCTCCTATTCAGCCGTTACAGTGTGCCAGCGCACGTCCTCCTAGCTCAGGCTGTATCGCTCGCTCCCTGGCCAGCTTCCCAGTAAGGGGATAAACCCCTAATGCATTCAGCAGCGAACGATGGGCTATGGAAGAAACAGAACTTCCCTCATCTCCGGGGAGGATGAACACGTCTGGCCTGTCACGAGCCGCGTCTACAATGTAGTGATCCGACAGACCAGCCTCAGAGAAGACGCAGAAAACCCTTACAAACAGCGACACGTGTGCCAGCTGTCCATGCAGGACCACACTGTGCCCGTCACAGGCCTGCAGATGCCAGTGATGATACTGGGGCACTGTGGTGACTGGCACTCAGTTTATGCAAATGAGAGTTCCCAGTGCCTGGCGATACCACCGAGGCACAAGGAGTGATCGACTCAAACATAGGGAGGCAACATGCCAACGCTAGACTGAGAGCATATAAGGCGCGGTTTAAGAGACTAAGGAGGGTAGATTGTTTGGTTCTTCGTCTGGCCCTAAAGGGGTTAACCAAGTTGTTTTTTTTCTGCTTGTTTCAGTTTTTGCTTCTTGCATTCCATAAAACATAACTTCATTCACTCGGGGACAGAGCGGGCGCTCAGTGGGGGTCCGACAGCTTCATTCACTCGGGGACAAAGTGGGCGCTCAATGGGGGTCCGACAGCTTCATTCACTCGGGGACAAAGTGGGCGCTCAGTGGGGGTCCGACAGCTTCATTCACTCGGGGACAGAGTGGGCGCTCAGTGGGGGTCCGACAGCTTCAGTCACTCGGGGGACAGAGTGGGCGCTCAGTGGGGGTCCGACCGCTTCATTCACTCGGGGACAGAGTGGGGGTCCGACCGCTTCATACACTCGGGGACAAAGTGGGCGCTCAGTGGGGGTCCGACAGCTTCAGTCACTCGGGGACAGAGTGGGCGCTCAGTGGGGGTCCGACAGCTTCAGTCACTCGGGGACAGAGTGGGCGCTCAGTGGGGGTCCGACCGCTTCAGTCACTCGGGGACAGAGTGGGCGCTCAGTGGGGGTCCGACCGCTTCAGTCACTCGGGGACAGAGTGGGCGCTCAGTGGGGGTCCGACCGCTTCAGTCACTCGGGGACAGAGTGGGCGCTCAGTGGGGGTCCGACCGCTTCAGTCACTCGGGGACAGAGTGGGCGCTCAGTGGGGGTCCGACCGCTTCAGTCACTCGGGGACAGAGTGGGCGCTCAGTGGGGGTCCGACCGCTTCAGTCACTCGGGGACAGAGTGGGCGCTCAGTGGGGGTCCGACCGCTTCAGTCACTCGGGGACAGAGTGGGCGCTCAGTGGGGGTCCGACCGCTTCAGTCACTCGGGGACAGAGTGGGCGCTCAGTGGGGGTCCGACCGCTTCAGTCACTCGGGGACAGAGTGGGCGCTCAGTGGGGGTCCGACCGCTTCAGTCACTCGGGGACAGAGTGGGCGCTCAGTGGGGGTCCGACCGCTTCAGTCACTCGGGGACAGAGTGGGCGATCAGTGGGGGTCCGACCGCTTCATTCACTCGGGGACAGAGTGGGCGATCAGTGGGGGTCCGACCGCTTCATTCACTCGGGGACAGAGTGGGCGCTCAATGGGGGTCCGACAGCTTCATTCACTCGGGGACAGAGTGGACGCTCAGTGGGGATCAGATCGCTTCATTCACTCGAGGACAGAGTGGGCGATCAGTGGGGATCAGATCGCTTCATTCATTCGGGGACAGAGTGGGCGATCAGTGGGAGTCCAAGCAGTCTGATCGCCCATTCTGTCCCCGAGTGCTGGAACCGGAATGCTACTTGCAAGCAGCCATTACATTTTCCCGTTTACTTGCTGGGTGCAGCCTGGCAATTAGCACTATTAAACAGGTGTTAGAAGCGCTTATAAAGTAGCGCCTGAAGGCTACACAGATGGGTTTTTTTGTGGGACGTGCAATTTTTTTTTTTTCAGGCCTCGTGCTGTCAGAGGACGTCCGGAAGGCACAAACGGTGAAGAACTGAAGGCTTTATTCTCAAATGCTGTGACATTCCAGAAAAAATATCCTTTGAAAACATTGACTCAGGGACGGGGGCTCCGAGGCACACGGACGGGAGGGCCCCCCCCGCCGGCCTCTCCCCTTGGGGCTCCGAGGCACACGGACGGGGGGCCCCCCCCGCCGGCCTCTCCCCGTGGGGCTCCGAGGCACACGGACGGGGGCCCCCCGCCGGCCTCTCCCCACCCAGATCATCTAGACCGACAGGTCTCTCCCTATATATAAACAAGAAGAGACTATCTGTATAGACAACCCGGGCGGGGAGAGGCAAGTGACAGTCAGAGGCTGCAGTGTCGCTGCCTATTCTCCTTGCATCAGCAATCCCACCTTGGGGGCCATGATGCCAGGAGTTCTTACCAGAGACACGGCAGCCTCTGATTGACTGCAGCGGTCGCCTGACTTGCAGTGACAACTACCACAATGAGCAGCGGGGCCACGGCAGGGATGCAGCGCTGGACCACGGCGGCAAAAAGGTTAGTAAGTACTGCGCCCGCTATTTTAGCAGAGTGGGCTCTATAGGGGGCATGCGGTCTGGTGACAGGACAACCCCTGTAAGTGAAACTTTGGGGACGAGAGCAGCTCAGGTCTGAACAAAAGACGCATTATCAGTTTTCACCCAGAAATCATAGCCAAGATTCATTTTTAAAAGCTTAGAAAACAAACAGTCAGCGGAGGATACCAACCATATCTGTGCCAGGACGGGCGGGTGCAACCCAGACTGGAGGAAGAAGTTTCTGGCCTGGTCGCCTGCGGGACATGAAAGAAAGGGAGTCATAAAAAAAAACAAAAAAAAAAACCAGTAATCAAGTTATTAACAAGTGCAAATCTGTATCCAGCAGAGATCCCTACAAATCAAGAGAAGCTGGGACTTCTAGTTCCACAACAGTTTAGGAGCTACATGATATCTGCAAGCACAGAACTATAGATTTATGCCCAATGTCCACGGGCGGATTTTATTTGCGTAATCTGTGCGGATCGCCGCCCATAGAAATTAATGAAGCTTCTGCAATTGATTTTATGGTATTTACTTACTATCCGGGCAGATCTAAAAATCGCAGCCCGCCCCATCGCAGATCCAGCTTCATTGAAGTCTATTGGAGTTGCGGATCCGCAGCGATCCGCAAATACATTTAAATGCATTTGCGGATCTGCTGTGGATTTTAAGGTTAGAAGTAATTAGGGAGGTGGGGTTGCAGACTTTTTCTGCGCGGATGATCCACGCTGCATCTGCGTACAGCCTCGCAAGAAAAAAAAAACAAAAAACAATCCGTTATTACCCGCAAGCATTTAAAAATCATTTTTGAGCCTTTTTTTAAATGATCCGCAGTGCGTCCGCTGTGGATATCCGCATCTGCGTCCTCGGCGGATGCACTGCATGCCATGGACATTAGGCCTTATACTACACTGGGAAGTAAAACCCTGATGGAATATAAGGCCTCCCCAGGCTCTTCCGGAGCGGTCAGCTTGTAGATGAACTGTAAGGGTACCCGGACGGCTCCACCGCTGCAGAAACCTTTCATCATAAGGCCAAAGTAACAGTGTTAACAGTCAGCCATGCAAGGTTTTGCCAAGTGCCCCTGGCTGCCATGCATTTCTGCCTATTAAGACATGCCTGTGGCCTGTCTTATACAATGCAAGTATTTCAGTATGTGGTATAAGTGAGCAAACAATTGGGAAAGAAAACGAAAAAGAGAAAATATTTCCTATTATTAAGAGTAACACACGTGACCCGCCTCACCTTTTCCCGTATTTATAATAAAAAAAAAAAAAATTCTATTTGCCATCGCTGCGTCCGTAAAAGTTCAATCTATGAATAGAGCGGATTATTTAAACTGCAGCGCGAACGTCATCAGAAATACAGAATGCAC
The DNA here is from genome assembly GCF_035609145.1 of Eleutherodactylus coqui. Taxonomy (NCBI): domain Eukaryota; kingdom Metazoa; phylum Chordata; class Amphibia; order Anura; family Eleutherodactylidae; genus Eleutherodactylus; species Eleutherodactylus coqui. Next base: position 7,566,645 of record NC_089840.1, read on the forward strand.
TGCAGCCCCCCCCCCCCCCCCCATGTCCAAGAGAAAATGTGATTAAAGCCATCAAAAGTCCAACATGGCGACAACAGAAGATAAAGCCGGCCTATAGAACGATATAATGTGACCTGCTCCCGATCCCACAGAATAAGATCATGCAGTGCGGACGCTGCGAACAAGATGCAAGAGTTCAGGGAGGAACCTATTGGATACCCACAGGCTATTCCAGCGGTAATTATATAATGAGAGCCGGAGATGAAGACGGAGGCGGCGCTAATTTGTGTAATAGTCAGCCGGCTTCTGCAGCCGCCACAAACTGACTATTCGCCAGCAGTCGCCCCTGAGCCTGGAATCCGTACGCTACCTAGTAATTGGATTGGTAATGTAATTGGAGCCGTGTGACGGGCTTGAACCTGCTACAATTAATTACTGAACGTAAGTGGAACGAGGAATTTTCAGAAACAGAGCAACCGTTCCTACAAATTAATCGGATTGGGAATGAGATTAGCAGGAGAAAATCCCATTACTAGGAGGATGGACGGACAATGACTGGTGCCGCGCCCGCAATGTCCACGCCAGCAGCGTCTTACCCAGGAGCCAAGATACAGGGCGGCTTTACGGCATACAAGCGAAATCGCACAACTCTTTGTACTGTTGACACTTTAAGTGGAATTCAGCTTTCAAGATGACATCCACCATCCTACCAAAAGTAATTGAACCCCTGAACTAGAATCACAGGTAGTATTTATTTCCATATGTCAATCCTTTTGCCCTCATGACATTGGATACTCTCCGTGGCATTCTTTCTACTAATGTCACCGGCTGCCATTACCCTCCATTCATCCGGCAAATATGTGGTGAGTTCTCTCAAAGACGATGCACCAGCCCATCTACAATGGAACAAGAAGCATCGTCATTGGACAGTTGAGCAATGGAAGAACAGTCTATGGAGTCACAAATCACGCTACTCCATCTTCACATTAGAGGGAGGTACCTTGGTGTTAAGGACACCTGGGGAAAGCAGTCTACCTGAGTGCGTTGTGCCAACAGTTATGTAAGGCACAGGTTCCATTATGGTCTGGGGGTGTTTTACGTGGCATGGTCTCTCCGTTTGTTGGTTGTAGTGACAAGAACCATGAACACGGAGGTGACCCTGACATTCTAGACAACAATGTGGCAATACTCTGGTAATGGTCGGCCACACTTCCAGCAAGGCAACGCACCTTGTCACTAATCCAGCAGTTTTATGTTCGTTTAAGGATATGGCTGGAAATTTGAACAGTGTCCATCTTCTGAGAAAGAACTTGCTAGAAGCTTACAGGATGAATGGAGGGAAATACCAGCTGAAGTGTATAAGACATAAGTAGAAAGTATCCCACTGAGAGTATCTGATGTCATTACCTTAAAGGGGTTGTCCCGCGGCAGCAAGTGGGTCTATACACTTCTGTATGGCCATATTAATGCACTTTGTAATGTACATTGTGCATTAATTATGAGCCATACAGAAGTTATCAGAAGTTTTTCACTTACCTGCTCCGTTGCTAGCGTCCTCGTTTCCATGGAGCCCGTCTAATTTTCGGCGTCTAATGGCCAAATTAGCCGCGCTTGCGCAGTCCGGGTCTTCTTCTTATCTCAATGGGCCGCTCGTGCAGGATGCTGGCTCAGTGTAGCTCCGCCCCGTCACGTGCCGATTCCAGCCAATCAGGAGGCTGGAATCGGCAATGGACCGCACAGAAGCCCTGCGGTCCACCGAGGGAGAAGATCCCGGCGGCCATCTTTAGCCGGTAAGTAAGAAGTCACCGGAGCGCGGGGATTCAGGTAAGCGCTGTTCTTTTTTAACCCCTGCATCGGGGTTGTCTCGCACCGAACGGGGGGGGGGGGGGGTTTGAAAAAAAAAAAAAAACCCGTTTCGGCGCGGGACAACCCCTTTAAGGAGATTCCTACTTGTGATTCTTGCTCAAGAGTCCGATTACTTTTAGCAGCAGGATACGGTATTTGTAGGTTTAGTAACTTAGAAAATACTTTATTTGTGCAATAACTATTTGACAACTTTTTCCTTATGATTTTCTGTCCGCTTTCCCCGTGTTCTCCACCAGGGTAGGTCTTATTTTCGGAGAAACTGTAGAAATCTGGACAGAAGCGTAGGTTTTTCACAAGGTTTCCGTCCCTGTCAGTTTTTTTGACTGGATAACAAAAACTATCCTCGGTGCGATTCTATCCGGGCGCAAAGACTGGAGGGACAGAAACCTTGTGAGACGGACACTACAGGGGTCTCCACACACTAACCCCAACGGGTACAACCAGGGAACTGGGAATCAGAACGGAGGCGGAGAGGAAGCTGAAGCGAGACTAGGATGAACACAATGGCGCATCTTCATCCTGCTGGCAGACGGGGGGCCAACAGGTTTGCTTTGACTGAGATAAAAGTGCGTTCGCACATCGCTGATTTGCTGCAGATTTCATCCCTTCGATTTCAGCTGCTGAAGATCTGCACCAAATCCACAACCCAATCCGCAGACAATCAGCTGTGGGGCTGCACCCTGAGGGAAAGTTTACACAGGGCCGATTTGCCGCAGATTTTCTTTTTGGACCCTCCGCATGTAAAGTCTGCATCATCTATAGTAGCAGCAAGTTAGATGAGATTTTCAAAATCCCACAGCAAGCGTACCGCTCCCCCCCTGCAGCAAGCACACCGCTGCACCCCCCCCCCCGCAGTGATTAGGCTCGGGGTTACAAGTAAAGTTCTCATTCACTTAAGTCATAACTTTGCCCTGTATTACCAGATCTGGCCACTGCAGATTGAATGGAGCTGTCTGCTTCCTGCAGAATCAGCTTTATGCATGAGCACACCTCCCTGGGGAACAGTTCATCATCAGGGATCCCTGGTGGAAGACCCCCACAGATCAACTATTGATGACCTAGATAGACCAGCAACAGTTTGTAACTGGACAACACTTTCAAGGCTGAGTCACACTTGCTAGCGCATACATTTAAATGGCAATTCCCATCAGCAGCTCTCCAGAATGAAGAAGCCATACAGTTTATTAAATGGGTTGTCCAGGACTTTCTTCATCAGTAGTTGATCAGTCGGGATCTGCTGTTCAGGATCCGCACTGAACAGCTCTTCGCCAGACCTGCTGTTAGTATGGGCAGTGCTGGAAGCAGATAGTGCTGTGAACACTGCAGTGGCCCGAGTTGGTATTGCACTGAATTCGATTGGAGCGGCGCCTGCAGTACAAACCCAGGTCACTGCAATACGGACAGCTATCTGCTTCCAGCACTGTCTCTACTGATGGTGGCAAACAGCTGATCGTTGGGGATCCTGAGTGGTGGACCTCTGCTGATCAGCTATTATGACCTACCCCGAGGATGGCTCTTCAGTAGTACAAGTCCTTAACAGTCCTTTTAGTTCCAAAAGTTTTTATTGAAGTATCGGATAACATTTGCATTAAGCTTATTTGAGTCCCCACGCAGGGGGTGCAATAATGTTGAAAAGCATATAACAATAACATAACATTTTTATTTTATTTATTTATTTTTTTTTCCTGTTCGGATTCCACCATGTTCTTAATGTAGGCAATGGACTGGTTTAAGTGTTCAAGTTTTTCTCCTCTTCTGTGTCCCTTAATTCCACCATTGTGTGTTGTGTGTTGCCTTTGATATCCCTCTCCCCCGCCCCACTCCTCTTTTCCACATCCTTCCCCCCTCCTGTTATCAGTCTTTATTTGTTCTTCTATCGGTTTAGTAGCTTATGAACTAAGGGGTCTGGTTAAGCCTGGTATATCTAATGAGACGGCCCAGGGCGTCCAGGTCTTGAGAAATAGGTCCATTTTGTCATCCCTCATGGCTGACAGTTTTTCATAAAGCATCATTCTTGATATTCTAGTTATGATTGGTTCTATATGAAGGGTGGGTTTCATCCATTGGAATGCGATGTAGATTTTGGTTGCCATACAGATCTGCTGTGCTAGTTTGTGTTGTTGGTTATTGTATCCCATGGGTTTGTCAGCCAGGAGGCATACAGATGGAGTGAGGGGGAATGTCTTACCCAATACTCTAGATATGAGGTTGGTTACTCTTCTCCAGAGGGCGGCCACTATGGGGCAGGTCCACCATGTATGTAGGATTGTACCTAGGTTATTGCATCCCCTGAAACAGTTCGGGGAGGTGGTAGGGGAGTACTTATTGATCGTTGTGGGGACTAGATATGCTCTGTGGAGTATTTTTACTGCGGTTTCTGCTAAGGTTACTTGATGACTGCCTTTTGCTGCGAATGTGCAGCAATGATGCCATCGTGGTAGAGAGAGGGTAACACCCAGATCTGACTCCCAGCGTGTCATAAAGGGGAGTTTTGTGCCTTCTGGGGGTTTATTCATGGAAGCGTAGAGTGTAGATATTACGCCCGATTGAAGTGGTGACCGTAAGCAGGTTCTCTCGAAAGGTGTAGGGGCGGTTGGCGGATTAGTAGTGTTCAGTAGGGAGCGTAGGAAGCTGTATATTTGCCTTAGTTCAAACCATAGGTTTTCTGGGACTGTGTATTTATCTATCAGTTGATGCATAGATAGTAGTTTCCCACAGGGCATGAACTGGTGTAGGGTCGTGATGTGTTTGGCTCGCCACCATTGGTAATTTTGTTCTTGTAGGCTAAGGGGGAACGCCTGATTGGGGATCACCGGTAGTAGTTGTGGGATGGGTGACATCATGGCATATTTAAATCTGTTCTTTCTCCAAATCAAAAATTGGTGGTGGGTTAGTGGGGCTAGGTGTTGTATGTTTGTGGGTTTCCAGTTTTTATCCCAGAATATGATACCTAGGTCCAAAGGGGCCAGAAGGGCAGTTTCCACCTCTGCCCACAGGGGTCTTTTCCTGCCGGCGAACATTAGGGGGATTTGTGATAGTTGCGCTGCTATATAATATTTTTTCAGGTTGGGTACTGATAGGCCTCCGGTTCTCTTGTGATAGTGCATTACCTTTTGTTTGATTCTGGGTCGTTTGTTCCTCCAGATAAATTGAAATATGGCCTTTTGCATTTCTTGTAAGTCTTTAGGGGGGATTCCAATGGGGAGGCATCTGAATAAGTATAGTAGACGGGGCAGAACGTTCATTTTAATAGAGTTGATGCGCCCTATCCATGAAATGGAGGGGTGGTTCCATTTCTTTAAGTCTGCTTTCAACTCTGCGAACAGGGGGGGGTAGTTCTTTTTGTATAAGGTGTCTAGTTTGGGGGTGAGTTTGATACCGAGATATGTGATATGATGTTGGCATGCATTAAATCCAAAATTTAGTTCAATGAGCTTTTGTGAGTGTGAGGGGATATTGTGGAATAAGGCTTCCGTTTTGCCCATATTCACTATCAGTCCTGAGACTTCAGCAAAGGTGTCTAAGACTTTCATTAAGTTTGGTAGTGAGGTGAGGGGTTTAGTTAGAGTGAGCAGGATATCGTCCGCGAATAGGCTAGCTTTACATTCTTTGCTTCCTGCGGTCACCCCCGTTATGTTTGGGTTATTTCTAATAATTTGTGCAAGGGGTTCCATCGCTAGAGCGAAGAGGGCTGGGGATAAGGGGCATCCCTGTCTGGTTCCCCTCTGAACTAATATTTTATTTACTGTTGAGGTGGGAAGTTTTAATTCCGCGGAGGGGGTTGAGTATAGGGCGTGTAGTGCCGTAATGAAGTTCCCTTGGATACCTGCTTTTTTAAGGACAGCGAATAGGTAATCCCAGGATAAGCTATCAAAAGCTTTTTCGATGTCTAGGGATAGGGTTAGTTGTGGTGTTTTATTAGTGTTTGATATGTGTATGAGGTTAAGGACTTTTCTAATGTTGTCTGATGCCTGACGGGAAGGAATAAAGCCTACTTGATCTTTGTGGATCAGTGAGGGGAGAAATGTGTTTAGTCGTTTCGCTAATATGCTGGTCAGGATCTTATAGTCTATATTTAATAGTGAAATTGGTCTGTAGTTTTTTGGGGAGGTATGGTCTTTATTAGGTTTGGGGATGACAGTTATATGGGCTTTAAGGAATTCGTCTGGAACAGTTTTTCCTAATAGAATGTCATTATAGAAGCGCGTTAGGGGCTGTGAGAGGACGGTGCTAAATTTTTTATAGTACAAGGCGGTAAGGCCGTCTGGGCCTGGGGCCTTACCTGGTTTCAGTAGTTTGATAGTCTCTTCCACTTCTTCTACCGAGATGTGTTGGTTGAGGTGGTCATTTTGGTGATCTGAGAGCTGTGGGAGCATTAGATTATTTAGAAACTCTTGGGGGGGCAGAAGGCGATTTTTGGGGTTTATATGTATATAATTTGTTGTAAAAGTCAAGGAACGTGTTAGCAATTTTATCGGGGTCCGCTGAGCATGATCCATTTTGTGTTCTAATGGAGTGGACTATGTTAATTTTTTCTTTCGCTCTAAGGCGTGATGCCAGTAGTTTGTCAGGTTTATTGGCCAGTTTGAAGTACACTGATTGAGTCCATTGGAGGGCCCTTTCTGCCTGGTTTGTATATAGAAGGTCGATTTGTAGTTTGGTATCTCGGATGTTTTTCGTCAGGGCTATACTAGGGCGTTGCTGGTTTGCTATTTCTAGCAGGGCGAGGCGTCTTTCTAGTGCTTGTAGAGCTTGTGTTTTTTCCTTCTTTTTGGTAGCAGAAATTCTGGAAATTTGGCCTCTCATGAAGGCTTTATGAGCCAGCCATACCCAGACAGGTTCGGACGTATTATTGTCGTTTGTTGCTAGGAATTCCGTCAGTTGCTCTGTTGTTTGTGCCAACGTTATGGGGTCTTTCAGTATGGACTCATTGAGTCTCCATTTTCTTGGTAGAGGCTGCGGGGTAGTATTTATAAATTGGGTGAGGACTATGTCATGATCTGACCAGGCGCATGGGATGTGTCTAGCCTGGGCAAGTATGGGGAGTATATGGGTCGATACCAGGGCCCAATCGATGCGCGAGTATGTTTTGTGCGGGGCCGAGAAAAAGGTGTAGCCTCTGCTCGTGCCGTGCATCTCCCTCCAACAGTCTGCTATTGCTAAGTCTTTCAGTGTATTGTTTATTGAAATTCTTTGTGAAGGGCTTAATTTGTCTGGACTTTGGGAGGAACGGTCTAGGGCCGGGGAGAGGGCCATGTTGAAGTCTCCCATCCAGTATATAGAAGCTTTCGGTATCTCTCTTAGTTTTCTGGCGATTTGAGTAAATAGTTTGCAAGGATTGTTCACGGGGGCGTATGAATTTACTATTACTAATTTATGTTCCCTGAGCTTACCGTGTAGTATGACATATCTCCCTTGTGAGTCTATTTCTGTTTTGTCTATTACGAGGGGGAAGGAATTATGTAGGAGAGTTGTAACTCCTTGGTGTTTTTTGGATGCAACCGACGAGAAGACTCTGGTGTATTGTGGGTGTAGGTAGCTAGGGGCAGAGGTGGTGGAAAAATGGGTTTCTTGAAGGCAAATGATGTCGGGTTTGACTTTAAGGTATTGTGTAAATGCCTTCCTTCTCTTGAGTGGGGAGTTGAATCCCTTAACGTTGTGTGAGATTATGGTAGCCATGTTGGGGCGGTAGGAGAAGGCTGAATATTTCTGGGGTGTGGCCCTGTTGGGGGGGTAGGAGGAGGCTGAGTGTTTCTAGAGTGTATCTGGTGTTTTTGGGTAGTAATGTGGTGGTAGTCGTTAGGCAGGTGGTGTGTGGAATTACCTTTCAGTACATACAATAGCATTGTAGAAATAACAGTTAAAACAAATATCAAGGTTTCGAACGGGTTTGGGTCTCTTTCGGAACCCAAGAAATCCCAAACTGAGTGTTCCCTTAAGAACATCAAAAGGGGACACTCAAAGTCTGGTGAGGATCGGGCGTCAAGTTTCTCCGCCCCGTCCCAATGCGAAAATTTATCATAACATTTAACAGAAACAATTAAACAATTCAATCTGGTTTACCAGGTCATTTTGACCTTTTGACTCCGGAGGAAACAGTTTTTAAGTTTCCTTGTGCCTATCCACGTGGGGCCCGCACACCACCTGTGTTGGTGTTAAGCTTACGTCTCCTCAACCCGTTACGGGGGGGGGGGAGGGGGTCAATTATGTATATTTTATAGAATGCGGGGCCCCAGGCGGACACGCCACTCATGGGTTGTAGGTGGGTTGCCAGGTCTCGCCGTGGGTGTAGTGCCTTTGTCTATTGGCATCGCTCAAGTCCACCTTCGTTTGTCCATGTGTATCACAGGGAAGGTCCCTTTTCAGTAGGTAGTGTCTAGTGGATGTTGGGGAGTAGTCATGTGGTAGCTGAGCCACCCCACGCCCCCCTGTGGAGGGCCTGGGGGGGGCCAGCCCCGTCGGGGCCAACAAGCACTACTAGTTAAATGATACATATCTGAATCAGGCGCTCTGGGTTCGGTTTTCGTTGATGTTCATTCTGCGGCGTGGATTTCCCGCTGTTGTCCAGGAACGCGTTGGTCGTTGTTGTCTAGGGGATCTGCTCGGTTCGCTCACATAGGGGATGTGTTCCTCCTCTAAGATGCGTTTTCCTTCTTCCAAGTTTCTTATTGAGTACGACCTTTGGTTGATGCGGACCAACAAGGCAAATGGAAAGTTCCAGCGGTATCTTATATTCGCTTGCTGCAGGGCTAGGGTTATGGGCCTCAAAGCTCTTCTTTTTGCAAGAGTGGATGGAGCAATGTCTGCAAACATTTGGACTGAGGTGGGGACCCCCGGCAGCGAGTCTAGGTTGCGTGCAGCCGTTAGGAGTTGATCTCTCATCTCTGAGTAATGGAGCTTCAGGATAGTATCTCTTGGTAAGTCAGTATTGGTCGGTCTTGAGAGGGCACGATGTATTCTGTCTATCCGTAGGGATTCCTGCGCTACTTGGGGGAGGAGAGCGGAGAACAGATTCGTAGCGGCCTCTTTCAGGTTGATGATAGACTCTGGAAGGCCTCGGATGCGTATGTTAGCTCTCCTACTCCGGTTTTCGAGGTCCTCACATTTTAGTTCAAGCGCTTCTACTCTTTCAGCACAGTCATCCCATCTCGCTCTTTCATGGTCCAGCGCGTCTATGATGTCGTCCGTTTTGTGTTCAAGATCGTTGGTTCGCTGGCCTAGATCGTTAATTTGTCTGGATATGTCGTGCACCGCTGCCTGTAGCTCCTCTCGGAACAGTTTCTTGATGTGTGTAAGGAGCTTCGAGTCTGAGGAGGAGAGATCAGAAGCTTGGTGCATACTTGGTGGGTCGATGTTCTGGCCGGTGCTTGGGATGTCTCCGTTTTCGCAGTTGTGGGGTGATTGCTCCATCTGCGTTAATGGGGTATATTGGTTGCCCGAGAACAGTTCTGGTAATGTACACTGTGATGTTGTAGGCTGGCCCTTGCTTTGTCTGTTGGTCCTCCTGGACATTATAGATGTTTCAGATTGTGAGGTCTTCTAGTTTGGTGTTAAAAGTTGCTTCTGTTCTGAAGAGAGGGACGGGGTCAGAGCGCAGCTCATGGGTAGGCCGTAGTCATTCCACTAACTGCGTATGACCCTTTTCCTGTGGGGGGGTTGCAGGTCAGCGGAAGTCTTTTGTGAATATTCTTAAATATATGCTTGCGTTTGTGGCCGTTTGTAGGATGCCTTTTATAGCAGTTGTTGTGTGGTTAGCTTCTGCAGGTTCAGGGTGCAGATTTTATGAGTGGCTGGTGCTGCAGGTCTGGTGCTGCAGGGGAGGTGTGCAGGCAGACTTTATGCTGTGCTGGCTCTGGGCCTCTTGCAGGCTGCTTCACTTCAGAGAAGGGGGGGGGGTTCTGGGGGCAGACTCCTGGGGTATCTCCTCTGTTTGCTTGAGCTACAGGGCTCACTTTATCTCTCTGCTCCCCAGCACAGGATTGGTGCAGGCTTCCAGGGGTCTGCACTGGGCAGCACTTACTTTTAGGAGTCTGCCGCCTTCTCTCCTGCCCCTTCTGCCCGTTCCCCGACGTGTTCTGGGTCTCTGCAGCTGTTCCCCCGGTCCTGCTGCTCTCTAGCAGGGGTTTGGTGCTGTCTTCCGCGGCCGGCCCTCACTTCCGGTCGGCCGCGTCCATAAATTTAGTCCGGGGATGCGGCCGGAAGTGTAGGCCGCAAAATCGCGGTTCCGGCTAGAGACCCGCGGAAGGTCTCTTTTTGTTGGTCTAGGGCCGGAGGTGTCAGCGGTGGTGTTTTCGGCTCCGTGGGGGCCCTTGGACGAGCGAGAAAGCCGCCGGCGTGATGCTGCTGCCAGGAGCTCTGGATTCAGCGTGTGCTCCCGCTGCTGGCTAGCCACGCCCCCCCTTAACAGTCCTTTTAACTAGCTGTACAGCACCTTCATTCTGACGATCGCTGGGGGGTTCCAGTCGTCAGACTGCCGCAGATCAGGAACTAGCGATATGGTGGGAAAATGCCTTTAAAAGGGGAAGGTCACTTCAAAATAAATGCATGATCCATGACAAACAGATATCCATATGGCAACCTAAAGGCCCTTTTACATGCAAAGACAATCTTTCAAAACGACTGAAAGATTAAGCGATGTATTTCCATAAAGTGTTAATAGCTTTAAGGGCCATTAACACTTTATCATCTTCATTTGCATGTAAAAGGACCTCCAGCAGCTGTTTGCAGAGCCCAGTGTGTGATCAAAAAAAAAAAAATAAAAATTACACTCCCGGCTGTGCAAACAGTGGCCTGTACATTCCATTGCTCTCCTGGAGGCTGCCGCCACGTTCCATTGCTCTCCTCTTGGCTGGTGTAAACATGCCGCAGGGAGAACATCCTGCAGTCTTTTGAAAGATGAGCGAAATGCATTCACATGGAAGGTATTTGCTCAGTCTTTTATCGGCTAAATGATGGATTTTATGTGAACCAAAATCTATCATTCAAACGGAAAGAGCGCGATGCCGGCGTTTACATGTAACGATTATTGCTTATTTCGGTGCGTGTAAAAGGGCCTTAAGGCAGCGCATACAGTCCACCATTCGAATCCCGGAACTACGCTTCTGAATATTGCTGAAGTCAGAGACCCGAGGACGCTCTGCTGATACTCACCGGTGATGTACCCCGAGGTCGGCTGGAGTCCATGGAATTGTTGGTCATGTTTCGCTCTTTCCTCCACAGTTATCGTCCAAATGTCCAAGTTCCCTATTTTACAATAAAATAAATAATAATTTGTACAGACGCCCCAACATTACCAAATAAAACAACTGCCGCTGCCCGAAAGTCAGGATTACGCAGGCAGTAAATCAACGCTCTTTGTCCGAGCGACTATATAAAAATAGGACACACACGATGTAGGCAGGCGCACACGAGCGGGTGGTAAAGCGCCGCCTACATCGTTTAGTGATGTTGCGTGTAGACGCCACATATAAGCAATGGAATTGCGCACGTAGAGCGTTTTGTACGCAGCCATAGAGAACAATGGGTTCCAACACACGTGAGTGAAACCGTGAAAATCAGTGTATTCGAAGTGCCGCGAAGTACTGTGTATTATACGTGCGTACACCGCCGCTCGTGTGAGCCTGGCCTTAGGTTCGTGAGGGAGGAAAGATCCGCATTTCTGTACAGCAAACACATCCGGCCGTGCGAGAACGTGTCACACAATAAACCCCAGAGACGACCCGGAGAGAAGCCACTTACCCCCAAATGGCGCGGCTGTAAATTGAGCCATGGCGGTGCTCCGTTCAGCTTGCTAGATGGTACCTAGGATAGAAAGTAAAGAAGGTGAATCCTCGGTTTAGTGACGCTGAGGCGCAGAGATTATAGGTACAAGTCTTTTCCATAAAACAGCGCCCCTCTTGTCCATGGGCGCAAGTGGTATTGCAGCTTAGTTATATTTGTGCAGCGGCTCTGGACAGGAATGGCGCACGCCGTACACTGCAGATTCCAACAGATTTGTCAAAATAGCAGACAACGGGAAAACCCCATTAGAAGTCAACGAGGTCAGTAGGGCGCTGGTGGCGTTCGCTATGCAGTGGGGGTCCCACTTTGGAGACCACCGCTGATCAGTTCTTCCAATCTATAGAAGCGCTATACACCTCCATGAGGCCGTCTTTAGCTGCCAGAAGCAGCTGAAACACAGCGAAAGCAGCCGAGGGGCCCTTCAGCCCCCTCATTCTAGCCATCAGCGGGGGTCTCAGAAGTGGGACCCCCACTAATCAAAACTTTTGACATGTCAGACTTCGTTTAATTTTGTTTCTAATAAATGTAATGACTCTTTAAATTCTGTTCTCATTGGACACCATGATGAACAGCGCCTTAGGGGTTAATGTGTAGGCTCACAATACGGACCCCCGCCTGTCTGGTATGGAGCCCCCTCTCCATATGACGGCGGCTCAGACTCTCTCAAAACAGCTAGCAATTATTAGTACCGCACGCTGTAAAATGACAGAAACCCGATGAGCCCATTAAAGGCCGCGGGGTCCCTCAGGCGCCTGTCGGGGCCCGTCATGTGACGCACTGGGCGCTGCCGGGATTTTATTTTTTGTACTTGTAATAAAGTTAAAAGAAGCAAGCGGTGGCCCTCGCTGACGGCGGCCGCCATTACCGTACAACATTACTAGTCGCACTGCGTATCGCGTTCCTGAAGCCGGCGGCATCAACATTTCACGAACCCTTCTATGGTAAAAAAAAAAAAAAGCGAGCGCTCAGATCCGCGTCGTCCGGCTTCGTGGGATCTCCTGGTTGTCCGCAGTAAACGCCAAGACCCCGGCTTCAGCACTCGAGTGATGAGAACGCACAACGGGCTCACGCCAACAGTCCGCGACAGCCGCCAGATGGTTGGGCTTTAACTTTTCCCAGCTAACTAAATCTGAGATGCGATTGGTTGCCAGGAACAGTAACACTTCTGGTTAGTGTAATCATGAAGCATAGCTCCGCCTCCCTGATGAGAATTAGCCATTTGTGTATCACGGTAATGAGTGCCCGCTCCCCGGGGCTTTACCAAAACCACAGTAAGTCTGTCCTTGTTGCCCCTAGCAACCAATCACTGCGCAGCTTTCACTTTTCCAGGGCAAATTAAGAAACGAAAGCTGCGCAGTGATTGGTTGCCAGGGGCGACAAGGCCGGTTCATCTGTTGATACGTGAGGCCTACTGCGTCAGGAGAGGAGCTGTGGGCCTCAGAACTGTCTAAATAGAACACCGGCTGTCGCCCCTGGCAACCAATCACTGCGCAGCTTCCATTTTACTTTACCTCAGCAGTGTCAGACATGAAAGCCGTGTGCCAATGGGCCTCGCTGCCGCCAGGAACCCGTCTGTTGATTGGTGAGGCCTACTGCACAACCCCGCCCCACACAGGACAGAGCAACAATCTGCACGGCCACCATGAGGGCACAACTACACGAGGCAGGAGCGCTGGAAGAATGGCGCGGGGGAGGGGCCTGTGGCAGCGGCAGACATATTACTATTACTTGGTGTCTAATGGAACGATCGATTCTGACCGAGCAGAAGCCCCTCTTCTCTCCGCTCGGGCTCAGAGTGGAGCCCCCCCATCCAAGATCTCCGTATGATGGCCTAAAAGGCCCCTTGGACACGGGTGGTCTTAAAGGGAGTGCTTAAAGGGGTTTTCTGGACATAAAATGGAAATTATGAAAACGCTGATATCTGAGTAGCAGCATCCTGCACCTCTTATCTGCCGCTGCGGCCCCTCCTCTCCGTCCCGCACAGCCGCTGATCTGCAGCTGCGTTTATACACATCGCTTCCGCAGAAAACACAGCAGCAGCAGTTACCTCCAACTCCCAGCATGCATAGAGATGGTCTCCCTGTGGCTCCGCCCACAGCGCACAGGTCCTGCAACTTACCAGCAGCAACCTCACTCTGACCGCCAGGACCGTACGACACAGCGCAGCGCGTCCGCCCCGTCCTCCCATCATGCACTGCTCACAGGATGGTGGAGGCTGCGGAGGAACTAGCGAATACGGACAAGATGTCAGAGGAAATGGAGGTATTATTATATGTGACAGAAAACGAAGAGCGGCTACAGCCGGGCCAAAATCATTTGGGATCATCTTCTCTTAGAACTTTGTGCCTTTCCTCTATTATTCTTCCTGGAAAGTGATAAATAAATTGACAACTGGGGGTCACCATCCCGCTGTTCAGCAAGGCGCCTCCACTACAGTCTGACTGCGGCTGTAAACAGCGGGCTGTGTGGGAGGAGCCTAAGGCCGGGCTCACACCGACGAGTTGGGGGTCTGCAGCGGAAGACCTGCAAGTGAGCGCAGAAATGAATGGCGAATGGTTGCATATACGTGCGGTTTTCTGCGTGGATGTACGTGTATTAGACAGCGTACGGAAGAAAGCTCGCAGGAGGAAGCGATCGCTCTGCTTTTAGAGCACGCTGCGATTTCTCTTCTGCTCGTGAAAACCACAGCTCTTACCCTCGTCTAGGCAAATCGGCAAAAGTCCATGCATTTCAATGCCGGCATATCGTCCGTGCGGACGGCGAAGTGCATAATTCGCAGTGACTATATGTTCGTGTGCGAGGTGTAAGGGGTTAAAACATTTAGCCTATCTTTTATGTAAACAAAAACCGCCATAATCACGGCCGGACGAGGCCAAACCGTTAAATAATCTCGCTATCTCGCACTGTAAACATTGTAATGAAAAAAATGCACAACGACAAAAATCGCAGCTTCTCGGTCACCTGACATTAAAATTAAAAAGGTTGCTGCGTGGGGTTACGGCCGCGAGTCTGTGGGGGCGCAGAATACGAGCCGCGCGGCAGGAATGGTGGAGCTCCAGTGTGCAGAGAGGCTGGAGACCGTATACTGCTAACTGAAACTACTTAATCCTAAACTAATTCCCACATCGTCCAACAAAGTGGTGGTCCGGCGGATCTGCGCCGCGAGGAGGAGCGTCCGTGTGGCAAGAGATCGGCGCCAATGTTAGGAGGGAAAGGTGAATCTGTATTTGTACTGCCAAGAGCCGCGGGAGGTTCGGTGGGCCGATGTGTACGCCCAGTTTGGCCTCGTTATGGAGACCTCTGACTAGTCTGATGGGCGCTGGCGCACCGGCTGCCACCGATGGTCTTGGTCGTCTCGGGGTTAGACCGCCATCATTCCCCGATCAGAGATGGACGCGTGACGCTCGGCCGCCTTAGCTGTGAGACGCTCCGGATCAGCCTTTTGACGATCAGCAGTGGTGATCTTAGACTCGTTCTCCGGAGCCGCTCCGTCCTCCCAAACGAGTTTTTGATCATTTGAAGTCACTTATTAGCAACATTTGTCAAAATAAGAGGTTTTTCTTGCTTGTAGAATTTACTGAGCCGGAGCACACGGGGCGATCGCACGCCCGATTCCAGAGCGACATGGCGATTTTAGTACCTCAAGATGGCGGCGCTGTTGCATCACCCAATACCGTCATACTGCGTACGTTGGTCCTCTTTACAATGAGATATTTAACGCCGTCGTCACCTGTCCGGTTTTAAAATTCGTGTTTTCGTATCGCTCACCGGCCGAGAGCGGCGCCGAAACTAGAGACGTATTCTACGCCAAAAGCGGCCTAGAAGTTATATGAACCCTAAAATGCCACCAACAAAACTACGGCGCGCCGAGGGAAAAAAATGTAAAAAAAAATGTTAAAAAAACTGACTAGAAGCCCTCGCACCGCCGCACGCACACAAAAGTAAGAGTTCAGGGTCTCCGAAGACGACAGAAGACGGTTTTTCAGTTTTTTTGTATACAAAAGAAAAGTCTTAACACATTTCTGAAGTTTTTGTTTCTTACTGCGCTTTATCGCCGTCACCGCACTGAAGAAGAACGCGTCCTCCTCACCGCACTGACCGGGGAACAAGAAGAACGCGTCCTCCTCACCGCACAGTGAACTCCATAAGGGGGGGGCAGACGGCGCCCAACATTGTCCTGCTCAATGGGATCCCCTATAATTAAGTGAGTCCTGTCAGCGCTGTGAATGGAGGATTGTCCCTGCGAGCCGGCCGCGGTCCCATGACTTGCGAGCGGTCCCCCCATCGCCGTCCGGGACGACACAGCGGCTCCTCTCCCCATTGTGTGGCAGCTAATAGAGAAAGGTTACAGAAGAACGAAACGTGAAAAGGCCCAAAACAAAGGAGCCGCGGCGACAAAGGGATTCCCTGGGAAGATGCCAGGACCCCATGTGTGATGTGCCCGCAGCACTGGAGCCCCCGGGCCGCTGCCTACAGGAAACCTCCAGCTAATACCAAGACACGACTAAATCATTACATAACGAAGGGGAAATTACACCAAAACGGCCAAAACTTAGACTTTGCAAGCGGTCTAGACCCTCCGTGAGCTCCCAAGGGGGCGCCAGTAACATGAAGCTTCCTCTAGCCCCACAATCGGGAGAAATATGTAGTTGTGGGGGTCTGCGCGATGGACTGGCAGAACGGAACCGCCAAATGGAGCGATGAAGAAGGGTCTCCCCTCCTCCTAAGATGCTGTCATGTAATTTCTGTCTCTAGTAGCAGAGCCACCAGGATGGATACAAGGAGGCGGCGAGGGGTCTGATGCCTATAGGAGTCTAAGGAGAGGAGAGGGGGACGCTGCGGGAGACCGAACCACACAGACACTGCTGCAGTTAACTACTGGCAATCACAGCTACCCTGCTCAGTACTGCTGTATGTTGTCCTCCACTGTGCGGTTACTTATCAGGTTGGACTACAAGCTTGGTATTGATCATACGGACCCACGGAATAACGTCATATCAGCCTTACTGCAGTGTGTAAGTCAGTACATCGTATAGAACCACAAGCAGCCCTCCGACAAGGACTAGATGCAGAAGTAGGAGAGTTACGAGAAGAAGACAAAAATAGGGGAAAAGGGGGTTAAAAAGGGTCACATGGACAGAGGGGCGTTGTCCCATTTGGACGCTCCTCAATTGACAAAGGGGGGGGGGGGGGGGGAGGGGGAAGCAGCCAATGCGACGAGCGCCCACCGCTCTGGAGGACTCCATGTGGCCAGGCTGAAGTACGGACGGTCATCAGCCTCCACCGTGTTATTGGCGGGAAGTGAAATTCACTCGTCAGCAAAACGCCGGTGGAGGAAGAAAGAAAAATGTATCGCTCATCACTAATTGTACGCGGGAGGGAAATGGGGGGGGGGGGGGGTCCCTGCTGGCTGCATGTTGTAATCTGTGCAACCACAACTTCTCTGTTCAGACTCTATAGGATGAGCCGGTGCCCGGGTACACACCGCCAATACTGGGCCATGTTGGCGCCCGCACAGCTTACTCTGCAGTTCCTGGGGTCCATGAGGTTACGGAGGCTGAACCTCCATCGATCAGACATTTAAAGAGGACATGTACACATCTATGGCAGCGGGCCTGGCGGCATCGCTCTGCGCACACGGCCCTGCTGCCCGCACCAGTTTGCCTATACGGACTCTTATTACATCTAGCTCCGTCAATGTGTCAAGTGGGCGGTCTCCTCCACCCCCCACCCCCCCTCCCACTTCAACCAGTGACATTAGGTCCCCTCCACCCATGACAGTGAATGAAAGAGGATCTGTAACCATTCTGAAGCATCCTCTTAAAATACTGCGTTGTGACGCCCCTCTGCTATTCTTCCTGGAAATGTACAGATAAATTAGCAGTATTCACTTTGCTCTCATCAATGGAGTCTAGAACTGTCCAATCAATGCTGACTCACAATATCTAGGATCACACCCTATTGAAGAGGGGAACCCAAGACATTAACCTACTGAAACAGTTCCAGGATGAACAACAGAGGATCGGCACCACAAAAAAGTTCCAAGAAAATATGCTGCAGAATTATTTTATGTGGGAATTAATAAAGTATTTACTAAAATAGACGAGTCAGGATGCCGATAGCTCTTTAAAGGTAGTCTTACAACATGTATTAACCCCTGTAAGCTGGTAGCACCTGAATCCTAACTTTAAAATAAAGACGTCTCCCAGCGACAGCCCTAGTGGCCACTTCTACCCCCCCTTAACCCACCCAGTGAAAGCCTTTGTGGCTACCTCTCTTGCTCCCCCCATCCCCCCAGCAGCAGCTCTTGCAACCACTTCTACCCCCCCAACCCGTCCAGTGGCAGCCCTTGTGGCCACCTCTCATGCTCCCCTCCCCCACCACCCCAACAGCAGCCCTCGCAGCCACTTCTACCCCCCCCCCCTTAACCCACCCAGTGGCAACCCTTGTAGCCACCTCTATTGCTCCCCCCACCCACCGGCAGCCCTTGCAGACCCCCCCTTCCCCCAGCCAGCAGCCCTTGTGGCCACCTCTCCCCCCCTCCTTTGACGCCCCAGCAGCAGCCCTTGCCGCCATGTCTCCCTACAGCTGCCATCGTCATACCACTTTTTTACCACCAGCAGCACCCCAATTGGAAAGTAATTTGCCGGTAATGAAACCATTTCTGCGTTTCCTTTGAGCATTTTCAGACTCATTTTAGAAGATGTGGTTGAGGTTCCCGCAGCCGGTGTGAATCTGATGTCATCGCTCAGTGTACACACCGCTCCGGCGAACTTGTTCGCTTCTCGCTTGTTATTCAGTTTTTGTATGCAGAAATCTATACGATGATCAACCGGTGTGAACAGGCAGCATCATCTATGAGCGACGGCCTGTTCACTGTGAATGGAGGCGGCTGGAATGATCCGTGGTCCGCTGCACCTCCATCCACTAGCGATAAAGGCATCAGAGCGATCATCACTGGGACAACCTGCTGGCCATCTGCACCCGACCGCTCGCCCCTAAAGGCCCATTTAGACACAACGATAAAGCGCTCAAAAGATGTCGCTCAAGCGACTTTTGAGCGCTCATCGTTGTGTCATTCACAGCGATCATCTTGCGCTGCCAGCGGAGGATGCAGAAGACAAGCGGGGTGCCTTAAGATGGCAGTTACACTCGGAGCCCCCCGCGGCCTCATTTATTCTACTGCAAAGTCGTGATTATTCCCCTCGGCAGGACAGATGGCGCCATTTGTGGTGGCGGATGTTTTACCGGACGGTTATATTCTGAGATGTTTAGTATATCGTAGAAGGAAGTGAGGGATCTAGATAAGTGTCCGTCCTCTGAATGACCCCCTTAAGAATCTCTTGCATGTCTTATTACTGGGGTCCGACTACCGAGACTCCCAGCAATCCCAAGAACGGAGCACCCCAAATGTCTCATGGGAATGGCACAGCGGTGCGAGGGTCTACTTCTATGGGACGAAGTGAGATCAATGTTCCTGGCAGCCTCCCTCCGTCGCACAGAAGTACACGGAGCGGTTGGTCACGCACGTGCACCACGTACAGGGATAGTGGGGCTCCACGGCTCTCGGATCACGGCGGATAGGAGACGACTTTAGTGCACGATCCCCTTATGTACAAAGCGGAATTCACCGGAGAAACGGTCTTTAAATTCCGCGGTTTTCTGATAGTTGTGGCTCTGCGCCAAAAAAAGTATCAATATACCGTATATACTCGAGTATAAGCCGAGTTTTTTTTAGCACTTTTTGCTGAAAAAGGCCCCCTTGGCTTATACTCGAGTGAGGTAAACAAAAAAAAAAAAAAAAAAACACAACAATACTCCCCTCCCAGCCGCCGTCTGTGTCCCCGACACGATGGTCTTCCGGCGGTGCTCGGCCTTTTATTCCCCACGATCAGTGCTGTGTAAGTGAGGTGCTGTGATTGGATCAAGTTCCAGCCAATCACAGCCAGCACTCGATCATTCACAGCCACACAGTGAATTACATCACTGAATGGCTGATTGGCTGGTGCTCAATCCAATCACAGCGCTCACTTACACAGCACTGATGGTGGGGAATTAAAGACCGAGCAGGAAGAGGACAGTGGGGAAAATTCTCAAGCAGCTTGCCGCACCGCCGGGGAGACCATCGCGCCGGGGACACAGACGGCGGCTGGGGGGGGGTAGTATTGTGGGGGTTTTTTTAACCTAGAATATACTCAAGTCAATAAGTTTTACCAGTTTTTTTTGTGCTAAAACCTATTGACTCGGCTAATACTCGAGTATATACAGCATGTTATTCTTATGCGGAAAACCACGTATCCGCATCCAGAAGTGTCATTTCTTAACGTGAATGTCGTGCTGTTCCCCATTTAACCTCCGCATGCGGATTTCACCAATTGACAGGGCGAATTCGGTGTCCGGATCCGCGCCAAAGAACCCCAAAAACCAGTTTTTACAGATGGAATTTGCCAGCTATCCCCCGTGTGAACGCAGCCAACGAATCCGTTGACATGCAGCACGATTGGCGCGGATCAGCAGTAGGAAGACTGCAATATCTGCAGCAGCAGAGTCTGCACCGTGTGAACATTACCCTAGATTGGATCCGCCACTGCATCTTCGGATCTAATAGCAGAAAGCAAGAACTTAGTGTGCCGCCATCGGGGGTCCGTGGGAACGAGGACCACTTGTAACCACCACAAAGTCTAATTCCATCTCCGGTTCTCCTGACTTCACGTCTCGGGAACGGTTCCCAGCAGCAACGGAGGAATCCATCCTGAGGGCCGAAGCTTCCAGAACAAACACAGCTGCCGCCGTCCCGCCGGTCTGCACACAGCGCAAGTCAACATTTCCCATGTGTGGGTCAGCGCCGGGCGAAGAGGGGCAACAAGTCACACGGCAGCTGTTGGGGGATCACCGGGGGGGGGGGGGGGGGGGGAAGGGAGTAGATGGGAGCGACGCAAGGAGACTAAAGAAACAGCAAAGTTTAAAGCACTTGGGGTTGTTCAGATGGCAGAATGCACCTCGGGGGCCTCTAGGGGGCGCCGGCTCACAACCTGTGGTCTCCCACTGCAGATCTTCATGTGCATTTAGTCCTCATTGGGCAAATCTGCGGATTTTCTGACACGGATTGTTTGTCAAGAAGCATAATTTTTTTTTGGTAAACAGATGTCAAATCCACGAGGGTCCCGTGTACCCCCAAATGAGCAGAGCAGCAGCAGAGCATGTGCACAGCCGCACCATTCATTACAATGGGACCGCCTGATCGCACCGAGCGCTTGTACCTCGTGGTCGCCAGCAGTCCCGTTAACATGAATGGAGTGGAACCACGCGTGCTTGACCGCCGCTCCTGCAACTGGCAGTAATCCCCCCAGTCAGACCCCACCAATCAGAGGATTAGCCTTCGCCTGCAGGTAGCGGACCGCTTCTTTCGATGGGGCGACCCTTTTAAAAAAACTTTTCCCACACCTGGGCGTAAATGTACATTTAGAGTGGGAACTAGATCTCACTCCAGGGTGCACACTTATGTATTACGGATGGTGCGGGCTCAGAAGCTGTCACCGACAGCCCGCCTGCAATAAGGCAAGTTAGCGAGAATGCAGATCCCCGCTGTTTACCCCTTACATGTCACAAGTATGTTGACTGTAGCATGTAGAGGGTTCACATAGGGAGGGCACTTCATCTGTGACAGCTCTGGCCATCAGCTATGTAACCGCAGAGAGCCAATGGGTTGCCATGGCAACTAAGATTGGACAATTGCATCATGTTCTGCCATGATCTGTGATCACTATGAATAGTGATAATGCACTGTAGTACAGAAGTACTGCAATGTATTATCAGTGTGATCGTAGCATTGAAGGTTCAAGTCCAATAAAAGGGACATTGAAAATGTAAACAGCGATTTTCAGCACTAAACCCATCTTAATGATCGGCTAACCGCGGAGAATCGAGGCAAGCCACGATTCATAGACGTGAGCAGAGGATTGCGAGCGTAACTTGGGCTGCGCTCTCCATAGTTCTCATATAGAAAGCGTGTCATGTGCGCTCCGTGTGCGATTTATCACCGCGGATCACGTTATGACAAATCCCCCGCGGACACTTGGCCTAACGCAGCCAAAAACAAAAGAATAAAAAAACTTTAATAGAAGTTCCACAATACATTATAGGGACTCAAAAATGGCACCAATAAAAACTGCCGCTCGCCACGCAATAAACGAGCCTCATACCGCCATGATGATGGAAAAAGGAAAAAAGTTATGGCTTTTGTAAAGTGGAGATGAAAATTCACAAAAAAAAAAAATTGGCGGATCCTTAGGCCTAAAATTGTCTCAAGGCTCGTTCACTAAGGGGTTAAACCTTGTTGGTGAAACTACAATTAGGCTAGACTAACTGCATTCTGAACCCATCTAGGGTTTCTGTGCGAAATCTGCATTGATAGCGAACCGTAAACTTGCATTAAACGGACCGGAGGCGCGAGGTTTGGTCTCCGTTTTCTTCCGGTATTTTAGCCTGACGGAAGAGCGGAGTCAATTACAGAAGTGAACGGAAACGTCCTCGAATTTGCGACCGTTGCTGCCTTTGGTCCCCGTTTCATTGATGCAACTTTAGGGTTCTGTCTCGATGCAGTTTCCTAGACGGGGGCAACGAGGCCGACGGAGACTTCTGCACTAAAAGGCTTGTGCCAAGATAGAACATTATAAGGCTGGTGAGAACATGCCAATCTAAAAGTGTTATTACGGGGCCGAGCTGCACGGCAGGCGGCGCCATCCTGGACGGCACATATAGTTTCTAAGGGGCTTCCTACATCGACCTCAGAGGAACGAGAACGCGGAGACCAATTATCCCAGCGTAAAGAACAGCAGTAAAATGACACAAAGGACGGCCGGCCCCCACGGACGAGAATCGCCCACAGGCCGGCTCCCCGGACGGGAATCGCTCACAGGCCGGCCCCCACGGACGAGAATCGCTCACAGGCCGGCCCCCACGGACGAGAATCGCTCACAGGCCGGCCCCCACGGACGAGAATCGCTCACAGGCCGGCCCCCACGGACGAGAATCGCTCACAGGCCGGCCCCCACGGACGAGAATCGCTCACAGGCCGGCCCCCACGGACGAGAATCGCTCACAGGCCGGCTCCCCAGTCTCCGGACTATTCATCATAGTACAGAAAATACACGACTGAAGATCACATACACAAGTATTCCAGAAAGGATACTTACAGAAACTCCGCACTTTAAGGCAACTTTTCAGAATAAGTTGCAGTGTGTGTAGACGAGGAACAGCAGTATCTGGCCCTTAGGACTTGTATCCTGTGTCCATCATCAGTTTTCCCCTCTGTGTCTGTAATTTATATTTTTTTTCCCTGAGCTGGTCAGAGGAGCTTAGTAGGGATGTCTTTTATCCACTACACAGAAAGAACAGCAGATCCTGCTCCCCTAACTGTCTCCAGCACACAATGAGAAATATCAACATCATGGAGGGCATTATACAGCACTACTGAGCAGTGTAGACTACAAGCTGCAGCAACATACATGCGAGTCTGCTTCTGTCCCCCTCTTGCAGGTCATCCTTGCCCTCTTCTGTCCATAGACCTCTATCCCCCTCCACTTCCTGTTATCTGTCTCAGTTACTAAAGACAGACGTCACTTGACAATAGACAGTGGACAACAGATTAGAAAGGGAGATGCCTGGTGGCTAGCACTCGAGGGATTTTTCATTAGAAAGACATTAGGAAAAGTTTCAATCCCTTTATCACATATTCTATGAACACGAGTTGTCTCTAAATTCGATGACCATTTAAGTGGTAAGTCTCAGAGAAACTCATAAATGCAGCCCCCAAGTTTATCAGCTGATCACCTTAACAACCGATGTTACCGGGGAAAGCCAGAGTCAGCCATGGGAAATAGATTATATACCGCTCATTCATGAATGGTCATCCATATTGTACACGGCCAACCCAAACACATGGCTGGCTTCTGGCTCATAGAAGAGGATCCATATACTCTAATCAGATACATGGTCAAGGGTTGTTCCCATGAGACAACTGGCCATTTAATAACCCGACTACAAGGCCTTCCACACCTCAAAAGATCACGATCCCTGGGGCTCCCAACAATCAGCTATGATCTGTAGAGGAATCTGGTTGCAAGTGATCAATTTGCTTGCAGCACCTCCGCAGGGCAACTGAGGAATCACAGTTTCTCAACTAAAATTAAAGGGTTTTTTCCAACTTGTTTTTTCATGGCCGATGGGAAAATTCTAAAGCCTTGGTCAGCACAAAAGGGCTGAGCGCGGTGCTAGCGTAGCTCAATGAAGTGAATGCAAGATACGGAAAAAAAAGGGCGCAGACTTGAGCACTCGGCTCCTTCCGCAGGCTCTGGCCGGTAGCCATGGCTGCGAATTCCCATCTCAGCTATGAAAGGCCGAAGTGGAAAACCCCTTTAATGAGCCGACCTTATAATGCATGGACATATAGGGTCATTCGATGACAAAGATGCTCTTGTAGTTGTTCGTCACTCCAGATAATATACGAGGGTCTTCACTGGAGATCTAGTGAATGTTTTTTGACATTTTGATGGGTATAACATAGGGGACACAAGTTGTGGTCACACCCGGGCCCTAGAGCCTGAAGGTGCCCATTATGTCTCTCTCCCCATACGAGGAGACCAGTACTATGAATGAAGAATATTTGGGGGCTCCATTACAGATTTTGCACTGTGGCCCAGTATATGTTGCCCCTGGGTATACACACACTTGCAGTAGTTTCATGCATTCCTACAATGGCCGCACCCTGTGCCCTGACCGGCCCTTTGTCTCTTCTAAGTATTGGCTTTGTGCCATGAAAACCTGTTTTTGCATTTCACTGACTTCTATGTAGCGCAAGACCTGTACGACGGCAAACAAAAACATCACCAACCAGAAAGACGGCAAACGCCATCACGCCACAGGAATGCCCCAACCCAAAGTACAGAGAACAGGCGCCCTCCATCCACCGCTCGTGGCAGCTGCACACATCTGGACAGTCACCAGCACGGCCGTGTCTATGAACATGTAGGACGCGGACTGGTCTGATATGACATCACCGCCATCCTGTGCCGCCATGTGTATACCATATCCATTCCTCCGCTCTGGTTCCAGCTTCTACATGGGGGAACGGGACGTCTGGCACCAGCAGAAGTCACAACCTGCAATACATACACCGCTGAGCGGGATAACCCGGGACATAGCTGGGCGTCCCCATCAGGTCCTCTCAGAACAAGAGAATTCTGAAAGAGAGAACAAAGCTTCTAGATGCCATCATTTTTTAGTTACACTTACCTGCAAGTCTTCTCCACTTTTGGGAGCCACTGCCAACATCCTAACGCTGGTCCTGGCATCAGGAAGTTGTGTGCTGCACCCAGAAGTAGAGAGGAGGGCAGGGAGGTCTGGGGTCTGTGTAATGGAGATGGAGGGTCTGGTCTGGTGGTCCGGTCCAGTAGGCTGGGATATGTAGAGATCGAAGATCTGGTCCAGGGGTCTGCAATCTGATAGGGTGATCTGGGGTCTACATAGATGGAGGGTTGAGTCTGGTCATCTGGGGTCTATAGAAGGGCCTGGTCCGGTGATCTGGGGTCTCTGTAGACTGAGGGTCTAGGCCAGTGGTCTGTATAGAGGTTCTTGTATGGGGATCCTCGCTTTATAGAAGTGGAAAGGTCTAGTCTGGGATCTAAACAGATGGAGGGTCTGTTCTGGTGGCCTGCATAGACGGAGGTTCTGCTCATGTAGTCTGGAGGGGGGGGGGGGGGGGGGGTCTCTATAGCTTTATCCACATACGGTCCATAGGGGATAATATGTAACACTTGTAATTCAAATGCTGCATGTTGGGAGGTGGGGGGGGGGGGGGTTAATATATTAGGGTAGGACATAAACTTCCATAGCTCGCCACTGTGTAGCATAGCCTTCTTCTGTCTGCATATAGCGCTCTGGTCCTTAACATGACTCTTAGGGGCGGGGCATGTGACCAGACCCGCCCATTAGCAGTCCCTCTGAATACCAATACATATGGGCTAGTTTCCTACACAGAGCAGTGTTGGTGAATGAAGGCTGCTGATGGCCGGTGACGTGCCCCGCCATCACCAAGGACTGGAGCGCCAGGAGAAGACCGCCACAAAGTGCATCGGTGCAGACCCTGTAACGACTACTAATTGGCAAGTGGCTAATAGTGCCATTTATAGCATATTTGGGAGTACTAAGATGACGAGGCCATCAGCTAACATCTCGTCATACCCGTTAGTGATCGGATATCAGAAACCTCAACATAACAACCAATTATCTACGCGTTACAATAAACCGGGCACCAAAGGCCTTTTACACGCAACAGCAGAAGTTTAGCCAAGGCCGACCAATGAGATTGGTGCTCGTTTAAAGTCCACTGCCGGCTGTACAGGGGATGAACGAGCATACCATCAGTCGCCCCGATACAGCATATCACCGCTGTCGGCAGCACATCCCCCGATCACACAGGCAGGTGCGCTGCCGCAGAAAGGACGCAATCAGCTGATGATCGAGTTGGGTCATCTGCCGGCTTATTGGGGGCCTATTTACAAAATCTGATGAGCAGACAAAAAGGACATTTGGGCGAACGATCCTGTATGACCCTCTGGCTGTGAATCATAAAGCAACAAAAAAAAAATAAAAAAAAGCGAAAAGAAAATAAATGATAAAGAGTAAAACAGATAAAATAATAAAGAAACGATGAGGAGGAGAAAATAAATCGGTAAGTCGATGAGAGAGTACGCGCTATCTTCAGAGTGGCAAAGTATCAAGTGGGTGGTGCCCACCGCTCACCCTCAATGGATGGCTTCAGACTTGATTATTGACAGTATATTACCCATTAGAGAAGATGTCCAGGATTGGAAAAAAACTGCTTCTTTCTTCCAAACACAGCGCCACCTTTGTCGGTGGGTTGTGTCCGGTACTGCAGCTCAGCTCATTCTCTTCAATGGAGTTGAGCTGCAATACCACACACAACCTCATGTGCAAAGGTGGCGCAGAGAATGGAAGAAAGTAGCCATGCTTATCTAACCCCTTTAGAGGTGAGCGGTGAGGACTGCCCGCTTGGCACACAGATGCCAGGAGCCGGACATTAGAAGGGCACATCTGGGCGAATATAATCAGATAAAGTAGATGGAGTCAGCGGGCCGTAGAGCCTTGTAGCCCCACTGATGCTACTACTGGCGATGGCCTCAGGATCGGTCGGGAACAGCTGGTTGGCGAGTCGGCTGCTCGCTGCGTTGGTTTATCGGCAGTACTTAATGTGCATTAACAAGAAAAGAGCGCGCCGCAAACAGACGGGCGCCGCAAACAGACGGGCGCCGCAAACAGACGGGCGCCGCAAACAGACGGGCGCCGCAAACAGACGGGCGCCGCAAACAGGCGGGCGCCGCAAACAGGCGGGCGCCGCAAACAGGCGGGCGCCGCAAACAGACGGGCGCCGCAAACAGACGGGCGCCGCAAACAGACGGGCGCCGCAAACAGACGGGCGCCGCAAACAGACGGGCGCCGCAAACAGACGGGCGCCGCAAACAGACGGGCGCCGCAAACAGACAGGCGCCGCAAACAGACAGGCGCCGCAAACAGACGGGCGCCGCATCCGCAGAGATCCACGGCTTCACTTTCTGAGTAAGAGAAGTTTTTTCTTGTTTGTGAAAAGAGAAAAAATAAAAGCCGCACAAACGGGGAGAAATCCGTGAGAAGTGCGCGGCGAACCTCAGCAGGACCCGAGTGATGCGAGAGCGCCCATTGTACACAAGTCAGTGCAGAAAGGAGGTCAGCGGCGAGCGTGCCAGCTCACGGATTACTCAGTGTCTTCCGCGCTAACGAGTTATGCAAGAACGAGCTGATTCACAGGAAGGGAAGGACACCACAGAACAGCACATTCAGCAGTGGCCATCCGCACGGCCCGCGGGGTCAGCAGCAGCGAGAGGGGGGGGGGGGGGGGGTCACCCGCATCAGGGCGGGAGTGCCCATCACTTCATTCTATCTGCAGGTAGAGCCGCCCAACACCCGTCACCTCTACCTAAAACTCGTCACCCTACTACGGACACAGAAAACCTGCAACAAACCTGTCTTGTGTGAACGGCTCCGAGGTCCCGCTTACAGCCCTCACCGAGACCCCGGCATCCGCTCACGTTCCGACTGGAAACACTTTTGCTTTTTCCGCCACGTTTTAACACACACCTTTTCTACCGCCATGTCCTACGGCCGCCGTGTGGGGGAGCAGAACGTCTGCAAACATCATTGGCCAATCCAAAGTCCCGATCTCAATCCCATGGAGCGGAGGGAACTAGACCGCCATATCCGTGCGCCCAACACGCCCATCATCCCCATCACTATCTGAAGCTCCTCCAGGAATGGAGGCGAACCCCTTCACACATCTGTGGGGATCTGTGGCCCCCGATACTTCTGTCCACATGGTGTAAAGTTTATGGACAAACTACAACTGAGGAAGGAGGCAGATTTGCCCATCAGGAGTCGCGGCGAGCTGGATCAGAGCTCAAAACGTACGCGGTAAACAGGAAGCGCTGCCGGGAGCGCAAACACCAAGAGATTCTTAAGGGGGTCATTCAGAGGACGGACTCTTATCTAGATCCCTCACTTCCTTCTACGATATACTAAACATCTCAGAATATAACCGTCCGGTGAAACATCCGCCGCCACAAATGGCGCAATCTCTCCTGCCGAGGGGAATAATCACGGCTTTGCAGTACAATAAACGAGTCCGAGGGGGGCTCCGAGTAACTGCCATATAGGACGGAGAGGCCCCCATACAGTTCTGCACAGAGGTGGGCCTCATGAACATCGCTGAACGCAGACCACCAAATCCTAGCCAGTGCGGCTCTGCTTCGGATTTTCTGTCTGTTGCTCTACCGCCAGGGTTTACTTCCAGGTTGCCGTGGTTACGTCCAGTAAACATTCCAGCAGTAGAGGTCGGGCGCGCTCAGTAGGAACGATCAGGGACAGCTTTCTCTTAAATATATACTGCTCTTTGAACCGGACTGCTGACCAACAGCAGGGGAGCGCTTAATAGGGCGCACACAGGAAGAAGTACAGTACAGGGAATTGTGATAAACGTGGTTTAAAGCTTCATGTCAGCAGGGACGCGGCGGCCATCTTGGAAAACAGTGATGTAAACATTAGAAAAGGAGGGCAGTATAAGGGCCCATTCATACGGGAGTCTGACAATTTTATGGTTTTGGTTTCCATGGTTACATGCGTTAAACTGAGATCGCACCCACATCATGCGAGAGCAATCAGATTTTAGTTTTTTTTCTTCTTTTAAACGCAGCCATAGACTTGCAGGGGCAATTTTCGTCCAAAAGTTGCTCCAAAATACGACAGCGATTAAAAAAACAAAAAAACGGACTGTTCCTCTAAGAAAAAGTAAAAGCCCGCATGAGTTCGCCCACCCAAATAAACGGGTTCCATTTACGTATGACTTGGGGAGGGGGGGGGGGGGGGGGCGATCTTTTTCTGTCCGTAAATCAGACGGAAGTATAGTTTGTGTGAATACACCCTCAGAGGCGAACGGCTGCGCGATTTACACCACAACCCGCGGGGTATAAATATGGCGCAAACACCTTTAAAAAAAAATTCGCTTCACAACCAGAAAACGGTGAAGATTCACATCCGGATGTGTTTGAAATAAATGAATTAAACAAACAAGAGCATAACTAAGGCCGTGCGGATGAGCCCCAGAACGCCATGATTGGCGCCGCTCCCAAGTACGGGGCTTTACTGGTAGTCAGAAAGGGCTGAATGTAACGCAATCTGTTCACTGCTCCATCATCTCATGGAGAGACGGGGCTGATCGCACGTATTGGCCCCTGGAGATGAGTTGGCGGTGCCCTCTGGATTGCCCATGCCCGGCACGCTGCCCATTTGCCTTGATGATGGGTCTTCGGTTCAGACCTCGCCACAAGTTATTTTTGTGGGGCCACCGATTCCCGTACAAATGGCACAGCGCCTCCGTCAGACCCCGTTGGTTTATTTCATCACCCCCATGTTGGCACAGAGCCGGCTCTCTTCTGCACTATTTGCATTCTCCCCATCGCCGGCCGTGGCACCCCCTCTGCATTCACTCCTTGCCAGCTTCCCGCTGCCCCTTCTTTTCACCTGAATGGAGGGCAGTCTCTACCAGGCGGCATTAACTAATGATTACACAACACCGACACAAAGCTCTTACGGACCGCGATGCAGTCTGACACTAATGCATTTATCATCTAGCGCTAATCCACCTGAACACCCCCAGAGAGCGTCGCTGCGGGGCCCAAATACCAGGAATGCAAGGGCCACCTGGACTCAGAACCAGCAACACATACAATGTCAGAAACACTCGGCCCCCAGAAGAAGTTGTCGTTCTGCTGCGGACCCCGTCCTGCGGCTCCATCTCAGGCAGATCTGTAGATGATGAGAGTTGTGGTATTTAGATGGACGGTCTTGTCACTGGAGGCCCTAAAAGTGGTTCCCCCCTTGGTCTATAAGAGGCTCTCGGAGGCTCCTCTGTGTAGTGACCTCTTCTTCCGCTTGTAGAGCTTGTTGGCCACTAGATGCCTCTACGACGCAGAGAAGAGGCATCTAGTGGATGGTCCTATCGATGAATTGTCCCCCACCGGGCCATTCTGACCAGACTGTTAGGGAGATCTTGGGACCAGTGGATGGGGGCACACAAGGTGACCGGGCTCAGGACGCCCCCTACAGACCGACCAGTAGAGAGGAGCGTCTGACCAGACTGTTAGGGGGCGTTGGGACCAGTGGATGGAGGCACACAAGGTGATCAGGCTCAGGACACCAGACAGACCACCAGTAGAAAGGAGCGTCTGACCAGACAGTTAGGTGGTGATGGGGGCACACAAGGTGACCGGGCTCATGGACACCTCCTACAGACGACCAGTGGAGAGGAGCATCTGTCCAGAGTGTTAGGAGGTGTTGGGACCAGTGGATGGGGGCACACAAGGTAACTGGGCTCAGGACGCTCCCAACAGACAACCAGTAGAAAGGAGCGTCTGACCAGACTGTCAGGGGGTGTTTGAACCAGTGGATGTGTGAGGGCACACAAGGTGAACAGGCTCAGGACCCCCCGACAGACCACCAGTAGAGAGGAGCATCTGACCAGACTATTAGTGGGTGTTGGAACTAGTGGATGAGGGCACACAAGGTGAATGGGCTCAGGACCCCCTACAGACCACCATCGAGAGGAGCGTCTGACCAGACTGTTAGGGGGCGTTGGGACCAGAGGGTGAGGGCACACAAGGTGATCAGGCTCAGGACACCGGACAAACCACCAGTAAAGAGGAGCGTCTGACCAGACTGTTAGGAGGTGTTGGGACCAGTGGATGGGGGCACACAAGTTGACCGGGCTTAGGACACCCCCTACAGACCACCAGTAGAGAGAAGCGTCTGACCAGACTGTCAGGGGGCGGTTGGACCAGTGGATATGTGAGGGCACACAAGGTGACCGGGCTCAGGACACCCCCTACAGACCACCAGTACAGAGGAGCGTCTGACCAGACTGTTAGGGGGCATTGGGACCAGTGGATGGAGGCACACAAGGTGATCAGGCTCAGGACACCAGACAGACCAGTAGAAAGGAGCGTCTGACCAGACAGTTAGGGGGTGATGGGGGCACACAAGGGGACCCAGGGCTCACGGACACCTCCTACAGATGACCAGTGGAGAGGAGCGTCTGTCCAGAGTGTTAGGAGGTGTTGGGACCAGTGGATGGGGGCATACAAGGTAACCAGGCTCAGGACGCTCCCAACAGACCACCAGTAGAAAGGAGCGTCTGACCAGACTGTCAGGGGGTGTTTGAACCAGTGGATATGTGAGGGGCACACAAGGTGACCGGGCTCAGGGCCCCCTACAGACCACCAGTGGAGAGGAGCATCTGACCAGACTGTTAGTGGGTGTTGGGACTAGTGGATGAGGGCACACAAGGTAAACAGGCTCAGGACCCCCCTACAGACCACCAGTAGAGAGGAGTGTCTGACCAGACTGTTAGTAGGTGTTGGGGACCAGTGGACGCGTGAGGGCACACAAGGTGACCGGGCTCAGGACCCCCTACAGACCACCATCGAGGGGAGCGTCTGACCAGACTGTTAGGGGGCGTTGGGACCAGAGGGTGAGGGCACACAAGGTGATCAGGCTCAGGACACCGGACAGACCACCAGTAGAGAGGAGCGTCTGACCAGACTGTTAGGAGGTGTTGGGACGAGTGGATGCATGAGGGCACACAAGGTGACCGGGCTCAGGACCCCCTACAGACCACCAGTAGAGAGGAGCGTCTGACCAGACTGTCAGGGGGCGTTGGGACCAGTGGATGGGGGCACACAAGGTGACTGGGCTCAGGACGCCCCCTACAGACCACCAGTAGAGAGGAGCGTCTGACCAGACTGTCAGGGGGCGTTGGGACCAGTGGATAGGGGCACACAAGTTGACCGGGCTTAGGACGCCCCCTACAGACCACCAGTAGAGAGGAGCGTCTGACCAGACTGTCATGGGGTGTTGGGACCAGTGGATATGTGAGGGCACACAAGGTGATCAGGCTTAGGACACCCCCTACAGACCACCAGTAGAGAGGAGCGTCTGACCAGACTGCAGGGGGTGTTTGGACCAGTGGATGCGTGAGGACACACAAGGTGACCGGGCTCAGGACACCTCTACAGACCACTGGTAGAGAGGAGCGGCCAACAAGCACTAGCAGCTGCAACCGTTTAGTTGTTGGCCATCCAGAGACAGGGGGCGCCATCCTTATACTCCTATCTGTCGGAACCATTTCCAGGCACTTGGCTGAAGGACATTTGGTCTCACGGTCCCATTACATGTACGGCCTCTGACACTCCACCAAACTGTGCGTTTTTTTTAACAAACCAAAACTGACCACGCCGGCGTGAATGAGCCCCTATGGGTGGGATCAAACGCAGCGCTAACGCTTCTGATCTTCTACGGTGGAAAATCCACAACATTTCAGCATCAAAATCCCTGGCAAAATCCGAACCCTTAGTGCCCATTCTAGCAGTTGGCGGGCGGCGGCGGGCGCTCTTGCTGCTGGCAGCGCCTAGTATTTGGAGGTAACACCCACCTTATGTGCCGGCTGAGGTCCGCTGCGGGTCTGCGGCTCAATCAGGGTCCAAGTCCACAGCGAGGGTTCAGTTTTTGCAGTGTTTTTGATGGTAATTGCTGCAGCATTTATGCTCTGTGTGAAGGTACCCCAAGTGTCTCAGAGGCGGACCCCCACTTATCAGGCAGCGCTCTTGTGGGAAGACCCCTTTAAGGAGTAGAAGAGACTACTGGGATAGCAAACAGCAAAGGATCATCTTATAAGTGTCGGTGATAATTATATACCGGTAGCTGTTCTTATTAAGGTTACTGTCCCTTTAAGAATCATTTATGGTCCCTGTAAAACAATTACTGGTGGCTGCCTGCAGCCATCTTTGCCCCTCAGTCATGCCAGTCCTGCCGCCACGGTCCTGATAAGGAGCAATAAAGCTTTACTTTCCCTTCTCAGATAACTTTATTTGCAGACTATTCTGGAAGCCGGGTTGTTATAACTGAGGAGCGCGAGTCGCTATTCGCATCTGACGGGAGAGAAATCGCCGCGGATTCACGTGTAACCCGACGAGTAATCTGCGGCTTAGAGACACAGATCAGATATTCTGTGCGCTAATCTTGTAAGCCGCGGAGACCTCCAGGCTCTACAACGGGGGCTGCAGCTGTCACAAGATGACAACTCCGAGCGTTCCCTGACAGCCGCAGGACATGCTGGGAGTTGTAGTTGTGGGGCCGCTGGAGAGAGAAAACAATGGCGCAGACCACCTGCGCATCACTTCACATGGAGGAACCGCGTACATTCAGCGTTACATACGCGCAGCTTCATGCGGAGCGGTGAAGTAGCGGCCAGGAACTGCTGCAAAAGGCTGCACACTGGCCTGCGGATCAGCGAGCGTGCCACCGGGCAGCCCCGTCCGCGGCGCCACCAGGCAGCCAGGCTCATTTTTTAGTCCCCCGCTGATGCCCATACAAGTCTGTAGGACCTGCGACCATCCATGGAGAATACTGGCATGTTGGTCATGTAAATAAGCTGCGTATTAAATGACCGGAATACGAGCCGCTCGTTACAGTGAGCCCCTACAGCCTCCATAGTCCAAGCCTTCCACGCCCATCTTCAAGATTTCTCCTGAGCTGCATCAGTTCTCCGGACTGCGCTACCATCAGGTTGGCACCAACACCCACAGGCTTAAAGAGGTTGTCAGCTACTGATGGTAAGTCCTCAGGATAGCTCATCATTGGTAGATCTGCAGGGTGTGTTACCAGCGACCCCTCTGACAATCGGTTTACTGGGCAGATTTCTGAAGGAAGCAGAGAGCGCCATTCCCATTGCAGTGGCCATGCTTGGTATACTCATTTCAGTGGGTACTTAGCCTGCAGTAGCAAGTGTGACCACTGCAGTGTGAATGGAGCTGTCCACTTCCTGCAGAAATCAGCTCAGTGCACAAGCGCAAAAACTCCCAAGAACAGCTGATTGTCGGGGGTCCCTGGTGACGTACCCTGGCCAATTTAGTATTGGTGACCTATCCCAAGCATTGGCCACCGGCACTTTACAACTGGACAACTCGTTAAAACCCTTTGCTTTAAAGCATCTGATCACATCGCCTCATCTAATTCTTTACCATTTACTCCTCTTCTACATTCCCTCTAAGATCATGACCACCTTTATCCATCGGTACCCTCCACCCCAGAGACTCATTCACTTAAAGGGGTTGCCCAGTCACCAGACAATATTCTGGGTCTATAACGCCCACTTAGCTGTCCTCTGCCG
The DNA here is from genome assembly GCF_035609145.1 of Eleutherodactylus coqui. Classification (NCBI taxonomy): domain Eukaryota; kingdom Metazoa; phylum Chordata; class Amphibia; order Anura; family Eleutherodactylidae; genus Eleutherodactylus; species Eleutherodactylus coqui. The sequence goes on from NC_089840.1 coordinate 7,601,101, forward strand.
TAGCGGGCCAGTGCTGCAGCCCCGCAGGGGTCCTGATGTTTGTTGTGGTGGATGATACGCATTCAGCGAAACGCGATGCCAGGTTTTCAGAAGGGCGACAACTGCAGCAGTCAGGTGACTTCATGTGCCACAAGAAACCCCAGAACCACAGGGAGGGCTGCGGCGCTGGATGGTGGTGGCAGGGGATGGGCGAGTACAGTGGTCCCTATAGAGGGATGCCCATTTGGTCACCAGACAACCCCTATAAGCTCTACCATTACACGTGTATGTACAGGCCTGGACTATTAACCCCTTCAGTGGCAGGTTTATTCTTACCATGTCAGCGCAGCAAGCCCCAGAGATTTTCCTGGGGTAATTTAAAGTGGTAAACGTGTACAGTGGCACAATAACTGCGTGTCCTGGGCAGCATTTCAGCACTAGAGCTGTCCACGAAAATCTTACAGGGTTTAACTGCATGGTCAGTGCAGCAAGCCCCGGAGATTTTCTGGGCGTACCACTAAAGGTGTTAAAGAGCCCTTCGGATTAATAAAGCGCTGCAGAAACTGCTGGTGCCACATAAAAATCATCATGGCGCAGCAACCAGACAACCAAAGGGGGTTCTATGCAGATTACAACTCGAATGCTACTATGCTATGGGACATCGGTGACATCCAACCTCATTACTACAGGTGACAGTTCAAATACGAGCCGCGGGTCGTCACTGGTTTCCTGTTAATCACTAAAGGAACGTCTGAAGGTCCACATTAAGCAAAGACGCGGTATTGTATACTTGGCCTCACGTATGACGAGTGACCACTAGTGCTGCGCCGCACCTCAGCCGGACCCTTCACTGATTGGCACTCCGTGCCAACGCCCTGCATTAATACAGCAGCTGAGCGGTCGCCGACTAGACGGAATGACCAGGCGGCGCGCCGCATCGCCAGTTAATAGACCCTTTTCCTAGACTGTAATAAGCCAACAAGTTTGGCGCCGCCCGCACCCCTGCGGCCGCCAGGTGACATAAGAAACTGCTGCGTTAGTCATAAACCTTGTATAGTGTGAATAGAAGCAAGACGTCTGCACCCCCCCCCATAAAAGGGCGCAGAGGGCGAACACGTGTGCAGCCACGCCATTCATCTCCGCTTACCTAGTACAGATAAACGCAGCGGCAGCGCACAAGTTCCACCTCTCCGTTCGTACTGGGGGACATGCAGCCTCCGTGATTGGTGGGGCTCCCAATGGTCGGACCCCCCTGCGAACTTTATATATTGGGATCATTTCCAGAGCAGCGATGATCCACTTTTCCGATCTGAGTCCCCCGTGTTCCCATCTACGCCCACCCGGAGCCACCAAGACAGATGCAGCGCAAAACCCCCGACAAAACGGAGCAGCGCGAATCGCCATTTCATCCGAGAACATTTCTGCCCTCATGCTGGGCACGGGGGCCATTCTGCAGGTCGGGTCTGGCATACACCTCCGCTTGGCTCCGAGGATGGAGACAACAACGGAAGAGCGGCAAACCGGATGTGAACTTGTCCTTGGGTCAATAAGGGGGAGAAAATAACCCTCCCTCCATCCATCCCGGAAGCTGCGGCGTTAGTCCGTCACGGACACCGTGTAACACCGCGCCAGATTTCTGGTGTAGCGTCACAAAGCTGGGCGTGGCCTAATGAAGCATTATACACCAAAAATTGCACCAAATTTTGACGCAATTTGTCACAAACTAAGCCGGCTAATAGGTGGTATAAAGTCACATCGTACACGACTGAAAGCCACCGCAACAGGGCTACCCCACACGGGCGGAAGCGTATTTATGTGCGCGCAGACAGGCTCCTCCCACTGACTTCAGTAGACAATTAAGTTGTGCACGAAAATGGAACATGTTGGGTTTTGTTTCCGCAAACTAAGTGTGCGCAAAATCCGCCCGTGAACCAACCCATTACATCACACGGTTCTAGTCACTGAGTAGTCATGCGCCAAATCTCTGTGTAATACGCCCGTGTGAATAAGCCCTTAATCTGGAGGATCTGAAGCCCGTCTAGTCACCGGGGTCCCTCACACGAGCGCATTACACAGCGCTAACAGCCCGCTGTGCCGCCCAGACCTGCGTATTACACGCGTGACGGGACATCATGTCCTATTCTGTAGTGTAACACGCAGTATCACAGTCTGGTGCATAAATTGCGCACGTTACTTACGTATGTGTTGCGTACCGCATACTATGCAGGTAAATAAACCCACACAATATGGCGGCTGAGTCCGCCCGTGCGGGAGCGCCGGTAATCAGACGAGGTCAGTAAAGCCGCCCACTGTGCTTCCTCCAATGTTCAAGCCCCCAGTGTACACGCCGTGCCCAGACCACCAGGTGGGCATGCAGCGCCAATGGGGTAACACTGCAAAAACCGCATGCGGCGCCGGTCATGTGCTGCGGCGCCAAAGGGAGTTTATTCTGCTGCGCTTTTATTATACAGTTTAGAAAAAAAGGTTTCCCAACACATTATATTATCCCGGCACCGTTATCACCTTGGAGGGGCCACCAGATGATGGACGAGCGGATCTCACGGCCAGAAGCACCTTTACCTGCAGCTCATCCCAAACCGCTGGCTTCTGAGCGACATTTACAGCCGGCCGAGCCACTGCACAGCGACCAGCGCTGAACGGTCAACGACTGCAATACCATCCCGAGCCACAGCAGAGCGTACAGCGCTGTCTGCTTCCAGCATCGGACACCGATGATAGCCCATCGAGGAGGGCTAAGCAGGGACCCCGAGCGGCAGAAGCCCACCGATCACCCGAAGACAGGCCAGCGATAGCTCAAAAATGTGCCGCCGCAGCCTCACAGAGTGGGCTGGTGGTCGGGCCCACGAACGTACAGTCCCCTCTGCTCACAGGTTTGGCGCAGTAAATCATTCCACGGCCCAGATTCCGGAGCATCTTCACCGTGAAATGTAAACTGACAACAGGATGTGACCGCCCCCCCCAACAGAACGCTTCTACTGCGCCACTTCCAGCACCGAGCAGCTAATAGATGCCAACGGCTGCATTTACACGGGCAATACCCTCACACACGTTTTGTTACATTGTGATATGGGCGCTGTAAACAGTCGGGGATAGTAACTAACGGGCGATGTCACCCTTCTATTTTGGGGCAATATTGCCCATTATTTTCTACGCAGGTGTGGGAAAAAATATCAGCTTCCCGCTCGCAGGCCAGCGGCAGGTTAGTGAGCGCCATCCCTCACCTGTGTGAACACGCCCTCACAAGGGAAGCCTGGCAAATCATTTACATATTTCCAGGAGGAACAACAGAGGAACTACATGAGTCAGGAGGGTGACAAGAAACCTGAATAGACATTAATGCTCATTTCACAGGGGCGAGCGCCATATCGAGCCGTGCCATGTGTTCGCCAACATGTGATATGCGCGCGGATGGAGGCTGCATGTCAGTGTCGCTCTCAGGCCGTGCGATGCTCTGCTGGCGCCACTGAAAACAATGCGATGTGTTCCGAAGGACGACCAGAGATAGGACAAGCCACGTGTGACAACGGCCTCAGAGCAGCCATGATACACAGAAGCGGACGGTCGGATCTACTGGGGAAGCCGCAGTCGGGGGGGGCCCCACACGAGCCCGCGTGACGCACAGCTCCATGCTGCGGTCTGTAGATCTAACTGCGATTGGCGGCAGGCTTCAAGACATTTTCAATTTTGGCGCGAAGTTTCCTGCGGGTTAACCCGGCCCGTGCGAAAGGACCCTCAGACTACAAGCTGCTGTTACACGCAGGTAGAGACTTGCCGTTCGCCCCGGGCGTTGTCAGCGACTGAACCGTCAAATCCACGGGCGGCCACCACCAACGTTTTCCAGCGGAGGGCGCGCAGCGTCTAATGGCGCCACTACGGAGGTCCTGCATGTCTGATCACCTGTTCATCCCCCTTCAGGCCGGTGACACACAGCGTATTACAGCCGCATCCGTAATCCTGAGGGTCCCGGCGTCCGCTGCTGCTCGGTTTGGGTCGGGCTGTAATGTACATGCGTGCCACCGGCCTTAAAGGGATGTTCTTGGCATTTAAGCCCTGGCAATTCCTCATAATTCCTCACAATCAGTGGGGTCCGCCACTCAGGAGCGCCAGCGACCACCTTATCTCAGCCCCCCGCACTCACTGCAGCACTTACTACTTCAACTTCAATGCGGATGGAGCGGTCAACACCCGGACGGCTGCAGTGAGCGTGGGGGGCCGAGGTCGGGCGATTCCAAGCAGCAGACCCCGCCAATCAACTACTGATCACCTACCTCAAGAATAGCTTATCAGTACTGCAAGAGGTTAAATGCCCAGAATATCCCTTTAATGGGCTGTGAAAGTCTTTTACTATAGATCATCTATCCTCAGGAAAGGTCATTAATGGTGGGGGTCCGCCACTTGGGAACCTCGCCAACCAGATAGCGCTGTCTGTAGTGTAGTGGTCCGAGACGGTACTGCAAGCACAACTCTCACTGAAATCAATACAATATCAATCCAGGCTGCAATGTGGACAGAGCAGTCTGTAGTGACAGGGGGGCCGGGGACTGATGGGGACCCTCGCTCATCAACTACTAATCACCCATCCTGAGGAGAAGTCATTAAAAGTAAGAGTCCCACAAAACACCTTTAAGAGGGGGGGAGGGGGGCATATCTCACTGTGGTGGTCTGGCACCGCTGCACCTGACAGGTGACATCCCGTAAACCCGACACGTGGGCGACTAATGTAGAGGCTCCCAGGCAGGTTCACGGAAGGGGGCGCTGGCGAGCACGTGCGGTCAGCTCTCCATTCATATCAATGGGGCTGACGGAAACCGCTGAGTGGGCATCTCTGCAGCTCCACTGGAAGTGAATGGAGCCGCACGCAGTCTCCTCCTCACCGCAGGGGGCGCACTAACCCCACAGTGGAGGATGATGAGGGACCCCCACCGATCAGCAAGTAAGGGGAGACCTTGTCGCTGCGCTGCATCCCCTTTAATCGTTGGGCAGGGAAGAGTTTTGCCGCCTTCTACATACTTTGTGTTTCTATTCCACAACATTTTCAGGATCTCTGATTGCTGGCAGTGAACGCCTCGCATTTACATTCAGGGCTGAAAACCTGCCCAGCATCTTCAGTTCAGGTATATCCAAGCCGACTCCACCTTACCTGCGCTGATACACTGTAGCAAACAATCAGCAGAGCCGATACATCCCACTCACATAGGCTGGACACAAATGTAGCAAACCCTCAGCGGTGCAGCAGCCTCGGCCAGGAGCTCACTGACAATCTATACACATAAAGCTCTGCCACACCTGCAATGTTTCCATTCACTGACAGCAAGCGGAGATGTTCACTGAAAACCCAAAGTATATTAGAAAGCTGTGACATTTGTCTTTAGGGGGGATTATAGGACAACTTAAAGGGCCAGCGCTGTGTTTGAGAGTTACCCTGCCCCCCACAGGATAGGTGGTACCTTATAGATCGGCGGAACCAACAGCATGCGTTGGAGGGAGAGCAGCGGCGGCGGTCACACGGACAGCGGCCTCGTGATATGAAGGGATCAGTGTGCGCACACGCCGCTGCCCTCACTGCACAGCCGGTGGTCCCAGCAGTCAGTCACCCCCCCCTGTACAGCCGTCACCCCCCCTGTACAGCCGTCACCCCCCCCCTGTACAGCCGTCACCCCCCCCTGTACAGCCGTCACCCCCCCCCTGTACAGCCGTCACCCCCCCCTGTACAGCCGTCACCCCCCCCTGTACAGCCGTCACCCCCCCCTGTACAGCCGTCACCCCCCCCTGTACAGCCGTCACCCCCCCCTGTACAGCCGTCACCCCCCCCTGTACAGCCGTCACCCCCCCCTGTACAGCCGTCACCCCCCCCTGTACAGCCGTCACCCCCCCCTGTACAGCCGTCACCCCCCCCTGTACAGCCGTCACCCCCCCCCTGTACAGCCGTCACCCCCCCCTGTACAGCCGTCACCCCCCCCCTGTACAGCCGTCACCCCCCCCCTGTACAGCCGTCACCCCCGGACACCTCTGAGGGTACGATGACACGTAACAGAAATGCTGCACAATTGTCGCAGCTGCAAAATCCACAGCATCACATCTAAACCCGCTGCAAAATCGGCGCCGCTGGTGCGAATACTAACCAGGACTCATCTGCAATCTCCCCCACAGCGCACACCGCCAGCCCGCTACTGAGCGCCGCCACATCAGCTGACCGGCGGCTGGCGGGTGACTACGAGAGCTGCGGGTGCACAGATGTCACACCAAGCGGGCAGTTTCTGCCGCGGTTTGTAATGTGGCGACGCTACGGATTTTGCCGTGAAGATCTGCACTTCTGCTCCGTGAACGCTCCCCTGTAATAACCGCTCTGCAGCTTCTTAGAGCTCGGCACTGAGCAGCTCCTCTGTTATTCCTCCTGGAAATGTATGAGCAAAGCTGATAACTGGGCGCTACCATTCTCTAGGCAAAGTGGTGTATCCCTACAGCAACAGCACTGATTGGACGGAGCGCGTAGGGCCTCATCCCCAGCTAGAGACGCATCTAGGGGGGAATCTAGTCTTACACTTCCCGGAGGCATAACAGAGGAACTGCAGGACACATTGAAGTGAATTAGTCAGTCGTGTGTGTGACCACCTCTGATGCTCTCACTTCAAGATGCGCCAAGAGCCCCGTTTTGGGATGGGTGGTCCCGGCAGTCAGCCCCCTCCCCCTACATCCTGGCAGCACAGCGGACGAGTCCGAGAAATATTTATATTCTCCATGTAATAACAGTTCTGCAGCTTCTTAGCGCTCTACGTTGTCTGTTTCTCTGTTATTCCTCCTGGAAATGTATAACTAGGCGTTACCATTCCCTAATCGAAAAGGTGTGTCCATCCACTGATTGGCCGGATCATGTGAGGTCACACCCCCAACTGGTGGTACCTAGGGGGCGGGTCATACATTTCCAGGAGGCATAACAGAGGAACGGTACAACACAGAGAAGATACTCATGCCGTGGCGGAGCTTCTGCCGCAGCAGACATGGCAGGGCCGCGCTCCCGTCATCCCACCGACCCCAGATTGCGTCACATGACCCAGCGACGAGCGCCGCTCCACCGACGCCAACAATCAACAGTCTTCTCGGGGAAAAAAAATGTACAAATCAGTAAAATTCACTTGATTCACGCAGCGACAGTCGGCGACCAACGGAAAGCACGGACGGCGGTACGACTGATGCAGATGACCCCCACGGGGCGACATCACCGGCCGTCACCCATAGCAACACAATCAGTAGTAATAGGTGACCTCCACCCTGTTAACCCCTCCATCACCTCCCCTCTCTGCAGTAAGCGGCACCTCACCCCCTCCTCCTGGTATGAATGAGCGCACCCGTGTCGGGTCACCCTGCAGCCCCCCTCGGGCCCCTCACCTCATAGCGCCCCGTGCACTTAGTGTTTGGCTCCCGGACCGGTTCAGGGAGAGGGGCAGCAGCGGCGGTGGCTCCGGGCAGGCATGAGCCGCGGTGTGTCCAGCAGTCACAGCGCCCCCACCCGCAGCACCTCCCAGCTCCGACCTACTACGACACCATTACCCGCTCGTTTACGCCCTAACGGCAGGCAACCAATCAGCTTCCTTCTACACCCCGCCCACCATCCAGCCTCCGCCAAACAGGAACCTCGTTCTAGTCTTCGCGTAGCTGCGGCAATCCTCTGACGTCATCAGTGGAGAGCCAGGATCACGTGATTGCGACAACGTCACTCGGCGGCCATTTGTACTCCGGGCGCTGATCCCGCTGTTACCGTCCTGCCCTCTTTACATCACACCAGGCGGCTTCGTCGTGATTCGTTATAGAATACAATATGCTTCCCCGGTTTTATATTTTGTATCAGTCTTGGTTATCAGCATGGGAAGAGTGTCTTTTGTATCGGGGTTAAAAACAAGATTTTGCTTACTGCTTATTTCTTGATATTGTAGAAAGCGGAAGAAGGTCGGGTGTGAATGAAGAATTTTTTACGACTGCTCGGTGAGCCATAACGTATTTGACCGTTGCCAGTATATAAAATGGTCGCTGGGCAGTTACGTGAGCGTCACGTGACAGGTGATGGAACTCCGTAGAGGGGGGCGGACGATGCTGCGTTTTGCATATGTTGCCCCGCCCATTCCCTGTTTCCCAATCCCTGAAGACTCCCACATATGTGCTGATTTGTTCACTACAGTGTTACCAATAAAGATATATCAATATGAAAAAATACTGCGCGACGAAAATGGGTTGCTACGGGCAACAGGGCTTCTCCATTGTTTATTAATCGCCATTTAGTCACCTCAGGTTATTGAGTAGCATTATTATGAAAAACCAGCCACACCAAAAAAATGGGAAAAAACATTCACCCTTCAAACACACAAAAAAGGTGTGAAAAAACAGCCTTATTTTTTCTTTATGATCAGCGCCTGCCTAAAATGTACCTGCATGAATTCATCCTTGGAGGCGCCTTCACGAACGCTTTAGCTCTGCAGTTTAAAAAACACGTTTAAAAAAAACGCCAAATACTTTTTCCGAGGTCGGTAAAATGAGCCCCCAGCTTGTTGGGCGTAATAAATAAATTACCTGAAAGCGCTGCGGGATAAGTTGGCGCCATACAAATAACACAATTTGTGCCGTAAAGAAACACTTGATCCGTGACTGCGTTACCCCGCTGACCCCAGAAACTAAATTGCCAGTACCGCCATATTCACACGGTCAGATACGCCTCGCGTCACTCCGGTGAAGTTGTGATTCTCCGGGCTTGTTTCACGCTTTGGACAATCGGCAACCGTTTCCTATTGATTTCCATGGGAAGCATCACATCGCCCTCGCGTTCGCCTCGTGCGTCGGGTTTGACTGTCCCATTGAAAACAACGGTCGATGCGTTCCAAGGGACGCGAACGAATAAGACACGCAGCGAATGTTAACCTCGCAGCATCGCTGGTGTGCACGGCTCCGTACAATGAGACTCCCGCTCGTACGAACGTAGCCAAACAGATTTTTTTGTGGAGTTTTTTCTCACTATTAGGTTTCACACGGTCCAGAAAATCGCGTGAGATCTGTGCGTTGTGAGACGCCCACATATGAACCCCATTCTTTTGAGGGCAGTCATCCACATGAGCGATGTGATCCTGCGTCGCCCCGCGATGCGATGCTATGTAGGGAAAAAATCGCAGCATCTCCTTTCTTTTTGCAGCGCCGACCCCATTGGAAGCAATGAGAGAACGCCGCGATCCTCTGGCGCCGCTGTGACAGCCCCGCTGGGGGATTACGATGGCTTCGTATACATTTCCGTATTTTGTGGACGTGAAAGAAAACGCAGCATGTTCTACTTTTGCGTGCATCTGCATAGAAGTTTATGGGGAGTGGACAAAAGCGCACGCAATAGGCCGGCTACACAAGGCCAGGTCCGATTCCACAGGCGGTAGCCCGCAGCAGAATCCCACCCTGTATCCGTTCGGCGTCCGCGCGTACCTGACATTTCTTCTTCTTTACTGTACTATGGATGGTGTGCCCGGCTCGCTGTCAGACATGCGCCGTACATACTTTTTTTTTCACATCCAAATCCCTGTTTTTCCCGCGTCGTCGCTAGGTGATGACGTAGAATACGCAATCTTTCCACAATGTCTGGAAGGACCGCGGGTCAGATGGCTTCCATTGAAGCCGCACATAAAATAGAGCGTGCTGCGATTTTATCTCTGCGAGCGGAACTTCACAATTGATTTTCGCTCGTGGAAAGGAAAACGCGTTTTTGCATTGCATGCTATGGAAAGTATTTGTGCGGAATTCGAAGGCGGACGCCCGCTCTGGATTCCGCAATGCAAATCCGCCCATGTGCAACCGTCCGTGCCTAAGGAGATGCGCAATACACTGCGGGAAAAAGAGCCGGAACTTATTAGGCTAAATAGCCATTTAAATCCGTCCGTGGTCGTGTCGTGTGCGCAAAAATAGCCATTTAAATCCGTCCGTGGTCGTGTCGTGTGCGCAAAAATCCGTGCCTTCCGCACTGAAAAAGTACAGTAAAATATGCAAGTGCGTGCACAGAAAAGACTCGTTCACAGCGCAAGTAAATTGTGTTGATTCGCGTGCGATTGCGCACAAGCCGCTATAACACGGGTATTGAGTTGTGTCACATATTTTCTGCTGCCATCACGTTTTTTCTTCTTTTTTTTTTTAGCGCGTATAAATCGGATGCAAAATAGATGAAAATCACCGAACACAAAAAAAATTGCATGAAAAATTAATCTCATTTTTGAGGATTGAAACAAAAACGCAGCGTGAAGAAAAGCTAACGGGGGTCCGCATCTCCTGCCGGGGGGATTATGTCGCCTTTCGCACCCTGGACTTGCTTGCGGGTACTTTAGAACCGCCTGGTGTGAGCGCAGCCGTGGTGGCTGCAGAGGAGTGCGGGAGAGGAAGGGTTAATGGCTGGCTCCGCCCTCTGCTGTGAAGCTCCGCCGCTTCCAGGTTCCTCTGGAGTCATTCAGCAGCAACAACAAGACTTTCCACCTTCGGGGTGATGATGGCGGCTCCTGTGCGCTGCACCCCGTCCTGCTGACGCAGTGGCTTCGGCCCCGCCAGTTGCCCTAGAAGCGTGAGCCAGCCTGGTATTTATATTGTGCGTTACGGATTTCCTGCGTCATATGTCTTATAATCATGTGTTTCGTGCGAAGGGTTAATCTTTGGCGCGAATATGCATTTTTGATGCATGTAAAAATGTACATTGATTAGCGCAGCATCTGCGGTCTTTATCGTATGACGGACGCTTGTGGCGTGGGACTCCACTGACTTGTATGGGACCTTTCACACTGGACAAAATTACGCCATAGCTAAATCCGCAACTGCGGAACGGCGCGCTAAAATCTACAGCGCTAACTGCGGATTTTGTTGCGGAATTGCAGGCAAGGTTTCACGCCATTTTCAATTCTGCATCAGGTAGCTTGCAGATTTTCGTGTAGAATTTAATGCGGCTTGCGGTGCATCCTATTCTGTCGCCCGTGAAAGGTCCCTACGGGGTCCGGCGGGTCCACTGAGGCATTTTCTGTTTTGACAGGAAAAATAGCGCTGTGCGCAGAAGGATTTTCCTGTGCACCATGATGGAATCTGCAGTGGAGCTTGCGACTCGGATGTGAGGACCGCGCTCTAATGCAGCGCTACAGATGCAAACACAAGCATGTTGCTCGTGTGAATCACCCTTGTTTCCGCATGGCGGACGATACTCGTTCTGGTCTCATTCGCACGCCGTCACTGTAATTCACGGCTGATTTTCGCATGTATTGTGCGGGGGTGCGCAACTGCACGCACAAGGAGATGCGTAAGAAGAACCCATCTGGAAGGGACCAGTGAGCAAGCTCTCGCTCCGTGTAAACAGGCAGTCCTCCATCTTTGAGCGACTGCCTGTTCGCAGTGAATGGAGGTGGTGGCTAGAAGAGGCCTCTGGCGCACTCTGCTTCCATTCACTGAACGACGATCGCCCCTGTATGAAAGCACCGGAGCGATGAGGCTTTGCATGAATTTTGGGGCGCCTCTGCACCCAACACTGGTCCCAAGTAAAGCCCCCCCCTAAGGGCTCATTCACACGGACGGATTTTGTATTACGCACACAATTGAATCGAACCCGTTGATCTTAGTGGCTCTGTTCACCTTTTCACGCGATGTTCGAATACGTGAAAAAATACGCAGCCTAATTTTGGTGCTAATTACGTGCCTCAATAGGCCATTAAAGTGAATGGGCTCGGAGAAAACACGCAAAAAACGCTTTATTCACTGCGGGTTTTTTTTGCATACGCAAATGTGCAGCGTGTTTGGGCAAAATACGTGGGAGTCAGTGATTTTCAGTTTTGTGGACGAGATCTTCCAAATCGCATCTACTTCGCTGCTTCTGTAAATGCCGCGTGTTTTCCGTATGGCGAATCCGCCCCGTGTGAACACAGCCCAATGGTGTTCTTTGTGCCTCCATTGCAGGTCGCCATGAAGGGGCTGTACTACAGACTCGCTGCCTCGCAGGAGGAGGAGACATTCGTATTTCAGGAAAGCGTAAGTACGTGTTCATTTAGGCCACGTTCAGACAGATGTCGCCATGGGTTTGATGCGGATTCCACATTACATCCATGCCAGTCAAGCATGCCATCCACTTGGCAGTCTATGCGACGCTAATGCGCCTTCCACTCGCAGATTAGACGCAGCGCATGAGGCCAATCTGTGTGCGGATCCGCTGCCGCCAATATGCCAATCCCTTGAAGTCTACGTTGAATTTTTGCAGTGCAGATTTCTCTGTGTGAACACGGCAATGTCATCCCGCTGCCACCCACAATACTGCGCGGCACCATGCCGCCATGCGCAGTACTGCACAAACCGCAGGCCAAAAAATAGCGGGCAGATAATGTCCCTAACTGTAATTGGTGCCGCACACTGTGCCCCCAGTAAACGTGCCAAGCAGATAGTGCACCAACAGTACTAGTGCCCCCAAAATAAGCCTACTTGGCAGATAGTGCCCCACAGCGCCAACCAAAAATCATTGTGCTCAGCAGATATGGCTCTCAATCAGTAAGTGCCCACAAAATAATTGTACCAATCAATGTCCATCTACGGACCCACCGCTACGCCCCTATACTTGGAAGGCAACCATGCTCGGCCACGGGTGATAGCATATGTATGAGTAGTGTGCTCGCAGTGGTAAGTGCCCACATAGCATTCCTAGCCAGAATGGCCACCAATAGTAGTAGTGCCAACCATGTCCCTCAAAATAACTGTGCCAAGCATAGAGCTCACATAGAGTCCCCCCAAATCATTCTGTCAATGGGAGACAGTAGTGCCCGTATGTGTTCTCATAGTCCCCCAAAGTAATGGTGCCTCCTAAACCTGCTCATTCTGTTTCCCGGCCTCCCTAAGGAATGTTCACACAGTAGATTCTGCCTCGGAAATCTGCAGCTCAGTTGCGGACGTCTGCCAGGCTGTGCCAATATAAAGCTGCCAATCCACTTGTGGAATTAGCCCTTTTCAATGGGCAAAAACGTATGTGATAATCCATGTACTGATGACATCCATGCTGTATGGGCTGTAGTGCGGATTCCCATGGGAAGTATGGAACGCGGTTTGGGCTCAGACTTCATGCGGAATCGGCACAGAATCTGCGGCAACTCAGCGGCAAATTTGCGACGTGTGAACTACCTCATTACTGGCAAGAGAAATGCCCGCTGAGGCGCCACACTGCACCCCTGTCATGGTACAGCTTCACTACCCACCTTTAGCCTGGGTTCACACAGGGTGGATTTGCTGCGGTTTTGCCACGGATTGCCGTTGCATATCCGCACTGCGGCAAAACCGCTGCGTTTGCAGTGCAATGCAGCACAAATAAGTTTTGGAAAAAAGCTGTTCTCACAGGACGGATTTTTTCCGCACAACCGCAGTGCGGAAATGCAACTGCGGCGCGGTTTTAAAAGAAGCAGCATGTCCATTCTTCTGTCTTTTCCACAGTGCTTTTTGTCCATAGACCTCTACGGACGCAGCAAAATCCGCACCAAAATACGCTGCAAAAGTAAAAAAGCGCCGCGGAAAAAAACCTTTTTCAAAGACCCCTTTGAAAATCCGCAAGCCAAAATTAACCTTTGAAGCGGTTTTGCCGCAGAAGCAGTTCTTCTGCTGAAAAACCGTGGCAAATCCGCGCTGTGTGAACCCAGCCTTAGCCTAGGTTCACACAGGGCGGATTTGCCGCGGTTCTGCCGCAGCAGATTCGCCCGCAGCAAAACCGCCCGCGGCCGCTAATCTCAGGATTAGCCAGCCATGTGGACGAGATTTCTCAGAAACCTCGTCCACACGGGATGGCTAATCCGCTGCGGTAAGTCCGGTTGAAACCGCGGCTGCGGCCGCCGCAGCCGCAGCTTCAAAAGAAGCAGCATGTCTATTTACTTTCGTTTTTTTGTTTGTTTATGTCGCGGCCGCGCTCTCCTCCATGGGAGAGCCGGCCGCAACGGAAAAGCAAGCGGCCGGGCCGCTTCAAAGCCGCCGTGGCTTAAACCGCGACGGTTCTCCCGGCGGAAATCTCGCGTTTTTTGCTGCGGCCAAACCGCAAGATTTCCGACGGGAATACGTCAAGTGTGAACCCAGCCTTAAGCTTTCGATGACCCGCGGCGCAGTGTAGGCTGTCTGGTTTGGGAAACAGGAACGCTGCACAAGTGCTCAGGATACACCCTCCTCTGAATGCAGCCTGCGTGATGCACCGCGTCCTGTGGGTATGGATAAAGTTGAAAATGGTGCCACAGTCTACATGGGGCCCATCTGTGATTGGCATGACATGTTGGTCAGCACAAAATTTCAAACCCATTTTAGTTCTGAGATGGACATTCCCTTTAAGGCCCCGCCCATACGGTTGGGAAGTACCTCTTAATATGACAGATATGATGATTTATGTACTTTCACTATAATTTACAAGATTTCTTCATCTGTCTCAGGAACCCGTCTCCTCGCCCAGCGACTACCACGTGAAGCTGCAAGTGAAAGCCTGTGCGCTGACCCCCATCAATACAAAGGTATCGGTATAATATTCATGACCCTTCCTCAGGATGGCTTCCCCAATCTGATATTGATGACACCCTAAACTCCCAACATTCAGCTGTTTGCACAGCTCCGTACATCGTAGGGCCCGGATTGGTTCCGCAAGCTGTGGTGCCTGCAGTGCATTGCTTTACGATAGTCCGCCAAAATAGCAGCTCTGCTGGGTAAATATCAGGGATGTGAAATGTAGCGCCGCCCTGCAGGTTGTGATGGGGATGGCGCTCAAAGAGCTACTCCTATAATAGATTGTAAACTTCATAGATAACAATTAAAGGGGTTTTCTGGTGCAAAGCTAATCATAACCTATCCAATAGCAGATCGGCTGGGGTCCACCACCCCGGAAGCCCTCTCATTAGCTGATGTGAAGGAGCTTGTAGCCGGACAGAAGTGTCAAATCGCTGTTTGCTCTGCAGTGGCCCGGTATGGTAGTGCAGCTCTCCCCTATTCACTTCAATAGCTTTGGACTGGAAAACCTTTTTAACCCCTTCACGCCCAAGGGTATACATTTACTTCCTGGGCACCTGGGGTTTGTATGCAGTGGGACCAGGAGCCAAATCCGCTCCTTACACAGCAGGTGCCGGCACTCTTTTACAGCTGACACCCGCCGACGAGAGCATAAGCGCTGGTCATGGCTGATAACTCTTTAAATGCCCTGGTCAGTCTTCAGAGGTCCCAAATGGCTCCCCTACGATGGGCTCACGAGGTGCCGTTCGGCTGCCCTGGCAGACGAGGGCCTTCTGAGGACTGCCTGTAAAAATGCGGTATAATACAATACTACGGTATTGCATTATACTGTGTAAGCGATCAAATGATCACAAGTTCAAGTCCCCTATAGGGACTAAAAAGTAAAAATTTAGAGACAGTCATGGACTTTTATCAGCTAAGCTTATGGGCAACAAGTAGGTAACGCGCCGAGTCCAGAGATGTAAGTGTTATACTTACCTCCCCCGTTGTTCTCCCACTGCCAGCGCTGGAGGCCGCCGCTCGGTGCATTGAGCAGTGCTGCGAAGTAATCCTCCCATTATAAAATGACAACAGGCAGACTACTATCGCCGCATCCGTAAAAATCTGATCTATCAAAGTAACACGTCAGTCATCCTTCATTGTGAACGTCGGCGGATAAAATACATAACAGCAGAATAAGCCGCATTATGGCGATGCGCCTCCAAGAAAACCATTAAAGTCATATGAACTACAGAGTAGTATCCTTAGAAACTACAGGACGTCCGGCAAGAAGCCCTCATACAGCTAGATTGGAGGAAAGCGTTATGGCGGTCAGAAGGCGGCAGGAGAAAACAATTTTTACCTTTTTCAAAGAGATTTTAATTTTTAAAATCAGTTCAGTAAAAAAAAGCCGAATACATTTATCGTGGTGATTGTACCGACCCGGAGAATAATCGTATCGTGTCGCTCTGGCCGCAGTGTGCGCACCGTAAAACAAGACCCGCCTGAAGATGGCTCCGTTATCTTTTTTTTTTTCCATTTCACTTCACTTATAAAGTACTGAAAAACTTTAAAAAAAATGTTTTCATGGTACAATAAATAATATCATAGAAAAATACAACTCATCCTGCAAAAAAACAAGGAGCCCCCGGACCGCCGCGTGGGGAAAGATAGAAGAGCAGGGATTTTTTTTTTTTTTTAATGGGGGGGGTTTGTAGACAAAACTCTGTCATGGGACGACCTTCAGCTGTTCTCTGATGTCCTTCGATCTGCCAGTTTCCGGCCCTGTTTTTGACTATCCAAGATGGCTGCCGCAATATTCTAACTACCTGATGCATTCTGTGCTCTGTTGTGTGATTGGCCAGTACTGATCACATGAGCAGGTGTAGCGCATTGGTAGTCTAACACTACCGATGTACTGTGGGGATAAGGTAGTCCGAAGATTGAGTCGGCCATCTTGGACGACTGAAAACGAACCGTCAGATCGGAAAACCGGATGGACATTTTAATATAATCTGAAGTGTCTCCAAAGTTAGATTTGTTTTATGGTGCAAAATAATCGAAAGCTTATTTATGGCTATATCGGTGGATATGGGAGACGGTAAACGGTGCAAAATCCATCTAACCTGTATAATGTACTATTTTTACTGTTATTTAGCTCATTTCTGCATTATATCCGAGCAAGGAGCATGTACCTGTGGGGAGAGATGTGGCGGGAGTCGTCCTGGAAGGTGAGCGTGATGACATCACACATAATGGCGCCTCGGGTTGCGCTATTCATCCGTTGTTAGAAACGATTTCATGGGGAAATAAAAATGATGGTTCTGGGTAGAAGAAGTAAATGCATGGAGTCGTGTGGTCAGCGGAGGTGAGCAGCGACCCGTACAACCCAGCTGTCGGGGGGCGCTCACACACGTTGGGGTGGATCTGCAGATCTTTCAATTGAATGCTAACTGAAAGGGTGAAATCTGCTGCAGATCCGCAACAAACTGCAGCAAATCAGCGATGTGTGAAAACACCCTTAAAGGGGCAGACTCACAAAATGAATTAATGATTCCTTATTCATAGGATAGGGGATACCTAGCTGATTGTTGGGGTCTGACTGCTGGACCCCCACTGATCACAAGAACAGGGGTCCAGAGTGTTTCCCAATGAATGGAGTGATAGTTGACCACCGCTCCATTCATTTCAGTAGGACTGAGGGGAATGTCCCATTTAAATGACTGGATCGGTGGTGCGCGTTCACAGACCCCATTCTCCTGATCCGTGGAGGTCCCAGTGATTGGACCCCCAGTAACCAGTTAGTTGTTCCCCGCCCTGTGGATAGGGAATAACTTCTAGGACTTGTCACATCTCTTGGCATCGCGGGCTTTATGTATAGAAACTAGTGAATAAGAAAAGTGGATCTTTGGCCTAAAACCGTCCCGTCTCTGACCGGTCAGCCCGTATCTGGGTTGGTTGCTGCAGTTTTTGCTGCTCGCCCCTTTTATGTCGGCCTCAGAGAGGTCATTTTCTGGTCCTGTCTGTAAACCTGTCACTGATAAGAGATCAGTAGGTATGATATGTCATACACATGGCGGGCCTTAGCTGCGTACGACCCGTGTGACCACACAGGGCGCTGCCCACCAGCATGTAGGGGCACACCGGGTGAGCTGGGGGGCAATCACCTCTCTTAGGTCTGCCCGGCCAAATGATCTTTCTCTGTGCAGCAGCATCTTATGGAGCTACATTTATCATCCTGGCTCTGTATGCTCCCCTATGACGTTCTAAGGCTTTGCCGTCAGCCCATCAGCGCCCCACAACAATCACTTAGTTCTGCTACTGTATTTATGTACTGAGCTTGGCTCTGGCACTGTATTTGTTATGAGGTTAGTTTGTGCTGAATTTGGCCGCCTGCAGACGGGCAGGTCGGATCCGGCTGCGAGGATTCTCGCCGTGGGACCCGACCCGAGCGCCTGCAGAGAGCAGCACGTACTCACCCGCGGCTCCGGCTGTTTGATGTGCCGGCTTGCCGGGCAGCCGGCGCATGCGCAGACCAGAGCCGGCGGCCGGGCACTGACGTTTCTGTGCTGGGCTCTGCGAGCCCTGCAGAGAAATAGAACATGCCGCGGTTTGTTTGCCGCTCGAGATTTCGCGTGGACAAACTGCGGCCGTCTGCCTAGGATTGCGTTTGCTAGCGCAATCCTATGGCAGCTTCCAAGGGCAGAAATTCCGCGGGAAATCCCAACCGTGGAATTTCCGTCCGTCTGCAGGCGGCCATAAGGTTATGAGCTTGGTTCTGGAGCTGTATTTATGTACTCAGCTTAGTTTTGGTGATATATTTATTAGCTTGGGCCTGCTGCTGTATTTATGTTATAAGGTTGGTTTGTGCTATATTTATATACTGAGTTTGGGCCTGGGACTGTATTTACATTATGAGCTTGGTTCTGGCACTGTATTGATGTACTCAGCTTCGGTTTGGGGCTGTATTTACATTATGAGCTTGGTTCTGGCACTGTATTGATGTACTCAGCTTGGGTTTGGGGCTGTATTTATGTTATAAATTGGTCGTGGCACAGGATTTATGCAAGCAGTCTGCCTACCATTGCTGTATATATTATTATTTTTTTTGTTTATTTTCTTATGAGGGGGGCACAAACAAATCCCTGCAGGGGGCCATCTAACCTAAGGGCTAATTCCCACGGCCGGATTTCTGCTGTCTTTTGAACCTAATAGCTCAATGTTCACACTGTGGAATTCCTCAGCGTGAAAGAAAACGTGTCATGCTCTATTTGCCACGGGAATACGCACGGCCAGCTTCCATTGGAGTCAATAGAAGCCGTCTGTCACGCTATACTTCTGTAGCACAGCGGAAGTATTGCATGAATATGCGTCCCCGCCCACCGCCGGCTGCATCATCCAGCACTGCTGGCGCCATGAGCTGAACTGCGCATGCGTGCCGGCCCGTCAGGCAGGACGTGTACAGCGGATCCGGAGTGGTGAGTATGGAGGTTTTGGAGGGCGCCGTGGCGGACTCCGCTGCGATATTCAGCTGGCGTAGTCCGTCAGGGCCGTGGGCATGAGGCCGGCACTGTTCATAGAGAAGAATATATGTAAGTATGTAGCAGTTACCAACTAAGTGTTTCTCATTTGTACTTGTTTTCCAATGGGACCCCCAAATATTGGAGGGACTGGGGTCCTATGTGCACCACTGTGACTTCGGCTGTGGAGGAGGGGAGACCGGCGCATCTTTCTCCATCTTTGTAAATTATGGGAAAATTGCAACAAACTATTTATTGGGTTGTACGCGGCGCACGAGAATTACACAATACAGCAAGAGTTTTAGAAGTTTTCTTTCAATACGTTTTTTTTTTTTATCCTACTGTAATAAGACAAAATCTTGAAAATTTGCTTTTATTTCTTTTCTTATTCTAGTGGGACCCAAAGTGTCATTTTTTAAGCCCGATGATGAAGTTGTAGGTAAGTAGGTGACTTCTAGTGATCAAGCCTTTCATACATCTCCTATGTAAAAATCTCCTGTGCGGACCCATGTGTCTCCATAGTTACCAACTTCAAACAAGCCCTACATGATTGGATCCTGGAGTTCTCTCTTCCCTTTTCTTTCTATCTGTGTAGCATTTAAAGGGACGGTCTAGCAAGACAAAATTAAATTGACATGTCGTCGGGCTGTAGTGAAAATATAACGTCACACTTGCCATACTTAATCCCCGCTGCTGCCCTTCAGACGATGCCCGGTCCCCCGCTGCACTCTTCTTCCGGCTCCAGTGATGATGCCCTGTCTCGCAGACCAGTTACCGGCTATTAGAAACTCGGGATCAGCCGGTGATTGGCCGCAGCCATCACATGTTCCCGTAACCGGAGGTTATCGCTGGAGGCGGAAGAAGAGTGCAGCGGGGGACTGGGCACCGTCCGAATGGCAGCTGCCGGGATCAGTGAGGGGAGTGTGACAGATACTGAGCACATTTCAATTCAGTTTTTTCTCAGCAGACCGCCCCATTAAAGGTACGGTCACACATAGCGGAATTCTGCACCAAAATCCACATTACAAAATACACCATTGGAGCAGATGCTGACGCGGATCCACCGCAAACTTCTCCTTTTCAATTGCATGGTGCAAATGTTAGTGCGAGTCCGCAGTGCAAAATATACAGCAGATAGACACCAAAGTGTGAATGTACCTTAAAGGGGAAAACCCACCTAAAATCCTACTATACCTATAAAATCACCTATAATACACGAGGACCGGCATCCCAGACCTCAGCCTCAATCACAGCGGGGCAGGTTTATAATTGAATGGCTTACACGGTTCGCATCCCATTTGTTGTGTGTTTTTAGACTCTCTTTTAACGAGTCTTCTAACGAAGGGGCGTGGCTTTGTGAAAAGGGGCGTGGACTAAATGTGCCATTTTTGGGATAAACTAAACCAAATATACAATCAGACTAGATGATCTAACCATCCATCAGATGTAACCTCCTGCAGGGTCCCTGCGACGCCTCTGAAGCAGGAGAAGGCATCTGAATTCTGGTTTAAATTTGCATTGTTTAACTATTAGATAGAATTGGTAAATCTGCCCGATACATTGAAGCAAAATGCTCCAAACTGCTTAAACAGTGCTTCCCTTAATAAGTTTGGCGCATCTTGGCCTGTCTGCACACCAGAAATTGACAATATATTTGCACCACTCTCTATGTGCCGCTCTCTGACCCAAATGATAGTAAATCAGTCGGTCCGTGGGAGGTCCCGCCGTCCTGCCCTCCCGCCACCCGTCTCACTATTGAAAGGTGTCAAACGTAAAATAGGAAAAAGTCATACATTTTCCGTAAAAAAAAAAAAAAGCGTACACCGAAATGTGCAACTCTTTAACATCACTAAAGAGACACAACTCATTTGCCACATGAGGTCATTTATACGTCAGGGGATGTTCTGTTAACGATGTGAGATGTTGGAGAACAGTCTTAGGTAGATTTCCTTTCATCCTGGGAGTTTAGTTAGAAATGGCGCAGAGTAGAACTCTTGGGTAAGGGATGAGGCATAAGTTGGTCCGGCTGCATTGTGTTGGGGGGGCCTCTATAGATACAAATGAAGTGCGCTACTATTTTGTCTTGAAGGAATCCTGCCCCTTGATTGTGAAGAGTCCGGCCTCTGTGACGTCATCTGGGTGCATGAGCATCACTTAGGTGAGTTCTCCAAACACATAATATGATTTTGCACTTCGCACTGAAGGTGTTAGAGGGGTTTTCCAGGAAAATGCTATTCATGCCGTGTCCTCAGGATAGGTGATCAGTAGTGGATCGGCTGAGATCTACCGCTCAGGACCCTGGCCAATCAGCAGCATTTACTATTTTTGTGCTAGTCTTTCACGAGACTCGGACTTGTAATGCGTGGTGTCTTACACATCGCATGGACAAGGTGTCCGTATTCTGTGCGCTGTGAGTCATATCTCGGATATAACTCTCTGTCGTCCGTGTAAGTATGGCCTTAAACAATAACTATAGTGACATGTCAAAAGGTTTGATCAATGGGGGTCCAGGTGCTGAGACCCCCACTGACCAATGAAATGAAGGGGCAGAAGCGCCCACCCAAGTGCTGTGCCACTTCGGGGTCATCTTTCCTTGTTGGCTCTTCTCTGCAGCAGAAGACAGAGACATAGACTTCCATGAACCCATCTTCAGAGTTGATAATAAACAGTGACAGCTGAAGGAGCACAGCACTCCAGTGGGCGCTTGTGCTTCTTCATTTCAGCAATAAGTGAGGGTGTCAACACCCAGACCCCACTGATCTTTTACTGGCCACTAACAGGCATCTCCTCTGGCAAGACACTTGTGTTTCTTTCATTGTGTTTTCCTTCTCATGCATTTAGAAAGCATCATACTTGCTTTGCAGGCTCTCCTACATTCAATTTTTTTAGCTGGGGGAGCATTCCCAGCATTGATCAGTTGGTCTCTTTCATGAAGGTGCACAAGCTCAGCTCTCCCTCCCATCTTCGCTATGTGAGGCTGTGTAGCATTACCACACCCACTTAATACTACACAGCTAACTCTCATCCTCTCTCTGGGTAGCTGCTTGTCCCGTTCCTCCTCACTGCTGATAAGAATAGCTTGAGCGAATTACAGCCCTTTGTAATAGTAGCTTTCTCTGCTCTCCTCCACAACTGCCTACCATTGTCATACAGTCCTCTGTAATAGCTCAGTGAATGCAGGGGAGCAGCCTAGAGGCGGAGCTGTCAGTTTACTCTGACTGATAGAATTTGTTAGGATTTCAGTCCTCCAGTCTGCAGTGCCTTGGAAAGGAATACAAGCATAGAAACAAACAATCAGTAATTTGTAATTTATTATATGTTTCTTCACTGACTTTTTTTTTCCTTTTTTTTTTTGTTTGTTTTGTTTTTTGGGGAGTAACAAGCTAATTTATATATATATATATATATATATATATTTGCTATCACTGTAAGGGCTTATTCCGACTTCCGTATATCGGCCGGGTTTTCACGCCCCGCCGATATATGCTGTCCCTCTCTGCAGGGGGAGGAGGCGGGCCAGGCTGGGAGCAGGTACTGAGCTCCCGCCCCTTCTCTGCCCTCTTGCCACTAGTTGTAATAGGAGGGGGCGGGATAGCGCTGAACTTAGCTCCGCCTCCATCTCGCCCCTCCCATTGCAAACAGTGGTGAGGGGCAGAAAGGCGGCGGGAGCTCAGTGCACTGCTCCCAGCCTGGCCCGCCTCCTCCCCCTGCAGAGAAGGACAGCGTATATCAGCTGGGTGTGAAAACCCATCCGATATACGCGCATTGGAATAAGCCCTAATTATAATTGCACTGATTCACAGAATAAAGATAACTTGTCATTTCACTGCACTGGGAACGCCCAAAAAAGGTTGGTCCAGGTTATGGGATGCCAGACGGAAGCAGGATTTCATGCTGGAGGTGCCACACAGAGCATGGACCTCGTTATTTACTGGCAGTTTCTTATCCCATTGATTGAAGTTATTCCAGAAGTGTCTATAAGTTCCACCATTTGGCAGGATCGGCAGCCGATGGCCAAACATTGGTTCACCCCACATTAGTGACTGTGGGCACCTTTCCATCCAGGTTCATGCCCGCCGGATTGGTTTCCATGCCTCACTATCTCACACCTATGCCGTCTGTTCTTTCCCAGTTCATAAACCAGATAAGGTGAGCTGGGTCGAGGCGGCGGGAACAATCCGGGATGGATTATGCGTCTACACGGCACTGCACAGTCTGGCGGACCTGGCCCCCGGGAAGTTTGTGCTGGTGCCGGATGGGGCGAGTGTAAGTGTTACTCTGCTACTGAGGAAAGGGACATCATGTATACGAGTCATGTGGGTGTTGTGTATGCTGCTCTACATTACTGTATGCTGGATACAAAGACGGACCGCTTCTTAGTTTTATGGAATTCTGGGAACGTTCAGGATAACTTACAGAGTGTGACAACTAGGAGGCTCCACAGGGGGGCAGCCTCGAGGCATCTATCATAGCATAGCTGGGCAGATTGACCCTCGGAGCCGTAGCAGAGCTGTGACTACCTCTGTGGCAGCAGGGATGGATTGCTTTCACCATCTTTTCAGAAGCTGTTATAAATGAGGCTTCCTTCCCTTCGCAGGAGATAAAACCCGCAAACGGAAGCATTCACCGTCATTTGGGCTCACTTTGTTGTCCCTTTGACAAGGATTCCGTTTGTTTCCCTCTGCAGGCTTCAGCTCTGATTTTCAGTTCTCTTTGAAATACTGAAACAATAGAAGAATCCTGAGCAGTGTAGCTGTGAATAAATGACTCGCCTTCGTTCGAACAGCACATCTGTGTGAGCCTCTGTGTTTCCATAGACGGCTTTGGGCAGCTTGAGTCGTCATCTTCCTTCATTTCCTGTTCTCCTTCATACTATTGCTTTTACTAGGAATGGGCTCCACAGGACAATAGGCAGACAGAATATGTAATAGGAAGGGAGCCCCCTAGTGGTGGCACCTTAGAGGGTTTTTTTCAGCACAGAAATGTCATATTTGATAAATAGTGATTTGCATGTTTTGCTGGTGATCGCACTCCGCTGACCATTTATTACAACTCCTAGCCACGCCCACTTTCTAGACCTTTTTTTTTTGGTAGTGGTAAAAGCTTTCTAATGCTACATTTACACGGGCCAACCGTTCTCTAACAGCGGTGACGTCACCCACTCGCGCAGTCGTCCCGTGTAAATGTAGCATTAGAGAGTTTACGCAGGTAGATCCCCGCTGGCTCCTCGCTCAGCGCTCCGCCTTCTATGTAGCGCTGGAAGCGTTTACACGCAGCGAGATGTCAGCCATGATTTGTATGCTGGTTGAGAGAATAGGAAACAAACCGTAAGTGATATTTTGCATTTAGACGTGACGATTAGATCGCATTTTCTTTCGTTTGAA
Source organism: Eleutherodactylus coqui (assembly GCF_035609145.1). NCBI lineage: Eukaryota > Metazoa > Chordata > Amphibia > Anura > Eleutherodactylidae > Eleutherodactylus > Eleutherodactylus coqui. The sequence goes on from NC_089840.1 coordinate 7,625,480, forward strand.
CGACTTTCCTAATCGCCTCGTGTAAATGGCGCTGCGCACGTCCGGCTCCAGTTCTAAGCGCATCACAGTTTTGTAAATCTGCATATCTGCATTAGTGTCATTCTTCGTTTTCTCTCCAGCCGCTCGGCGTTCTGGCTATTCAGCTGTCCCACCACAGAGGAGCCGCCGTCATCGCCACGGCGCACAGCGAGGAGGACAAGCAGTACCTGGAGAAGCTGCGGCCCCCCGTAGGTGAGGTCGGCCGGCAGCTCATGTCTTGCTTGTCTTTGCTCTCTTATTACTAAGGAGCAGGAGAGCCCGTCGTGCGGCGAGCGTCGCGCGTTCACATAAATGCTGGTGGGGATTCTTGTGGCAATGTCTGCCGGATGATGATCCTCCCCGAACACGAGCGGCGGCCCCTCCTGCGTGCTCCTGCGCCGCTCTCATGGGGGGCTCTTAGAATTTTTATACAGTTATTTACAAATCTGTCATCAACATGGAAACGTTTCTTCGTACAGATTTAGGTCTCATTTATCAAAACTGTCTAAAAGACAAATTGGTTGTCGCCCATAGCAACCAATCAGAGCGCAGCTTTCATTTTACCACAGCAGCGTGTATTAACCCCTCAGTGACGGAGCACTTTTGCTTTTTTCCTCCTCCCTTTTAAAAAATCCTAGCTCCTTTATTTATCCATCGCCGTCGCTGTATGAGGGCTTGGTGTTTGTGGGATGAGTTGTATTTTTTAATGGTGCCATTTAATGTACCATATAATGGACTGAAAAACCTTTTAAAAATTCTAAGTGGAGAGAAATAGAAAAAAAAACAACATTCCGCCATCTTTCGGTGCGTCCTGTTTCTACCACGCACAAACTGCAACTAAAATGATCCGATAACGTTATTCTATGGGTCGGTACAATTACTGCGATACCAAACTTATATAGTTTTTTGGGGTTTTTTTGCTCTACGACTTGTATTTTTTTTTAAGATATTTAATTTTTTAAATTATTTTCTGTGTCCATTTTCTGCGCACAATAACTTTTTTTCATTTTTCTGTCAACATAATTGAGTGTGGGCTCATTTTTTGCGGGATGTCCTGTCGTTTCCGTTGGTACCATTGTTCCATACAATTGACTTTTTGATCGCTTTTTATTACGTTCTTTCTCGGAGACAGGGTGACCAAAAAAGTGCATTTCTGCCGTTCTTTATTTTTTTGTGACGGGGATCCGGCAGATGTGTGGTTTTTTATACACCCCTCTCCCCCCCCCCCCCCCCCTTCATTAACTTTTTTATTAAATCTTCTTTTTTACTTTACACTTTTGTTAAGTTCCCAAAGGGGAGTTAAACTTCTGATGATTTGACTGCTTGTACTGTAATACTTCAGTATTGCATCGTGTAGTGATCTTTTATGTTGCCTCGGTGGGCCTTGATAGGTATTTATGTGTGACAACCCTGCTGGTCCGTTCGCACCCTCTGATCTTGCTGCATGTGTAATACTGCACGATGAGTAGCGGCCGCAATACGTGAATGTGGCGTCTTGTTTGCAGCTCGTGTTATTGATGTGTCTAAAGGCAACGTGAATCTCACAGAGAAAGGCATCGAAGAGACCGGCGGCCTCGGGTTCGACATCATTGTTGATGCTGGAGGTCAGTGATGGACAACTTAAAACTTCATTAGTAATCCCTAAAATTGATTTAGTTTTTTTCCCTTGTTTTCTTCTGGTTTTAGCAAATAAATATTGTGGCAGATTTATGAATACAGTTTACATTACACCGATAGTCTTAGGCCGGGGGAGCAGTGCATACATTAATATCAATGAGTCGCATCGGACTCCTCTCTGCTCCCGCTGCAAACTTTGAAATGTAAATTTTCTGAAACGGCTGAAAGCAATGTCTGTCACTGTACTTTACTCGCTGCAGCCCGGGCACCATTAGTGACTTGCCAAAGTCCCTTTAATGAAAATAATAGAGTACCAGTATCGCAACTAAAGGGCCAAGGGGCCCCAACCATAGTGGGGAGTTTGAGGTATCCAGATTTCACTGGTAATATTTTATCCTGCTCCGCCAATGCAATGAAAACTCATTGCCTCATTCGCATAGTGATAACTAATCATGGGTCAGGAGATCTCAGCAGCATCTGCTTAATATCATGGCAAGTGTACTTGTGGAATAGAAGCTGCTTGGTGAACCTTCGTCTTCTTCTCCCAGTGATCCTGTATAACACGGAGGACTCCGTCACCAAGCCGACGCTTCTGCCGCACAAACATGAAATCATCTCGCTCCTCTCTGTGGGCGGCCGCTGGGTGACCAGAGAGCAACATCTTCAGGTGACAATTCTTTCACTTTATCAAGAGGGAAGGCGCAGAGCCAGAAGGTTTCCTGTTATGGGTTCGCTCACAAGCTGCAGATTCTGATGTGGATCCATAGCAAACTTTACCCTTTCGAATGAAGGTGTGACTTCTGCTGCAGATCCGGACTAACGGGGCAGTTTTTGGCGCAGATATTCCGCTACGTTGGGTCCTGATTCAGTAGGATCAGCCAGTAACCTTCACTACTCAGAGAGATCACATAGTTTATGTAAGGGCCGCTATATAGACAGCGATGAATGAATAGATCATAGTCGGAATGTGCAGCTTCTGGGCCCCCATACTAATCTGTACAGGACCCCCCACCTACCATGTGCCATTTATAATACTGTGACCTTGTGTCCCACGGGCAGGAGGGTCTGGATGTACCTGCTACCTCTACATTCCCTATAGCTACACCTTGGATGGATGCATGGGCGTAACTATAGGGGATGCGGTTGTTCCCGGCCCAGGACCCCTAGGGGCCCCATAAGACCTCTCTTTCTCCATATAGTAAGCCTAGAAGTATGAATAAAGCATTATAGTTGGGGGCCCCGTTACTGATTTTGCATTAGAGCCCAGGAGATTCAAGTTACGCCCCTGGATGGATGGAAGGATTGATGGATGTGAATCGATAGACATGAGATTCTGAACAGCAGTGATGAGTATTATGTTTATATGCCAGTGTTGTCGCATGCAAAAGTCAGTTTTAGCATATACACCAAAATAGGGATTTTGTGAAGATTTACACCGGGCCCTTAAAAAAAGTGGGTGGGGCCTAGTGCCAGGGGGCGTGGCTGCATACCCCCCATCAGATTTACAATCATTTCTGACAAAACCTGGCGTAAATTATAGCTGAAACCTACAGCAAACTTATAGAATTGTGTCGGGCGCACGGAGCCGGTGACACGTGACAAATACATGTAGAGGTGTGCAACTCTTAAAGGGGATGGGCCATTAAAGACTTATCACTGCTGAAACCCTCACCAATCCTGAGAACAGGGGTCCCGTGTCCCCCCTTCCTCCTCACTGTGTCCCCTGCATTGAAGAGATTGATTTGAGCGGCAGTCACACATGCGCCGCTCCATTCATCTTCAGCGGGACCTCCGGAGATGGCGCAGGGTTTGTACTTGGATATTTCCGTCAGCCCAATTGAAATGAATTGAGTGGCGCTCTGCATTGTGTGAGTCTGCCCGTCATTGCAGGTAGTGTGGTGAGCCCACAGCGATGGGAGGAACACATGGCACGCCTGTTCCTTGGATCGGTGAGACCCCACCCCACTGTGGATAGGCGATCTAAGTCCATTTTCGTGCAACCCCTTTCATACATTTACTTAGACCGCCATACAAACCACTTCTAGTACTTGTCGACAGAGGAGTACCAAGATGCCACCAATTGGGGACTCTGGCTGTGCTGATTGGTTTATGAAGGTGGTGAGGCACAATTGAAAGTCAATGTAGATTGGTACCGCGTATTACACCCCCAAACCCCGTGTGCGTTCTATGCGGTAGCATCCGCTCATGTGGGAGGGCCCTAAGTAAACGTACCCCAGTATGTTCTGACATGGTTGTATAGAAGCAACACAATCTGCGCCTACCTTACAAGCCCCTCCGCCACGAGAGGGAAGCGGTATCACACGGGGCGCGCCCCACTGATACACGTTGGACATCCGGGAATTCTATTACATCATCAGAACTGTGACTATTAAATATTTGGTTTTTGTTTCCATTCGGTTGCAGCTGGACCCGCCGGACAGCAATATTCTCTTCCTTAAGGGGGCGTCACTCTCTTATCTCAATGAGGAAACCTGGAACCTGTCAAGCTCTCAGCAAGGAAAGTATCTTCATATCCTTTTACTTCCACATCCGGATGAGGATTCTTCTGAAACAAGTGTAATAAGTGACAGACGGCACAGAGGGAGAGGCAGCGAGACGTGAGAGGCAGCAGGCGAGGGTGAGCGTAGTTTAAAGAGAACCTAACAGCCTCGTGTGGCGAAAAGTTTTAGGGCAGCAGAAATGCTCTCGCTCGCGACCTGAAGGTTGCAGGTTAATCCCTGTGTGGTTCAGGTAGTCGGCTCAAGGTTCACTCAGCCTTCCATCCTTCTGAGGTCGGTAAAATGAGCACCCAGCTTGCTGGGGGTAAAAAGATGAATGGGAAAGGCAATGGCAAACCACCCCACAAAAAAAAACAATTTGCCTAGAAAATGTCGCAATGTGACATTACCCAAGGAGTCAGTCATGACTTGGTGCTTGCACCAGGGAACTTTACCTTTAAGTTTTCTAAAATGCTCAGCCACTCATTTACTGCTGTTTGCACCCTCTTTTGTGTCTAAGTTACACATGGTCTTCCTTATTTTTATGTTGCCCTGCTGTTTGCAAGCCACTTTCAGGGAAGGGGCGTGTAACAAGTCTAGCATTTTGCCAGTAGTTCACTGCCCTGACTTCCTTGCCCTTACATCCTATGTTACATTGTACCTGTGGTGTAATCAGCAAGGGGACAGTATCTGAATGCTCGTCTCTCTGCTTTTGCAGGATGATTCAGGCATTCTGGCCAAGTGCTGAGGAAACCCAATATAATGTGTGTGTACACACACACAAACCCGCATACCTCAGGAGAAGCCTAGACCATGGTGATCGTTATCACAGTGTCTGCAGATCTGTCAGTCTGCAGCCTCTGAGTATAGGGAGAGGGGGGCGGTGAAAATAGTTCCTCCCACATTGCTGAGGAAATGTCCCTTTTGTCCTTGTTACTACAGAGGTTGTGTACCTAACAAGAAGCTGAAAGGGAGCCCCCTAGTGGCAGCCACTTCATATGTAATTTACAGCAGCAAAGGAACAACATTTTAGGTGCAAGTATATTACAGAAATGATGCGACACAAGCGGGTAGAGGAGCAGAAGTTCTATGAAAAGTTATCCCAAAGTGATGCAAGGCAGTTCTGAGATAAAAACAATTTGCATGTTGGCGAGCGCGATATCGGGCAGGGGTTTACAGCCTGATACCACCCTCGCTCCTGTGAAGCTAGCCTTAGTGCCCCCATCCAGAGCTGGAATCCTGCTCACCGCTAAGCTGAACTCAATGCGCACATGACCCGCCACCAGCTGCTTTGGGGTTTGGTGCGGTGTTGGACGGGGCTCCAGCACTGGGCTGGGGGACACTATTAAGAGGGGAGTATAGACTTATTTCAGATGCAGTAGCCAGGTAGAGGAGTGGAGCTGCAGCATCTCTGCTCCTTAACTCCCCTGCATCGTGCATGTGGAAGTCTAATGGCCCAAGCCTTCTCCACCTTGTTATCTGCCGTCGGGAGTTGCAGGATTCAGGACACCTTCATGCACATTAGATGGTCAACCAGTCCAGCCGCCACATTATGGCCCTCTAATTTGGGCTAGGCTGTAATACCAGACACACTCTGTGCCTATTGTGGCTTTGAGATGTCTGTCCTGTGACATACCTGCAGTACATGGAGGTGGAGGGGGTACTGCGGCGCCTAGGCTGCAGTACATGGGGGTGGAGGGGGTACTGCGGCGCCTAGGCTGCAGTACATGGAGGTGGAGGGGGGTACTGCGGCGCCACGGCTGCAGTACATGGAGGTGGAAGGGGGGTACTGCGGCGCCACGGCTGCAGTACATGGAGGTGGAGGGGGTACTGCGGCGCCACGGCTGCAGTACATGGGGGTGGAGGGGGGTACTGCGGCGCCTAGGCTGCAGTACATGGGGGTGGAGGGGGGTACTGCGGCGCCTAGGCTGCAGTACATGGAGGTGGAGGGGGGTACTGCGGCGCAGAGGCTGCAGTACATGGGGGTGGAGGGGGGTACTGCGGCGCCTAGGCTGCAGTACATGGGGGTGGAGGGGGTACTGCGGCGCCACGGCTGCAGTACATGGAGGTGGAGGGGGGTACTGCGGCGCCACGGCTGCAGTACATGGAGGTGGAGGGGGGTACTGCGGCGCCACGGCTGCAGTACATGGAGGGTGGAGGGGGGTACTGCGGCGCCACGGCTGCAGTACATGGAGGTGGAGGGGGGTACTGCGGCGCCTAGGCTGCAGTACATGGAGGTGGAAGGGGGTACTGCGGCGCCTAGGCTGCAGTACATGGGGGTGGAGGGGGGTACTGCGGCGCCTAGGCTGCAGTACATGGAGGTGGAGGGGGTACTGCGGCGCAGAGGCTGCAGTACATGGGGGTGGAGGGGGTACTGCGGCGCCTAGGCTGCAGTACATGGGGGTGGAGGGGGGTACTGCGGCGCCTAGGCTGCAGTACATGGAGGTGGAGGGGGTACTGCGGCGCCACGGCTGCAGTACATGGAGGTGGAGGGGGTACTGCGGCGCCACGGCTGCAGTACATGGAGGTGGAGGGGGTACTGCGGCGCCTAGGCTGCAGTACATGGAGGTGGAAGGGGGGTACTGCGGCGCCTAGGCTGCAGTACATGGGGGTGGAGGGGGGTACTGCGGCGCCTAGGCTGCAGTACATGGGGGTGGAGGGGGTACTGCGGCGCAGAGGCTACAATACATGGGGGTGGAGGGGGGTACTGCGACGCAGAGGCTGCAGTACATGGGGGTGGAGGGGGGTACTGCGGCGCAGAGGCTGCAGTACATGGGGGTGGAGGGGGGTACTGCGGCGCAGAGGCTGCAGTACATGGGGGGTGGAGGGGGGTACTGTGGCGCCTAGGCTGCAGTACATGGGGGGTGGAGGGGGTACTGCGGCGCAGAGGCTGCAGTACATGGGGGTGGAGGGGGGTACTGCGACGCAGAGGCTGCAGTACATGGGGGTGGAGGGGGTACTGCGGTGCAGAGGCTGCAATGCATGGGGGTGGAAGGGGTACTGCGGCGCCTAGGCTGCAGTACATGGAGGTGGAGGGGGGTACTGCGGCGCAGAGGCTGCAGTACATGGGGGGTGGAGGGGGGTACTGCGGCGCAGAGGCTGCAGTACATGGGGGTGGAGGGGGGTACTGCGGCGCAGGGGCTGCAGTACATGGGGGTGGAGGGGGGTACTGCGGCGCAGAGGCTGCAGTACATGGGGGTGGAGGGGGGTACTGCGGCGCAGAGGCTGCAGTACATGGGGGTGGAGGGGAGGTACTGCGGCGCAGAGGCTGCAGTACATGGGGGTGGAGGGGGGTACTGCGGCGCAGGGGCTGCAGTACATGGGGGTGGAGGGGGGTACTGCGGCGTAGGGGCTGCAGTACATGGGGTTGGAGGGGGTACTGCGGCGCAGGGGCTGCAGTACGTGGGGGTGGAGGGGGGTACTGCGGCGTAGGGGCTGCAGTACGTGGGGGTGGAGGGGGGTACTGCGGCGCAGGGGCTGCAGTACGTGGGGGTGGAGGGGGGTACTGCTGCGCAGGGGCTGCAGTACGTGGAGGTGGAGGGGGGTACTGCGGCGCAGAGGCTGCAATACATGGGGGTGGAGGGGGGTACTGCGACGCAGAGGCTGCAGTACATGGGGGTGGAGGGGGGTACTGCGGCGCAGAGGCTGCAGTACATGGGGGTGGAGGGGGGTACTGCGGCGCAGAGGCTGCAGTACATGGGGGTGGAGGGGGGTACTGCGGCGCAGAGGCTGCAGTACATGGGGGTGGAGGGGGGTACTGCGGCGCAGAGGCTGCAGTACATGGGGGTGGAGGGGGTACTGTGGCGCCTAGGCTGCAGTACATGGGGGTGGAGGGGGGTACTGCGGTGCAGAGGCTGCAGTACATGGGGGTGGAGGGGGTACTGCGGCGCAGAGGCTGCAGTACATGGGGGTGGAGGGGGTACTGTGGCGTCTAGGCTGCAATACATGGGGGTGGAGGGGGTACTGTGACGCAGAGGCTGCAGTACATGGGGGTGGAGGGGGGTACTGCGACGCAGAGGCTGCAGTACATGGGGGTGGAGGGGGTACTGCGACGCAGAGGCTGCAGTACATGGGGGTGGAGGGGGGTACTGCGGTGCAGAGGCTGCAATGCATGGGGGTGGAAGGGGTACTGCGGCGCCTAGGCTGCAGTACATGGAGGTGGAGGGGGGTACTGCGGCGCAGAGGCTGCAGTACATGGGGGTGGAGGGGGGTACTGCGGCGCAGAGGCTGCAGTACATGGGGGTGGAGGGGGGTACTGCGACGCAGAGGCTGCAGTACATGGGGGTGGAGGGGGGTACTGCGGTGCAGAGGCTGCAATGCATGGGGGTGGAAGGGGTACTGCGGCGCCTAGGCTGCAGTACATGGAGGTGGAGGGGGTACTGCGGCGCAGAGGCTGCAGTACATGGGGGTGGAGGGGGGTACTGCGGCGCAGAGGCTGCAGTACATGGGGGTGGAGGGGGGTACTGCGGCGCAGGGGCTGCAGTACATGGGGGTGGAGGGGGGTACTGCGGCGCAGAGGCTGCAGTACATGGGGGTGGAGGGGGGTACTGCGGCGCAGAGGCTGCAGTACATGGGGGGTGGAGGGGGGTACTGCGGCGCAGAGGCTGCAGTACATGGGGGTGGAGGGGGTACTGCGGCGCAGGGGCTGCAGTACATGGGGGTGGAGGGGGGTACTGCGGCGTAGGGGCTGCAGTACGTGGGGTTGGAGGGGGGTACTGCGGCGCAGGGGCTGCAGTACGTGGGGGTGGAGGGGGGTACTGCGGCGTAGGGGCTGCAGTACGTGGGGGTGGAGGGGGGTACTGCGGCGCAGGGGCTGCAGTACGTGGGGGTGGAGGGGGGTACTGCTGCGCAGGGGCTGCAGTACGTGGAGGTGGAGGGGGGTACTGCGGCGCAGAGGCTGCAATACATGGGGGTGGAGGGGGTACTGCGACGCAGAGGCTGCAGTACATGGGGGTGGAGGGGGGTACTGCGGCGCAGAGGCTGCAGTACATGGGGGTGGAGGGGGTACTGCGGCGCAGAGGCTGCAGTACATGGGGGTGGAGGGGGGTACTGCGGCGCAGAGGCTGCAGTACATGGGGGTGGAGGGGGTACTGTGGCGCCTAGGCTGCAGTACATGGGGGTGGAGGGGGGTACTGCGGTGCAGAGGCTGCAGTACATGGGGGGTGGAGGGGGGTACTGCGGCGCAGAGGCTGCAGTACATGGGGGTGGAGGGGGTACTGTGGCGTCTAGGCTGCAATACATGGGGGTGGAGGGGGGTACTGTGACGCAGAGGCTGCAGTACATGGGGGTGGAGGGGGGTACTGCGACGCAGAGGCTGCAGTACATGGGGGTGGAGGGGGTACTGCGGCGCAGAGGCTGCAGTACATGGGGGTGGAGGGGGGTACTGCGGCGCAGAGGCTGCAGTACATGGGGGTGGAGGGGGGTACTGCGGCGCAGAGGCTGCAGTACATGGGGGTGGAGGGGGTACTGCGGCGCAGAGGCTGCAGTACATGGGGGGTGGAGGGGGGTACTGCGACGCAGAGGCTGCAGTACATGGGGGTGGAGGGGGGTACTGCGGCGCAGAGGCTGCAGTACATGGGGGTGGAGGGGGTACTGCGGCGCAGAGGCTGCAGTACATGGGGGTGGAGGAGGGTACTGCGGCGCAGAGGCTGCAGTACATGGGGGTGGAGGGGGTACTGTGGCGCCTAGGCTGCAGTACATGGGGGTGGAGGGGGGTACTGTGGCGCCTAGGCTGCAGTACATGGGGGTGGAGGGGGGTACTGCTGTGCAGAGGCTGCAGTACATGGGGGTGGAGGGGGGTACTGCGGCGCAGAGGCTGCAGTACATGGGGGTGGAGGGGGTACTGCGGCGCAGAGGCTGCAGTACATGGGGGTGGAGGGGGTACTGTGGCGCCTAGGCTGCAGTACATGGGGGTGGAGGGGGGTACTGCGGTGCAGAGGCTGCAGTACATGGTGATAGAGGGGGTACTGCGGTGTAGAGGCATTCAGAAAGCTGGTAAGGTTGGCCGATGACTCCTGTCTGCGCTGCAATGGGTGCCATCAGCCGATGTGTTTATACCCACTTGACCATCCAGTCCTTTTCCAGTAACTATAGATACTTGTATAGAATGAAGTCCGTGTAGTTGGACCCTGCATGGAGGTACGACCGACGAGCTCCGTTATCTCTGGACACAACTGAATACGTCCTTATCTATATTCTCACATATCCTGAAGGACGTCATGGACAAACTGGGCGGCGGAATATTCAGGTGAGACCATGCAGGATAATGTCTGCTTACCATGTGGACCCAAGTGCAGCAAACACTAAGATCGAGTGCAATACTGGTCAGTTACATTGGATCCACTGCCTGTTGTCCGTCTGTGTGGAGTTCTCTGCAGAACGCGACGGGTGCCATGTTTGAGGGTTTTTTGGTAACTCTATAATGACTTCCAGCAGAAGAGATCGGCCTGGGCTATACGGTGACAATAGCTGTTAGTAGCCATGCTGGAACTCTCAGCAGTAGCACAGCAATGCGTCTGATACTGCCAAGGAAAAGGCAAGTTGACAGCGAGAGGAGTTACAACTAGCAAACTAGCATAGGCCAGCAATGGTGTATCAGTGGGGGGTCTGATGCCTAGGATCCCCACTGATCAGTTATTCTCAGGGTCAGTGTGCTCATGCAGAAAGCGAACAGCTCCATTCCCACTATGGTGGCCAGGTTTGGTATTACAGGCACTTTCTGCAGAAATGCATCAGCCCAATGAATAGCTGATCAGTGGGGATCCTAGGTGACAGAACCCAGCTGATCTACTATTGATGGCTTATCCTAGGGATAGGTTTACAACTGAACAACCCCTTTATGTTTTGGTGTCCAGTGTCAGTATTGCCTCTGCTTTCCTTCTTTCATTCAGAAAGCTGCATGGGGATGTTAACTTGGATGTGAACATGAGGTTTAATACGTGAGGCAGAGACGTCCTTGGCCAACATTCCACAAGGTTTCCATCCCTATCAGCGTTTTTGTAGCTGGAGATAAGCGCCACGTTCTGTCTACTAACACCACTGTTGAGGATGGAGACCGAAGAGCTCTCCGACCGGCCTACTGAACCCTCTGGCTTCCTCTCGGGAACGTGCAGGGTTCTGCAAAGAGCGAAAGCCAAGATGGAGCCAGTGCTGTAGACAAAACGCAACGTGAAAGAAGCCTTAGAGCGCCACTAGTAGCATGCCTACCACAGAGCTGGACATGCAGCTGCTATGGGGCCAGCCCCGAACTGCTTGCAGCTACCTGCAGTCTCCACATGGTGGCGCACAGTGCATACAGATTTATACATTTTCCTATTAATTAAAGCAACCCTCTAGTATCGGAACAAAATTTGGTCCCAGGACCAGAGGGGGCAGGAGGTGTAGTTCCTGCAGTACTGCTCTGCTCCCCCTCCAATCTGTCCATTTCCTATTTTCAGCTGTCAAAGGTGGCTGCAACAATTTTCTCACTACCTAATGTGCACCGCTGACTGATTGGCCAGTACGGATCATGAAGTTTGCCCCAAAGCCAGAGGGTCGCTTTAAATACTAGCTTCAAAAATCCATGTGCCGTTAGCTCCCCCTAGTGGTAGCTACATTCAGCCCAAATTTATCAAGTCAGAAAAACTATCCCCTATATAACTATATCATGAATCTAAGGCCGTGCAAATGACACAAGACTTGTGTGTTGCAAGACGCACGAATATCTTATCTTTGGCCGTTCCTTTGGAATATATTACCCATTGTTTTTAATGGAGCCAGAAAATGAGTAACAGTGTGTGATGGGCGCAGCAAGATTCCCCATTGAAAACTATGGGAAACATCTGCCAATCAGCTGCAGCGGAGGATCGCAACTGCAATGAAGTGATGGGAAGCGTTTTTGACACAAACGCCTTGCATCCACGGGGAAATCGCATGAGCGCGATATCTAGTCACGTTTCATGGCTCGATGTTATGCAGCCTGCGGGTGCATTCACGCAAGACAGGTTTGTCCGTTGCAAGATGCGCAAAACTCAGCCTGTTTTCAATGAGTTTATTCACATGTGCGATTTTTCTCTCGCGGAGATGCTGTGAAAAAGCGAAATCACAGCAAGTCCCCAGAAATCTCGGCAGCTGGTATTGCACTTTCACGTACATGTGACTTTCATAGAATTGTGATGGGATTTTTGATTTCTCATATTGAAAATACATGTGATGTTCACACGCATGAAAATTCAATGTTCAGTGATGGAATGCTGTCACAAATCGCAATTTTATGAGTACAATATCTGCCCGGGTGTTTTTGGATCGATCTTGCGCTCGCCTGTGTGAATGCACCCCGATGAACACAGAACTTTAGACCTACAAACAGAATGGTGGATATTCACTTTCACGGATGGTAAGTTTGGCCGACCACTCTAGGAAGTGAGGCTCACCCAGTTTTGCTGTTGCACCAACTACTATTGGGGCTGTTTGTGCGGCCCGACAGGGTATGTGCTGTCTGTATTGCAGTACGACTATTTGCTCTCTCTTATTTAGGCCCTATCTGGATGAGCCGGTGCCGATGTACGAGGCTAAAGTCTTCATGGAAATGGTCCAGAAGACAGAAGTAAAGAAGCGGCTGGTTGTTCAGCTGTGAGGAAGCTGAAGATCTCCGAGGTTGGAGGGGACATAAGCCGATCCCAGTGGATAATATCGTGACATGTTGTGATAAAGAGACCATGTAATAAAATAACCCCCGGTATGACCGCACCGCTCTTCATTCTCCACTAGTAAATGGATTTCTGGAGCTCATTTAGTTATTTATTTTTTGCCCAATTCTTCCAGACCTTCCCATCTCTAGGGAGACCCGCCATCATAGTGCAGAGAGCGCCATAGACATGGAAACAGTTTGGGGCTCATTCACACGGGCGGATGCAGCGTCAGTCAGTGAAATGTGCCGGACCGAAACCGCGTATTCACTGATTACAAATATAATGATTACTTTCTGGTAAAATAAGCCTGAGGCCGGCTGCAGACGAGCGGGTTGGATTCCGCATGTGGGAGTCTGCAGAAGAATCTGGCCCTGCCAGCAGCCAGCGTCCGCGAGAACCTGTCATGTTTCTTCTTTCTCTGCACTGCGGATGGCTGCGGCGAGCCGCTGTCGGACACGCGCAGTATAGATTTTTTTTTAGGTTTATTTTTCCCACGCCATCGCTAGACCCTGACGTGGAATCCTCGACCTTTCCGCAATGTCAATTGGGTAAAGGCTGCAGGTCGGACGGCTTCCATTACAGAATCTCCACTAAGATAAAACATTCTGAATTTTTTTTCCTTCGCCAGCAGAAATCGCAATTCGATTCTGCAGGAAGAAGTGCTTTTCAATAGCCTATAACGAACGGAATTCGCTGTGGATCCTGCAATGCAAATCAGTTTGTGTGCAGCCGGCCGAAGGAGGCCAAGAGATCTAGGACAAACAATGCGGAAGGCAGGCCCTGATGGGAGGCGGTGAAACAAATAGTATCGTTCATGACTCCAGATGTAATTAGTTGAGCTGGAGACTCCGACATATACAGGCGATCTGCAATCCAACATCCATCCCTGCAGGAATTCTGACTAATCTTAGAAAAAAAATCATTTTGAGCCTTTATAGTTAGTCCAAAATAAAGGGGGGGTTTACTCCAAAAATGTTACTTGATGCGTTTCTCTAGCCAGTAAGGGCCGGGTCATCAGGTGTTACGATTGTGTGGGCAAAAACAAGAACGGAGCCCACACGATTGTGACCAAATGAGAGAGATGCAGAACTGCTTCAGACAAACTAGCCCTGTGCTACCAGGGCAAGGACATCGCCCCAATAAAAGGGCAGCCCAGCGGTCTTTGGAACTGGGCCCTAGCTGATCCTAGGAACCACGCCACAGAAGACAAACTTATGCCACATAACAGGGACAGAACAAAAGGATAAGCAGAACAGAGAATGCAGCCGAAATACAAACACTAGTAACAGATGATAAGCTGAATATAAATACCAGGTATTAGTTGATATTTTGCACAAAACATGGAAGCTAGCGGGCCAACTTCACGGCACCTGGTTATACTGCTAGTCCCTACACTAACCAGGAGTACAGCAGAACCAAACACAGTTCACACAGCAAGCTGCAACAGGACAGGACACAGATAACAGGTCATACAGCAAGCAGACACAAAGCTGACAGAAAGTAAACAGACATGAACCAGCAAGACACAGATCACACCACAAGCTGCAACAGACCAGGATACATGACTGCTCACTCTGGAACCCAGATACGGACAGAAGCAGGGTTTATATGTGAGCACAGACCCACGGGATTGGCTAGCAGATCGCCATAACCAGCTAGCTCAGTTAACCCTCAACCACCTGTGGAGCTGTGCTGCTAGAAACAATAGTACTACAGGTCTCAGCAGCACACCTAACTTCAGGAGTAAGAGGATTAACTCTGGAAATCAATACCCAAGGGAAATATATATATATATATATATATATATATATATATATATGTATACAGCGGTTGTGAATAGACAGACCGCTGTAATTAGAGACCAAAATAGCCACAAACAAAAGGCTAAAGGTCTGAGAAATAACACCAAACCGATACAACAGCGTAAACCGCCTGACGAATAGCTGGTAGTGACTACAATGTTGCTTCTAGTAACGGCTGTCCAACTCGCTCTACAATCCTACTACAGCCGGCAGCCCTGATATCCGGTAGAGCAGTACAGCCGATGAACCGTCTGCAGCGCCGGCCTCCTGCACAGACAAGAGTGCTCAGTTAGGTCAGAGAGGCAGGATAGATAAAACACAGTATAAGCCGTCAGCCCTGATGGTGGACTGCCGACAGCTGGTGTGAGCCTCAGGTAGAGACGTGTGTCCCTTGATTTAAATAGCCCTTTAGTCAACGCCCTCAGCAGGGAGCTTGGCTGGAAAGGCCAATCGACACTAACAGAACACCAAGGAAGGCGGATGGGTGAAGAAGCATCATCACCTCGTCAGAAAACCCTGGCGCATGTGCGGAAGGGCTGGTGGAAAGAAGCCAAGAGACTGGAGCGAGCATCATGGGAGAGAACACACGCACATGCGCACTACCCGAAACACGGCTCCAGGGGGCTCCTACCAAAGGTGAAGTATAAACAGCCAAAGTGCCTCCCTGGCGAGTACAAGATTAGTAATACCGAACCAATAGATGTTCATCTACCCAATACTAGCATCAGAGAGAAAAACTAGTCAGCGGAGTGGAAATCAGACTACTAATGACCACTTGGCCGTGAGTATGTATGTTTGTGTGTGAGTGCTTCTCATGCTCCGCCCCCTGGTAACGTCATCGCAGGTCCTACAGTATATATAAAACACAGAGCCTGACTAACAGAAGAATAACACAATTAGGACTCTTGGAAGGAGAGGACAGAAATAACAAAATGAGAATATAACTAAACCGTTATTATCAGACACAACTCAGCGGCCCAGACAGAAGACACCGACCTACCACCACCACAGAGATCTGGTGGGCTGAAGGACCTGTGCTGATTTCACTGTTGTGGGATTATTCACTGGTAAAGAGCCAACAATGCAGTACCTGATAAGGTGCAGAGCCGGCACAATCTGCATTGTATCGGAACCCTAGACCCCAATAAAATGCAATAAACCAGACTATAGACAGGAGGAGCTAATTATTCAGTGCAGACTTATATGTAGCCGCCCACTAAACCAGCCCAGATTGGGGAGGAGCGACTGTAGACGAACCTAGTCTGCAGTGTGAACGATACCGAAGAAGCCAGCCAATAGATGAGTGCGTCCCACCATACAGGATTACAGCTCACACTGACATAGCAAACTGCATAAAGGAAATACTGATACACACTAGTAAGATGTGGGTGTTGGTTCTGCATTTTGGCCAAGATGCATAAGCTGATTGTTCCGGCTCTGCACCCTATCAGGTACTGCATTGTTGGATGTTTTCTAGTGCATAATGCTTTTGTTTTCCCTCTCACCTCTGTGATGTCACTGCTGTGGGAGGAGCCATGCTGGAGTTTAGCAGAAAGTATTGGATAAGCTGACGGAAACTACCAGGACCTGTGATGATGTCACCTGTGTAGGTGGAGTCAGGGATCACATGACCTGGGTCTGATCATTGTATCCAGGAGCTGTGTGGGAATCAGGATGGATGTAGTAGAGCTGTGTGTGTAATGTGTATAGTCAGCATGGATGTATGTAATGAGTTACATTCGTGCGGGCAAATAAGCATCGGACCCACACGAACGTGACCAATGATAAGGACTGCCAACAGGAGCCAAACACTCACCTCGCATACCAGCACACATAACAGATGCAACTGCTGTAATAAATACGAGGGATTAGTTGGTGAATTGGCCAAGTCACTTAAGCCGTGAGCCCAACGAGCAAGGGTCCTCGTGTCTCGCGGTACCTACACTAGCAAGACAACTGATCCGAAGCTGCAGGGAGAATGGCAGAACCCTACCTAATAAGCAAGGCGATCACCTCGATAAAGGCGGCCCCACGCTGGAACCTCGGTCCTGACTATCCCTGAAAGGTTAATACACGGAACCAGACAGACTGGCACACAGGACACAAATCACCCACCAACACACTAGGGCTAGCATGCAAGACAGAACAGAACAGTTCACTCCTGTCTGGCCACCAGCACAGACATACAGAACATGACGCTGTTCACACCATATACACAGAATAGGGCTATACACACCTGATTTCTGGCCACCTGCACAGACACTAGACAAGCCACTGTTCAAACACATGTACAGGCATGCAAGACCAACAAACCCTAGAGTGAAGGGACACCCGCTTCCTCTTGCAGAGGGCAGATATTTATCTGCACAGACCGGTGGTGATTGCCTAGCAGGAGAAACCACACCCAGCTAGCTCAATCATTCCACACCTGTGGGGCTGTGCTGCTAGAAACCCATGTGGTACAACAGATCCCAGCCAGCACAACCCTTACATAATGTAGCAGAGCTGTGTCTGTGATGCGAATGTCATGTAACAGAGCTGTGTCTGTGATGCGCATGTCATGTAACAGAGCTGTGTCTGTGACGCGCATGTCATGTAACAGAGCTGTGTCTGTGATGCGCATGTCATGTAACAGAGCTGTGTCTGTGATGCGCATGTCATGTAACAGAGCTGTGTCTGTGATGCGCATGTCATGTAACAGAGCTGTGTCTGTGATGCGCATGTCAAGTAGCAGAGCTATCTGTGCCGCGCATGTCAGGTAGCAGAGCTGTGTCAGTGACGCACATGTTAGTTAGCAGAGCTGTGTGAGTGACACGCACATCAGGTAGCAGAGCTGTGTCTGTGATGCGCATGTCATGTAGCAGAGCTGTGTCTGTCAGGCACATGGCATACAGCACAACTGTATGTGTCTGTCACACACCCATGTGCCAGAGCTGTGTGTGTGACGTGCATGTAGCAGAGCTGGTACTATAATTTCCTAATAATTACTAGTAAAGTGATTAATAGCGACATCCGAAAGATACTGTTATATAATGAAGCAGATGATCAGATCTCATCGAGCCCCGCAGGGTGACGAGCGTCCAGACGGGGAATCCACCATGTTTCATTGCGCAATAGTTTGTCTCCTACCAGTTGAACATAATTCAATCCCTTGGAGTAAGTTGTTGGTGTTATGGAAACCCCCCATCTGTGACGCCGGGGGGCGTCTCCTCGCCACGCTGGATGTTACCTATCCTGCGTCTAAACCCCTGGATCGTCCGAAGTGATCGCGGGGGCGAGCGGCCGAATATACGAGACTTCCTGATTTACAGGTGATGGATACTGTTTTTACACATTAATCCAGTCGAGGCGCTAAAAAACGGACCACAGGTCTCGGGGCGCCGCGCACGTGCGGTTTTTTTCTAAAGCGAATGTCAATGGGACTTTCTAATGTTAAAATCGCATCACAAGTTTCGCTTCTGCGATTTTTGTGCGACGCGTTTAACATTACAAAGCAAGTGTGCGGGCGCCCTTACAGAACAGCGAGGACGACCCGCGGATTGGTGGTCAGACACGGATCTGAGCATCTCAGACGACGATGAGCCCGGCGCTCCTTCATCCCTGCCACGGGGCTCATTCCTGCAGGCGGATGCCTTCTCGGGCAGTGAAATATATCGTTTTATGGCGCCGTATTCACCATCTTGTATTGTTTTTTACACCCATATTCACTGTTTTTCACCTGCATAAAAAAAGAAGCGCCTGTAGATTTGTCCCGCCTACGTGCCTAAACACGCAGTGGATTTACACGTATCGCACATATTCACGCAATCCCATTGGCTTTATGGGCAGTTTTGTTCAATAATACGGACCAAAGTAGGGCAGGCTGCGATTTTTTATGCTCGGTCTGAACCCCCCAATGAAAATCAATGGGGTTTTAGCTGTTCGTATTATGTGTGTAAAAATAGATGCCCAATACGACCCACAGATCCCCCCGTGTGAATGAGCCCCTATAACGGCACCCGATCTACAAACTTCTCCCACTTTGCCGATACCGAGCTTACAGCGACATCTGCTGGTGGTACTGTGTACTGCACCCACACACGGCCTTTGTATCCTCCGAGCGCCCGATGTTTGGCGTAGCGGCAGCGGCCTCTAGTGGTTGTTGGGGAGTACCGAAGAAGGCGGTAACCTTTGTAGTGGGCGGAGCGTTGTGTGACGTTGCGGGGAAGCGCGCCAGATTTGGACTGAGCCGCCGGCCGTCCGTGCAGCCGCCATGTCCGCCGAGATGCTGCCGGGCTACTCGCCGAGCTTCAAGAAACCTTCGGAAATCCTGCGGCTGAGCCGGCGGAGGAGCCGCAGTGAGGCGGGAGCCAGGACGGCGCTGTTCTCCCCGGGAGAAGCGACCAAGCGGGTATCCGGGGTCCGGCCGTTCTTGCCGGGGCCACAGAGGCAGGGGAGCGGCGCCGTGAAGCGCAGGAACCCGTTCGCCAGCCTGGATAACACGGCGGCTGTGAAGAAGAGAGCGGAGAGTGTGACGGCGGAGTGCGGGCCCCCGGAGAGCTGGGCGGCGGAACAGCGGGAGACCCCCGGGCAGGTGAGAGCCTCGGAGCGCCATCTAGCGGCCGGGCGCGCGTACACTTAAGGACAGTCTACTCAAAACAAGCGCTCTTAGAGGAGCCAATCAGAAGCAGCTGTGTCACTAGAATTTGCATATAGGTGATGTCACGTGACGCTGCCTGTTGGCGAAGACAACAGAAGTTCTCTTTCAGGTCCGCGGGGCTTTTAACACTCTAGTGGCTGGCCAGTATTTAACCCCTTAATGGCGGGTTTTTTTGGGGGGGGGGATCTTCATCTCCACTTTTCATTAACCATGACTATTCATTGTTCTGCAGCTGATATTGGGACAATGTATCGGATAACTTCATTTTTTTGAGAGGGGATGAAGATATAAATTCTATATACGGTATATAACCCTTTTATGGCGCTCGCCGCTCTTTATAGATGACCTGATGCTCCATTATGAAAATACCAGAGTTATAAATATTATTAGTTTTCTCTCTTTTTGTTGTGTTCGTTTTTGTTTGTTTTTTATTATTATTTTGGTGTTTCTGCATTTGAAGACCCAGAACTTCCATTTCTGCCGGACGGGTTGTAGTTTTTTTTTTTTTTTTATCCCTTTCGTTGCAGCAAAAAAGCATTTAAGGTTTTATATATATATATATTTCCTTAATTTTATTGTGCCGGTGGGGGGACTCGATCCTGCGGTCACCCAGTCATGTCCTACTGTCATCTGTGGATCAGGCCGTGGCAGGAGGTTGTCGGGGCTCCATGCGATGACTGGTTCGTATGTACCGCCTTACAGCAGTAGTGAGGTTGTGTCCGTGTTATCGCGGCGCCGCACACGGTCTGAGACTGCGCTGTATGCGGGCGGCCTTGGTGACCCTCCTGCATGTAACAGTGTAGGGGACATGCAGCGCCACCTCCTGGTCATCCCTGGGGCCGCAGTAAATGGGGCACAAGCACTGAATGGGCGCATGTCATGTAACGGGGACTTTACTAGCGGGCGGCGCCCCTCGCTGTCCGGCGGCCGCGCTCCTCCGTCTCTCGTGTTTTGCGCTCACACATGACTTTCTTCATCTTTTTCAGCATCATTCGGTGGAAGATGTGATTTGGGGAGAAATCCTCCACGCTGACCGCGCCGCCGCAACACCCGAGGTACATGTGGTTCATGTCTAACTATATTGGGGTGCGCTGCCGGCGTCCTGTCTGGTTGGGGCGCAGCTGCGGGGCCGGTTCCAACTGCAGTAAGGTGTACAGAGGAACGCGTTAACGCTAATCCTGGTTGGGGGGGGGGGGTCTGGGACGGCGCTCCTCATCCACTGCTGAACGACACCCTCTTTCCTTTGGGTTGTGCGGTGTGCCATAAGAGCGCTGTGGCCAATCACAGGCCTCCGAGGTATCCACGTTCAGGCCAGTGATTGGCTACTAGCCGGGGATGGAGCCCCACATAACGGATGAGTATAAGCCATCCGGCTGGGGCCGCTGTACACACACCCCCTCCCCCCGCGTTGGAGGCTTCGTTCGCGGCGTCCGGCGGAGACCTGCAGGATATGCCGTGCGTGGTAAGAATGTCGGAAACTAATGGCCCCCGTTGTGGTCGGCGGATCCGTCCAGTAGCGTTTACTTCTGTTATGAGATCCATTCACCGTCGGTCCCGCGTGTTTCTGCTCCCATAACGGAGTCCGCGGCGCGGATGTACGGAATCACAAGTCCACCATAATCTGCAGGGTTAACAGTTTGGGGGCCCCGGATTCGCGGCCCCCCTTTCCCTTCTGTGATTGTTGTATGAGATCCAATAGAACGTCTCCTGGCGGCGCGCGTCTGCGATCATTACGTGTCTAAGCTGCTCTGGAGCCTCGGAGGGCGTGTCAGCGGGACGGCGCGCCGTAAGGACTCATTCGCACGGGCGTACCTGCACTCTTTATATACTTCGTACCAGTGGCCTAAACCTTTCAGTTGCAAGTAAAAAACCGTGAGCGCCGCGCTCGTCTTCTGTTGTTGCCCTCATTTACGGACAAAATTGGTTATTAAAGTCTAAGGGATCGCGGAAAACACAGCAAGTGCGCCGATCATTGCGTATTCACTGCCGCGTTATGCGGGTTGGCGGGAGACGGCGGTTTAAAAAGAAAAATCACATCAATTCGATATAATTTTTTTAATTTATTTATTTTTTTTGCGAGCATGAAAAAACCGCGGTGACTGTTTGCGCAAATCTGCATAAATGTATATATAATACTCAGTAAAACCTCCATTGCCGAACTGAAATCGGCGTGAATGAGCCCTGATAGCGCTTCTCACGGGGTGGAAATACTGCGGGAAATCAGCGGAATTTGCAGAAGAAGCGTCGTGGATTAGATGGAAGGCGTCCGCCGCGCGTTGCGGTCCGCTCCACGGATTCTACATCCGGTCAGTTTATGCTGCGGATTTCAGCGTTCGCCCGCTGTGACGGCGTCTTCACCCGCAGCTCCGGCTTCCTCCATTTTATTAGTATTAGTTTTCACCTTTGGACGATGATGCGTGAATGTCCGGGGGTTTGCTGATGTTGCGCCAAAGACCGACCGCAGTCTCTCTTTATTCTTGTAGTCTCCAGAGAAGCCCGCAGCCGCACCGCGCCAATCATCCGCCACCTATCCAGCGGACTGGAGTCTAAAGACTCGCCTGTTGTTCACCTCTTCGCAGCCGTTTTCCTGGACGGATCACTTAAAGGCCCAAGAAGAGGCTCAGGGCTTAGTTCTCCATTGCCGAGCGTCTGCGGTCGCCTTACCCCACAGTA
This sequence comes from Eleutherodactylus coqui, assembly GCF_035609145.1. Lineage (NCBI taxonomy): Eukaryota > Metazoa > Chordata > Amphibia > Anura > Eleutherodactylidae > Eleutherodactylus > Eleutherodactylus coqui. The sequence goes on from NC_089840.1 coordinate 7,647,396, forward strand.
TAGCGGTAACGTATAACTCCTCCCACATGACTGATTCTCGCAGGTCTGTACAGGAGGGCCGTTAGTGCGGCTCTTATCCTTGCAGACCCGCTGAAGGTGTAGCTTCTACTATAGCAGATGAGGCCAGTTTACGTACGGTCGGGAGGGGCGCAGCTCTTCCTTGTAGAGAGCCCCAAGTAGGCTTGTAGAGACTAGAGGCTGTGCAATGCTCTCTGGGAAACCTGGTATGCAAATGAGGAGATGGTCTCTTCTGGAGAAGGCTTCAGTTCAACTTGGGCCTTGTAGCGTGCCGTAGGATACATTCGGTCGGACGCTGATATATAGGGATTATTTAATGGGTTATTCCCATTCTCGGTTTTTCATAGCAGAGATGGGAAACCGCTTCAAGGGTACCGGGCCCCTGGGGAGAGCCGAGCGCCGCGTCCGTCGCGCTCATTGAAGTGAATAGCCGCTGTGTATCTGTGCTGCGCGGTTTCCGTTGGTGTCATTCACTTCATTGCGCACAATGGAAACGGCGGTCGAAACGCATCGCCAAGTTTTCCCATCTCGGCCGTGAAAAGCGAATACCTCTAAGTGGGTGACCTATAATGGCGGCTGCAGGGACAGCGTTGGCAATGACCGCTGTTGGGGGTCACTGTGGCCTACAACATGGCGGTCGGCTGGACTAGATGCGTTTAAGCGGTTTGTACTGAAGGTTTTTACCGATTCCCCCAGATAATTTTTTCTCTTTTTCTTCTTTTATACTTTAATGTGATCTTCTAGGAGCCGAAGTCGTCCGTTGACCTTCGCTGCGCGTTCCAGCAAGCTCTGGTCTACTGGCTTCATCCCAGCTTTCCATGGCTGCAGCTCTTCCCCAGGATTGGCGCAGAACGTAAAATGATGGGGAAAAATAGCCCCTGGGCGCAGGACGAAGCTCTGCAGCAAGTGTTACTGAGCGACTGGTGAGTGCCCGTCCCGTTCATCCGGCTTCTGCGATGCAGCGGAGGGTCTCGCCTGACGCCACGTGGACTGAAGGGCCCCATTGAACGTCAGCGCGGTCTGTCAGCTGCCGCCTACGTGTCGGCCATCTTTACTGAAAGAGTAGTGCTGCACTAATTTTACCATCAAAAACTACAGCGTATGAAGGGGAGGCGCCGACACAGAGGTGAGCAGGCTTATCACCCCCATGCACATTAGAGTTTGGTCGTCTGAACCTGCAGATAACAGCGGACCGGACAACCCTGTGATGTGCATTGGGGGGGGGGGAGGGGGCACTCGGCTTACTCCTGATGGATGATGTCGGGGACACTGAATCCCTACGTCCAATCCTACTGCTCACGGGAGATAAGCTGCCCCAGCGCTGTCCGACTGCGGCTGAACTCCCTAAAAATAGTAAAGTTTGGGGGAGCCGGGAGAAACTACTGTCAGCCAAACAGTCAGCCGCCCGCCAGTTGTTGGGAGGGGAAGGGGGGTCTTTAAAGGGATGTTGTCATCTGTTTTAGGGGCATGAACTGATGTGCGTTCTTTCCTCAACCACTTATAAAAATTAATTATAATTCCCACGCAGTTTGCAGGCGCCACCGGAACTGTCCGCCACTTCGCTATGTGTGCGCCATAACCCTGACCCCTTCTGTGGATGATGTCCCCTACGTCATCCACAGTCCCACCTAAACCTCGCAGGTTCGGCTCATGCCCGATAGGGCCGAGCAGCCTGATTTGTGAGAGCTGGATAGGACTGGATGACGGGGACCTCCTTCACGGAGAGGCAGGGTTACAGAGAACCCTGTGGGTAGCAGGAACAGTCTTGGTCCACCAGCTGGAGCGGTTTGACTGTATTTGAATATGATGCAGAAGTTTAAGGGGTTGTCCCACTTCTAGCAGTTTTGCTGCAGGTAGCAGACAGCTCCGTACACTGCATGGTGACCTGGGCTGGTACTTACTGAAGTGAAAGGGACTCGGCCTGCAGTACCGACCCTGGCCACCGTGCAATGTACAGAGCTGTCTGCCTCCTACAGCAAAACCGCTAGAAGTGGGAAAACCCCTTTCAGTCATTTTCAGAATTTGAGGAAATAACGTGCAGCTGGAGACGCACATGAGATGCTTTCTACTTCATTGTTGCCCTGCGGCTGTTGGCTTCGGCAGCTGTAAACGGGACGGGTTCACTTTAATTATGTGATGCGACTGCAAGAGAAATTTCTTCCATTCTTCTTTTTTTTTTTTCCCCTAAAATCCTACGGCCGAGCGGTTCCATGTTCATATTTCACTCCCATCTGTCCCAAGAACTAAAATCCACACAACCTCTGACCTTTGTCGCTCTGCAGGGCTCTGAGTTTCACGTCTTTGTATAACCTGCTGAGAGCCAAGCTGTGTCCGTACTTCTACGTCTGCACGTTCCAGTTCACCGTGTTGTTCCGAGCGGCCGGTGTAGCGGGGAGTGATGTCATCACAGCGGTCATGTCTCCAACCACAAGAGGCATAAGGGAAGCCATGAAGAATGAAGGCAAGTCAGCAGAGTTTAGCTGCAGCGGGGGCTGGCATCAGTCTGGCGTCCCACCCCCACCCTTATGCCATCGGTCTTGTCCGTACGCCACAGATTTCTGTTAAGGCGCACGGACAACCTAAGATGCATGCAGCGTATAAAGAAGCGAATGCCTCTTAAGACATTGGTGCGTCTTGTGCTTGCAGGAATCGTAGTGAGGCTCTTAGTGGATCCCCTCCCCCACCCGCAGAGTCTCGTTACCGTCTCTAACAAGCAATTACTGCAGATTCTGTCTTAATTTCACCTCTTGGTGGTTAATTTTTTTTTTTTCCTTTTTTGACCCTGTAGGGATTGAGTTCTCGCTGCCGCTGCTCACTAATGACGCAAGTAAAAAGACAAAAGTCTCAGAACCCACACCCAAGTCAGGTGACAAGACCCCAGAAGTCGGTGACACAAGCGAAGGAGAAGAGTACGTGAGCGGTCGCCCCTTGTGATAAGCATCCGGTCAGACTAGAGGTTGTATGAGATCTTCATGAACACCTTCCTCCCGGCCGCACTGACTGCTGTTGGAGCATAAAGCCACATAAAGTAAATGGAGCGAAGCGGCCGAGGACAGAAGTGGCGCCTTCTCTGGAAGATGGCGGTCCTGTTTATCAGATCTCATGCAGCCCTTCTAAGGCCGAAGTCTCACAAAAGCCACAATTTTGATTCTTGTGCCAAAAATTGATATTTTTAGATTTATTTATTTTTTACACATGGGGCCTGCCGCTGTTTCTAAATTTACTATGATGTATGTCAGAGGCTGGCGTACGTTATAGCAGAAGCCTCTGCCGGCTCGGGGCTGACGAGTGCCGGAGAGACAAATCTATATATGAAGACTGACTGACCGACTCGCCAAAAGTTCTCCAACTTCCCGATGTCGTAGAAACATGAATTTTGGCACAAGCATAGATTATCTCCAAAATAGGAAAAGTAATTGGGTCCCAACTCGATTATTCAATTCTAGCGCAAAAGAATTGGCGTCGAAATTTAACATACATAATCTAATTCTCTCACTTCCCGGTGTCCTAGAAACGTGGAATTTGGCAGGAGCATTGATTGTCATAAGAAGGAAAAGCTAATGGGTCCCAACTCGATTATTCAATTCTAAGCGCATAAGAATTAGTGTCCACATTTTACGTATGGAATCTAATTCTCTCACTTCCCGATGTCATTTTATATAAAGGAAACGTCGCATGGTTACCTCCCCGTGGTGTTTCCTGGGTAACGCAGAGAACCATGCAAAATGGTGAACATATTTTGTTTCCTCAGTATCTCTAAAGTAACCACGACTTCATAAGCTTTTCCGTGTGAACACCAGATAAACACCAGTACCAAATTAACTCGGGCGAAGCCGGGTATATCAGCTAGTGTATATGTATGTATATGTGTATGTGTGTGTGTGTGTGTGTATGTATATATATATATATGTGTATGTATGTATGTATATATGTATGTGTATATATATAAATATAAATATACATAAACATTAACTCGGGCGAAGCCGGGTATATCAGCTAGTGTATATGTATGTATATGTGTATGTGTGTGTGTGTATGTGTATATATATATATATATATGTGTATGTATGTATGTATGTATATATGTATGTGTATATATATAAATATAAATATACATAAACATTAACTCGGGCGAAGCCGGGTATATCAGCTAGTATAACATATGTGCTTAAAATGGTGAGAAATAAAGAAACAATGTCTGCTCTTATCTGCGTGGCTCCGCCTCCACTGCTGCCGCTCAGAAGGCGGGCGGTAACGTAACGTGTCGTGCGCATGACCACCAGCCAATAACAGGCTTCCGTGGTGATTCTTTTTATTGCTGCCGAAGCCTGTGATTGGCTCAGTACTCGCGCGCACGATGACCGCCCGGGAGGGTGCTGGGGCTGCGGAGCTGGATGGGAAGCCGTAGGAGGGGGGCGGTATCCATATACTTATTTATTTTTTGTTTCTCACCCTTTTAAGCAAGTTACTTCTTTTTTTAAGTCTTGGAAAACCTTTTTTTTTTTTTTTTTTAAATCCAGCAAATGCCTCATAAATCTCATCTAATGTAACTGAGACAAGAACAACCTTTGCCTCTTCAGGGCCCCGCTGGACAGCGATGAGGATGAAAGCTTCTCTTGGTTGGAAGAGATGGGAGTCGAAGACCAAATTAAAAAGCCGGATGCCATATCCATCAAGCTGTATCCTTATGCACTAATCCCATCACTGCCTGCATTATTGTAGGAGGCCCACCCTAGGCTGTGATATTAACCGGTTTGTATCTGATGTGCATCACATGTATAGACACAACGCATTTCGTTGCTCTACTGGGATAAAAAGTTCACCCAAAACAAGTGCAAAAAATGAGCCTAAAAGGATTTGTCCGGTTGTAAACTATTGATGGCCCATTCCTTCAATAGGCCATTATTAACGACCTCTGTGAATCGGCTGTTTGCTAGGCCAGAGGGTCCTGGAGGGTAAACTTCCGCTTATCGACTACTGATGACCTTGCCTAAGGAATGACCATCAATAGTTTACAACTGGACAATCCCTTGAAGTGCGTTGTGTCTTCATGCTGGTTTCCGGACTTGCGTTCCGTCTCGTTAGCCGTAGTGACTCCCCTCTTATTGTCACGATGACTGTTTCTACCTTAATCATAACAACAGCCGTATGGAGAAGAATGAAGTGAAGTTGGATCACCGACCAGAATCTGTTGTGTTGGTCAAAGGGGCAAATACTTTCACGTTACTCAACTTCCTGATCAACTGCAAGAGTGTCGTCGCTGCTGCGGGTCCGCAGGCCGGACTGCCCCCAACACTGCTGTCGCCGGTGGCTTTCAGGGGAGCTACACTGCATACACTGAAGGTAACGGCCGTCTCTGAGGCCGCGTTCACAACACAGTTTTGTTTCCATTAGAGGTGCTGCAATAAAAACAATTTCTCGTCCGTATCATTGGGGGCCACAGCAAAGACCTTGGGTACTGCTGCTGCCACTAGGAGGTGACACGAAGCACAAAGTGTTAACTCCTCCTACTAGCTATACCCCTCGTGCAGGCACCACGCTGATCAGTTTTTAGCTTAGTGTCTGTAGGAGGCAGACATGTTTAGTGTAGGTATTTAGGAAAAGACAAAGATTAGGGGAATACTGGAAGGCAGGGCTTTTCCCTGAACTCCCTGTCCTCCCATGGGAAGGGCGAACAGTATGGTGTCTCCGCCGTGCTGTTACGCCCAACCCGAAAAGGTGGCTTGATCACGCCTTTGTGCAAAAGATCATTGCCCGCCAGCCATAGTGTTCATCACCCTGGAGCAACTTCCGTCCTCCGTGACGGCGAATGTGGTGGGGAACACTGCTGCAGATAGGACATGACCAGGAAGGGTCTGTACTGCATGCTAGAGGGGTGAGGATGCATTAGAGAAGTATAGCCTATCCTCCCCCTCTGGTACTGACTTCCTATCTCCTCCTCTCCTTCCCTCTTATGGAAGTTCTCCTCACAGGACGTTCTCCTCACTGCGGTTCCCACAGGAAAGCCTCCATATAAGAATCGGGGATCCCTGCTGGTGTGAAAGCGGTGACGACTGCCACAACCTCCTTACTTTGTGGGCCCTCTGCTGGCTGCCCCGATCTCCCCTCCAGGGGGCTTCAGCTGGTGTGCAAGTCGATGCGGTGCAGGCCTCAGTGGTGAGCGGTTGCCGCAGCCTCTCTACTTGAGGTGCTGGCTTTTCGGGCCTACCTGGGCCTTTTCTGCCGGCGCTCCGGATGCCTCCCCTAGCGGTCGCTGTCCAGGGCTCCCATCAGTGTAGCGGCAGTAGCAGTGCTGTCCGCCCTCGCGGTGGCCCTGCCCGCCGGCGTGTGGTAAATTAAGTCCCAGGCTTCTTTTCGAGCCTACCCCGTTCGGGGTGCTCTGGCAGCCGACACTTTTCTCATGGCATGCCCGCCATTTCACCGTCCTGGCGGCGCATGCAGAGGCCGTTTAGGCTGGTCCCCTGCACTGCAGACAGGCTGGGTGTAGGATTAATGTAGGCCTCGACTTTGGCCCTGGTGTTTAGGCCATGCCCATGACGTGTGAGCGGGGGAACTTTGGAGCCAAGGCCATCCACTTCCCCCACGTTCTCGGACTGGTAGTGCCTGGCCCCTCACCCCCTCCTCCTCCTCCTCCTTCCACTGTTTACTTGCCTGCGTCGCAGCTAGCACAGACGTGTGCACAAGCCTGCTGCGTCTGCATTGGAGGATCGCTGTTTTCTGTAGCCCAGGAGTTCCAGCTGGGATCCATCCAGCAGTCGTTTTGGATTGGGTAAGCTCTGCCTGAGGCATCTTCCCCTGCGCTGTCCCTCTTCTGCAGCTACCACACACAGCAATACTCCCAGCGATTCTGTGCGCAGTATTGTACCAACGCCGTGTCCGACCCCAGAAGGGAAGGTTCTGGACGAGCTACAGGCAGAGCCAAGTTTTACGCTTGTGCTCGATGTAACGCAAAATTTCCCTGTGGTCAGTCTGAGCCCTGCTGTGCAGAATGCTTTCCATCTCGGCAGGCTCCAATGGCGACAGCTTCCCCTGCCGCTCCAGGTGATCAGGCAGTTGAACCCGAATGGGCGTTCTCCCTTGTCGCGGCGGTCTCCAGTTTGGCTAGCACGTCAGCTGCCATTTTACGCAGGCTACATTCAGACAGAGATGATTGCCCTTGGGAGCAGTCACATGTTAGATCACGCAAAAGACGTAGATCCTCTTGGTCCAGGCAGTGCCCGCAGCGGCCCACGTATGAGAGCTAGATCCTCTCAGTCCCACCAGTCGTTCGCATCCCATCCCTCTACTTCACAGGCTCAGGGGCGCTCTATCCCAGCGTCCAGGGATGGCAGCCGTTTGGAAGTGGAACGCTCTCGCTCTACATCCCCCTCGGGTATCGGTAAAGAGCAAGCTTCTAAGCTAGTCGCGTTAATGGCTAGCTTGGTTGTGGCAGTTAACAAGACCTTGAAGTCACAGAGGAACCGTTGGCGGCTCCGGCCACTGTCGTTTCTTTTAGGCAGCATATGCGCCCACACCAGCTATTCTCTCCTCATGAAGACTTTGAGGAGGTTCTGGATAAGGAGTGGGAATTCTCGGACAAGCGCTACAAGGGACCCGGCAAGGTCTGGCACATTACGTATCGCTTTCCAGAGGACCTGGTTAAGAAGTGGTCTGTCTCCCCTGTCGTAGATCCACCAGTATCTCACCTGTCCAAACACACCACCCTTCCCACGTCCGACGTGGCATCGCTTTCCGATCCACAAGACAGGAAGATGGACTCCTTAGCAGAGGTATCGTCGCCATCCCATACCTAGACGACATACTCGTAAAGGCCCAGTTTCAGGTAGACAACCTGGAAAGCCTCCAGATAACGCTGCAAACCTTGGAGAGATTTGGTTGGATAATCAACCGCAGCAAGTCATGTCTGACTCCAACGCAGAGCGTGGAGTTCCTCAGTTTCATCTTCGACACGAATACACACTAACTGTTTCTACCCTGACCCAAGGTGGCGTTGCTAGAAAAGGGCAATTGGTCGCTGCTATCCCGGAAGCCAGTATCCATTCGGCACTGCATGAGGGTCCTGGGCTTCATGGTGTCATCGTTCTAGACAATTCCCTTTGCTTAATTTAACTCCAGGCTGGACCCCAACAGGTCTCAGGGCGGCTGTTAGTTGCTTCCGTTAGTGGCTAGTGCTGACCACGGATGCCAGCCTCTCTGGCTGGGGAGGACTCTAGGGAACCTGTCAATGCAAGGAACTTGATCCCAGCAGGAAGCCAGCCTGCCAATCAATGTCCTAGAGCTGCTGGCGATCTTGCGATCACTTTATCCAGCAGATCAGGGGTCAACCGGTTCGAGTACAGACGGACAACGTAACGGAAGTCGCCTATATCAACCACCAAGGGGGAACTCGAAGTGTACAAACTATGGATGAGGTATCTCCAGCAATCTCGGCAGTCTATATACCAGGAGTGGAGAAGTGGATTGCAGATTTCCTTAGCCAAGAAACAGTTGACCCGGGAGAATGGCAGTCGCATTACGAGGTGTTCCGGGCAATATGTTACTGTTGGGGACAACCAGACGTGGACATGATGGCGTCCAGATTCATCTGCAGGGTGCAATACTTCGTGGCCAGGTCTCAGGATCCGGTGGATGCACTGGTGATCCCATGGTTGGAGTTCCACCTGCCGTACATTTTTTTTTCTCCATTCCTGCTCATACTGAGTGCTCAAGAAGATCAGGATGGAGAGTCATCCGGTCATTCTCATAGCGCCAGACTGGCCGCGGAGAGCGTGGTACCAGAACCTCGTAGATCTGATCGGCAACGCCCCATGGCGATTACCGGAACGAGAGGATTTACTCTTGCACGGCCCACTCTTCCACTGAATTTAAAGTCTCTTCTTTTGACATCATGGCTGTTGAAGCCGCAGTTCTAAAGTCACGCGGGCTTATAGATCCGGTTATTCAAACCATGATAAAGGCCAGAAAGCCCTCGTTGTCTAAAAGTTACCATCGGGTCTGGAAACGGTTTTTCCAGCTAGTGCGAGGAACACCTTTTACATCCAATGCCATTCTCTCTGGCCCATGTCTGGCCCTTCCTACAAGTCGGGTTAGACATGAGTTTGAGTTCCTTGAAAGGTCAAGTGTCGGCCCTGTCTATGCTCTTCCAAAGGCCGCTAGCTGCCAAGTCTGCAATCCGCACCTTTCTTCAGGGGGTTTCTCATGCGGCTCCACCGTACCGTTCGCCAACACTTACTTGGGATCTGAATCTTGTCCTGGATGCTCTTCAGGCTCATCCATTTGAACCACTGAAAGTACCGTTACGACTCTTGTCTTGGAAGGTGGCTTTCCTCGTGGCAATCACATCTAAACGCTGTGTTTCCAAGCTGGCCGCGTTGTTGGTTGAACCACCCTTTCTTGCCTTCCATTAGGACAAGGTGGTATTGCGTTCGGTTCCTTCGCTCCTGCCCAAAGTGGTGTCCTCTTTCCACCTCAACGAGGACATTACACTCCCATCGTTTTGCCCTTCACCGGCTCATCCAAGGGAATGCGCTTTACATCAGCTAGATGAAAAATATCCCGCGCCTTGAAAGAAACCAATCTTTTTTTATTTTGTTTAAAACAACGCGTTTCAACACATAATTGTGTCTTTATCAAGTTTATACATACAACATGATGTGTGCTGCCTTATATAATAAGGGATAACATACGTCTGAGGCTCACTTTCCAATTAACTAGGGGCGTGATTTTTCAATTTAGGTGATTTATTTGTCACCTGTCTGACCACGGAGCTCTCAATGGAATGATATGCATTCCATAGTTTGGTTTTTTTTGTTTTTTTTGTTTTTTTTTCCTCCTTTGAACTTTTGTTGTTACAGTTTGTTTCTTTTCATACATCAGGTTTAATTCTAAAACTGTCTCATTGAGACTGTTATGTAGGATTATTATCTGTTTAAGCCTTCATTTTAAATAAATAAAAAAATTTTTTAATAAACCAAACAAAAACATATTTCAAAAAATAAAAATTACAGGTACAATAAACAGATAATAATCCTACATAACAGTCTCAATGAGACAGTTTTAGAATTAAACCTGATGTATGAAAAGAAACAAACTGTAACAACAAAAGTTCAAAGGAGGAAAAAAAAAAAAAGAAAAAAACTATGGAATGCATATCATTCCATTGAGAGCTCCGTGGTCAGACAGGTGACAAATAAATCACCTAAATTGAAAAATCACGCCCCTAGTTAATTGGAAAGTGAGCCTCAGACGTATGTTAGCCCTTATTATATAAGGCAGCACACACCATGATGTATGTATAAACTTGATAAAGACACAATTATGTGTTGAAACGCGTTGTTTTAAACAAAATAAAAAAAGATTGGTTTCTTTTAAGGCGCGGGATATTTTTCGTTTTTTTAAACTTTATCATCCAAACCAGACCGTGATTGCAAACACGGTGAAAGGATTTCCCTGGACGCCGCTCCAAAAGAACAGACGGAGAAGCAAGAAACCTGTTGAAGGCAAACGTGGACAACAGGTGCAGAGGGGTTATTTCCTTTCCATCGGATTAACCCTTCTGGCACCGGGTAAGTCCACTCTTTCTCTTTTTTTCTTTTTTAAGCTATAAAAGCACCTGAAATTGCTAGTGAGGCGCATTCTAAAGCACATTTTCTATTACATCGGCTAGACCCGCAATGAGATCGCAGGGAGCCATGCAGGTGTCATGGCAGAATGCCCAAGGGCTGCCCTAGTAGAATCCCTATCAAGTCATGCCCGAGTGGTGGCTTGGTAGAATACCTGCCCGTTCAGAGTATGCTGTAATGCTGAAGCATTATATCATACTGAAGGAGCGATCAAAGCATCGCATGTTGTCCCCTCTGGGGACTAAAAGTAAAAGCAAGATTAATAAAGTAAATAAATGATTTAAGTTTTTAGTATCGTAGTAATCGTACCGACCCAAAGAATAAAGTTAGGTCGTTTTTGTTGCAGTTTGTGCGCTGTAGAAACAAGATGCACCAAAAGATGGCAGAATTTCGTGTTTTTATTCCCGATCTTTTTAAACTGGGGAGGAAAAGCCAAAAGGTGGGGGAGGGGGAAGGGTGTTGTCCTTAAGCGGTTAATGTGGATTTTCCGCTGCGGACGTTCCATGGTGTCTGTCCTGTGTGGCCGCAGCCGCTGCATGCTCCCTCAGCGTCCGTATGAACGTGGGGTGACCAATCCTCTTAGTGGTTTGAGAAGCGAATGTCATCCGCCTGCATTGTGTCTCTGCAGACGAGGACTGTGAATGTGAGAACTCAGGTGCGCTCCGGATATAAGGATCAGTGCAGCCTGGAGGTCACCGGCCCGGTGATGCCGCATGCGGTGCATTCTCTGACCATGCTGCTTAAAGCTGCTCAGGCGGGAAGTTTTTCATCATCCTTGTACACCCACGAACCGACTACAGTCTTCAACACCGCCATCCAGTGCCCCAACAGCAAGGTGAGCCGTCTACAACAAGTGCAGGTATGGCACAGGTTGGGTGTGGCTGCATGGCGTGGGCTCGGGAGCCAAGCTCGCTTCATACAGTTTTTGGTCGTTGCCAGCTGCCACCTACATGCAACTGCTGCGGTCTGAGATTGCAGCCATTAATCATTTTAAATGTTGCTGTCAGCAGCATTCGGATGTCCAGATCACTGTGCGCCATTCAGGTGTCGTGGCAGCCTGCGGCTTTGTGGAGGTTGCAGGGCTGCCATGAATTTTTGCCTATTAAGCCATGCCTGTGGCATTTCTTAATAGGATGCTGGTCAGAATACAATATAATGCAGTACTAAAGTATAGCGGTATACTGTATAAACCATCACAAGTTCAAGTCCTCTGTGGGGGGCTACAAAAATAAAAAAAGGGGTAAGAGATTTTTGTTTTAAGTTACCAAACAGAAAATACAGGTTTAAAAAAAAAAACAAAAAAACTTTTCCCAGTTGTTTCATCCAAAGGGAAAAAAAATGTAAAGTTGTACCGCTGCATCCATAAAAGATCAGATTATTAAACCCGCACAGTAAACGCCATAAAATGCCAGAATTGCAGTTTTTAGGTTTTGTTTGGTCGCCCCATTTCCAAGAAAATATTGGATAAAAAGAAATAAATGTACTCAAAACGGGACCAATAAAAACTACAGGTTACATCACCAAAAATAACACTCGCACAGCGCCACCGTAATAATAAAGTCAAGGCGATGAAAAGATGGCGACAGATAGTGGTGTGTTTTTATAAATCAATACAGGACCCACCATTCACAATATGTAATGTCACAGCTCGCCTCCTCCCCTCCCTGCACACTGACCTCCTATGCCTAATAATAGTCTGACACTTCTGGATCTGTAGAGAAAATTGTATTGACCAGCAGAATAAATGTAGAAGACGTGACAGTATATTTGGTGCAAAAATAGAAAGTCTTTATTCCTCCACAAGCTGAATGACAGCAACATGTGGACCAAACAATCTTTATCGGCACACAAACCTGTTAAAATGTCGCATATAAATAGTAGTGCTGACTAATTGTGCAAATGAGGGAAACCCAAGTAAGGGCCCATTTACACATAAAGATGATTGTTCAAAAGATGGCTTTTGAGCGATCATTTACATAAACTACTAATTGGCACTAATGCCAATCAATAGCTTATTAATGCTTGTGAGCTGCTGGGAGCTGTATTCAGAGAGCAGCAGGTGGTCTGTTCTCTGAATTCATAACATTTGCTCAGCTGTCAGAACAAAGGTGATCAGTGCTCCCTGCGGAGAACACAGCGTGAAGTCCCTGCTATCAGCTCCTCTGCTGAATGATGGATTTTATGCCGAACATAAAATCATTGTTCAGCAGAAAAGTGAAAGATGGACACATTTACACGCAACAATTATCACTAAAAGCATGGCTTTTGAACAAAATTTGAGCGATAATCGTTGTGTGTAAAAGGGCCTTTAAATCACTATGAAAAAACACCATCTCTTTAGAAGGTGTTTTTCATTGTGATTTAAGTCTATTGGCTCATTGCTCTGTAGGAGGGGCTTACTTGGGTTTCGCTCATTTGCATAATTAGTTGGCATTACTATTTATAGATGTCACTTTAACATGTTTGTGTGCTGATGAAGACCATTTGGTCGACATGTTGCTGTCATTCAGCTTTTGGAGGAATGAAGACTTTCTCTTTTTGCACCCGATCGGCCGTCTTCTCTATATTGTTCTACGATTGGCTCCCGGGATTCTGCTGACTGCATTGTATTACGGCTCAGCGCTGCCGGCTCCACCTCTATTTCTACCAACAGAATTAATATAACATTTAGTTTTTACAGCGTTCCTTGTACAATAAAGCCACCCAAAAATGGTGGAACAGTAACTTGCAATTTTTGCTCCATTTAGAAGTGTTGTTAAAGTTCTCCAATCCATTATATGGGGTGATAAATGGAATTAATGTAAAGTACAACTTGGCCCCCCAAAGCAAACCCTCCTGCGGAGTCTGCGCTCAGTGATCTGGTATACAGCCCCTCCACAGAGAGCGTTAACGTACCAACCGCCGCTGACAATGGTTTATTCTCTTGTACTGTAATGGTGTAAATAAGTGTTTGACCTCTGACCCCACCGCCCAGAGAATGGAGGCTCTGAGGTCTCTGCTGGCACTTCTGGTCCGTAGCGGACCGTCTGCATTCAGGTGGCAGAAATGCAGCAAAGATCCAATGGCGGAGCCGACTGTCGGTGCGACCGTCACATCATCAGTCTGCGTTACTGTAAATCGTTTAGCACTTCGTGGTCCTAAAATCTCCCTCTTCTCTAGGAGACGGACTCTACAGAACTGGCCAACAGCGGCCTTCATCCGCTTACACTGCAGCAGTTCACGCAGCCTTCTGCCCTCGGGAAATCCTCGCTGCGTCACGTAGAACTTGACGACTACAAATACAGCTGGAAGTGTTGAGCGCTCCGCGAGTCGATGGATGGAGCCGCCTCCTATCTGTAGGACCGCGCCGACTGTTGGGACAGAAACGTACAGAAAAGCGCAGTCTTTCGCTCGGAGAATGCCGGCACTGTGTGCGCTCATGGTGGGCAGGGGAGGTGAAGAGCTGCGGGCAGTGATGCTTATCCCTCGCCTGCGCTGGAAGATGGGCGGTACTTTGTTTTAACACTTAAAGTATTTTATAAACCTAAGATTTTAGCAAACGCTGTTTTAATGGGGAAAGTCAAGGTATTTCCAGTACCTTTTTAAAAATCCGTGTACCGATCCCAGGACCCCCGATGTGCTGCACATGGAGTAAAGCACTCGCCAATGCCTTGTCTGCTGCAAACATGCCTGGCTCTCTTGAAAAGCTTCTTTAAGGTTCTTTACTGTTCGCTGCCAGGGACATGATGGAGTGCAGACGGCCGGCGCTTGCACACTGCTAACTCTGTGTGATGATCTGCTGGGCACTTGGGATCTCTGGAGTGCAGTAGCTCCCTGCCCGGCCAGAAGCTAACTGCGCTCTGCTGTATCTTTGCAGAGAAGGACTTCTGAGCAGCGTGAACGAGTCCTCGTCTGCTCAGAAGAACTTCCCTGCAGAGAGCAGTGATAGCCGGGAGCTACTGCGCATGCGCTCCAGAGATCCCAACCACCCAGCAGATCGTCACACACGGAGTTAGCAGTGTGCAAGCGCCGGCCGTCTGCACTCCATGTCCCTAGCAGCGAACAGTAAAGAACTTTAAAGAAGTGCTGATTGTTTATGCCCCATGGTGGAGGTAGTCCGTTCCCCAAGCAATGAGCAGTAAAGTCTCGCTTGCCCTGGCACTTTTGCTGCGTGGCATGTCCTATTTTGGTGGATAATGCGGGCATTATAGGCTGAAGCCTGCCTGGGGTTTAAGCTTTAATGCTTTTCAAGAAAACAGTATTTTTGCAACGGACATGGCATAGCTGCTTTACTTCCCAATTTGCAACAGTTTGCAGTGAGGACCCAAGATGGGAATACCCCTGAGTATAGAAAGAAAATCTAAAACGAGAGCCGCACTACATGGAAGCGATTCCCTCAATAAGGAAACAAGTTGTGGCTCAATTTTACTACAGATGACGAGCGCTGATTGCAAGATTCATATTTGGATCTACTAGATCTTTTTAATTGTGACGCCGCAGACGGTGTGATTTTAATTGTTTTACATGTGACAACATATGGATGTGATATACCGATAAATAAACTCCAAACTTCACCAGTGTTGTCTTAGTGGTTTATAGGGGTTGTAGTTCGCCTCCACGTACTGGACACAATCGTCTGGAGGTCGGTCAGTGGATACATGCTGGTAATGAGCGCTGCCCTGCATAGTGTAATACACACATGCAGAACAACCTCTGACATCGGAGAGCTGTCCTGCATACTCTCTTCACTTAGTTTCCCTAATTCTATTTATCATCAATCATACGAGAAACTAGAAATGCAAAGTCTCGGGGCGGAGCCTGACCCGGGATGTGAGGGGCCACACTTCATCACAGCTCCTCACACCATCCTGTAGGTACCCTGTAACTGGGTAATAGAGGCGCCGGAAAGTGCTACTTACAAGACCCACATACCGCAGAGAGCAGCGGGAATGGTCCTGACGATCAACGGGGCCATGACGAGGGGGAAAGAAAAAGGGAAGAGCGGGGAGGCTGGCAGCCACACAATTTAAGATGGCGCCAGCACCAGTCGGCGGAAGACAGGGACGCTGATCCCGCAGCCCCACAGCAGCAGCGGTAAGGCAGCAAAAAAGTTAGCCAGATATGCCAGAGAGCAGGGTAAAGAGGAGACGCCACAAGACCCTATAAAACAGAGGAGCAGCACAAGCCTCCTGCCGTGCCACAGTCTCCAGACACAGCAAGGGGGGAGGACATAATATGTGAAGGAAACTATCCAGCAGGGCAGGGTGTGGAACATAATATGCAAGAGAACAGCAATGATATAGCTGAACCCACCCTGAAAGACATTTTTGGTGAAATTACAAAATGTAGTGCAACCCTAAATACCCTTAATGCGCAAGTGGGAACTGTGCAAACTAACATGGGACTGCTGCGCCATGATATGCAAAAAATGTCAATATATGACAAATGGAGTTACAGGTGAGCGATATGGAGGATGTGGTGCAGCCACTTCAACGTGAGAATGAAAACACCGCGCGCAATGTACGAGCACTCCAAAATAAAACTGGAAAACCGCTCAGGGCGGAATAATGTGAGAATAGAAGGTTTTCCAGAAAAAGCAGAAGGGAATAATAACCCGTCAGAATTATTTGAAAAGTGGCTTCCTGAAATCCTTGGCAAAAACTCACTTACAGCCCTATTTGCTATAGAAAGAGCCCATCATGTGCCTACAAGACCCCCACCGGAGCTCCTGCAGGACCTATACTGGTTAAAATGCTGCACTTCAAAGACCGCAACACTATTCTGCAAAAAGCCCTTGAAAAAGGCGAAGTTCGATTCGATGGAGCCAGAGTCTCATTCTTTTCGGACTTTTCTACTGAATTGCAAAAAAACGAGCGACATTTATTGAAATCAAGAGGAGACGACGAAACCTGCAGGTCCCCTATGCGATGATATACCCTGCGAAGTTGAGTCGCCGCATTAGGAACCACGCACTTCTTCGAAACTCCTAAAGTTAACTCCTGGCTGGAAGGAGGCGAAGATCAAATCAGGAGAGAAAGATCATGTGGATCCCGAAACAGAAATGACAACAGTTGAAGCGGAAGAAATCTGCTGAAATCCAGTTTCTATTACGCAGGTCACTATGAGGATCAGCGAACAGAGGAAGGGAAGATCGTCTGAGCTTAAAGTTCGCGCCACACACTCTGGTTTATGGAGAAGCGGTCTGTCCGTGATACGATGGATCTGTGAGTTATTTGTTGGGGGTGTTGGTTGGTTGGTCTCTCCCATGTATAGTAGTAATAGTTAATATAGGGTTAATAGGGGAATACTATCTGAAAGGAATGTACAGGATGTTGTATTTTACGCGAAACCTGAAATTGTATAACTGTTTGCGTGTGCCGAGACCGTTGATTATGGCACAGATAATATATACAACTCCCACCGTACAGATGAAGACTGAGGTGATTAATCGACTCTTTAGGGGGGTCGCCTCTGTCTCGGGGCGAGTTACAATGCACAACTAAAGAGGATTGCTGTCCATAGGGCTATAGCATGCGGGGCTCCCTGATATTAAAAAGGGGGGTGGAACCTCCTGGTGTGACTCCTCGGCGTGGTCAAGGAACATTAGGCTACACCGATATATCCTGAGCCTTGCAATGAGCAATGAAAATGAGTGGAAGGGTTAAAATTCTATCATGGAACGTGAGGAGGCTGGGTGATCCGATAAAGCGTTCAGCGCTGCTCCGAACAGTCAGAGAGCAAGGACTGGTTATTCTGTGGGTACAGGAAACACATCTTTCCAGGGAATCCAGAAAGACCTTCAGGGTGGGAGGGATGCGACATTGTTTTCATGCCACGCACACTACCTACTCCAGAGGGGTTAGTATACTCGTACACAGAAATAACCCGCTGAAATGTTATGCCCAAAAAATCGATACGGAAGGACGGTTTGTCTACACTGCAAAATATATAACGGTTTGTGTCCTCATATCCGTGTATATACCAGCCCCATACAATAGTACGGTGGTGCGACAGGTGCTGGAGTGTGCGGCAGGAATACCAAACATCCCGGTTCTCATTGTTGGAGACTTTAATTCAGTTATTGACCCCTCACAAGATAGGATGCGTGCAGAAGCTACCCCCGCAGAGAGCGGTCTGACTCCGTTGGGCCGCTTATTACGGGAAGTGTTATTACTAGACTTATGGCGGCTACGGCATCCTACGGACAAACACTATTCCTGCCAGTCTACCACATACCAATCTCTATCGAGAATTGACCTGGCGGTGGGGAATACTAAGCTGTACAGTAATATAGCCTCAATTGAATGTTTACCAAGAGTGATATCTGATCGCTCCCCACTACAGATACTTACAGCACTGCAGTGACGGCGGTCACCCCCATAGAAGATGGAAACTAAACTCACATTGGCTAACTATATTAGACAAAAATAGTATGAAGGAATCATTAATGGAGTATTTCGAGCTAAATAGGGGGACAGCAAATACCTTTATGTGCTGGGAGGCCATGGAAGTGTATATCAGAGGGATGTTCATGCAACAAATCAGTCAGGCCAAAAACAGACACCGAGATACGGGACGAACCCTACAGGAACAACTGATCAATACGGAGGCCAAATTTGTAGAAGGCGGCACCATGATGGCACGAAGTGCATGGAAGAAGGCTCAGGAAGCGCTTAATACCTATTCTATAGATACGGCAGCCACCAAAAGCGGGTTTCGTAAGCAAGTTTATTCTAAAGAGGCGCGGGGGGCACGGGACACATGCTGGCGGTTATAGCCCGCCCACAGAACGATCCCACATATATTATACAACTAAAAAATGCGCAGGGGGAGGCCGTGAGAGATAGACCATCCATCAAAGAAACGGCCCGAGCATTCTACGCCTCATTGTACTCGTCCAAATTAAACAAATCAGCCAAACAGATTGAAAATTAATTGGCGGGAATTGAGACCCCCCCCCCCCCCGCATTGTCGGAGGAGCAACAAGATTTTCTCGATGCGCCGATAGAATTGAAGGAGTTGCAGGAAGTGGTGAATATGCAGAATAATAAAGCACCGGGAGAGGACGGGCTTCCCATGGAATACTACAAACAATTTTCGTATGTTCTTTTACCGCGTCTCCTTGACACCATCACCGAGGCGGAGAATTACCACAGTCTATGAAAAAAGCGATAATTATATTAAACCCAGAGAAGGACCCCCTGTTGTTACACTCATACAGACCGATATCCTTACTCAACGCAGACGTTAAAATAATAGCAAAAGTACTAGCAAACCGGTTGTCCAGGGTGATATCTACATTGGTGCACCCAGACCAAAGTGGGTTCATACCAGCCCGATCCACAGCGATAAACATCCGTAGGTTATTCCTCAATTTACAGCTACCAGTGGATAATTCAGGCGGCAGAATAATATGCGCACTAGATGCCACCAAGGCGTTTGATAGTGTAGAGTGGCCATTCTTATGGGAAGTTTTGGAGAAAACGGGCTGTGGACCCACATTTGTTCGGCTGGTCAAACTTCTATACACGGATGTGCGGGCGGATGTGTTAATTAATGGGGAATCTTCGGAGGCGTTCCCACTGTATAGAGGCACATGGCAGGGATGCCCACTGTCACCGCTTCTCTTTGCACTGGCAGTGGAGCCGCTAGCCTGTAAAATACGTTCGCACCCTGGAATAGTGGGATTTAAACATAGTGGGGTGGAAGAAAAAATTGCCCTATATGCAGATGATATTCTGCTGCTTTTATGAGATGCAGAAGCATCTTTGTGGACAGCCATGCATATTATCAGGGAATTCGGACTATATTCAGGACTAGTCATAAATTGGTCTAAATCAATGGTGTGGTCATTAGATATGCCGGAACTACATATAACTAATGAAGAGATACCTATGCAGGGGTTAATGTTACCAGAAACGTAGCAGACTATGGGAGAATAAACCTGGAACCACTGCTTGCTAAATGGAAGCAAAAACTCCAAATCTGGCGCAAGCTTCCCTTATCTGTTAGAGAGAGAGTAAATCTAATTAAAATGGTGCGGAAGCCGCAGCTTCTCTACCTGATGCACAACTCCCCCCACTGGATAACGCAACGATTCTTCCACAAAGTTAGTGTTCTGTTCAGGGAACTTATATGGTGTGGAAAAGGAGCCCGTATTAAACTAGACATTATGTAACCCTAAGGATAAAGGTGGTTTGGCCCTACCTAATCCCATCTCATATTTTATTGTCTCACTACTCCAACACTTTAGGGGGTGGGAGACGGAGGAGACGCGGGAGGCTAGTTTTTGGATACTAAGGGAGCGCTTTGCCGGATCACACCTTTTTGAAGCCTTAGAGAGACACGCCTTTAAGAAAAATAGCCAGACCCTTCCAACATTACGGCTCATGCATGAAGTGTAGTGGAAAGCCAGGAGTATGGCGGGAATAGATCGTTGTACACAGTTTACTCCTATATGGTATAACCCTTGCTTACTGGAAATCAATAAATTACAAGGTTTTCAAGAGTGGAGGAACAAAAGTATCAGGAGAATCTCTCAATTGTTGGAAGGGGGAAGAGTAAAAACCTTTGAGCAGCCGAGACAAGAATTTAATGTCCCAAATAGTGACTTTAATAAAAACATGCAGCTTAGACATGCTCTCCAAGCAGAAACGCACTAATCAGGGGTAACAGTGTCAATATACAGAGTAGCGGATATGGTAGGTACAGCAGTCACCACTGCAGAAAAAATCTCGCAGCTATACTCCTACATCCAAGACGTGGGGAATGCACGCAACTTGATCTTAAGTAAAGTGGTAGATCTCGGGCGCATAGGGGAGTCGCACTGGGAGGAGATCCTACAGATGACACCCAGACTATCCCTGTGCGAATCGCATAGATTATCGCAGTTATACCTGATACACAGGGTGTACCACACGCCGGCCTTTTACACTGAATCGGCGTGAGAAACTCACCCATATGTGCACATTGTAAGACTCATAGAGGGGACTTATGCTGTGGAGGTGTCCAAAATTGCATCGATACTGGACAGAGGTATGTGATTTGGTTGGCACAGTGTTTGGTGTAGCTATAGACCACACGCCGTTCGTGTGTATCTTGGGCTATGTGCACGACTGGACGAGCACGAAAAACTTGCAATAGCTAGACTATTGTATCTAGCTAGGAAAACGATAGCCCAACACTGGTTGGACGAGGCTCCTCCTACACTGCGAATTCCAAAGCAAAGTTAATCAAATCCTCCCGTGGGAGAGGAATATATATTCAAAATGTAAGACCGGGCCAACAATACTAGGTCATGTGGCTCAAATGGATACAGGCGCATATGTAGAATAAATTATAACATACTGAATGGTTGGAAGGCTGTATGCTAAGAAATCAACTCGGGGGAGGAAAAGGAGAAGAGTAATAAAGAGACCAACCCTTTAATTGATGTGCATCCTGTTTAATAATGAGATAATATCAACATTGACACAAGGAGAGGGGAGAGAGACCAAATAAATGGAAAGCCCTTCCCCTATGAGACGTTATTACTTCTCTGTCCCCTTGTGCACTATAAGATATCACGAAAAGTGAGAGGCCGGGAAAAAAAAGAAGGTGCACGCAGAAAGCAAAGAACATTTATCGGTGAGGCCGTTTCCACAGGCTTTTTGATCTTCAAGGCGAAAGACAATTTAACTCAGGTTTTGCAGATTGCACTGTCCTTCCCGGACTTTATGATGGTTAATGCGAGAGAGACCATGGGGGGAGGGCAGTTTGGGGGGGCTCATGTTCGTTTATATATGCTAAAACTCAATAAAAATATCTAATTTCAAAAAGAAATGAAGTCTTATTCTATAAATGGAGGTTATATCAATATATATAGAGAGGATTACGATAAATGATCTTCCTGAGGTGAAGCGCTCATAACTCATGTTTAATTTTTTAAAAACTGCTAATAAAATCATCATGACGGCTCATTTCGGTCTGTTGAGTAATTCCAAGGAATCCACAATGCGCTTTCCCACCCAAAATAAATAGGAGTGTGAGGGGCAGGAAAACTGGATTGGAAAGGGTTAATAGTAGAGTTGCGCGAACGTACTCTGCCAAGCTTGATGCTCGTTCGAGTATTAGCATACTCGATGGTGCTCGTTACTCGAACGAGCATCACGCCGTGTTCAACCCCGCCCCAGTTTTTGGCTCCTCCCTGCTGTGATGTGCCTGTTTTGGCCCCTCCCTGCCGCAACGCAGCACACGCGTCAATGGCAAATTTTTGGCTGGCAGGCAGGGGAGAGAGCGAGAGAACACAAACCAAGAAAGAAAAAAAAAAAAAGCTCGGGACCCGGCGTCCCACATACAAAATGCTTAAGTCTCCCATTGTAGTCAATGAGGTTCGTTACTCGAGTAGAGCTCTCGAATTTTCCGAAAAGCTCGACTCGAATAACGCGGACCCGAGCATTTGGGTGCTCACTAATCTCTAGTTAATTGTCAGTCATTTTGACAACATTAGTAAAAAAAACAGCAGAAGACCTCGGGATGTTCAAGTTCTTTCAGGGGTGGGGAAAATATAGGACAACTGATGCAGTTGGTTTTACAGTCATTTGTAAAACTCTTCAACTTAGAGGGTTGGAGCGTCTGAAAGATGTCATTTGTGAAAGGTCAATCTGTAAAGCTCGCATGAGTTCCAGTTTGTGAAGAGCGCATTCTCCCAGATGACTGTGGAGGACAAAGTCTTCATTGATGTGGAATGCTGTGGAAGGAAGGCACAGGATGCAGGACTAATGAAAGATGGTGAACGGAGGCCTTGCCAACAAAGCTGTGAACTCTGAGACCTGTCAGATCGATGTGGCTGCTACTAAGGCGGCCACCTTCCAGTTTGGTGAACGAGCCGGAACGTCTTTTTAACGGTTCGAATGGATGAGACTGCAACACATCAAGTATGAGATTAAGGTCCCAAGGAGGGACAGGTGAATAGTATGGAGGAGCAGCATGAGCAACCCACTGTAAAAAAAAAAAAAAAAAGTATCGATAGATAACTTTG
The DNA here is from genome assembly GCF_035609145.1 of Eleutherodactylus coqui. Classification (NCBI taxonomy): domain Eukaryota; kingdom Metazoa; phylum Chordata; class Amphibia; order Anura; family Eleutherodactylidae; genus Eleutherodactylus; species Eleutherodactylus coqui. The sequence goes on from NC_089840.1 coordinate 7,670,034, forward strand.
AGGTCATTGGATGTTGAAAAAGTATGGATAGTACGGATACCTGACCCTTTGAAGAATGAAGACTCAAACTCCTATTGAGACCGTCCAGGAGATCGGATGAAAACTGCATTGTCCACACCAGCTAAATGAAGGTTTCCAAAGGTGATGATGAACCCGAGAAGAGAAGGGTTTTGTAGCCTTCATTGTGGTTTGAATGCCAGGTTCCACAAATTCACAGGCTCTCAAGACTGCGGCTTCAACCATGATGCCGTTAAACGAAGCATAGAAATTCGGGTAGAAGAGGGGTCCCTGTAAGAGAATATCTTCTCGAAGAGGAAGGCACACCCTGCAGAACCAATCTGGGGCATCACCTTCTATCTTGATCTTCTTGAGAAGTTGTGGGAATGAGGGACAGACATGGGAAGTAGAATTCTGTGCATGGAACTACTATAACATCCACTGTTAGAGCTTGGGGTCCTCAGACCTGGCCACAAAGTGTGGGAGCCTGCGATTGATTCTGGACACCATTAGGGTTGACCTCCAGACAACCCCTACATTAATAAAGTTCCAGAAAAACTTCATGATCTAATTCCCATTCTCCCGGTTCGAATCTCTGCAGAAGTCAACTATCTAGTTGTCTACTCCGAATATATGGACTGCCGAGAGTGCTGAAAGATGATCTTTAGCCCCTGTCAAGCTCTTCATTGCTTCCTCCTTGACCTTGGTGCTGCACATCCCCCCTCCTTGATCATTTATGTATACGACTGCCATGGTGTTTTGTCCATCTGTGCCCACACTGGTAGCCCTGTCAGCTGAAGTGCCAAGTGATTGAAGGAACAGGAGAATTGCTATAAGATTGAACACATTTAGCAATAGCTTGGTCTCCTGTTTGGCCCAAGTTTCTTGCACCAAAAGATTCTTCAGAGACGTGCCCTGAACTGATAGTGATTTGACCGGATGGCAAAGCGGGGAAATCGCTGGGTAGATGAAGGCAAGGATCCTTGATGTTGATGGATGACCAACTCCTGCGGTTCCGTGGAGGTAATTATAGATCTTAGTGACTCCGTGAAAATGTCAGACGCTTTATGCAGTGATTCAGCTTCTTCGGATCCAGAACTGGTCTGACAGAGCAATCCGTGGGTACCATGAAAAGACTTGAATAGAAAACTGTAAAATGCTGAGCATGAGGCACAGGAACGATGGCACTTTGAGCGGACAGGTTGCTTATTGTCTGAAGAAAAGCTTTTGAAGACTACTTTAAAATTCTAGATAAATAAATAGACATATATCAGTGCCTCGCATAGCATAGGAGATACAAATGAATATGGGCTGGATAACACTCACCCGGTACTCGTGGAATTCCCGTGGGTGGACAGGGAATCCACCGCCACCTAGTATCCGGAATTGCCCAGCATCCTCTTTCAGATCCCTAATCCAGACTGTCTTGAGAGGCGTCCTGGGGAATACAGCCCACTGCATATCTTGGGGCTTCTGGAAAGTCCGTTCAGCAGTGATAGAAAAAAAGTTTCCCCACGCTCCGGGATTGACAAAATATCATAGGCCTGAGGTCTATATGGTGATTAAACTATTTTTATTCATGCGCCATGTTTCATCGTTGCACAACGCCTTTCTCAAGCATAAAATAATCAAATATAATTATGACGTGTACAAATTAAAAGCATTTACACTGTTTGCTGCCGACACCGGTCTGGCGGAGGTGACATTATGCTGTGGGATGGGCAGTTACTGCACGTGAATGTAAGTCACGTGATTCGCATCTTGGAACGCAACATGCGTTCCAGCTTCTGCATTCATTCATAAGAAGAGTTAAAGCGCGACTCGCGCTTAGATACTATGTGTTGCTGGTATCAGCCTGCTCGCCACACTTGGTTCGCACAGAGCAACTACTAAGATTGGAGTCTTCTGATCCGGAGTCAGACATGCCCCTAAAATAGCACTTGTACAAATTATGGCACTACAGGCTACTGCAAGATGTACTGTAGGAGAGGAAGTGGCGCAGGGGAGCTAGCAGCCAGGCGGAGCTTACCTGGGCCGGAGCAGAATTGTGGGATAATGATCCCAGGAATCCTTACTGTGAGAGTTGTAGCTTATACAAAGAGAATCCCTCTGTCCTACAGTTCGCAGCGAGAGACCAGAGTTGAAGGTCCCAGAGACAGGCTATGAGGGCTGAACTTGTATGCCCAGAAAGGGAGGACCACTGTGCAGGCATTGGTGAAGAACGGAGGAAGCCAAGCCTCCATGGTTTCCACCCTGCGACAGCACCCAGGAGTGTCCTGCCTCGGCACGAAGACTAGATCTAAATTTTTAAAACTGGTCACGAAGTGCCAGCAACGGAAGAAGTGGCCCATGGCGATGCACGGTAAAAATTGAACCCCCGAAGGAAATCTCTGCTGACTGCGAGAATCTGGTAACGGACTGCTGTGAGTTGCAGGAACTAGGAAAGTAAGGGAAAGGGGAGAAAATACCTCTATACAGGATAGTTATCTCCTAGGAGAAGGAAGGACACGATTCCTTAGCTCCACCAGTGTACACCCCTGTGTCGCTTGCCTTTTTAATTCAGGAGTGCTCCAGTACAAAGGGGGTTAATTATAACTGTTGGGTTAAAGCTTGAACATGCCGCCTTTTCTTATGAGATTATGACAGATAACAGCACAGTTAACTCCATTCTGGTCGTCGTCCTCGATGGGGTAACCGAAAGTCATGCCAGCCCGTTATTCCCTGAATACAAGAGGTAGTTGAAGACCGGCAAGAACCAGGTCTGCCACCTACGGATACTTAGCTAAAACTAATTATAATGGTGCCTGCAGGAGGGATATAGCTGGTAGGAGGAGCTAACTTTTCTGCTGAGTGTCTGCCTCCACATAAACATCATTGAAGATAGCAGACAGAAGAATTGACACTTTCAAGCTGCGGTGTTGGAGAAAACGTTTACGCATCCCCTTGACAGCAAGGGTCACTAACAATGTTGTTATGGACTGTATCACCCTGGAGGAGTCCTTGGAAGGCAGGATCATGAGAGACTGACGTACTTTGGACACGTGATGAGGATGAATGCACTGGAAAAAGAGATGCTACTTGCAATGGTCAGTGGTAAAAGGAAACGGGGAAGACAAAAGACAGGTTGGCTGGACACCATCAAGAAGGACACGAGAATGGACATGAAGCAACTGAAAGCAGTCAAAGAGAATAGAGGAGTATGAAGAGGACCGGCCTACAGAGTATCCAAGAGTTGGACACAACTGAATTGGAATTCTCCAGCTCCTAGTGGCAGCAGCTATATCCACGGTCTTCAGCTGTGTCCTTCAATGATAAGGACAAGAAACAAGATTTGGTAAAAATCACATTCCCACCGTAACGTAAGATGGAGAACAGTTTTCATATTCTTTTTGCTCTAAGAAAAACAGGCTTATTATTATGCCTCTTGTTGCCCCCTCCTGATTCCAAGATCTCCACTCAGTTCCAAGGGTCCTTTTACATGAGACTATTAAGAGGCGCTTAAGCACTTGCCAGTTGGTCCAGCGCTGATTGTTCCTCCGCTTTCACATAGGAGGTATAAGTTCAGTGAATGTTAGTGGAGCGTACTGAAGATCGTTCCAGCCCGCCGCCATTCGCAGTAAACGGACAGTTTACACCGGCTGATTGTTACGCCTGCATAAACTGAACGACAAGCAAGATGTGAACTAATTATTGTTTGTGGTTCAGTTGCTGGCAGCATTTAGACTGAACAATTATTGTTCAGATTCCTGCCATAAACTGAATGATCATCTTTCCTTGTAAAAGAGAGCTGTCCATGCAGAGTCCTCCGCCATAGAGGTGAATGAGAGGAACTATGTGATCCACGTGGAACCAACCGGTCACACTGCCACCAACCACAATTTTATGGCAAGCGGTTGGATGTTTACATTTTGCAACAAAGATTGTGGATTACTGGTATAAAAGCATAAATGTCTGAACATAACATCGCTGTCCATGGATTTACCTTATACAGTGGGGAAAAAAAGTACTTAGTCAGATACCAATTGTACAAGTTCTCCCACTTACAAAGATGAGAGAGGCCTGTAATTGACATCAGAGGTAGACCTCAACTATGAGAGACAACATGAGAAAACACATTCAGAAAATCACATTGTCTGATGTGTAACGAATTTATTTGCAAATTATGGTGGAAAATAAGTATTTGGTCACCTACAAACAAGCAAGATTTCTGGGTCTCACAGACCTGTACCTTCTTATTTAAGAGGCTCCTCTGTCCTCCACTCATTACCTGCAGTAATGGCACCTGTTTGAAGGACACCTGTCCACAACCTCAAGCAGTCACACTCCAAACTCCACTATGGTGAAGACCAAAGAGCTGTCGAAGGACACCAGAAACACAATTGTAGCCCTGCACCAGACTGGGAAGACTGAATCTGCAATAGGCAAGCAGCTTGGGGTGAAGAAATCAACTGTGGGAGCAATAATTAGAGAATGGAAGAGATACAAGACCACTGATAATCTCCCTCGATCTGGGACTCCACGCAAGATCTCACCCCGTGGGGTCAAAATGATCACAGGAATGGTGAGCAAAAATCTCAGAACCACACGGGGGAACCCAGTGAATGACCTGCAGAGAGCTGGGACCAACGTAACAAAGGCTACCATCAGTAACACACTACGCCACCAGGGACTCAGATCCTGCAGTGCCAGACGTGTCCCCTGCTTAAGCCGGTACATGTCCGGGGCCGACTGAAGAGTATTGGGAGAATGTCATATGGTCAGATGAAACCAAAGTAGAACTGTTTGGCAGAAACACAACTCGTGTTTGGAGGAGAAAGAATGCTGAGTTGCATCCAAAGAGCACCATACCTACTGTGAAGCATGAGGGTGGCAACATCATGCTTTGGGGCTGTTACCAGGACGACTGATCCGTATACATGAAAGAATGAATGTGGCCATGTATCGTGAGATTGTGAGTGCAAACCTCCTTCCATCAGCGAGGGCACTGAAGATGAAACGTGGCTGCGTCTTTCAGCATGACAATGATCCCAAGCATAAGGCCAACGAAGGAGTGGCTTTGTAAAAAGCATTTCAAGGTCCTAGAGTGGCCTAGCCAGTCTCTAGAACCTTATAGAAAACCTTTGGAGGGAGTTGAAAGTCCGTGTTGCCCAGCGACAGCCCCAAAACATCACTGCTCTTGAGGAGATCTGCATGGATGAATGTGTGGGAGATATCCTATATGTTCACCATTTTGTATGTATTTTCTGTTGTCAACTGTGTATATACTGTATTTTGTCTATAATGGTCTGAACCTCTGGAGGAAGGGAACATCACCTCCCCTCCACCTCCACAAGAATTGGAGGAGCTCAAGAACTGGTAAAACCAGTTCTAACTGGCCAAACCTTTTTAGGAGTGCTTTGTCTTGGACAGCAGAGAGGAGGAACAGGATGTTTCTCTCATGAAGCCAAATTCAAGAATGAACTGAGCGTGCTCACTGAAGTTCCTCCCAGATGGATGACATCACAAGCTACCTCACAAATACTTCCCTCTGAGAAATGGCCTATCAACTCACTGTAACTGCTAAATTGCCTGACTTCCTGTGTTGAAACTTTATTTAAGGTTTTACGCGCGCATAATAAAGACAGACTCTTTTGGGAACACATGATGTAGGCTTGTGATCTTTGAAAGGCTCTCCAGGCCTGTACACATATTATTTAATTTGGAACACACGGTATATCTATAATAGCGAATTTTGCGCTAACAAATTTGGAGGCACCGCTGGGATAATGAAGATACAGAGATATGAAGATATTTCATCGTTATCCGGACACAAGGGGACTTCGAAGCAGAGACGGACAGATAATGAGCTCAAACAAGGTAATAAGCTATTCTTATACCTGTACCATCTCTCCCTCTCTGCTATGATCCGCCCCAGGCCGGGTGAGTTGAAATATGATAAGTCTGTATCTAAAGAACTATGAAATAGATATACTGTGTTGTTTTTATGTTGTCTGTGAAGAAAATGTCCTGAGTGAAAGAAGGTGTGAGCTATGGGGGTTTATATATTCTCTGTAGTAGTGAATGGTGTGAACAGACTGTGCAGGTTAATAAGGAACAAAGAAAGTGTAGTATAACTTGTTAAAAGAAAGCAAAAAGGAAAGTTGATATAAGCAATTTTAGCTGAAGGTTATAGTAGTGAGTAAAGTTGCTGAGAGTGTCCATGCGGTGAGTTTCCATTGTTCAACATGTGGCTGAAGAGGTCTCCCTTTGTTATGTGGGGGGAGGGGTGCACATGGAATGCTTGCATTTGCCATGTCTGCATACATCAACTCAAGGGAATTTGGGCTTGGAGTAAAGATGTGGGCTAGCCAGAGATTCTGCTCCGATTATGGCAGGCCAAACGGGCTGTTGAGGTTCCACAATGTGGTGCCAAAAGTGCAGATCTGTGCCATGAGGTGCAGGAGTAGAGAATCTCAATTAATTAAGGATTTTTCCAATTACGACAAGATGGGCAGGGGTGAAATTGTAAGTGCTTATTAGTGGTAAGCCAGACCTGTGTCGTGAGTTGTGGGAAAAATCGAAGTATGACTCGCAAGCAAATTCAGTGAGATGATGTTTGTAAACATAACTGGACACACAAAAATGGGAAAGGAAAAAGCAAGTCAATGAGTTAAGGAAAGGTAGAAGGTTTAGCAATGAACGATGATAATGGTTGCTATCTGGAGTGGTGAATATAAGTATGTGGGTGGAAATGGGCATAAGTTGTATTGTGTTTGTCATTGGATAGCCTATTCTGAGCAAAATATGTAAAAACCGCGGTACATAAGAGTTTTTCTTATAACTATATACTTTGTTCAATATGGGAAGTTCTATGTACAGTAAATACAATCCCAGTTTCTACTTCACATGAGATACTTATCAGTCTGTGTATAAGTGAGTGAAAACCCCAGTGAGTGTGAATTTGTGTATTAATGAAGGGCCCGTATGAGAGTTAGATTGTGTTATATGGTATGTGTACTGTCCGTAACCAGAAATGAAATGAGGCAAGAAAGACCAAACGCTGAGCCAGACCACAGGGGGTGGAGCTAGGTGATGTAAGGAGATGGGAGGGAAGAACAATAGGAAGAGTCTTGCTCCACCCTCAACACAGACCAGCCTAGGAGAGAAGTGTGTCTCCATTTAAGTGGATGTTGGTATATATATGTATATTGTGGTAATGTATAGAGGGAAGGTCGCTCTTAGACTCCATGTTAAGTCTCTCACTTGAACAAATGTAGGTGACCAAAGGAGGGGCATCTAATTTTATTCCTGAGGGTAGTCGTGTGAGATAATAGTCCAAGATTGCCACAGTATATATATATATATATATATAGGTTCTTTGAGTATGTGGAGTTTTAAAAATATTGAGTCGTGTTAATTTGAATATTATTGAATTAAGATACAAAAATGAGATAGTTGTGTACTTGAGACACCTGATAAGTACTTTAGTCAAATTAATAACAAAAGTTCTATTTTAGAGTGTATCTCATTTTCAATTAACAACAGTATTTTACATGAAAATAGTTACATTTGAAAAATAAGTACATTTTTGATGCCAGTAATTGAGTTTTATCCCAAAGGGTATCAGGGATACGAGTCCCTTAGTAAACCAGTAATTAACCATCATTGGTGCAGTTGTTATGGTTGCAGATTGTAATAACAATATTTCCTCTCCTGTTTGCAGTATGTTTTCGTACAGGTACCAGAGATTTTGTGGGGCCCCTTAATATCATGCTTCCTCAAGGGGTCATAAAATACTGCATAGAGTACAAACTAAACATCTTTCAGCTTCCAGACTAGCTATGTATGAGACTGCCCTGCTAGCACCCTCACATATCGCAATCAAGAGGGGTATAGTTCCAAATGTCGTTTCATGTCTTTTACTGAATTCAGAAGGTTGAGAGGAAGGGGCAGCAGGCGCAGACCATGACATTAAATAGCAAGCACATGATTGTATGGTTGTAGAAACACGAATGAAAAGGAAAAATAGGGTCCTAACAATAATGTTGTAACTGCCATGATTAATGTAAATCTTGAGTTTTACCCATAGATGGTTCCAAATATTGTGGAAATGGACAAGTAAAACAGGCTATGCAATGGTAACCGACAGAAAGAGGTAATTGTACAAAAACCACTCTTTTCCTCATGAGACACTCAGTTACTCAGGAAATAGAGGTGATGGCGCTCACTGAAATATGTAAGCTGGCTGCAGGTAAGACTGTTTGTGTCTGCACCGACTTAAGGTACACATTGGGAATCGTACACGATTTCACATCCTTCGTGGCACAGTGGAAGTTTCATGGGGTCCTCGAGTAAGCCAATCCAGAATGCAGAAGAAGTGTTTTTGTTCTACAAGGTTTTAGCTCTTTCCGCACAGGTGACTTATCATCAGAGTCCAGGCTTATGCCACAGAGACAACTACTGAGGCTGGAAGGAACCAGAGAGCAGGCACCGCAGTAGCCTGACTTCCCTTGAATGAGGTAACGGCTGGTAACCTGCTTGCACCTGAAACAGGTGTAGATATTTCTCTGTTGCTTGAATTACAGGAACAGGCCTCAAAAGAAGAAAAAGGAGGAGTGGAATAGCGAGCGGAATGCTACTGGGGTCTGGCAGAAAGGTAAATGTCTGTGCCTCCCCGGCACGCTGTACTCCATGATGTCACACCTGATCCCTGAGCTAACCCATTCATCCAAGGAGGTAACGTGTGGTATGGTGTCTTCTGCTTGGCTTACCCCAGGGTTCAACACTGCTGCAATAGGGATTATACAGGGGTGCACGATATGCGCCCGTTACAATCCAGGCCAATTGGTCAAGGTACCTTCTCGGTGCGAGCCAGACTATCTGTATCAGTGACTGCAGAATGATAGCATACAGCTACCACAGGTAGGTGTTTGGAGTTGTTGGTTTGCATAGACCTCTTTTCATGTTATTTGGAGGCGTGGCTTGAGAAATAAAAATAATTTTTAACACGCCAAAAATATGACCTAAGAATATGTTTTATGAAAGTAATTTTGAATATTTGGGTACACCAGAAGTAATAATAAATAATAAAGGTAAACATTTTAATAGTCATCTACTTGGTTAGAGCCACGCCTGATTGTAAGACTAAGTTGAGTCCCTATGAAGGTTTTGTTTGGTAATGCTGCTGTAATAGGCCTATTCTTATTCCAGGCCAAAAAGGAGGGTCTCACCTCCCAAGTGAGTGCCTAACATTAGGAGTTATATCAACTGTCACTCATAAATGTGTATTCTCCGTGTTTCCAGATCAAAATGCAAAGAATCCTTTCAAGTGCTGTTAACCACTACAATCTCAGTGAAACCTCAAGAAAAGCTAATTTGGGTTCATGTCAGACATTGAATAAAGATAATCAAGGAAGGAGACAAATGTGGCCCATATCCTTTGTTATATGAAGGACCCTTGCGGTCATTGGGCTGTCATTTCTCTTCTTCCTCATAAGGGTAACAGAAGACGTACATCCTATGAAGAGGGTTATTAATGTTTCATATGTAATGTGCAGAGGCGTAACTTGAAGCTCCCGGGCCCTGATGAAAAACTTGGAACCGGACCCTGAACTATAATGCTTTACTCATAGTACTGGGTTCCCTATATGAAGAAGAGAGGCCTTATGGGCCCCAAAAAGGCTCCTGAGCCCGGGTGCAACTGTATCCTCTGTATCCTCTATAGTTACGCCCCTGGTAATGTGTCAAAGATCGGAAAAATGTCAACAGATGCAATAAGGTAGCAGTAAGTGTACCAATGTTTCAGCCATATTGTGTAATCAGACCAATGTTAACATGTAACAAACAATATAACCTGAGATCACACCTTGGAAAGCCAGTCACATTCAACATGTTGTATCATCTAAACTATGAACAAGGTGGCTTATGCAGAAAACGTGGAATAAAGATCAATCTTTCAGGAGCCATCTACCTAGAATACCGTTGGGAAACTGTAACGTGTTGTGAGGTATTTTCCTTATCCTGGATATCACCCAGCAGTAGGAAGGGATAAGGCAGGAGACAGGGAAAGGGCAGCAGGCGTGTGGTGTCACCCTTGCGGGAGGCAGCCACATGGCGGAGGTGACAGCTAGGGTCCCCTGTAGGCGGTAGGGAAAGGCCCGAGAACACAAATAGGAAGAAAAAACCATCCAGGAGAATGAAAATACGCACAACAAAGGAGGGAATTGTGGGAGATATCCTATATGTTCACCATTTTGTATGTATTTTCTGTTGTCAACTGTGTATATACTGTATTTTGTCTATAATGGTCTGAACTTCTGGAGGAAGGGAACATCACCTCCCCTCCACCTCCACAAGAATTGGAGGAGCTCAAGAACTGGTAAAACCAGTTCTAACTGGCCAAACCTTTTTAGGAGTGCTTTGTCTTGGACAGCAGAGAGGAGGAACAGGATGTTTCTCTCATGAAGCCAAATTCAAGAATGAACTGAGCGTGCTCACTGAAGTTCCTCCCAGATGGATGACATCACAAGCTACCTCACAAATACCTCCCTCTGAGAAATGGCCTATCAACTCACTGTAACTGCTAAATTGCCTGACTTCCTGTGTTGAAACTTTATTTAAGATTTTACGCGCGCATAATAAAGAGAGACTCTTTTGGGAACACATGATGTAGGCTTGTGATCTTTAAAAGGCTCTCCAGGCCTGTACACATATTATTTAATTTGGAACACACGGTATATCTATAATAGCGAATTTTGCGCTAACAAATGGGACAACATACCAGCCACAGTGTGTGCCAACCTTGTGAGGACTTGAGATGAGTATTGAGATGAACGTCTGTTATTGACCAAATACTTATTTTCCACCATAATTTGCAAATAAATTTGTTAAAAATCAGACAATGTGATTTTGTGGATGTTTTCTCTTGTTGTCTCTCATAGTTGAGGTCTACCTATGATGTCAATTACAGGAGAACTTGTACCATTGGGATGTGACTAAATACTTTTTTCCCCCACTGTATATATAAAAAAAACTTAAGCTTGTTTAACAAAAACGAAAACTGACAATCGAGATTTTTATAATATTTTTTTTTAATTAGACATCTTAATTTTACACCCAATGGCCGAGCTCCGGCTGAAGCCAGATTAATCTTAGAAGAAGGGAAATTTACGCTAAATAACTACTGCAATCTTTAAAAAATGTGACTATCACTTGAATTAGAGATAAGCTTGCAGCAGATGGAACAGTGTAGAATGTCTTCAGGAACATTTCTTGTGCACGGAGGCCATTGACGAACCGTACAAAAGCAAGAAAGATTGATGAAGAATTATCTCCAGAGTCCAAGACAATCTGTGCGGCCAGCGAGTCATGAGACCGGGATTCCACATTCAAGTGTCCATCACATTTTGAAGCGCTCAATGAAGATAATCCAGACTGGAGAGGGCAATTTTGAGAGTTGTACTTGGCCAGATGGGCAGAGGATGAACCGTTTCCAAGAAAGATGGTTTGGCGCGATGAGGCCACATTTAAATGGCTCACCTAACTGTCACAATGGGGACCTGAGAATCCACAGATTATGGAGGAACATCTCGTTAACCACTTAGTGACCAACCTTACGTGTTTTGTTGTCCTGGGTGTCTGGGCTTTACTCTAAAGGCTGTAAAAACAGCGCAGTCTGGGCTTACGACGGGTACCTCCGGTAGCTGATAGCAGGGAGCTAAGAAGCTGGAGTTGTCATCGGGGCCCTGGTGTGTGGTCCCCAGCCACGTAATTGCAATTATCCAATGGAGAATAGCAATTGCATAAAAGTTTTTGTTTTTTTTTAAAGTTAAAGTAAAATGAAACTTCCTGCACAGACCTTCCCCAGCTGCTGCGCATGCAAACGCCAGCAAAGTGACAGACGCATGATGCGCAGAAGGCAGGGAGGGCCTGGCAAATTTAAAATCCCCCTGCTTCTGGCTAGCAAAGGTAGTCGAGAGCCTGGAGCCATCCCTGGGAGACACAGTGAGCGGTTCCTAGTCACGTAAACATTAAGGAAAAGTTGAAGGGGTTTTCTATTGAGAAAACTATTGATGACCGATCCCCAGGATATTCACTTGTCCTTTAAAGGTCATCAATAGTTGATCGGCCGGGGTCCGTCACTCGGGACCCTAACCGTTCACCTGGTTGTGCACCCGCTGCCACCGTCGCAGTTACACAGGGGTCGGAGCGTAAGTCCATGCTCCGACCCCTGTGAATTGGCAGCGCTTGTAACTACAGGCACAGCTCGCGTTGATTTCAGTGAGAGCCACGCTTGCAGTTACAAGCACTGGCCACTACACAGAGATCAGTGCAGAGGCTTCTGCTCCGACCCCAGTGTAACTGCGGTGCTGTCAGCGGGCGCACAATTAGCTGATGGGTCGGGGTCCTGAGCGACGGATCCCAGCCGATCTAGTATTGATCACCTATCCTCAGGATAGGTCATCAGTAGTATTTTCCTATTTTCCCATTTTCTAAGTATTTTCTACTTAGATCGCAGCAGGAAAGGGGTGAACAGCGGTGGCTTTCTTTAAGACCTTCGCAGTCGGCGCTTGATCAAATGGAAGAACCCAGAATTGGTTGTGATTTGGTACAAAAGGGAAGCAAGGGACTTGTTTGACCAGTATTCAGAGATTTCAGTCTACCTTCACACTAACCGAATTTCCGTGTGAGTTTTTATACGCTTTATTTGCAATATGAAGAGGTGATGTGCACTCTTGGTCAAAAGCACTTCTGTTCTCTTTCCTGACCGATTCTTCTATAGTTCTGAGTTTTGCTGTGGTCCTGTGGTGGAGATGAGCATCAACCAGCATAAAATGTCTATTTGTCGCACAACTATATGTATTTCACTTTAATGATTTGACTTATAGAGACACGTAACAACATCTTTCATTATGATTGCTGCTGGACAGCAACATGACATCAGATGTGTATTGCATTGGCTGCTGAAGATGGGTTTAATAGTCCAGATGATGGGGAAGTAGTCTTTGCAGTATCAGACTACCCCCACATTCAGCCAACTTGAATCACATGACACACACACTGACCTTATTCTTCCTGCCACTCTCCCTTCTCCAGCAGCGAGCCAAGGACAAAGGAGGTTTGCACACAGACCACATGGCAAGGGGACAAAGACCAGTTTGCACATGGCACTACATAAGACTGGGAGGGGGGAAGGGGAGGAGGTTCTATATAGCCTAACCTATAGCAATGAGTATATACCATGTATACTATACCTTATACGCCCATAAAGGGCAGGTATTATGTGTTTAGATAAAAGGAGTTTCATGCATAATAAACAGCAGAGCTCTCGAGACTTCAGACTGAACTGTCTCAGTGTGAATTCTTTCTGTATGCACATAAATCAGAGTTGTCAATCGGGAGGCTACAAAATATCCCAAACCCTGCTGGAGAAATTTTGATCCAGAACAGTGGGCGTCCCTGGGTGGGTGAGTGGGCTATGACCACCGGCAGTCCGGACACGAGAGAGATCAGAGGAGCAGACAGTGAACTGGACTCGGTGGACCCTATCTACAGAACACGGTAAGATGGCTTTGAGTTGTCTACCTGTGTAACTGATTCCATGACTGTCAGTCTTCCTGTCCCTAGTACGACCGCTGGTGGTCATCAAAGACAGGTAATTTAGTTTTGCCTACTCCAAAGATTCACCGTATAACCTGTCAATAAGGGGTATTTTGTATGCCATAATTGTTGTCTTGAGGCGGTTATTGAGGGAACACTGAGGACCAAGAGACAATTTGGGAGGGTTAAATTGAAATAGATGAACTCGGGTGTATAATAAAGCACGTTATGTTCCTATGCACTTTTAGGGAAAGCGTCAGAGGCGTACTAAAGTGTATAATAGAGCACGGTATGTTCTAATACATTTGGAGGGTGACGCTGGGTAAATTTTGAAATAGGCGTACTCACTTGTATAATAGAGCATGTTAGGTTCTTATACATTTGGAGGGTGACACCGGGATTATAGCCGCGGTGCTGACGGCTGGTTACTATGAATATTGTTGAGGTCCTGGTCAGTACCGATATAACCGCCCATCATTGTGTGCAGTCCAAAGTCATGCCCGGAGTGCGTTCAGTTTGCTTTTGGGGATTACTAATAGAAGGTGGGCTGTTGCAAAGATAGGTGACACGTATACTTGAAGCCACTGTGGGTATTCTCCAGTAAACCCGTCAGTTCCTTTTGTTCTGTGTTATAGGGTTAATGTGCATTGTGATTTGCGGGGGAAGGAGGGGTCCTATTGGAAGGACTTGAGGAAAGTGGAATCTTTTAAAGGCGTACTACTGTGCACAGCAATTTTAGGACCGGATAGAATTAGCAGGAAGGATAGAGTTGAGGAGACTGGGCATTGATCCCAGTTATCTGAAGTTACCAGACAATGGGGAACAAAGCAAGTAAAGATAAGCGGCATAGAGCATGTGATTTAGTTGCACAGAGAGAGGGAGCAGATTATGCTAAGAAACGGGAGAAAATTAGGAAAGTTGCAGGATGGAAAAGAATGGAGGAGGTAGGTTGCAGACAGAAGAATGGAGAAAAGTTTTACGAGATAAGAAGGGGACTTTGGCAGACAGGGAGGTGCTTCAGGCTGCTAAGGGGTGGTAGCTAAAGGGATCAACGAGCAGAATTGGGTAGAGGAGGAGGTGAAAAAGGAGGGGATGTGTATTACCTGTATCATGAACAATGTAATGCATTTATGTCGTCCACTGCACCCCCTCCCTATTAAGGTGGTCACCCCTGCTGGACTTGCCACATCTGCAGTGTCCAAAACCCTGCATAGAGTGACGTCTGCAGCAATTGTGGGGCGCCACGCCCCCACTCTGAAGTCACGTCCGATGCCTGTGACATCACTTCCGGCCCCTCCCCATCCGGGACCAAGCCCAGCCCCTTCCTCCTCCTGCGGCCATCTTGCTTCACCTGGAAGGTCTGCAGGACTAAGCCCAGCCCCTTCTTTCTCTGGCAGCCATCTTGCTCCACCCAGAAGGCCTGCAGGACCAAGCTCAGCCCCTTCATCCTCTGGCGACTATCTTGCTACACCAGGAAGGCCTAATTCCCCGATGCCACTGTATCCAGTGCTGCGTCCGGATGGCTCTTTCGATGTGCCATCCACCACTGTGCCTCTGCTCCCAGAAGTCACTGTAGAGCCGGTTAGCCAGTCCAATGTCGGCAGTTCCCCCTTGATGGTGTTAAAAGAGCATGGCCCCCCCCCTACCTGTCCCCTGGCTACAGATGTTACTTGTGGGCAGACCCACCCCCCTCTAGCGCCAATGTGACCCATAGGCTCTTGGGGAAATTCCAAGGAGTACAGGAGGCCATCCGAAGTGGGCAGGTCCGCCTTGAACAATTTCTTACCAGGGCCCTCACGCCTAGTCCCTGGCCAACTGGTCCCCATACTCGCGGAATTCCAGCCCCCAGCTGACGCTCCCGTGATGTATGTCTCTTTCACCCCTACTCAAGCGTCCAGTCTCCAGACCAGTCTCCCTGATCCGGAGAAGCACCCGATGCCCTTCTATCGGAGATTGATGCAAATTCATAGAATTTTAGTTCCACCTGGAAGGACCTCCAGGCCCTCACTGAAGTTAAAGAAGGAGACACCTACTGGCTGATTATTGAGAAGCATCTGGACCCCCAGAAGGTAGAGAGTGACATCAATTATGAATCCGGTGTTTGGTTCTGCGACCAGATCAAGCCGTGGGCCCAGGACCGTCTTGCGGATCAAGCTACCACTATCCAAGACGTCTCCCAAGATAAGGGAGAGTCCGTGGAGAAGTATCACACTCGCCTGATCAAATTGTTTAATGACATAGGCTTCTTGGTGCAAACCAAGGCGCATTCCCAGATGCTGTCATCTGCCTTTGTATCAGGACTTGGCGAGCCCATACGGAAAGGTTTAATCATGTCCTGTCCGGAGTACAAGACTCTGTCCATGGATACGCTGCTGCGGGTAGCGAAAGGGCTAGAAGGAAAAGGACACTCATTGGTCATGCTGGCAGAGGACCCATCCCTGCAGAGGTTCCGAATGCCAAAGCCTGGACAACCGTACGTGCACATGTGCTACAACTGTGGTTGCTCCGGGCATTTCCGCCATGAAGGCCGCGCCTCAATGAAGTGACATTTTGCCTAGACACCAGAGGGCAGCTTCATCGTCCAGCCACTGACCTTCTCCAATAGGATAGTGGCAAGCCTGCGTCCACCATGGCCATGTCTCAGCAAGGTACCAACATTGATCTGCCGGATCCACAAGCCCAGGTCACCCGCTTTAGTGTAGGTCGTCCTACTACCTTCCTCCTGGACACAGGTGCAGCCAGAAGTGTGATTAAGGAAGCGGATTTCCCTTTCAAGGCCATGCTGGACAATGTCAAAAACTTCAAATGGGCATAGAAGGACGTCCCTCTGTCACTGCTTTTCAAAACCCCTGCAGATTGGTTCTCTCCCCAATGTGTTAGCACGGTTTGTGATCCACCTGAACCTGCTGGGAGCAGACCTGCTATCCAAGCTGCAAGCCACTATCACCTACACCAAGGATGGAGGAATAAAGCCTTTGTCGGAGGAAGATACGATGACTAGCATCAGAGCCTTTACTCCTTGCAGTCAACACAGAGAACCCTAATACAATACCAGCCTATGTCCTCCAGTGAGTCCCAGATAAATTGTGGTCCAAGGGCCCGGAAGATATTGGTAAACTCCGGGTTCCGCCTGTGGTAGTTAAACTGAAACCTGGAGCCAACCTCCCCCGTCGGGCGCAAAACCCACTCAAGCTTGCTGTCTCACAAGCCATCGCAGGGAAAGTGAAGGGACTCCTGGAAAATGGGGCACTCATACCCTGCGACACCCCACTGTTTCTGGTAAAAAAGACACCCAAGGGGGTGCCAGAGAAATATCGTATGATACAGGACCTCAGGGCAGTGAACGAGGCCACCATTTTGAACACACCATTTGTGCCGAATCCGCACACCTTGTTGGCAGGAGTCCCACGCACCGCCACATACTTCACAGTGGTGGATTTAGCAACGCCTTCTTCAGCATTCCGTTGGACCCTTCCTGTCAGTTCCTCTTCACGCATATTAGCCTTTTACTCTCCAGCTCAGTACTATGGAGCAATTCCAGCAACCTGATTGGTTGTTTGGGTTTTCTGATTCAACCTGATTGGTTGTTTGGGTTCGCTGATTCAACCTGATTGGCTGTTCGTACTGAGCTGAAGAGTAAAAGGCTAATATTCCCCCTTCACCTTCATCCATGATGGCCACCAATACACGTGGACCGTGATGTCTCAGGGGGCATATATCTATATTACACTCGAGTTCGGCACTAACAACCAATCAGGTTGAATCAGACAAGCCAAACAACCAATGAGGTTGCTGGAATTGTGAATCAGAACCAATGAGGTTGCTGGAATTGTGAATCAGAACCAATGAGGTTGCTGGAATTGTGAATCAGAACCCATGAGGTTGCTGGAATTGCTCCATAGTGCCGAACTTGAGTGTAATATAGATATATGCCCTCAGGGGGCTCAGAATTCTCACAGCCAGTTTGCTAAAGCCATAGCATCTATTCTTGCACCATGGCAATCCGAACACACTCCGGTGGTTCTCCTACAATATGGTGATGACCTCTTGCTGTGAGCTGTCGACCTTTCCACAGCTGAGGCGGAGTCGGATTGCCTACTTCACTTCCTGGCCGACCAAGGCTGCAAAAAATCCAAACTTCAGTGGTGCTCCACTTCGGTAGTTTTCCTTGGTCATTGCATCACGCAAAGAGCCAGGCACCTTACCCACGATCAGATACTGGCGATGCAACAGGTACAAGTGTCAAACTCCACGCAGGCGCTACAGGCTTTCCTTGGCCTAATCTCCTGCTGCAGATCATGGATCCCAGAAGCCTCTCTACTGATGTAACCTCTGTAGAATGCTTTGAAGACGGATCCATTCCTTTTAGGACCCGTGGCGCTGGAAAATTTCCATCTTCTGAAATCAGTCATCTCTATGGCCCCTGCTTTAGGCCTGCCGGACTATAACAAGGACTTCCACTTTTTTGTCTGTGAATGGCAGGGACATGCGACGGGTGTCCTTGCCCAATCTCACGGCCCCAGAATGAGACCCGTTGGCTACTGCTCTTCTCAGCTAGACACAGTAGCCGGCATAAGGCCTACGGACCATCTGCCCTGCTCAGGTCCTGTTGGACAAAACTTCACACCTCGATTTGGGACACCCTCTGATTGTCCAGGCTCCTCATGACATTATAGCCATCCTCAATCAAACGCAACCAAAACATCTTTCCGCGGCAAGACACCTCAGACTGCAATGTTCGCTTCTTCAAGCGAATAACGCGACTCTACGCCGATACCATAATCTCAACCCCTCCTCCCTCTTCCTCAGGTGGGTGTAGAGCTAGAAGAATAAGAAACCAATAATCCGGGGGTGCCCGAACATGAATGCTTCGAGCTCATGAAACAACAAACTTCACACCTACCTACTGTCCTAGATACCCCTCTACAGAATCCCAAACTCACAATTTTTGTTGACCGCTCCAGGTACACAGACAGCAAAGGAAGGTTTCATACAGGGTATGCAATCACTACGGAAGACACCATCGTCCAAGCTCGGGGACTGTCCCCCGACGAGGTCTACACAAGAAGCAGAACTACAAGCCCTGATCTCAACCTGCAAACTGGCCGAAGGGAAGACTGCAAATATCTACACGGACTCCAGATATGCTCTCAGAGTGGGCCATGACTTTTGACTGATAGGGAAAACCAGGGGATTCCTGACGACAGTCGGTACTCCAGTGAAGCACCATGTGGCTATCAGAGATCTGATGGATGCTCTACTCCTACCTACCCAAGTGGCTGTGCTGAAGTTCAAGGCTCACGGAGAGTTAAACTCAGCAGAAGCCAGAGGGAATCACCTAGCCGACATGTTGGCTAAAGAGGCAGCAATGGGTCCAGACGGAGGAAGTGGGACTCGGATGGAGGACCAGGCAATGGAAATGGGTGCCCAAATGGGACCAGTGGTACCTACTGGTCCATATGTAAGAAGCCTCTCAGAAGTACAGGCAAGAGCTAAAAACTTGGGAGATAGGGGGGCTACAAAAGACTACAAAAGACATATGAGGACAGATGTTTCCAAGTCTTACGGAAACCCTGTCTTGCAAGATCTTTGTACCCAGCAGTGGTACAATGTGCCCATGGACTGACCCACCTATCCAAAATGCTATAGATGCCCTCATTCAGAAGTACTATGTGGCCCCTGGTATCTCCGTTCTTACTGATCAATACTGTAAGTCATGCACTACTTGCACAGAATGCAACCCAGGAAGTATGGAGAAGGTTCCCGCAAAAGACCTTGCCAGACCCGTGCACCCCTTTCAACGGATTCAGATTGACCACATCCAGATGTCTAAGAGCGGGCAATTCAAATATGCTCTAGCAGTGGTAGATGTCTTCTCCGGTTGGGCAGAAGCATACGCAGCGAGCAATATGACTGCAAGAACCATTGCTAAGAAGCTGCTCACAGAACTCATCTGCAGGTTCAGGGTCCTGGAGGTCATCGAAAGTGACCAAGGCCCAGTGTTCACTGCCAACCTCGCCAAAGAAATTTGGCAGGCCCTCGGTAGCAATCTGTTGTTTCACACCCCTTACCACCCCCCCAGAGTAGTGGAAAGGTGGAGAGACTCAATGGCACGCTAAAGAGCAAGGTGCTTAAAATGACGCAGGAAACAGGGCTGTCCTAGCCAGACTGTCTCCCAATAGCCCTATTCAGTGTCAGGTATACACCCAGGGGGATCATGCACTATCTCCCTACAAGATCCTGTTTGAATCAGCCCCAAGGCTAGGTTGCTACTATCCTCAGAAGTTACAATTGCAATCTGATATATTGGCTAAGCATGTGACATCCCTTGCCAATGAACCAACCAAAGTCCATGCACAGGTGTTCTCTTCCATTCCAGATCCAGAGAGGGACACCGGGACACATATCTTACAGCCTGGGGATTTGGTGTATGTCAAGAGGTTCCTCATGAAGCACCCTCTTGAGCTTCGATTTGATGGTCCCTACCAGGTGCTTCTGACTGTTGCCACAGCTGTGAAACTGGCTAGAAGACCCACTTAGATCCATCCTTCACACTGTAAGAAAGCCTCAGATCCGGGAGATCAGGCTTAGTAGTCATGCTGTGGACACTACTCTTGTTGGAGCTAGTGAGAAAGGGGGGAGAATCTCGAGCGACAATCCCGAGAGAGGAGGGTGGCAACTGGAATCCCTGGTTGGAGGAATATGAGGGTATAGTTACCGTTTGGCATAACTCATCCAACACTCACGTACCCACATATTCCTTTGACGATTGTACTGTAGTCCCGTGTGTCTAGGAGCAAAGCCGCACCGCGGGCCAGATCTAGCCCGGTCTAGTTGGCTATAGGACCTATATACCCGGGGAATACAATATATTTGCATCACTGACAACTACTGGGGAGAAGACTGCCGCTATTGGGGATCAGTGGGATGGAACACAGGAACAGAGTGGTCCTACAAACCGCAGAGTGTCTTAGATAAGAAAGACAAACGGGAAATCCCTGATTAGTTGCATGACCCTCCGTAAGATTAATAAGGACAACGGGAATTGGAAGGTTTGATTTGGTATGTTGTTTAGATTTACTATGGTTCTTACATTGACCATAGAAAACCCAAGCCCAGGGGACGAAGGGACTTACTGTTTGGGAACATACCGATATGGGAAGACGGACCCCTTGGAAAAGTTTTAAAAATAAAGCATATGAAGGATGCTCCCGAGTGGAAACCTTCACCTAACCCCATACCAGTGGTTAACCACCTACGCCCTAAGATACGTGTGCGGCAGTGCCCGACCACATTTGGTAAAGGTCCCCCTGAATCTCCCCCTGTAGAAGCGGAGGAGTGTTTCCTCAGCCTCTACACTAACACCTCCACCAACCACACTATTTGAAGAGGTGGAAAAAGGAATACCCCATAACCACCCAAGTGCGTCGCCCCGGGGACAGCATTACTGTTTACCCCGAAAATTACACTTCCTATGCAAACAGACAGGGTGGGGGGGGGGTGGGGGGGAGATTTTTAGGGAACTTCATCGATGGCTATTCCTCTTCCTACAGTACACTAGTAGGGGAAGAGACACAAAACCAGGTCCAGTCCTTAGATGATGTTTATTGGCTTTGTGGGGACATGAAGTTGAGGACCCGCCTGGAAGGTAATTGGATAGTGTGCCTTAGCCAAAACCCTTATGTCCCTCCACATCCTGTCAGACAACGTTAGGGATAACCAGGTTACATCCAATTGTTACCATAGAGCAAGAAGAGAGGCCCTGGGCGGTAGTTTTGATCCTCACGTGTATATTGATGTCATAGGACAGCCAAGGGGGGTACCTTAAGAGTTTAAAGCTAGAGACCAGGTTAAGACCAGGTTAAGACCAGGTTAAGACCCTCGACTCCCTCTTCCCAATCATTACAGTAAACAAAAATGTTGACTGGATTAATTATATCTATTATAATCAGCAACAGTTTGTAAATTATACCAGGGACGCCTTACAGGGAGCAGCTGATCAATTAGGACCTACCTCGACTATGACTTTCCAAAATAGAATGGCCCTAGATATATTAGCAGAAAAGGGGGGGTGTTTGTAAGATGATAGGGGAGACCTGTTGTACCTACATCCCAGACAATACAGAACCTACAGGTAGTCACAGTTGCCATTAAGAAGCGGACTGCACTATCTGAAGAACTAAAAAGGAACTTGGGCATAACTGACCCTTGGGACCAGTACTTTTCATGGATGAGCGGGTGGCAAAATATCCTGGCTCAGATAAGGATTGCTGTCTTGCGTGTATTAATCATTTTTGCCATCATAGCCAGCCGTGTCATACCATGTATAAAGAAAATGTGCGAGAAGGCAATCGCTGGTGTAGTGCCAACCATGCCCCTTTTAAAACACGGAAACACATATGTAAAGAAACCTTATGCTCCACTGCAGTCCCTTCCCCCAGATACAAGATTCAGCCTTAGGGAAAGCACTTGATCCTCTGATATGCCAAGATGGTGACTCTGGGAGCCCATGGATAAGCCATGGGTTGTCAAAAAGGCCACAGAAGTGTTCGAGAAAGGCTTATCAAAGGGGGGTGGATAGGTCTTTGGAATTAGGGACAGTAAAATAGACATTTCAAGGGAGAATTGTGGTGGAGATGAGCATCAACCAGCATAACATGTCTAATTGTTGCACAACTATATGTATTTCACTACAGATACTCCCCTACTTGCGGAGTTCCAGGAACCTGTTCGCAAGTACATTTGTTCGTATGTCCGAACAAATGTTTGTATGAAGGGGATCGCGGGTGGATCCCGCTCCATACAATGTCAGGTGCAGGCTGTTCTTACAGCTGGCACTCGGCGGCACCAGTTCTGACGTTCAGGGGTCCTGTACAGTGTCCCGCAATAAGATCGCGGGACGCTGTGCGGTTGTAGGGCAGCCAGGGGCCTATCAAGTGCACGGCTTGATAGGCGCTCTGCATAGGCAGCGCTGGGGCCTTTCAGAAGGCCCCCAGCTGCCTAGCAACCGCACTGTGTCCTGCGATCTGACCGGACAGGCTTGATAGAAGCCTTCCCGGTCCCTGCACAGCATGATGTCATGCCATAGCATCATACTGTGCAGCACAGATTGTTCACATCTTGCGAAGTTCGTAACTCGAATGTTCACAAGTAGGGGACTATCTGTATTTGATTTGACTTACAGAGACACGTAACACCATCTTTCAGCATGATTGCTGCTGGACAGCAACATGCCGTCAGATGTGTATTGCACTGGCTGCTGAAGATGGGTTCAGTAGTCCGGGTGATTGGGGGGGTAGTCTTTGCCGTATCAGACTACCCCCACATTCAGCCAACTTGAATCACATGACACACACACTGACTGACTTCATTCTTCCTGCCACTCTCCCTTCTCCAGCAGCGAGCCAAGGACAAAGGAGAAGTTTGCACGCAGACCACATTGCAAGAGGACAAAGATCAATTTGCACACGGTACTACAGAGGCTGGGAGGGGGGAAGGGGAGGAGGTTCTATATAGCCTAACCTATAGCAATGAGTATATACCATGTATGATATACGTTATACGCCCATAAAGGGCAGGTATTATGTGTTTAGATAAAAGGAGTTTCATGCATAATAAACAGCAGAGCTCTCGAGACTTCAGACTGAACTGATCTCATTGTGAATCCTTTATGTGTGCACATAAATCAGAGTTGTCAATCAGGAGGCTACAAAATATCCCAAACCCTGCTGGAGAAATTTTGACACAGAACAGTCCTCGTCACTACTGGTACGAGGTGCTACCTGCAGCTCTATCAGGGTGTACAGGTAGTCCTGCACCTCTAGGATGGCTCATCTATATGTGACGGAGCAAGAAGGGTTGCAGTGTCTCCCAGCACAAAAACAAGGAGCAGATATCAGGACATGGGCCGTTACACCAGGAGAGCCGGACAGGAGGAGCTGCCAGACCGTACAAAATGCCCTCCCCTGTACTGACCAAAGTGTCATGCACGGACTCCATGAGGGCCGACCTTCTATAGGGGACCTGTGCTCACAGCTCAGTGCCGGGCAGCTCAATTGGCAGAGAAGACCCGAATCGGTAGCTCCGCCACTGGTGGCCCGATTCTCTTCACAGATGAGAGCAGCTTCACACTGAACACATGACAGACGTGAAAAGTCTGGAGACGCCATGGGGAACATCATGTGATGTGATTTAAGTGTTCCCTTAATTTTTTTTTTTTTAGCAGTGTAAAAGCAGAATTTTGAAAGCAGCTCTGGATGTGAATGGAGAGACACGATGCACCTCAAAATCGGTACAACAGGAACCAAGATTTGCTGCAGATTTATACTCTGAATGGTAACAGCTCCACTTCCGCCCTTCCATCCATTTCTACAGTGAAATCGGCCAATGAATCAAACGAGACAATAGTTTATTACGATTTATTTACAATTAAGCAACATGTCTTACAGACCACAGATCTGGCCAGGATAGATTTAGCTCCGTTGCAGAAGCTATAAAAATCCGTACAGTCATGTATAAAATCACAAATGAATACACAGGCACAATACAGTGGAGGGATGGAGAGCCGCGTCAGGAATGTCTGGGGCAGCGGCCTCCAGTCTGGGCCTGCAGCATCGTGCTACGCGGCTTTAAGTGCCGATTATGGCGGCGCCCCCCTCCCACCAGCGTGAGAAACTGATGGCAAGTTTACAAATGCAAACTGTAGACAAAGCCGTTCCAGCAGATAGAAAGAACTATAAAGAATGAAGGTCAACGATCCTTAAATAAACAAGAGCAATTATAATCCAAACAAGCCATAAAGTACAAAAGCCACAGACTCGGCCGCGGATACAAAACACGTTAACGTCATGCAGTTAGAAAAAGATTCGGACTTTGGACTTGGGATTTCGCATTACATACTTTAGTACCGGATTATGTTTTATCCCATCTATAAAACACGTGGACCTACAATGTACCGGAGGAGGCGCTGCAGAAGTTGCTTGTGGAGGTCATGCTCTCCTTCGGTAACGCACCCAGGGCCTGGAGAGCAGCGGCGGCGGCTGTGGCCTTGGCCAGCTTCTTGGTAAGACTGGGTTGACTCGGTTGACATAAGACTCCATTTACGGTTACCTGTCAGAGCAGAAGAACAGAAACCGACTTCATGTCCAGGAATGAAGCTACTTGGATCACAAAGCTTGTGTTTGTTTAACCCATTCAAAGCAGAGAGTGTTCATTTTGGTCTTTACGTGCCCGCCCTCCCAGAGCCGTGACTGGTTTATTCTCCCACTCACGTAGCCGTAGGAGGGCTTGTTTTTTGTGGGACGAGTTGTAGTTTTCAATGGAGCATTTTAATGTGCTGTATAACGTACAGAAAAACTTTTAAAAAGTTTTAAGTGGGGAGAAATGAAAAAAAAATGCAATTGTGTGTGGGGTTTGGTTTTTTACAGCGTTCACAGTGCAATAATGGACATGAACTTCGTTCTGTCAGTCCGATGACGGCGATAACAACTAGATCTATTTTTATTCATTCATTTTCTGAAACCATAAATGGCTTCCTGTCACATTTTGAGACCCGTAATTTTTATATTTTTTCACCGATTGCGCTGTGAGGGCTCATTTTTTGCTGTAGTTTTTATTAGTACAGTTTTAGGGAACACACACATTTTGATTACATTTTATTCCCTTTTTGGGGAGCCAGGATAAAGAAAATTCCATTATTTTCCATGGTCTTCACCATGCAGGATAAATATTGTGATGTTTTAATAGTTCGGACTTTTGAATACACAGGAATACCAAATAAGTTTTTATGTTGTTTTTTTTTTTTTTTTTTTTTTTTTAGTCTGTGGTTTTTGAACTTTTATTTATTTTTCTTACCCTTGTATTTCGTCCGCACCGGGAACTTGAATTTGCAATCACTTGACCGCTTGGACTATATACTGCAATACTTGATTATTGCAGTTTATAATATTTTTCAAATTTACCTCCGAAGTCCTTGAGATTGCTCCAAGCTGCCATGCTGGTGATGGGGCACAGAAAGAGATGCCCCCCTCCCACTGACGGTTTTGATGTGCAGCAAGCTTTGACAGCAGCATCTAAACTGTTAACTGC
The DNA here is from genome assembly GCF_035609145.1 of Eleutherodactylus coqui. Classification (NCBI taxonomy): domain Eukaryota; kingdom Metazoa; phylum Chordata; class Amphibia; order Anura; family Eleutherodactylidae; genus Eleutherodactylus; species Eleutherodactylus coqui. The sequence goes on from NC_089840.1 coordinate 7,695,696, forward strand.
CATGGTCAAAGCTAGCTCATTGCAACAGTTGCCGGCTGCTGTCAACTGTCAGATGGATGTCAACTAACAGCTGACAGTCACGAGGTATAGAGCAGACTCGACTCCTGAGCTCACACTCCATACATCCATCATGACAACATGACATATTCAAGTAATGTGCTCAGGAAGGGGTTAAAGAAAAGTAGTGCTTAAAGGGGTTTTCTAGGACTACAGCATTGGTGATATTCTTAACCCCTTAAGGACATGGCTTATTTCGGGCATAAAGACGCAATGATTTTTGGTGCATTTGAATCTTCATTTTTCAAAAGCCATGTCGCTGTCCTCATGCTCCCCCGCTGTTGCAGTGGGAGGCCGGCTGTTGATGACAGACAGCTTCCCGGGCCATATAGCGCGGGATCTCTTATGATCTCGCGCTATCCCTCGGGCTTATCTGTATGTCCTGTTGCATTAAGTACCTCCCTGCCAGAATGTACAGTTATGCCCTGTGGCGGGAAGGGTTTAAAAAGGATGTCCTACTCCTAAGCATATGAAACCAATATACCTGTTTTAGCACCGCAACCATTTACTTGATGCAACCTGCTTCCCGATCTTGCACCCTGACAGAGATCCAACATATGGTCATGTGACCCCCACACCGACCAGAGTGTTTTTGCTGGTCCCACCATCACATCGTACATGCAAGGACCTAGTACTTCCAGCCAGATAAACGTATGCTACGCCACTAGTTACATAGCATCCACTGCCATGCCAGAAGTGCAGAAACTGCGGCCGGGTCATCAAGTATGAACAGTCCAGAACGGCACCTAAGCAATCCGCAGATTCTTGTCCCTACTTATTCCTACGCATCTGCTGTTCTCCCATGTGTACCAGAGACTGGAGTCTCAATAGAGCTGCTTTGGGTGTAGTAGGCGGGACAACCATGTTGTATGTGTACATTAGAAGAGCGGAAGTAGCATTGGCTGAAAGCAGTCTATAAGGTCTCTTACCCTAAAAAGAAAACGTTTCCGATGCTCGGGGCCGGTGTCATCCACAAGCTCGAATTCAGGAGGCGACCATTTCTTCTTGTTGCAGAGCTCCATCAGAGCAGAAATTGGATGTTTTCCTGTAAAACAGACCAACAGTTCATGACTGCGGCTAGACAAGAAGCGAAGCAATCTTAAAGGGGTTGTCCAGGACTTTTTGGAATTTTTCTATTGGTGAGCTGTCCTCAATATCAGCTGATACCTATGGACAGCGCAGGAAGCAGATCGTGCTGACCACAATGCAGCAGCCCAGGTTGGTATTGCATTGAATTCAATGAGTTCTGCACCTGTACTACCAACCCAGGCTGCTGTGCTAGAGTCCGAGCGATCTGCTTCTGTCCGTCTGAGTTGACAGCGGCGATCCAGAAGGATCCCCACCAAGGATATGGTCTATTTCCCATCCATGTATTGTAGCGGTCATACATGTATGTTCACCGTTACCAGATGGGTGCGGGGACCCCTGATTTCAGGCCATGACCTGGAAACAACAAATACAATTTTCTAACATGTCAGGCACTAATTAAACTAGAGAAGGCTTTGAGACGCTACAACTAAGACGTCTCAGCAGGGAAGGTTATATTCAGGACTCTGGTAGGGGGTCACCAAATAGACCAGCGGCAATTCCCCCGACATATTTAAAAGCATCCTGTCAGCAGGTCCGCCCCGGCAACGTCATTCCCACAGGCTTTCAGTCTGGAAAACACCTTTCCAAATATATAACTATTACTGCTCTGTAGAGATGAGCGAGCGTACTTGGAAAAGCACTACTCGCTCGAGTAATGTGCTTTATCCGAGTATCGCTGTGCTCGGGTCTGAAGATTCGGGTGCCGCTGCGGCTGACAGGTGAGTCGCAGCGGGGAGCAGGGGAGAGCGGGCGGGAGAGAGGGAGAGAAAGATCTCCCCGCCGTTCCTCCCCGCTCTCCCCTGCAGCTCCCCGCTCCGTGCCGGCACCCGATTCTTCAGACCCGAGCACAGCGATACTCGGATAAAGCAAATTACTCGAGCGAGTAGTGCTTTTCCAAGTACGCTCGCTCATCTCTACTGCTCTGGTAAAGTAGTTTAAGTCGTGCCATATGCTAATTAGCTGTCAACAGTCTGGTCGGTGTAACCAATCAGTGAGAGCTGTGCGTTGAAATCATCCTTAAAGGGGTTGTCCTGCGCAAGCAAGCGGTGTTAAGCACTTCTGTATGGCCATATTAATGCACTTTGTAATATACATCGTGCATTAAATATTGGCCATACAGAAGTTATACATTTACCCCTTCCGATGCTGGCGTCCCCGTCTCCATGGCGCCGACCGAAGCCTTCTTCTCCCTCGATTAGACGCGCTTGCGCAGTCTTCTCTTCTGTTCCGTTGAATGGGGCCGCTCCAGCGTGCTCGCGCCGCACAGGTCTTCTGCGCATGCGCATTAATATGGCCATACAGAAGTGCTTAACACCGCTTGCTTGCGCGGGACAACCCCTTTAAGCCAGACCGATTTATGTGGGCAACATCCCCTATGTCATCCGCAAGCCTCCCGTCACATCTGGACATGGGGAGTGGCCCAAAGGAAAACTGGTGCCTGTGCCCACAAAAGGGCAAAATAAACTGGGCATGTGCCAATCGTCCGCAGGATTCCTCTGTATATGTGCCACTCCCGATGGCCAAAGATGATGAGCAGCTCGTGGATGATGTAGGCCAAGTCATCTACGTAAGTTTGAGGCCTCTTTCACACAGAAGACAGAGATAGCGACTTGGTAGCGCTCATTTGCAAGGATTTTCGAGCAGGGGACTTGACATATAAGCTCCACCCCAAAATAAGCTCTGTCTGAATTTTTTTAAAAACGCCTCCAGGAAGTGCTGTCTCTGATTGGTTCTCGAGCGCCGCGACTCAACCAATCACTGCAGCGCTCGATGAACCAATCACAGCCATTCAACGCTGTATAGAGCATGCCGTAATTTTTTTCCCCTCGCAATGTAGCAGCCGACAAAACATTGCTCATGTGAAGGAACCCATTGGAAAGCATAGGCTTCACATACATGCAATTTGCAGTGCTGTCAAATGGCGCAAATTTGTCACCCGTGTGAAAGCGGTCTAACTGCACTTTCTAAGGCCTCATGTCCACGGGGAAAATAAGGCCGGCAACGGATTCTCCTGCCCCGCGGACATGAGGGCTGAAAATAAGAATAAACCCACCTGCTGCAGGCTGTGCGCGTCTTCCCTTCTTCGCGGCCGGATCTTCTTTCTTCGGCCCGGCGGATGTGCTCGGCACGCCGGCTGCGTGCCGCGCGCATGCGCCAGGCAAATCCGCCGCGCCGAAGAAAGAAGTTTCCGGCCGCGAAGGAAGGAAGACCTGCATCGCCCGGAGCAGGCGAGTTTAATTCAGGCGCGGGTCTCCTGCGGATACGGACGGCGTCCATAGGCTTCAATAGAAGCCTGCGGGAGCCATCCCCACGGGAGACCCGCACCTAAATGGAGCATGTCCGGATTTTTTCCTGCACACGGGACCCACGCCTGCAGGAAAAAATGACATCCGCAGGTATTTAACTACCTGCGGGTGTCTAATGCATCCCTATGGGGCGCGGATCCGCGTGCAGGAAAAACGCTGCAGAATTAAAATGTTAATTGTACCGTGAACATGAGGCCTAAAACCTTTTGACATGTCACTGTAACATTATGTTTTGATGACTGGGGGCTCCGTCTGCTGAGTTCCTCAACAATCATTAGAAGGAGTCATCGGAAGCACTCAGCAGAGTATTGTCACTGCTCGCTAACAGAAGACTGGCTCAACAGAAAATCTATAATAAACTGAAGGCCCATCATAAGGAAACACCGGGACTGGACATTCTGAATAGAACGCGGGACGGGATGTAAATGCCCCCTTGTCCATTCGCAGGTCAATGGCAGTTATAGGCAATGTAGGGGACTAAAGACTTTGGGCGCAAAAGTTGTGAAAAGGCAGTAAGATGAAATGCAAACTAAACGTCAGAGAATCCGCGTCCTCGTCTACCCAGAGGAGGCGACTCACCAGACAGATCCTTCATCGCCGGCAGAGCCAGTTTGTTAGAAGCTTTTTCTCCATCTGCAACCAAACCTGCAAGACAAAACAATGCAGTGATGTGAAAACACATTAAAGGGACGCAACGTGGAAACCGCAGACTAAACTCCCAGCAAACCCTCCCTTAAGGTCGTTCATTCCATTCTGTCTTACAGCAATAAAACAAAGGCCTTTCTGAATGTCTGCAAGAGATCAAACTCGTCCCTGGCTGTAAGGCAACCGGCTGCAGCAGAAGCCCTTCCCCACTGTCTTCAATAGCAGTCCAAGAACACGGAGCCGGAGAATGGAAGGACTTAACTAGGGAAGGATGAAATTAACCCCCGATTCTCTGCAGGATTTTTACTTGGCTGCTTCCAGAACTGCAAGACAATCTTACAGACTATAAAGCACAATCGCTTCACGTTTTCTATGATTAACGGGAAATTAAATCCCAGAATTCCTGAACAAAACCAAATGCCCTTTTACATGGCCGGCTAATCATATGAACGCTGGTCTCAGATTACATACCAGCAAAGGCTCATTGGCTAGCTGATCACATCTTTTAGGAGGGAGCAAAAAGAATGGTTGGCGGAACATCTCCCTGTGTACTCAGGATATACTGCTGGCAATAAAGGAAGCGTGGGGGCCGTACCAGTGGAGGGCGCTCATCAGAAGCCTGGAATTGGCCACTTAAAAGAGACTTAGGGCCCTTTCATACAGCAAAATTATCATGCAAACCACTGGTTAGATGGAGCAGGTTACACGATAATGGTTAGGTGTGAAATCAATGATAAATTGCTGATCGGATCTTTCATGCAAACCATAGGTCTGCCGCTGCATCTGTCTGTGTGAACAGGCAGTCGTTCATCTATGAACTGCCTATTTACTGTGAATGGAGAAGCATCTAGGGTCACTGGGTATACGTTATTAAAGTAAGAACCTCCGTCCAGAATCTAGTTAGTTTTGGGCAGCGCCACATCATATGTATCCCGCAGACTGTATTTTACATCGCAGACAGAGGGGGAAATCTCTTACCCCTACGTCATACAAAAATGCAGCGGAGCGGGACACTGCGCCCAGCGGGACACTGCGCCCAGTGGAGCGGGACACTGCGCGCGCAGCAGTTTGTGACAATTGATGTGAATCATTCAAAGATAATAGGGGTCGTCTGCAAGACTTCCGATCACTGTGAGTCTTCTACAGGGCTGATATCTCCCTCCCATCTATTCCGGGCAGGAATAGGCTCCTCTTTCGACAGGTGAAGCGTTTCCAGCTCCATATGGACACTTTGCTTACACCATATAAAACGACTGTCAACCTTCGAGAAGAAACCCTGCACAATCCACCTGGGGAATAAAGCAGTTGGGGCATCCAGATCATCTTCGTTAGGTTGACTCTCCCCACCGCTGGATCGGAGCTCGCACTAATCTTCTAATTTTTACTTGAATCTTGATAGGAGTCTTAATTCAATTTAGCGTATTCGGAGGCGGTCCTAGAAATTTACACGCCCAGATATAAGAACGCGGATGCGTAAACTAAGGGGCATGCTCAATTTGAACTAAATTGCTAAATCAGGATTACCCACTGGCATAAGAATAGATTTACTGCAATAACAAGGCCCAAATAACTACAATAATCATTAATTACCGAGATCAGCAGTCTCTAAAGAGGCACCTGAATCGCCAGAGAATAGCAACATACCCTCTGCATATAATGCAATCTGTTGTGGTGGAGCGCTATAGGACATGGGGTCTGCTGGCCACGTCATCCCGCCAGAGTCAGAAGGAACCACAGCGTCCACTGACGCCACAGAATGCTGTAGCGTCACTCAAAAGCGGCGTATGATATGGGTATCATAGGATATTTTAAGTAAACGCGTTGCCTGTGTGTATATATATATATATTTTATACATTTACTATTAATAAAAGCTTAGACGAAGATTGGGCCCGTCAACCTGCCTATTGTTATCTCCTGCAGACCTGGATCTTGGAGGGGGGGGGGGGGGGGGGGGGGGGAAGATTGGGCCCGTCAACCTGCCTATTGTTATCTCCTGCAGACCTGGATCTTGGAGGGGGGGGGGGGGGGGGGGAGATTGGGCCCGTCAACCTGCCTATTGTTATCTCCTGCAGACCTGGATCTTGGAGGGAAGGAAGGGGGGGGGGGTACTTTGTGGGTCCACTGAGGTGACCCTGTACATGTTGGTTAACACGTTGGACGAGGATGCCTCTAAGATAAGCCTTCATTATTCAAAAATTGATTTGTTCCTCTCGGATGCCAGAGGGTTCGGGAAGGTTACAGGATCATGCCCCAGTGACTATACCACTTCATGAGACGTTTTCCCATGCTCCTTTCTTTCCTTGGAGACTTAATATATTCTTTCCCATCCAGAATATGAATCTCACTTGAAAACCAAATTAGAAATGTTTTTTTTACCGCTAATTGTCAGTCGGTCGCTAGTGTCTTCTCTGTGTGGAATGCCCATTGAGCGTAAAATATTGCTCTAGGGTTAAGGGGAAAAGGGAGGAGGCGTTAACTTCACTGACCTCTCATATTGATATCATTGACTCCCTAAATAAGGCTAACTCTAAACCTCAAAGGACGGAAGAGATATTCAGGTTGCGGTCCAAGCTTCAGAGTCTTTGATGGTAAAGTGTGATATTGTGTTTCCAAAAATTAAAATCCAATTTTATGCACATGACAACCGTACCGAGCCGATTGGCCAAACAAAGCCTTAAATCTTACATAAGGATTAGGGATCGTTTAGACTCTGGTGGACATAAAGTCACTTATTCCCAAGAAATGGCTAATGCATTTGCCTCATATTATTCCTCCCATTATAATTAGGAGATAACACTAATACATATCAACTACAATGGAAAGTAATTACAGACTTTCTCCAGAACTTTAATCTGACATGTTTATCTTCTGACCAATCAGCCTCTCTTTCTATACCGATCTCCATGTCTGAACTTCTAGAAGCCATTAAAACAGTAAAACCTCTCAAATCTCCGGCCCAGATGGCTCCTGTAATGGATCCCTATTTAGTGACGGTGTTAATGAGGCAATGGCTGAAGAAGCCTTTCCCTCAGAAATGTTAGAAGCTTTTATTGTCACTTTACCTAAATCTGCTAAAGAAGCGACTTCCCCACATAATTTCCATCCGCTTTCCCTATTGAATACTGATGTAAGCATTTATGCTAAAATCCTTGGCAGCCGACCCTCTTCTATTCTTCCAATGTTAGCTAGTGCTGATCGAGTAGGCCTCACCCCCCCAGAGGCAGGCTGCCGATGAAACCCGCCCGTTCCGGTTAAGGCTGCCGAGCTTGGTCGCATACCTTCCTTATTCTTGGCCCTAGATGCAGTGAAAGCATTTGATGGGACCTACTGGGCTTATTTAGAGGCTATCTTAAGGAAATCTAGCTTCTCTGCTCCCATTAAAACTGTGATAATGTAGTTCTATTCAGCACCATCCTCAAGAGTTTTTCATCTTGGTGCATCTCCCCTTTATTTACAATCTCTAATGGTACTGGACAGCGTTACCCTCTCATTCATTAGTTTTGCTCTTCTTATGGAACTTCTGGCTGAGAAGAGCAGAATGGATTGCGATATCAAAAGGAATTATGTCCAATATGTAATTACTGAGTTTGGGACAATGTATTAATATAGGGTAAAAACCACAAATTCTCAATTGCCGGGTGTTGGGATTGACGATAAAACAAAAAAAAACTAACATCCTAAACCAAAATAGTCGAACCTGTAATGTCTACAACAGGTTGGGACAGCAGTCCTCCATCGGTCTAGACATGAAAATAACTGAAAAGCATCGTGCCATCAGGATAGACAAGAACCCAATCCCGTGTCTGTGGGTGCAGTCCCAGTCGTCTCCAGGGATCTAGTTCCAGTTACCGCCAACACCTGCCGGTCTGGAACGCACATGTTCTTCACCCCGCAGACGGCGTTTATACTGATCCAGCCAGTCACCCTTCAAATTGTCGAAAAAATGTGTTGCGCCATTTGCCACTACTTGCAGCCTCAAAGAGTGGAGCATTGCATATTGGACATGACGACTGCGCAGTCGGCGCTTTACATCCTGAAAGACTCTGCACTTATTTGTAAATCCGCTGAGAAATACAGGAAAAGAGATATATTGGCACAATCCACTGATATGTCCTTCATTTCACGCGCCTTCCACGGAATTATGTAAGGATCCTAAGGCCTCATGTCCACGGGGAAAATCAGATCCGCTGCAGATTCTCAATGGAGAATCTGCAGCGGGTCCCTCCTGCCCCGCGGACATGAGCGCCGAAAATAGCAATTTAAAAGCATTTACCTATCCGGCGCGGGCGGAGAAGGTCAGCTGTTCCTCACGGCCGGATCTTCATTTTCGGCCGGCGGATGAATTCCTGACGCCGGCGGCACGTCGCCGACGTGCCGCGCGCATGCGTCGGGCACATCCGCCGAGCCGAAGCAAGGAAGATGCGGCCGTGAGGAAGAGGAGACCTTCCCGGTCCGCTACGGATGGTAAATACTTTAAATTCCTATTTTAGGTCTCCCGCGGATCCGGACGGCTTCCATAGGCTTCAATAGAAGCCCGCGGGAGCCGTCCCCGCGGGAGACCCGCACGAAAATGGAGCATGGTCCAGATTTTTCCATGCTCCATTTTTTTTAAAATCCCTTTTATTGACGATCCGCGGGTATTTATCTACCCGCGGGTGGTCAATGCATCCCTATGGGATGCGGATCCGCATGCGGGAGATCCGCTGCGGATCTTAAATCATATTTTGCCCGTGGACATGAGCCCTTAAGGTTTCATCAGTACACATCGTGGAGGGGCCGCAGGTGAAGATGGGCACATTGAGACTCGGTGGGCTCTTTCCAATGCAAATAACCAAGTGGGGGAATCCTTGGCAAAGAGATTCAAAAGCCAAGTTTCAGAATAATCAGGATTAGTGCCATCTACCTTGTCAGGAAGGGCCGCAATGTGCACATTATTGCACCACGAGTGATTTTCCAAATCATCAAGCTTGCTCTGTAAATGGGGGACAGTCTGGTGATGTCTGCGGCAGCATAGAACTACATATTTCAGTTCAGAGGTGCTACATACATCGTCCTCTCCCCAGGACCCAATATCAGGACCTGTCTGTTCTGCACATTAGTGTGAATCCCAGAGTGTTCAGACCCCATAACACAAGTGCGGGGACATGTCGTCCATAGGGATATCACTGTGATGGGCAGCAATTCAGTGCCACTGTCACCCGATGTATGACTAAGGACGACAAGTCACCCGGTCCCATCTAAAACACACGACCAGTGGTGGAATGCTTATGAATGGCAAGGCGTGCATTTGACATTTCCATTTGCTAAATGTGGCTGGACCCATTACCTTTACGGTCCGTTTTAAAATCCAGAAGAATGGGATCGACGTTTCCTTCATTATTCCTCCCGAGTCCTTCTCCCTCCTTCCAGCCCATCTTCCTCATGAGCAGAGCGCCGCGTCCTCCGGTGACGGGCGCCGCCTTTAGAAACTGATCCTAGGAAAAAGACACGAGAGAAAGAAAAGAGCCGAGCCGAGTGTTAGTATAAAAACAGCTGCAAAGTTTCTCCAATGCAGATTGTCGACCGCTGCAGGTCGTCTCTAAACCATCGCTATAAAAACATGGCTATTAAAATGAATTCCAGTACAGACTTCCTACATTAACAATCCTGACTAGTCATTCCTTTGATAATACATTTAAGAAGCCAACGAACCATTTGTACAATGCAAATTAAAGGTAGAGACTCTTGAAAGGCTTACGTACCTATGCCTCTGCGGCCGCAGTGCTGTGATAGGAGAGCAGGCAGAGACCAATGGACACGAGGCACATACAAGGATCTGACCCTGCAACAAGTTTCCATACAGAGCGGTGAAAGTTCACAGGTGACTGTGAACTATCCCCTCTCTTGTAACCCATTGCTTACCCAAGCAGAAAAAGCTGTCCTACCGTCTTCCTGATACCTGAATACTGGACAATTCTAGACTCATCACTTCATCCTGGACTGTAGCAAAAAACAAACGGTCCCCTCCCCCACCACGTTAGTGAGACATCGAGCAGCCCTCAACATTGTACAGCAAAAAGGTTAAAGCGTACTCGATCGCCATCAAAGTGTAGATCGGTTTTGAAAGGAAATGGGCCTCTGACCTGTCCTGTCCAGATATGTTGGACTTAACCAGATCATGCAGAAGAAGCTCCCCTCCATGCTTGATCTCCTCGCTTTTTCAACACCCAAGGGTTTACTTACTTATGAGTTTCCATTTGCCCTTCTCAATTGCCAGGACATTTTCATAAAAGAAGGGCTGGGAGTGACCTAGACCCCAGCCATAGTCACACCGGGGTCCGATTCCTCTTTAGAACCTGCTTTGTAATGATAGAATTTTCAACATCAAGGTCTGTTTCATTGTGCCGTCCGGCTCGCAGATCACAATGCAAAACAACAATTGCACCTCCTCTTTGTCCAGGAGCTCTGGGTATTACGTTCACATGGTAACACACAGAAACCGCCTATCGGACCGTTTTGATCAGGCTGGCCATGATTTGATTGCAAATAGAGTCCCATTGCTCGCTGCTATAACCGAGCATTAAAGCAACATCTGATATGCAGAGGGGAGAGCCGAGGAAGCAGAAGCTTTAGCCGAGGTCCTCGGGAACTTCTCAAGGCAGCCAAACGATCATTCACCACCGAGGATCGTCTTCTTACGCTCCGCCAGTGCAGATGGTCTTCTCCTGGCATCTCTTCTCTTGGTCGGCACAGCGACATCTCCACTTCTCTGCATACCATCAGTTGCTACTTTACAGCAGGAGTATGGTTGGGATTTTCGGTATGACTGTGAATGGAGTGCAGACCTCAAGGGTCTTTAAAATTAGGTCAATGGAGTGTACAACACATTCTGTTTCTTATCATGTGAACGACCAACACAGCGAAAGGAACAGTGAAACAGACCGGTTTTGGGGAACAACAGGAATTCATCATTTCAAAAGGGGGAAAAAAGTCAGATTTTAAGGTACTGATGATGTCACAAAACCAGCCCAAGATGAAACGGAACAGAAACATTGACAAAAATTCAAAAAGTTACATTGCAACTATTTTCCGTTTCATTTTGTGGCGGTTTGTGACATGCTGCAATGGCAGGCTTACATGTACTACCGTTCTACTGGAAGCAAGCGCTGGCTATGTTCTCAGCATTTGCATAGTCCAGGCAAATACCTCTGCTTGCTTAACATATACCTTTTTAAGCCAGGCTTGAGGGCCGCTGTTGCTGATCTCTTCTGCAGACAGGACTTGTGCTCCGGTGCTCCCTGTAAATTGTCCAGGAATGGATGTAGACTGAGCCCAGGCGTCAATCTGTAGGAGGAGATGGGAGATAAGGACTGGTTAATATGTGATAATCACTGCTAGGAACTGTATCTGCAAGAGCCCGAAATAAAGAGAGGCGGTGGCAGAACAGTAGAAGAGAGGGATTTTTTTAGATGGACAGATCAAACGGGAACATTTGATTGCCCAATAATTGGCTTGTCTGAATTGTCGTCAGCACATTCCTCCGAGGAAGCAGGGGAAGAACACCACTAATTTAGTTGATTGGCGTTCGTCATTGGAAGCATAATGTTGCATGTAAAAGGACCCTTCGAGTAGTGAAACTGTGGAAAGCCGGACACCAAGTGGTAGTTATGCAAGATATTGAAATGCTGACAAAATTGGTATTCTGGTCAACGGGTCAAAACTGATAGATCGTGCGGAATGAGACCGCTGGAACCCCCACGATCCCAAGAATGTGGGCCCTGTGCCCCACCCTGATTCACAGTTCACAATCTCTTCTCCCATTCCTGTAGTATCATGGTGAATGGGCCACTGGTCACACATGGGTGGCAGCGGCTCCATTATAATTAACGACGCAGACTGATACCTGAGCACTGAGCTCGGCTGTCTGTCTGTCCACCGAAATGAATGGAAAGCAGGAAGCATGTGCGGTTTAATTCATGTAAACTTGGTTGACAAACATAGCCGAGCACGGAGCTCAGGTATCGCGACATTGATTAGAATGGAGTCGCTGCCATACGTACGACCATCTGCCCACTCACCACGATACTACAGAAATGGAAGTGGTGATTGTGAACTAGTGAATGGGTGAAAACTAGCCATTTTACCCACTGACTGGAATGCCCCTTTAAGTACCAGATGTTTATGTAATAAATAGTACAAATCCAGTAAATGGTGAAGTATAACTGTCTTTTAATGACAGGATTATGTAATAGTATATTTTATAGTGCATTATGCAATATTGTATATTATTTAAGCCTCTGTTCAGCCCATATGACAATATAAACGGCACCGCTCAGGTTCTAGAACGGATTTTGCAGCTGGAAACTGCAGGTTGGTCATAAACGTTGAGAATGGAAACAAGGATTTTTTTTTTTTTCCAAAAAGACATCAATGGACCAAAAATTATTATTATGTGACGAAAAGCACCATTGTGAAGGAGATATTCCTTCTCAATTTTTTTGAGTAAACAGCATTTTAAATTTTCAAAAGCAGCATCTCAGCATGCTGATGTCTGCTGTGGGGTCAGGAGAGAGCCTCTTTAAAGGGGGTGTAGCAGAAATGGATAGGGGATAACGTGTGGATCGATTGGGGGGTCTCACTACTGAGACCACTGCCAATCTTGAAAATGGGACTCCTGTGTCCTAGCCAAGTGCCTGCCGCTCTGGTATCCATTGAAAGTGAATTGAGCACTAGTACCCTTATGGGACCAGCTATCCATTCAGTCTCCTCCTCCTTGCGGGGGGTGCAGTAGCCCCACAGTGAGGATGATGGTGGACACAGGAGTTCTGTTTAAGATTGGTGTGCGTCTCAGTGGCTAGCAAGTTATGGCCCCCTGCACACGGGCGGAAATTCCGCTGTAGGATTTCCCGCAGAATTTCCGCCCCTACACGTCTGCATAGGATTGCATTACAATACGCCGCGATTTTGTTTTCTGCGCATGATTTCGCGCAGACAAATCGCGTCACGTTCTATTTCTGTGCAAGGCTCACAGAGCCCCGCACAGAAATGTCACTCGCCTGCCGCCGGCTCCGGTCTGCGCATGCGCCAGCTGCCCGGCAGCCGGAGCATGAAAGATCCGGAGCCGCGGGAGCAGGTGAGTGCTGTGCTGGTCTCTGCATGCAGTAGCCCACGTCTTATAAAAAGGTTTTTTTTTTGTAAAGACGTCTGGGCCCCTCATACATACTTAAATGGTCAGTATCTCAGTACAACTTTTCCAGACACCAAAATAAAGTTTTATTCTTTTTTGTCTTATGCAATGGCCCAATCTACTTTATAGAATTTCGCTAAGAGGTTAAAATGTGCCTAAAGTTTCAGGTGACTTTTTAAAATAAGCTGCTGTGTGATTGGACCAGATGACCCTGGAGGTCCCTTCCAAATCTACCACTCTAGGATACATGAGGAACACCACTTTCTGGTCATTATATGACTTGTATCCTTCATTTATCACCGGCTTTCCTCACTGCAGTCTCCATCTCTAACTCCCAGTTGTTCCTTGGCTGGTGGGTGTAGACGGCTGTTATGAGGTCTCCACACACTGCACACATAGGGGAGTAGGATCTCTTCTTCTCCATGTCTGAGGTGGTAGCTATAAACTGCTATGAGGTCTCTATATACTGCACACAGACATAAGATCCCACTCCTTTTACTTAGGGTTGTTTGTTGTAGACTGCTGCTATGACATCTCCATAGACTGGACATATAGAGAAGCGATCCTGTCCCCCTAGCTCAGAGCTGTTTTGTGTAGAGTGAGGTAGGTCGTCTCCATACACTGTACACATAAAAGAGCAGGATCTCTTCTCTATCTCTGAACTGGTGGATGTAGACTGCTGCTATGTTGTCTCCACAGACTGCAAACTTAGAGAAATGATCCTGCCCCACTATCTCTAACACATAGAGAAACATCAGCAGTATGGAGGTCATTATACAGCAGTACTGAGCAGTGTAGATGTGATTGCAACAGTTGAGGCAGTAACACACTTATAGCTGCAGCAGCATCTGTCTCTGCTTCTCTAACAGGTGGCTCCTCCTCCACCTCTAATCAACATTGCCTTTCTATGGGCAACAGGTAACCAGATCCCTCAGTGAGCAGTTAGTCAATTTTGCCTACCAACATGGATTTTAAGTAGTTTTTTCGAAAGTGAACGGTCTAGGAAGGAGGGGGAGAGGGAAAGGAGTCTTGAATAAGATATATTACAAAGTTTCTTACATTCACTTGTACTAAGGATTTATGTAAAGTTTGCTGAAAGTTCACCGACTAATTGAAATGGGGAGGGGAGGGCGGCCATCATGGGATGAAGCCACATTTGTAAAATCACTTTCTTACCTATTGCAGCTATAGGCCGCCTGCAGACGAGCGGGTCGGATCCGGCAGCGGGAATTCTCGCCGCGCGATCCGACCCGAGCGCCTGCAGGGACGAGCGTGTACTCACCCGCGCCTGGCGGCCCCGGCTCTTTCATGTGCCGGCTGCCGCGCAGCCCGGAGCCGGCGGCCGGGTAAGTGCGTGCCCCGCAGAAAATTAGGACGTGCCGCGGTTTGTTTGCCGCGCGATATTTCGCGCGGCCAAACCGCGGCCGTCTGCATAGGAGTGCGTATTTTAATGCACTCCTATGCAAACTTTCAGCGGCGGAAATCCCGCGGGATTTCCGCTCGTGTGCAGGCGGCCATAAAGTGCAATAACATGACAGCCTGGGACAGAATTACATTTATGAGGGTCAATGTATAGCCAACCATTTAGGGTATAGTAGGGACTGCACAGAAAAACCCAATGGTTTAGCAATTTATACTTATTCAGTCCTGAAACGTACAATGTCCGCCAGGTTCGACCTCATGCTGTGCTATATAATCAACTATGAGAAAATCTGCGACAGACTGACCACGGCCTCTCAGTTGTCAGCAGACCCTTTGAAACGGGAAATTAAACGTAAGACACATAGAAGATACTTTCAAATGCGGCAATAAAAAAGCTAACTTAACCAACCTGCTCCTGTGCGCGATTCAGCATATACAAGGCCTCAATGTCATAGGGATTTCCTGTGAGCCTGGTCTGGGCGACTGCACGTTCATTCATTGCCGAGGTGATATCCACCGGCTACGGGAGAAAAAAAAACGTACAGCACCTCAATACACAAATACATGTAATTCATCATTTTTGCAATATACAAAGCTAAGCAGGAGACCCGTGTACAATAACTAAGCTGCTCATTATGCACATTAATTGCATCTTTTTACCTTCTGTGACAAGTGTGCATGTTTGGTGATTAAAATGGGATGTCCAAGGCACAAAACCACTCCAAAAAAGGGCTGCCCCACTTTCACTTGTTTTGCTGCAGTGGCCTGGGTTGATACTTCAATAGGACTCAGCCTGCAGTACCAACCCATGCCACTGTGCAAAGTATGGAGCTGTCTGCTTCCTCCAGCTAAACAGCTAGTATTGGGATAACCCCTTTAATCTTCTATTTGTGCTGCATTGCATTAGGATGAACTGAACATCAACCAATACAGACTGAAGAACCTCAAGCATGCATAGTCCATCTGAATGCAAGAACGGCCCACCACTAATGAGGCGGCTGCTGCTGATGTACCAGTACACCGAGCTGCAGAGTCTTGTGGGTTGCGTATGTCACGTTGATTGGATTTCATAGCGGAGGCATGTGATCAATAGTGTGGATCGATGAATTGGCACATATTTGTAATAGTCAATTATGAACATGGTCAATGTAACAAACGGGGAAATAAAGAGTAATTTTGGATCCCAGACAACCCTTTAATGAAAAACAAAAACCCATGAAACAAATGACTAATTGGGAATGACATGCACAGACTACATACAAGACTCCAATATAAAAGGAGTGACTCAGTTATATAAACACCTCAATGTGTTATGATGTAAAGTTCTCTAACTTTCTAAAATTCCTCGTGTCAATTACATGCAGAGACTAAAGGCCCATTTACATGCAACGATTATCGCTCAAAATTTACCGAAACGATGTCTTTTGAGCGATAATCGTTGCGTGTAAATGCTACCATCGTTTGCTTTTGCACAATGATTTTTAATGATTTTTAGTTGAGTTTAAAATCCATTGTTTGGCCGGAGAGCTGACAGCATGGACCGCACACTCATTCTCCAGGGTAGCACTGATAACATTGTATTTAGCTGCAGTACTGCAACAGAACAAATGGGCTGCATGCAGATAACAGACCGCCTGCTGTTCTCTGCATACAGCTCGCGGAAGCTCATTTACATGCAAATGAAGGTAATAAGATGCTAATGGGCATTAGTGTCCATTAGCAGCTTATGCAAAATGATCACTCAAACTGTCAAACATCCTATCTTTTGAATGAATTTTGAGCGATCATCTTTGCGTGTAAATGGGGCTTAAAAGGCAAATATAGTACTCACATCCCTGGACTCAGTAAACCATCTCCTATGAAGCTCATAAGTTTAGCTTATTGGGCTCCAAGGAGCTGACAGATTCCCTTAAATAAAGTCCTGTAATTACAGCAGCCTCTGCAAACAGTTGAGAAGCGGGCATGGACAGGGAGCGAAGGAGTAAGACATGAAATATGGCCAGTAGATCCCCTTTAACTAGCAAGTCCCCCGTACTGGCAGCAAGTGACTTCCTGTTTGGTTAAGATATTCAAGCCTTCTACCCCTGTATCCAACACCTACAAGAGGCTGCCTCATACTGAAACGGATGGGGTGCGCAGCTTGCAAGTGAATTAAGCTAACAACTATCGCAACACAAGATGTAAAAGCATGAACTTACACACTGAAGTGTTAAGTGGATTACTGCAGGTACGCCTCATTATTAGTGTGAACTGCACACATCTAGTAATGCACTGCCCCAATGTCAGCAATGCAGTTATATCTGTAATACAGTAATCACACTAGTCAGAGCGAGGGACCAACATAGACAATCTATAGAAAATAACCATGAGCGGTGTTCTGTAAGTGGCAACTATGTAAAACATATATAGTTCATGTAAAGGGAAGCAAAGAACCCATTTAAAGAGAACCTACGTTATGGGGCTCAAAGGTCCGGGAATGGGTAGTCTAGGGAGTGCTGTGTTATAATATCCGGGCGCCCCGATCCTGCGCTGTCCCCCCTGAAGTCACTATGGGAGAGCGTGCGCACAGAGCAGACTGAAAAGATTCATGCTACTGTTGCGCCTGAACTTCAGGGGAACACAGAGCAGAAACTGGGTCACCGGCGAGTATGAAGAAGTGCTCCCCGAACTACCCGTTCCCTGGCCAAACAAGGGTTAAATAATTTACCGTGCCATTTCAACACTCCAGCACCATGTCACATGACCTGTGACATCACAGCATCTTCTGACGCCAGTGACATCCCATACTCTGGTCACATGGCCTAGTAATGCAGAGGCCCAGATTGTCTATAAGACATCACATGGGTAAACAACCACATCATTGCTAGAACCAATGCAAACGGAGATCAGCGGCGGGGAGCAGTGGAGGGGAGAACATGGTCTTTACTGCAATTTAATTCCCCCCATTAACACCAACATTTTTTTTCTAATTTGGAAAACCTTTTTAAAGCGATTGTCTGAGAGTAGAACAAGGGTCTGCTCCTCCCTTCAAGAGGCGGCACAGCTATTTTAAGTGGGTTGTGTATAGTGCTGCAGCTCAGCAAATGATGTTGAGCTGCAATACCAGACAATGCCCATGGACAAGGGTGGCGCTATTTCTCAAGAAGAAAATAAAAGCACCTCACACTATCTGGACGTCTAAACTTCCAGACCACCAAGTTGTTCCAAATTTAAAATAAAGTTTGGGTCGTGGTGGATCAGCATCTACCATCATAATGAAATCCTTGAATATCTAGAAAAGTCTTAATGACCGGATTAATAATTACAAATAAATAAAAAGATACAAAGCTCCCCGATATCATAAATATTCTGTACATTTAATTAGTTTTGCTAAACATTCAGCAGCGCTGTACAGACACAGTCAAAGCAGAAGTCACAGCAATGAAGGTGATCGTCGCCGTGCCGGCCGGCTGCAGGCAATATTCTTCCCAAACGCACGCACGGATTTCCGGTTCCCTCAGACTGTAATCTTCAAGGCTCCTCCTGTTGTGTAGGGGGGCATTTGTCTCCAGTAAGCTCTAACATAGATGTTTCGTATAGAGCTTGAAGACGATCATCGCGGTTCCTTAGACGGTTCTCTTCTTCAGTGCATTCAAAAGTTTGATCGAACAAACTTAGCAGATGGGTGGTCTTCATTCTGCTGAGGTTTACATTGTAAAGCGATGATACAATCTACGCGTGTTGTTCAACGGGTCATGGACACCAACTTCTTAATAGTCATGAAAGCAGACCAGGGGGTTTCGAATGGGACTTTTTTTTGTCTCTCAGGCTCTTACTTCAAAAATTCAACAGCAAGAACCAAGAAATGTAAACTTTGGTGTTGTTACAGTTTTAACAAAGGCAACTAATAAAGTGTTAAAACAGGATGACGGCGAAACAAACGACTATTTCATCACTTACCAAAGGGTTTAGTAACAGGTGGGATGCAGGAGTTACAAAGAAATAAAAAGTTTCTCGATTCAAGTTCAGAGTTTTAGGTTGACACAATTCACTAATAATACACCCCCAGGACAATCAGGATAACCGGATGTACTGCAGCTCACCCCCAGTCAGCAGTAAGTTAGTATAAATGATCAGCAGCGGGCCCCGCACGCCCCAACAGATTTTATGTCCAACACAAGACAAAACTGAACTAGGTACGGCCATTAGAATTCGGTTAACATATGCTGCCATCACTGTCTGTTAGAATAGTTAAAAGGGGCCGTTCAGCTCCCTCTGATATGGCAGCTCCCCCTACAGGTAGAGGATTGCCTGGTGCTCTGGTAGTCAAGCCGATCAGCTGTTATTAGAAGTGGAAGTGGTCTGGAAGAACACATTTAGCTGGCAGCAGTACATGCAATACGTCCAGAGGAATACCAGCTCATTGCAATGGCTCTGCATCAAACATGGATGCCACCGTTGTATAGAGACTCCTATAACACCCAAAGGGTCTCTGGCACAGCTCCTTTGAATTAGAAAAGGAGCTATAGGGAAGAGATTTTGGGCATTCTACAATTACCTCAACAGCTCTGCGGTCACAACTCCCGGCTTCACTGGTATACTAGATACCTCTTGAAAGGGGTTGTCCAGGGTAAGAAAACATGGCTGCTTTCTTCCAAACGCAGCCGCACCCTTGTCCATAGAGTTGTGTGTGGCATTGCAGCCACTGAAGTGAATAGTAGCTGAGTTGCAATACCAGACACAACCCACGGACAAGGGTGGCGCTATGTTTGGAAGAAAGCAGCCATGTTTTTTTAAACTCTGGACAATCCCTCTAAGAAAAAAAATCCTTTCCATTCAAAGAGACATCTTATTTAGATGTGGCCAATAAATGTGTGTGTGTGTCTAAATGTATAGGGCTGCGCGATGCCTAAACATACAAGGGACTCTTGAGACTCTATAGGCTTATCTACTTGTAGACTCTCAACCAGTGTCATGTCTCAAGGACGTGGCAGATACGGTTTTTGCAATGTCTGTAGCTTGCTAAAGAGCTTCTTCAACGATATGCAGTTAGCAGACACCACTAATACAAACTTGGTTGTACAGGTACTACGGGTGTACACACTGAGGGGGAGCGGATGGTGGGGATTCTGAATATGACTAATCACTAAGAGGGGAGTTTGCTTGTTAAGATACATTAGAGGATTCATTTCCATAATATATAGAGGTTTATATCACTTCTAAAATACATCACCTCATTGTCAAAAATAAATAAATAAATAAAGCACTTGGAGGGAGTTGTCGGAATAGGATGACACCGTGTGATTGTAACATGAATATAAATGATTAGAATATCAGAGCAAAGGGATCATTTACTGCAAAAAACTAAAGCTGTAGCTCTTGTATCCTCTAGCTTGGATACAAGATGTGATACGGGCGGACATGGAGGCTCTATTACTCTGTTGTACCACCTCTAGCTTGGATACAAGATGGCATACAGGTGGGCATGGAGGCTCTAGTACCCTGTTGTACCACCTCTAGCTTGGATACAAGATGTGATACGGGTGGACATGGAGGCTCTAGTACTCTGTTGTACTGCTTCTAGCTTGGATACAAGATGTGATACAGGTAGGCATGAGGCTCTAGTACCCTGTTGTACCACCTCTAGCTTGGATACAAGATGTCATACCGGCAGGCATGGAGGCTCTAGTACTCTGTTGTACCACCTCTAGCTTGGATACAAGATGTGATACGGGTGGACATGGAGGCTCTAGTACTCTGTTGTACTGCTTCTAGCTTGGATACAAGATGTGATACAGGCAGGCATGGAGGCTCTAGTACCCTGTTGTACTGCTTCTAGCTTGGATACAAGATGTGATACGGGTAGGCACGGAGGCTCTAGTACTCTGTTGTACCGCCTCTAGCTTGGATACAAGATGTGATACAGTCAGACATGGAGGCTCTAGTACTGTTTTGTACCACCTCTAGCTTGGATACAAAATGTGATACAGGCAGGCATGGAAGCTCTAGTACCCTGTTGGGTCATCTCTAGCTTGGATACAAAATGTGATATGGGCGGGCATGGAGGCATACAGGTTCTGCATGGTATCCTGCTAAACATCACTCCACATTTGCTGTAATGTAGCCTCTAGATCAAGGTTTCCCAAACTCTGTTCCTTATGGCCCCCGGAGGTCATGTTTTCTGGATGTCCTCAGTGTTGCACAGGTGATGTAATTATTGTCGGTGCTCCATACATTGCCACAGGTGTTCTTACTATAGAATATCCTGAAAATATGACCCGTGGTATATGGGTGAGCACGGAGGCTCTAGTACCCTGTGGTACCGCCACTAGCCTGGATACAAGATGTGATATGGGGGGCATGGAGGCATACAGGTGCTGTATGGTATCCCGCGGCACATCGCTCCACATTTGCTGTAACAGCCTCTCGATTGTGAATACTTGTAGGCTGTGGAAGTTGGCATCCCAGATGGTCCAATACATGTTCTTTTGGCCATAAATCTGGTGACCGGGCACCAACGGAGTTGTGACAATGTTGTGGAGGCTCCTGGGACCCCTTGTGTGTGCGGCTGAGCATTATCCTGCTGGAAGCCGCCATGAGAGGAACACATGTGGCTTCAGGATGTCCTGAACATATCGCTGAGCTGTCATTGTCCCTCGTACCACTACTAGCGGAGACCGACTGTCGTATGCAATGGCCCCCCAGACTATCACACCAGCAGGGGGCTGTGTGCCGCTCCACGGCAATAGAAGGACTGAGGCGCTTACCCTGCGGTCCCCAGACACGAACACGACTGTCGTCAATGCCAAAAGTTAACATGTATTCGTCATGAAAAGAACCAGGTTCCACTCCACAGCGTCCAGTTTCATTGTTTACAACATCACTGCAAACGGCGGCAATGGTGGGTGGGAGTCAAAGGCAGTACAGAAAAAGGGTGCCACGAGACCAAATGTCATTCAGCCAAGCACTTGGAGATGGTTCCGACAGCCACTGGGGCCTTTAACAATGGTGCCACCCGTCTCTGGGTGGCAGACAATAAAACAGTTGGAGCTTCTGGGGTGATAAGACGATCCTTTCTAGTGGCGGTCTGCCGAGGACGTCCTGAGCCCGGTCATCTTGTGTGCCCTCACGCATCCACTGGTCCCAACACCACCTAATAGTGGGGAACAATTCGTCGATTCGACCATCCAGCTCCTCACACCCCAATAATGCGCCCCTCACAGACTCTGGTAACGGGTGAAATCTCTTCTCTGCGTCGTAGAGGCGTCTAGTGGCCAACAAGCTCTACAAGTGGAAGAAGAGGTCACTACACACAAGGAGCCTCCGAGAGCCTCTTATAGGCCAAGGGGGAACCACTTTTAGGGCCTCCGGTGACAAGACCGTTCATCTAATCACCACAACTCTCATCATCTACATATCTGCCCAAGATGGAACTGCATGCACAGTTTTGCGGCAAAACTCCTCCTTCTAGGGGACCAATGGTTTTTGACCAAGAGTGCACATCACCTCTTCATATGGCAAAATCAAGGCTATGAAAACTCACGGGGAATCAGTTAGTGTGAAGGTAGACTAAAATCTCTGAATACTGGTCAAACAAGTCCCTTGCTTACCTTTTGTACATAAAGTCCAATATCTTGTTATGAGCAGCATTAGTCCTCCCTTTCCCTGCTTCCCCTCATTCCCGATACGAACAGCACTAGAGACAAACAATCTGATCAGAATTTACCAATCTACAACTCTTATAAGAGAGCGCTGCAAGCCAGTGAGAAAATACATTTGTATAGGCCACACGAGTAAATCTTAGCGCTTATTTGCTTCAAACACAGGATGGGTTATTACTGAGCAATTAGGATTAGGTTTGCAGTTTATGAAACATACTAACGACCACCCAAATGACCAGAGCAGGAGTGTACAACCACCTTTACTGGTCTGAGGGCCACAGTGTCCCATTGAACTACTGAAAAGGGTTGCAATAAAACTTAAAAGGGATATCGTTGTCTGGACATGTATGGCCAATCACAAGGGCACTGCCTTTGGAAAGTCTTTAGACTCTTTCACTTTATGTTGTGGCCTTGTGCAAATTAAAACAAAATTTCAAGTTTTTTTTCCTCCTTCTGCATTCAGTACCTCATAATGATAAAGTGAAGAACAGAATGCTACCATTTTGCATTGACATAAGTATTCACCCCCTTTGGTAAGACACTTAAAATTTAGTTCTGGGTCCTTTCATTTCTGACATGTTTCTACACCTTGACTGGAGTCCATCTGTAGTAAATTCAGTTGATGGACATGACTTTAAAAAGACACCACCTGTCTATATAAGGTCTCTCCGCTCACAATGCATATCAGAGCCAATACCAAGCTATGAAGAGGAAAGATCAGCCAGTAGAGCGCAGAGACAGGATTGTGTGGAGGCACAGAATTGGAGAAGCTGCAAAAACATTTCTGCTGCCCTGAAAGCTCCAGCAGCCTTTATAATTCTTACATAGAGGAAGAACAACCAGGACTTAACCTAGAGCTGGTCGACCCACCAAACTAAGGAGGAGTAGGGCTTTGGTAAGAGAGGTGACCAAGAACCCAATGGTCACTCTGGCTGAGCTCCAAAAGATCCTGTGCAGATGGGAGAAACTTCCAGAAGGTCAACCAAGACTGGAGCCTCCACCAATCTGGGCTTTATGGCGGAGGGGCCAGAAAGAAGCCTCCTCAGTAAGATGCATGAAAGCCGCCTGGAGTTAACCAAAAGCATCTAAAGGTCCCTCAGACTGCGAGAAACAAAATTCTCTGCTCTGATGACACCAAGATGGAGCTTTTTGGCCTCAATTCTAAGATTTATGTTTGGATGAAACCAGGCGCCCATCACCTGCCAATGCCATCCTTACAGTGAAGCTTGGTGATGGAGCATCATGCTGGGGGAGGGGAGACTGGTCAGGGGGGATGGAAAGTTGAATGAGGCAAAGTACAGATTGGGCGGAAGGTCACCTTCCATCAAGGCAATGACCCTAAGACCAAACACAAAACACAAGAGTACAACTCTGTGAATGTCCTTGAGTGGCCCAGCTAGAGCCCTGAACCCAATGGGACAGCTCTGAAGAGACCTGAAAATGGTTGTCTACTGGTGGCCCCCATTCAACCGACCAAGAAGAATGGCAGAAAATTCCCAAATCCAGGTGTGCCAACCTTGTGGCATGATAGAAGACTGGAGGCTGTAATTCCTGCTAAAAGTAGCTTAACTAAGTATTATGTACAGGGTGTGAATACTTATGTCAATGCAAAATGGGAGTTTTTAATTTTTTTTTTTAATTAGAAAGATATCTAACATTCTGTTATCACTGTCATTATAGGGTAAAACGAGAAGAATTCAGTACCGTGTTAGCCAGTAGAGCAAAGTGTGATTGTTCTAAGTGATTGTTCTCTTACTGAGAACAATCACACTTGTCATTGTAAGGTATTGAGTGCAGAACGATGGGGAACACAAGGCCACAACCTAAAAAAATCTAAAAAGTGAGAGGATCTTTAGACTTTACAAGTGCATTGTATATGCCATTAATGTGTGATAGGAACAGGTGCCACTTCTAGCATACCTCCTCATAGGCCATGGCGCAGAGTGGGAGGACTTATGCAAATTTTCATAAAATGGCATTCCTTTATCTTTTGCTGTAGTTTCCTGGGTTGGCAGGGGCTTACAACATCCTGCAAGTGTGGATGCAAATGATGGGCGGTATGCTTCCAGAAATTCCACATATTGGAAAATGGGGCCTCTTTCTCCTCAAGCAGTCTTCTATAGAGGAAGACACCATGCATGTCTGTGGCTCACTCCTTTGTAGACAATGGGTGTTGTAGTAACAGTCTAGCATTTCACAACTCCTATAAACTACAAACAGAAAGAGCCAAGTGCATACATGATCCCCTCTAACTCATATACTTCTTTCTAGAGTGCCAAAAAAGGATTAAGGGACCCCATTCCCCTGACGTATGGGGGATCCAGAGATGGCTACCCAATGAACCATTAGTACTTGCTCATCTGTGTTCCTGAGCCGTGTGCACCTCCACTCTGACACGGAAATTACATGTGAGCAGCCCCGAACAGGCCATTATTTTCTGTGTCAAGATGGTTGGAGGCCGCACAGAAAGGCATTGCTGCTGCAAGTGACCGCAGGCTGTGCACGCCCCTGGACTACTGGATGGTTGTAGCACAAATGCAAATGTATTTTTAAGAACCCCCATTTTAATACATTTACTAGGAGAATCTAATGGTACTCAAATATTTTGCACATTTGCAAGGACAAAAAAGTAAAGATTACACAAACAGGAGGATTCTGCAATGTACTACATAAAGAGATATTAGTTATGGGGTCCAGGAAAGGCAAGTTGCTAAGTCTATCCAACGCTGCTGCCAAAAAGATCAATAAAAAAGACTGACAAACTTTCACATACGCAAAGTATTTTACTAGTGCCCAAATGCCTGTCATGGCTGTTAAACTGAGGCCTAAGACTTCCGTACATTTCCCCCATCATCATCATCTGAGAAGCTTCTCTATATGGGTACATGCTAGCTATGCTTTTCAGTTTAGGACAAATTCAGCCAACCCTGAAAATTCAGATTTGATATAGCAATGGTATTTTTGAGGTTTGATGTTAAGGGTTTGTACACTTGTGCAGCCTTTAAACATCGCAAGGTTGCTTGGTTTATATTAAATGTGCAGGAGCTAAAATAAAATAGAATCTCCAAACATTGTGTTAACGGCTCCAATACGGACCTACAGCGGAAAGCAGAATTATTCACCTTCTTTGTAAATTCGGTCAATTTATAAACTTTCAGCTGTTTGCAAACAATTTAAATATCTCAACCCAACTAAAATATAGCAAGCAGTTTCTGCAAATTCAGCACAAAATGCCAATTTTACTGACTACCGCAATCTCAAAATTCCCCGCCCCCCCCAGCCCTCAGTACTTTGTAGAGCACCTTTTGTAGACGTGATGTATAACCAGACAGCAGCTTCTGACAGCGATCCTGAGGGATCTTACCCCGTTCCTCATGGACAATGGCCTCCAGTTCACTGATACTCTTGGGTTTGGGTGCTTCAGCCGCCGCCTTCACATCCCACTAAAGATTTTCTATGGTGTTCAAGACAAGTAACTGACGGCCACTCTAGAATATTCCAGGACTTCTTCTGAAACCAAGGCTTGGTGGACTCTGAGGTCTGCTTGGGATCCTTGTCCTGTTAGACGGTTCAATGACGTCCAAGCTTCAGCTTCCTCACAGAAGGCATAACATTTGCTCCAAGAATTTCCTGATACTTGAATGAATCCATCTTATCGTCCTCACACTGCAGGTTTCCAGGTCCAGAGCATCACAGAGCCACCGTCATGCTTCACAGTAGGCAGGGGGTTATTTTCAATGTTTGCTTCACTCCTCCTCCAGACAAACCGCTGATCCAGAAGCCCCAAAAGGTCCCATTTTGTTTCATTGCTCCACAGAACAGAATCCCAAAACTTCTATAGATATTTATATGGTTTTGTGCATATTCAAAGCAACTTTTCTTGTGTTTTTTGGTTAGTAGAGGTAACTTCTTGAGTTCTGGCATGAAGGCCTTCAGCGTTTAGTATGTGCCTTACTGTGCAAACAGAACCTCAGTGCCTGCTGCCACCAGATCAGGAATCCGGTAGCAACTGGTGATATCTTCCTCTTTCTGCCATGTCCATTGTTCTTGCAACTTTGAATTTGTGAAGAGCTTCCAGCTCTATCTCTAAGAACTTTCAGAACCTTTGTTATCTTTTTGTATCCTTTTTTTCTTTCATAGAATGGTAGAATTGGAAGGGACCTCCAGGGTCATCGGGTCCAACCACCTGCTCAGTGCAGGATTCACTAAATCATCCCAGACAGATATTTGTCCAGCCTTTGTTTGAACACTTCCATTGAAGGAGAACTCACCACCTCCCATGGTAACCTGTTCCACTCATTGATCCCCCTCACTGTCTAATATCTAATCTGTGTCCCCTCCCTTTGTTTCATGCCATTCCTTCTAGTCTTCCCTTGTGCAGATAAGAGTAGGGCTGATCCCTCTGCACTGTGACAGCCCTTCAGATATTTGTAGACAGCTATTAAGTCTCCTCTCAGCCTTTTTTGCAAGCTAGACATTCCCAGATCCTTTAACCATTCCTCATAGGAGAGGATTTGCAGACCGCTCACCATCTTGGTAACTGTTCTCTGAACGTGCTCCAGTTTGTTTGTGTCTTTTTTAAAGTGGGGTGCCCAGAACTGGACACAGTATTCCAGAGGAGGTCTGACTAAGGAAGAGTAGAGGGGGATAATGACCTCACGTGATCTAGACTCTGTGCTTCTCTTAATACATCCCAGAATTGTGTTTGCCTTTTTGGCTGCTGCATCACATTGTTGACTCATGTTCAGTCTGTGATCTATTAGTATACCCAAGTCTTTTTCACATGTGCTGCTGCTTAGCCCAATTCCTCCCTTTCTGTATGTGCTTTTTTCATTTTTCTTGCCCAGATGTAGTACTTTGCATTTCTCCTTGTTAAATACCATTCTGTTAGTCGCTGTCCACTGTGCAAGCTTTTCTAGATCTTTTTGAATACTCTCTCGCTCTTCCCTAGTGCTAACTAATCCTCCTCTAGCTTTAGGTCGCCGGCAAATTTGATCAGTTTCCCATCAATTCCCTCCTCCAGATCATTTATAAAAATGTTGACCAACACTGGGCCTAGGACAGAGCCTTGTGGTCCCCACTTGATATATTCTTCCACTTGGATGTCCAGCCATTTATGACCACTCTTTGAGTACGATCACTCAGCCAGTTGCGACTCCACCTAACAGTTGCCTTGTCAATCCCAGATTTGGTCATTTTTTCAATAAGTATGGTATGAGATACTTTGTAAAATGCTTTACTAAGGTCAAGATATACTATAACCACTGCATTTCCCTGATCAACCCAGACGGTGATTCTGTCACAGAAGCAAATTAGATTAGTCTGGTATGACTTGTTTGTTACACCCCATGCTGGCTCTGGTTAATTTCTCAATTTTTATCCAAGAACTTGCATACATTCTGTTTAATAATTTGTTTCAAGATCTTTCCCAATATAGAGGTCAGGCTCACAGGTCTGTAGTTCCCTGGATCCACCTTCTTCCCTTTTTTGAAGATGGGGACATTTGCCCTTTTCCAATCTTTTGGGACTTCTCCTACTTTCCAGGAATTTTTAAAGATTATGGCGAGTGGTTCAGCAATTACCTCTGCTGCTTCCTTCAGTATCCTAGGATGTAATTCATCTGGACCTTGAGACTTGAATTCATTTAAGTTAGCCAAGTGTTCCCTCACAATCTCTTTGCTTATAGATAGCCTGCATTCTTTTATTCCCCCAATAGTACAGGGAAGATCAGTTGATGTTCCATCTACTTTCTGAGAGAAAACAGATAAAAAATAAAAATTTTTAAAGTTCAGCCTTCTCAACATCATTCTTAACTAATTCACCACTTTCATCTTGTAAGCATCCAATAGCATATTTGACTTTTCTTTTGCTTTTGACATATCCCCAAAATCCCTTTTTATTGCTTTTTGCCTCTGTTGCAAGCATCACTTTTAGATTTTCTGATACTTGCCCTACAGTTTCTGCAGACATTATATTCTTCTTTAGATATTCCCCCATTCTTTTCATTTCATAAACATGTTTTTCCTTGTTTTTAACATGTGTACAAGTTCTGTGTTCATCCATCCTGGTCTCTTTAAATGCTTCCCATTTCTCCTCCTTTTAGGAATTGGTAACGATTGTGCTTCAAGAACCCCATTTCGCAATATTTCCCAACTTTCTTGGAAATTTCTGTCCTTAAGAAAATCCAGCCATTGGATTCTTCCTATCCTCTTTCTGAGTTCATTGAAATCTGCCTTTCTGAAATCCAACCATGAGGTCTGAGTTTTCTCAGGTCTTCCTCTCCTTTTTATCCAACATCCAAGGATATCATGATCACTGCCTCCTAAGGTCCCAGCCACCCTTGCTTCCTCAACCATTCCCTCACTGTTGGTAAGAATTAGGTCCAAGATGGCAGATCCCCTTGTTTTCTCTTCTACGTTTTGGAAGATAAAGTTGTCAGCAAGAGCGGATAAGAATTTGTTGAATCTATTTCTTTTCCCTGAGAGAGATTCCCAACAAATGTCTGGATGGGTACAATCTCCCATGATCACTATGTTGGGCTTTTTTGAGAGCTTTACCATCTGATGTAGGAAGGGTTCCTCCATATTTTCTGCTTGCCTACAATGGTGTCCCTTCTGTTGTTCTCTCCTTGTATTCTTATCCAAACAGTTTCTACAGAACTCCCAGCTCTGAAGCTTGAATCTCTGTGGTGATGAATGTTTTCCTAACTTACAACAAAACACCTCCTCTCCTTTTAAGGTCTGTTTGTACAAGGCAGTGTCAATTCAGTAAGTTTTTGGACCCCTCTCTTGGCGTAGCCATTTTTCTAACATGCAATCAAATGGCACAGTCAGCAAAGTTCTCACCAGTCCAGGTATCTGTTGTGTTTTATCTCTAGCATACCTGATGTAACTAATGAAGCCCTTGATTAGTAGCATTGGGTGTGCTTGAGACAATACCCAATTTGCAAATATGTGCTGTCATGAAGAAATCTTTCCAGGTTCTTTAATAATTGAGATTGCAGTAGTCAATAAAAGTGGCATTTTGTGTAGAATTTGGAGAAACCACTTCTTATATTAGTTGTATTAGGCTATTTAAAATGTCTTTGTTTGATAGATTTTTACAAATAGCTAAAATTTTATCAATTTGACACATAAATCTTATTTGCATTGGAGGTTGAATCATTTGAATCGCAATTGTATGTGTCTCCATGGTAACAGACTACAAGCAAACCCTGTGTAGTCTAATCCTACAGTCATACTCCCCCTTCCATCTCTCGTCTACCTCATGCTGACCTACCAAATCGCACATTAGCAATTAGTAGATGGAAGGGAGTGTGACTGCAGCATTTGTTTGTAGTCTGTTACTATGGAAACACACAGCACTGCATCAAAGCATTATACCCAAGACAATCTGCAAAGTTGCTTAATTTGTTTAAGCAAAAGTATACACAATGAAATGTCCTGCAACATCGTAATATAATTTACTGAACAATTCTTCAAAGTTTTCAAGGCTCCTGTTTTGTCAGTGAAATTCTCATTTATATCCAAAGGCCGACAACTTGCTCTGATCATTTCCAAAAGTGGCAAAATTGCATGGCTCACGATTGGAGCAGCAGCATCTGGAGGGTAACAAGAATTCTTTCCATTCACTGACAATAAGGAAAGCTCTCAAATGTATATTAGAAGGTTGCATTTTTTTAAATTTAATTATTAGCATTTGCTATAAAGAAAAAAAGAAACTTGAAAAAATAAATTTAAAAAGGGGTTGTACAAGTAGTGTTTTTTTGTTTTTTTTGGTAAAACCCCATTGCACATGCCGTAAAATAACTAACTTTAGTTCTATCATTAACTCCAGCAGCCATGACTTCGGCGGGATTGTAAAGAGAAGACCGCGGGAAGATGCGAGTATATGATGGTCATTTTACTGCATAGGTAATGGGGTTTTACAAAAAAATATTAACTACTCGGACAACCCCTTAATGAATAATCAACACCGCCCATCCGGAAGTCGATATCTGGGATGCTCCTCACCAGTGTTCATATTGGAAAGTTAATTTGACAAGTTTTCTTTTTTTTTTTTTTTTTTTGACATTGGGGGGGTGGGGGTAGCAGCCTAGATTCTTACTATTTGGCACCAGTGACCGGGGTTAAGAGCTGGGAAAGTGAATTGAAATGTCAATTTTCAAGTATGGCTGGAGTTGTCTATTAATAACAAAAGCAAACACAGGAAAATACTTAAATACTGGGTAGAACATTCTTAAGATCATGCAGATGAAAAAGTAAAATATATATATGTAAGTAAAAGGCTTACTTATCTTTATTTTAGGATTTTATTTGTTCCCTTCCTGCCCCAGAGTGACATCAGCACTGGATCAGCATCATCCACCTGTTTATCGGATCCCATCTGGTCAGAACTTCTGAGCGCAACCACGGCCTAACTACACTAAGGAATCAAGCTCTGAAGTTATGACCTGATTGGAGGAAGAAAAATAAAATCCTGAAATAAAACGAAGCTTGAAAAATATTTAACAAGGGAACATATGGAGTAAAAAAATGTAGGAGAATGTAAAGTAGGCACAACTTACTCGTTGAGTAAATCTATACTGCATCTACAATAACTTTTGTGTTTTCTGTATG
Organism: Eleutherodactylus coqui; assembly: GCF_035609145.1. Lineage (NCBI taxonomy): Eukaryota > Metazoa > Chordata > Amphibia > Anura > Eleutherodactylidae > Eleutherodactylus > Eleutherodactylus coqui. Next base: position 7,726,640 of record NC_089840.1, read on the forward strand.
ACTTCTAGTATAGGATATCTTCTGATTTTGACAGATTATATCTAAATTGTCATAAAGGCATTTTAATTCTCAAGTAATGGGCTTAGTAAAATTCTACAACAGTGCACTTGGATGAGCGTTTAGATAAGCATATCACTAAAGGATTACAGGAAGTCATTTAAAGGGATTATCCAGGGAAGAAAATACTTGGCTGATCCTGTCCGGGTCCAGCATGGCTCTGACACCGAGTCATGAGACAGAGTCCTTTCCCCTCTCGTTGCTGACGCTAGTGCAGGGAGCTGGCTGTTCAGCCCCTTGCAATAACTAAATCAGCCCACCTTCTTAGTAACCGGCAACGAAGAAAAGGCGGCGGCTGACTTAGGTATTTTAAGGAGTCGAATAGCTAGACCCTTCCAATGACATCACCGACAACAAGAGGAGTATAAACAAAACCCGTACTATACACATTGAGTTGGAAGTATAAGTGTCGGCACCATTGGATCTAGATGGGATCGCACAAGTATTTCCCTCTCCAGATAACCCCTTTAATGGGTTTGTACAGGATTAGAAGAACATTGGTGCTTTCTTCTAAAAACATCAGCCACACCCATCTATGGGTTGTATCCACTATTGAAAGTGTTCCATTGAGGGAAATTGGGCTGGGATGCAAAGGGACACACAAACTGTAGATACATGTAGCTTTTTTGCCATGTTTTTCAAATACTGGGTAACACCTTTAATATATATCTAGTAGGGACCTATTATATGCTGTGTTAAAGGGGTTGGAAATTACAGCGTTAATGCCAAGAAAGTTGGGATGCTATGTAAAATGGAAATAAATGGAAAGAAAAAATGCAATGATTGGGAAATCTCCTACAACCATATTTTATGCAAAACAGAATGTATCAGAAGAGGAAAGGGGGGCATTTTTCCAGTAAAGTAATTTAGAAATTGACGGCAGCAACACATCTCACAAATGTAGGAGCAGGGGTAACAAAAGGCTGGAAAAGTGGTACTAATGAAACACAGCTGGAAGGTCAATTTTCTACTAAATCACATGACTGTTAAAGAAGCAGAGTCTCTCAGAACCAAAGATGGTCAAAGGTCACCAATCTGTGAGAAACTGCGTCTAATTGTGAGACAGTGTCAGAAAAATGATCCTCAATGTAAAATTGTGAAGACTTTGAATATCCCACCATCTACAGCACATAATATCAAGGGACAAGGCCAATGGTCAATAATGGCTGCTCGAGAACTGCGGGTCCTCAGGCGGCACTGCATTAAAAACAGCCATGATTCTGTAATGCCAATCACTGCTTGGGCTCAGGAATACTTCCAGAAATCATTAGCTTTACAATCCACAAATGCAAAGCTGTATTATGCAAAGCAGCCAACACAATCCAGAAACCCTAGAGTCTTCTCCAGGCCAAAGCTCATTTAAAACTGACTGAGGCAAAATGGAAAACTATTCTGTGGTCAGAAGAGAATCAGTGAACTAGCGCTCCAAACTATAGAATCCATTCAGGGAGGTGGCTAAATGTTCATAAAAACATGAGTGAAAAGGAGGGGGGCTAACCTGGTGTGGAGTGCCCATCAGAGAACAGGCGTCCACACCGTCAGTCCGGAAAGGCTTGATAAAATATCCAGAAGGGCAAGATCCCTAGTCCATAGAGAGAGCGTCCGTGTAAGAGTCAGCGGGTGGGAAAACCTTGGTCAAGAACACAGTAGAAAAGAACCCCACGCTTCTATGCACTTAGGATGGTGTGGATAGTACAAGTCTAGTGAGAAGTATGACTTACTTCGTTGAGGAGCCCTGTATGCAGGACTTCCCTATGTCCAGGATCGTCCTTAATGAGCCAGAGGGAGCCCTGGGAGATTTCAACTTTTTATTGGTGAAGAGACAAACATGTGCAGACACAGGCAACAATGGAGGGGAAACCAATGGGGCACAATGTGCTTCGGAGCAAAAACAAGCTCCTTTATCAAGAACAGATCTGGGTGTCTCTGCTGCAGGCATTAGTGCCTATGGCATGGGCAGCTTAAAAATCTTGAAAGGTACTACCAATGCTGAGTAGTACATAGAGTTTTTAGAACATGCACTCCCATCCAGAGGTCTCTTTCAAGGTCTTGAATATTTCGTCAAGGCAATGAGAGACCACATACTGCCTCCATCACAACAGTATGGCTTCGCAGAAGAGGAGTCCGGGTGCTGAACTATCCACCTGCAATCATTGGCTTTTCACCAATAGAAAACATTTGGTGCATTATGAATCAAAAAATCTGACGCAGAAGACCCAGGACTGTTCAGCCAGAATCCTAAAAATGGGACAACATTTCTCTCCCAAAAGTTCAACAATTGGTCTCCTCACTTCCCAGACATTTACAGACTGTAGTAAAAAGAAGATAGAATACTATACAATGGTAGACATGGCCCTGGCCCTGGCCCAACGTTTGTGAGATGTGTTGCTGCCATCAAATGTTCTAATGTAAATAAAATATGGTTATATGAGATTTCCAAATCATTGCATTCTCTTTCTTTACATATGTAACATGTTACACACTGTTCCAACTTTCCTGGAATTAGGTTCATTGAAAAACATGGTGATTTTGCACCTCAGCCCTATTAACAAGAATGTTGCAATGCCAGACGTAGCCCATAAACAAGAGTGGTGGGGTTCCTGCAAGAAAGCAGCCATGTTTTAGTAATCTCAAGCAACCCCTTTACAGTGAAACTCACAAGGCAACCGTAGGATACCGAAGATGCTACTGCAGAGTCTTAGCAACCGGATCGGCTTGTATGACACTCATCTTCCACCATTGCCCACGAATTTCAGCAGATGTGGTTCGTTCTCCTCGTCTCTTTAAGCTGACAAGGCCACAATTATCAGTGGAGGCGGTGAAGCTCTACATCACAAACTGATTCAGGGAAAGGTTATTGGGGTGGCCGAAGTCTATAATTCAGGAGGGAATTTAAAAAAGTTGAAAGCAAGATACAATGTTCAGTTTTATAAAGGACTCTCCACTGAAGAGATGTTAAGTAATAAAGTTAAGTACGGCATTACCTGTCCACTTCATTACAGACAGCTGAAGCCATCTCCCACATCTTTAGGACATCGATCTGAAGATGGTCAAAACTGGTGAGCTGCTGTGACATCACTGTAAATATCTACTGACCCACGAACAATACATTCTGCTAACCTACAAGTATCACATTCATTTAGAGAATCACATTCCTCATCATGACACAACCTACTCCCTTAGCATAACGACCATATATTGTCCACTATAAAGAGCAGACCCATCATGTTCAGAAATATGCGCTTGTTATGGTATACTGTTATAATGGCAAAATCCCATCTCTAATTTCTGTGAGCCTCTACTCCTTTAACCTTCAACATTCAACCCATTTCCATTTAGTTTGCTATAGTCAACGGTCCAACATTATGCTTGTACTCGCTAACAAATGACAAACCTGTCCATCACGAATGTATTCTGCTGCATTAGGTTGGTTGGCAAGAGAACTAGACTTAAGTCTACCAGAAGGCTTGCCCTGGTCTTTGATTAAAAATCTGAACCCCCAAAACACCAAGACTGAAGTACTGGGGGTCTCCAGAAGAGTTGGAGCTTGGGCTGGTTTCAGGTTGGTGGAAATTCTATCAAAACGTTTAAGTGGAGTAAGAATTCCCTGTATTGCATATACACTCAAGCACAGATTAAGCCAAGAAGATGAATTCCAAAAGGCTGTTCTTAAAGGGCTTAACCAAACAAAATAACTAAAAGGAGTTATTATCCACCAATCCACTCCTGCCACTCACATAACACTTCCCTTGTTCCCCTCTGATTTCACAGGCTTCGGTTATGATGTGGCATATTGACAATTGACCACTGCAGTGCAGACATATTCACAGCTTCAAGGCTGCAGCTCTGTGCAGTGATTGGGTACAGGGTTTATACATAATCACTAGAGCTGTTTGAACAGAGAATGGCAGGAGACATGGGAAGAGGCTTCACATGAGCGGCAGGGGATTGGCGAGATTGGTTACTACTTTTGTTACTTTATACAGTTTGTAAAAGAAAAAAATGGGTAGTTAAAACAGTCCCTTTAAAAAGGACCTGTCACCGGATAAAATCCCTGGGACTGGCTGCATAGCTCTGCCGCCAGGGCCCTTCTATCTACATTTTTCCCCCATACTCACCCTTCCATTGCTTTCTTCCTTTCCTTTTTAGGTTCAGCTCCCGACGGTGCCAATTTCGCAAGTGGAAAATCCCCACCGCTCACTGTCACCAAATCGCATCAGACGGTCAATTCTAGAGTGAACAGAGAGGACCTCCCACTTGACACATTGAGAGCACCGTCAGCTGGGCGGCAAAAGAGCCCATCTGTGCAAAGGAAAGAAAGTATGGGGTGGTGGAGGGGTGAGACTAATTCTATCCCAAGGCGGGACCTCTACGTGCCCGCTGGGAAATTATTAGAAAGACACTGTAGTCATGTTATTGTTTCATAAAGCAATACCACTTTCTCTATACGGACAAGTGGGAGGTGTCAGAGGATACACATCATAAACCAGAGCATGTACATCATATATCTGAGGGTATACATCTCTGAGCCTTAATAAATTGGTATGCAGATACCTCGGACCCAAAAAGACAACATTTTCTAAACAAATGTCTGTTGATTGTCTTTCAACAATTCATTCATTCTCGCCTCAACAACTTCAGAAACTTGTGTAGGACGTTAAGACTTTCTACTTAAGTTTCAATATTAACATTCTCTGAGCTTAGACACCCCACACGACTGACTGGAAGAAATCAATCGCAGCCGTAAAATCCTAACCACAATCTGATATGTCCTTTTCTCTCCAATTAAAAGAAGCGTGTACACCGGTACTAATTAATAATGAATGAGAACATTCAACACAAACAAAATTTTGGACCATCTGTTTTATTTGTTTTCAAAATTACATTTCCAGGAAAAAAAGAAAATTAAACATTTACAAGAACGTGTTATTTGGTATCTTAAGTGAATCAGGAATAGATCATCTGACAGAAGTTTCTGGCTGTTGGCTTACGTTGACTTTTTCTCTCTATATATAAAAACAGACGGACACTTATGAAAAGTGGTTTAACCTTGGGAAAACCAAAACGGTGCTTTAATATTCTCAAATGGGTAGCTGTAATGGCATTATCTGCCAACGTTGCAATGTCTTTTCCTCGTTGCCCAGTTTTCATAAATGCCCATTCGATCACCTCTGCTGATACAAAGTGTAGTTGTCACCATTAAACAATTTCGAATGCTTAGAAATCCGTATAAAGCAATTAGAACCCAATTTATTTTAAGAATTAACGGCTAAAATAGCTTCAGCCGTACGAGAGGTGAGGAAAGGTGGCGTTCTATCAGTCAAAAACCACATGACAAAAATCGGACAAAGTCAACATAAGCGCCAAAAGGCAGTCGTTATCAGCTTCCTTCCAAGGTTACAAAAAAAAAAACTAAAGAAGGGCTGAAAACCCGGTGTAATAGGACGTTTCACAAACTTGTCAGAGCAAATCGTGCTTTTAAAAAGGTTGTATGCAGACAAGACAAAAAATAAAAAATAAAATCAACAGTGAATTCACGCAAGTCTTCACAAACCGAAAGGGTTATCAGAAACATATGGAAAAGAAGGAAATAAAAGAAACATTCTGGTGTAAAACATAAAGCACACGACTACTCTGCCCATTATTCAACTATTTTCATACTTTTTCAACATAACAATATGTATATACAGCGGTATCTGACTTTATAGTGAGTCCATTTACAATAGAAACATATTTACAAGCAGTTGCGACTGCTCTGCTACCAGAAGTGTCCATAGTGCAAGGCACTGCATTGTCTCTGGCAGTGGAGGGATTAGATGTGGAGTTGTGTTCTGGACTTTTGCGTTTTGTTTTGCGCCTAAGAGACGCCACCAGGTAAATTTACAAACTGAATAGAGGAGAATTTCAACTTAAAGCAAAAAGGATCACATTTTTTTTTTCTTTCCTTTCTGAAAAGATAAAATGCAACCTTAATAAGGTCGTACGGTTGTGCACTAGCACATACGTATCGCAACCCAACACGCCACAGAGAACAGAACTGCATTTGCTGGGCAAGGAGCGAGGCTGTGAAAGCCCAAAAAAGTTGTACGTAGTTGCAGGTTCTAGTTACGGACAAGAAAAAGGTCGAAAAAGAGCTCTATTTTTGAACAATTGTTTACGAAAAGCGTCAAGGGTATCAGAGCTATGCAAATGATACCAAATTGGGCAACTTTAAGTAAAGCAGTATCTACTGAGACAAAAAAACTAACAAATGAACAGTTTGGATCTTATGCTTATGAAAAATTAAGCTATTAAGCTTTAAAATCTGTTAATATGGGCATGAAGGTACTAAAAGGGCCATAGTATCTGTCATCAAGTACGAGGCTAGCGGAAGGAGCATTTTTACGATGTCTTAAAAGGAATTAAAAAATAATAATCTTCAAGAATTGAATAAGAGAAAAAGATATAAGGAACTTTTTTACGCAGGGGTGGAGCCAGCAAAAGATAAACAAAACAAAAATTACCAAAAGTTTAGGACCTTCATATCTGTGACTTAATTATAACAGAACTTTAAGGTAAGTCAGGAGGAAAAACTGGACGCTTGTTGCTACAGACAGGAAATCTGGTGGAATTGTTTGTACAAAGTGGAGACACGGGGGCTGCATTTGATGAGTTAGTTAAAAACTTCTCATTGATCGTATAAGATCCTTTTGTCGTTTTGAACCAATCTACTGTGCAGAAAGACAGATTTTTCACACTGCAGTCAACGGATTCAATATAACATTTGCAAATGCTTCACAACATCGGTGCACTTTGTACATTCTTTCTGCGCATAGATGAAAAACATATCTACTACTACGCAACCAAGCGTACTGCACCGTAGACATCAATGGGTGACCAGCGCAACGTATTAAAATTATACTATTTATCTTTTCAACCATTTATACGGTCCAAACAATAAAGAATTCAAGTAAATATGTAAAAAATAAAATCAGATCAAATTAAGTCAATTAGGGAACACAAAAAATGTAAAAGAAACAAATCCAAAAAAAATAAAAATCACCTTTACAAAAGCCCTCTGAAAGCAGATCCATGCGAAGCAAGGACTCGTGCCTTCCCGACTCCTATCCTTTATGTCTGAACGCTTCAACTACGGCTACCTACGGTATGTGAAAATAAGCGTTGTGCAATAGCCGAAGCCAAATATAGGTCAAAGTTGCAACGTTTCTTTTTTTTTTGTAATTAATAAAAGTTTCATTTGCAAAAAAAAAAAGAAAAAAATGTAATTATTACACGTCTACTGAAAGTTAACTGGTTACTGACTTTGCTTTATGGTTGTGGATGCTTCATTACCATTATGTGGACAAATGCAGAGAGCGTTCACAACTTTGCACAGAAAGGAAAAAATATATATACGTCCGTAGTTCTGATGAAGTTTACATAGTTTCTGCACATCTGGGGGGGCTGGTTGTCTTTGCGTTTTCCTGAAGCTGTTAGGAATCAGTCCTTTAGTGTTCTTTAATGACCAGTTTGCAACCAATCAGAACTCAGGATCTGGAAGCATTAGGTCCCATGTGAGGCCATTAAAGAAGGGAGGGGTCTCAGCCCATCAGAACGTTGGTTTGGCAACAGGTATCTAAGTGTGGTTATAATCCACCTTCCTCAAACAATTCTAGAACTGTAAAACAAGAAAATGCCATATTGCAATAGGTAGTTTATATAAAAAAAACGGATGAAACACAGATTCACCTAGAAACAGAAGACACTTCAGTATTATTACATAAGCTGAGCTATACGTTGGCCGGATGGTTGCATTATTTAGTATTGCACACATTAGCGGCAGGGGTGTTCAGTTCAACAGAACAGGTTCCCCTAGGCTTTTAGCAAAAATGGCATTTGGGCCTCCTTACTGGATACCGCAATCGTTTTAAGGTTTCCTGGTGTAGGATTGGTAGGAGGGGTTCGCCCCTCCCCCTTTACTTCTCTCCTTCTTCCTTTCTACTCTCCTTTGAGGTTTGCTTTGTTGAAAATGGTTTAAATGTTAGTACTGAGTATGGCATGCTAGACGAATGATAGGACAATGACGAGGGGCGATATGTTCATCTCTCCTACTGTGATGGTTGGCGCTAGATATGCTGTTATAACATGAAGGACTCTTGTTCCTGGACATCGCTAAAGTGTGCCTCTGCTCAACCCTTGACTTTCTGTCACTGTGACCGTATATGATGCCCTTTGTAGTGTTTGTTCAGCTCTTGTCTCTGTTTCTGTTGTACAAACTACTTCTTTAAAGATTAAAAACATAGAAAAAGGAATTTACCTCCTCTTTCATGACCTAATGTGTATAAAAAGAAGGACCAAGGAAGAAATGGAGAACACCGAGTATAAGCAGAATACGACATATTTCCGAGAATGCGGCAGTCACACAACAACAGCGATCTTATGTAAATCCGTGAATGTGTATGAAGATTAGACTGAAATAGGAGCCCAGAGAAGGGGCTAACTTTAGATTTTTGTTTTATTGTGTCTTTCAATTTTCAGAACGGCAGTCCCTTGGATTCATTAACCAGTTCCACTCAAACTAATTAGGTCAAGTTTCTGTCCGAACTCTACAGACGAGTCAGGTAACCTCAGGGCGGCAACAAAAAATTGAAAACGTTTTACCGGCTTCAACAACGAACAACTATTCTGTGTGAAGGTGACCTGACCTAGAGGATGAATGGACAAGGTGCGACTGTTGCAGAGTATATACACAAGAAGGTCTTACCTGTGCGGGGCCTGTGTTCGTAAAGACGTCATCCTTGCTTTCTTCTGTATTTTTATCAACTGGGACCCATTCTCCATATACTTTATCAGACTCTTTCTTCCGATGCTGAGAACCAGAGGACACTGGGAATTCCTTTGTCAAAGTTACTTGATTTTTGGGTGCTGGTTTCAAGCTGGGATTCTAAAAAACAAAAAAATAAATCTGTAATAATCTATATATAGATATATGGAAAAGGATAAATCATAACGAGGGCTGCACCATTTTTGGGACATATATGGCATTATAGAGAAGCCAGAAATCAGATCTTTGGAGAAAAAAAAAAAAAATCATATTGCCTCTAATAAGGTGATAATTAAAGAAGCCCTGGCAGCATCTAAACAAAGGAGCGGCACAAAATAATGTAAATGAAAAATTACTTTGGGCCTCTGGAGGCTCTGCGGATCAGTCAGACATACACTATACACCTATATAGAAATACACATACATTATTATGGAAACCCATAAAATACATAAGGACGACGCAGAAAAACTCATAGGACGTCAGCTCTCATCCAGTTACTTACTTTCTTGTTATTACAGGTCATTGATGAGGTAAGTTTCCTATGCCAGATTGCTGAATCATTATTGCCATCTACTATGCACTTACTGATTCAGGACCCTTTTGATCATGTTTTATGATTAATGTTGCGTCATATGAGTTTCTGTGTCATTTTCTATGGGTTTTTACAATTAAAGGAAATCAGTTGTACTTTTAGCCTATAGGATTAGCTCATAGGGCTAAAAGTACATGACCCACTGAGTACAGGGATGTAAGTGTTATCTCCCCCATTGTTTCCCAGGTTTGAGCGCTAAAAGCGTTGCCAAGTAGTCCTCCCATTTTATAATAGGCGGACTACTTAGCAGCGTCGCTTAATGCACCAAGAAGCGGCTTTTAGCGCTCAAACCTGGGGACCGGCGGGGGAGATAAGTATCCCAGACTCCGCAGGTCACCTACTTTCAGTCCATAAGCTTAACTCATAGGACTAAAAGTAGGTGACAGTTTCTAAGCATCTGTATTCTTCTTCTGGTGTTGGAGCGTGTTTATTTGTAGGTGTAGAGTGTTTTTTATACACTGAAGTTGATACTGGTGTGCGCTCTAGCATATTTATAGGCTGTATGTATTCAGACACATGTAGCCAATTATTGGCATTTTTAGAAGCTCTGAAAGTAAAACACTCTGGTAAACTACATAACCAGCATGACAGATAGGATAGGAGCCTTGAACTTGTGGGGCTTCTTGCTTATAGATTTGGGAGGGGCAACCAATGTATGTTGTGTTGGTGAACAGGAAGGTAGAACAGAATGCCAAGAAAAGTAACTGGAAATTATTCTACATTGGGGCCCCAAATGTGGTCTAAAGAGATCGATCTACATAAAGATAGAAGTGTTCAAGTCACTTAAAAGTGAAAAAAATAATAATAATAAAGACATTCCAAACCAGTTTCTTTTTAGCTTGATGAAAGGTTAAACCCGAAAGCTTGCTGTAACATCATGTATTTTTGTTAGCCATTAAAAATGTATATCTACAATCTTACTTGGTTTCTCTCTAAGAACAATCACACTTTGCTCTTCTGGCCCAAACGGTACCAAACCCCCTTCTCTTTCATCTTACAAATTACCATGTTTAAAATTGCCTATGTTAGTGTAAGCTTTTTCCACATAGTTTAATGAAGATGCCAAAATGTATATTGAATACATGTGAAGAGTTTCTAAAATGCATTAAATCTGTCATACACGGTGCGCAACTGATAAATGTAGCTCCTCATTTGTCTGTCCTTACGCTGTAACTGTTAGACAGCGGTAGGAAATCTGACCCAATGTTTAGTTTTATGTGGGATCTCTCATATTGTCCCCTAATTTTAAGGCTATAATGACACTATGGATCCACAGTGGATCTTGGGTTGGATCTTGGGTTGGAAACAGGACATATTTCTACTTTTGCACTGCAAACGGTGAAAACCGCACTGCAAATCTGTGACAAAAATTTATATATTGTTGATTTAAATCATGTCTGTCACCATCTTTTTGCTTCTCTTTCGTGACAGACACACTGATTACAGTAATAGGTCTGCTGTGTGTATCCATGAGTAGTTTGGGGAAAACTTACATTTTATCAGTAGCAGCACATACACAGAGGACTATTTGAAGCAGACCTGGATATTCATAAGCTGAAGGCCAGTCCTGCCCAACATGGACTGCTGTGTGCCTATCACTGCGCATAGAAAGACGCTTTTTTTTTTTTTAAGTGTCAAGCATAAATGACATGATAAATGACTTTCTGTGGGTTGGTACGATTACAACAATACGAAATACATACATATATATATATTATATATATATACACACATATACACACATACACACACACTTTTTTTAGGCATATTCACAATAAAGACCCTTTTTGCCTTTTTTGCATCTCTGCATTTAGTGTCCCTAAACATTTATATTTTTCCATCTACAAAGCTCTGAGTGGGCTTGTTTTTTGCGTGAAAGGTTGTTTTAATTGGTACCATTTTGGGGTACAAACAGCATTTTTGATCACTTTTTTATTGCGTTTTTGGGATGTAAAATGAACAAAAAAAGTACTCCGGTTCTATTTTTTCATTATTTCTTTTAAATAGCAATTGCCGTACAGGTTAAAAAATGTGTTTATTGTACGGGTCGTTACGGATGTGACGATACCAAACATGTAGGGGTTTCTATATTTAAACAAAGAGGGGAAAAAGCAGAAAAATGTTTTTTCTTTTACATTTTTTCACATTTTTTATGTCCCTGTAGGGAATTTTAATCTGCTATCATATGCTTGCTATGATACTATGCATTATTGCTTTTCATAGTGATGAAAGACCATGGCAGACATAGACACTCTCCCCCTGTGAACCCTTTACATGCCGCAATTGAACATTGATTACGGCATGTAATGTAAGGGGATAACAGGGGGGATTGGTGTTCTCAGTGATCCCTGCTGTTGCATCTGGAGGCAGGCTGCCAGTCACAGCTGGCTCTCTCTGTGGATGGTGTAGGCTCAACTTTTGAGCCCGTGTCATCCATAGGAGATATGTTTATATCCATTTGCAGGAACTCCTTCTCAGCCAGGATGTGAACTTATGTCCTGGCATGGGAAGAGGTTAAAGGTGTTTTCTGAGACTAGGATAGATCACTTATTTTGATCAGTGGTGGTCTACCGCCCGAGACTTCTGCCAATCAGCTGTTTTAAAAGGGTAACAGCACTCGAGGCACAGCACCATACATTTCGAGGTGGTTATGCCTGGTATAGCTTAATTCCATCCACTTAAATGATGAATGAACGAGGTATTACTGGCCAGCTAAGAGGCAGCAGTGCGCACCTGAGATTTCTGACCTCTGCAAACAGCTGATCAGTGGAAGTCCTGGGCAGCAGGCCACCATCGATCAGACAATGAAGACCTATCCCTCCCAGGATAGGGCATCAATATCAGAAACCTGGAAAACTCCTTAAAGTACATATTTTGCTGCTACCTTCTCCCTGTATTACTACAGTATTCTCCTCCTCCGTACAATGCTTGATATTACAGAAATTTTAAAACTGGCATGTACTTACCAGTAAACTAAAGGAAATTGGTTTATGTTCACTGACTTTAAACGGATGATTATAAAAAGGTCGGTCTTCTTCCTCATCATCGGAATCGTGAGGTTTATTTACAATCACATCATCTTCTTTACTCTGAGCAATTTGCTTACATTTCTTAAAAAAAAAAAAAAAAAAGAGAAAAAGCATGTTATCTCACAAAAAGAGAAAAAATACAATTGATTGAATCATCATACATGCAAATGGTCGGTAAATTACAAACTGATTCACTAGTGAGCAAAACGCCAAAAGTCTAGGCTGGAAATTCAGTCATCTTTACCGACTGATGTTACAAAACCGGCTTCTAGCCACAAATTAGTTATTTCTGCAGAAGTGTACACTGACTGGCCCCATTCTTAGAGCCCCCCGTACTCTCACGATTGGCGCTTCCCTGAATGGAGATTCTCCCCGTGACCCCGGAGTGCTGCATAAAATCACATGACAAGCTTTCTGAGGATCAGTTTCAGCATGAATCCCTCACTAGTTGGGAAAATTCAGTGATCCGCCAACTTCCGAGGCCGGTCATCATTGCAAGACTAGCCGGGGCCTCACTGCCAACCACAGGGGGTTTTCTCATGTAACGGTGTGGAGAGTATATAAAGAATAGTGCGATTGAGGGAAACATCCAGCGAAAGAGGGTCCTGTGGATGTAAACAATTCTTTGATGAAAGGGGTCAGAGGAGGATTTCAGGAATTGTTTTGACAGACAGGCGCTCCAATTGTGTCTGAATGCACAACTTGTCATTCATTAGCACAGATGGGCTATAACAGCAGACGACCAGTTCCAGCACCATTGCGTCTAAGAGAAACAGAAAGGTGAGAATCCAGCGGGCAAAAGAGCGCAAAACTTGTATCACTGAGCAGCGGAAAAACATCTCCTGGTCAGATGCAGCCAGATCTCTGTTGCACAGTGCCGATGGGAAAGTCCTCATGAATCGATGACTTCTTCCTGTCAGCCGGTCAGAACAGGTCAGCACCTCCATCTAATTTACAACTACAAGAAGCTTCCTGTCCGCAGGGGCCGATATTACCTGTAGAATGATTTAATCACTGAGTGGAATCTACACCGCAATGAATTGCTGCAGTTCTGAAGGCAAAAACAGTCCAACGCTACTAGATGGGGGTCTCTAATACAGGGGCCTTTCGTGTTTATGTTCTAAATCCTTCTTTATAAGGCTTTCTTGACGAAACTCAGTTTACTGACCTCAGTGAGTTCCTGTATGGTTACACCATACGTCCGATGGGTAATCTTTTCTTCCATTGGTGTAGCAGGTGATATAGCAGGCTTCAGGCTTGGTGGTAAAGGAACGCCTGCTTTAGCGCACATGGCAGCTGCATTAGCTTTGGCAATTTCCAGCAGCTGAGCTTTGTCTGGAAAGGCAATTGACATTGATAGTATTAAGATAAAACATTCATGTCCTACTTAAAAGATAACACATAGCAGACATAAGCCTTGCCATAAATGAATTCTTAATGGGTCACGGATCCAGGTCACAAAATCAGAGTCTCTCAAAGGTGCTGTCCGGTTGTAAACTACTGATGGGCCTATCTGCAGGATAAGTCATCAGTAGTAGATTGGCAGGGGAAGCAGTTTGGGATCCTGGAATTACAGGCAAAGTTCCTATTGAAATGAATGGGAACTCTGCCTGCAATATCAAGTCTGGCCACTACAGCTGGGATGGAGCCGTCTGCTTCCTGCAAAAAACAGCTCAGCGTTCAAACGCATAAGTCCAGCAAACTGCTTATCAGAGGAAAACTCAGGCGGTGAAGCCCCGACAATCTACTATGATGGTCTGCCCTAAGAATAGGCCATCCATAGTTTACAAGCAAACAGCCCGTTTAACAATGATCTGCAGCCCCATACAAAACACAAATCCTTTTTAAAGGGAACCTGTCATATTTTAGTCTATCCTCACTGTGGGCAGTATAAAGTAGTCACAGACACATGGCTTTCAGTGGTCTGACGTTTATGGGGAAAGGTGCAGTGGTCTCTAAAGAGAACCTGCCACCAGTTCCAAGGATGCTGAAGTACCTGCAATCAGAGAACAGCAAAGTTTACTACAATGTGCAAACCCAGCAAACCTGGTAAAGAGCATCTGCGGTCCATGCTAATAAAGCTGTATGGGCAGTGGGCATGTCTGGCCCATCAGCACAACGCTTCTACTCACAGGGGGCCCTTATCCAGGGGTTTCTTCACGACAATAACCCTGAAGTTGGTTTCTCATCCTCACCTTCTCACCTGACCCTGCACATAGCAATTTTGGCCTTTTCCCAATGATGTAGGACACAATCCATAATCCCACGCTTCCCAGTCGTGTCGCTCTTGCATCAGTGATTTTCTAGTGGGCAAAACAGATCCCTAAAGGAGCTTTTGCAGGGGCCAAACAATCATGGCGTTGATGATATGAAAAATGTATATGTCAAGAGGAAGATTATGCTGAAAAGTGACAATACTTTCAGCTGTCTGGGGTATGTAGTTAACAGAAATAAATAACATTTAGACCTTAGAACTTGGATGTACTTCCCAGGAGGCAGACCCCATGTATCAACTCTTATTACATGTGCAACGCAGACACAAAGAAAACTAAACTCGGTAATGAAGGAACATTAAGGAAACAAACTGCTAAGCGTTTTACAATATTTATTCTACCCACTGATGGAAGATTTTAAATGGAACTTCTCACCAGGTTTCACCTTTCTGAACTGTAGCAGGATATCAAATATGAAAAAGCTTAGCAACCGTGCGTCTCTTACAGCCCACGATGCTTTCACGCTTGTAGAGAAGTCAAAGTCCCATGCCGTATGCAAACTAGATTCGAACAATCTGGCGGACGTACCCAGACCACTCCAACCAGCCGGAGTCTTCGGTGTAACCCAGCCTCGCTGAGCCATATGGATAACATCCCTTCAGTCATCCACAAGCCAGTGAAGATGCTTATGTCCTGGACGTTCGAGCGGCACTAAGAAGAGTGCAACCTGTCCTAGGCAGGCAGGTCAGACTCATCTGTGCATGCACCAGCCCTGCTGCGAAGTCTAAGATATTGCAACTCCACTGACCATGTAATACATACACGGTTACAATGACTAATATCCTATCTAAAAGGATTAATGCCCGAATTATCGCTGGAAACAGCAATTTCGGGTGATAATCATCCTGTATATATTCCATGGACAAGGAACTAAAATTCAAGAAATCGCTCACTTGTTGCAGTTGCTGGTTTTTAGCAAAACTCAAGAAAGTCAAGAGACTACCGACCAGTGTAAACAGGAGACACTCAATATTTGAGTGACTTCTGTTCACTGTGAATGGAGGCGGGCAGGCCAAAACCATTCCGGACCTCTCTGCCTCCATTCACTCGCATAGTTATTGCTCCTGTGTAGACACCGGAATGATAGTCAGGTGCCTATGAGCTCAACAGTCGCCCCGTGCAAAGGAACCTTAAGAGTCCTGCTTCTAACAGCTTAGAAATGTGTGACTTCTTGATAGGATCCCTTTAAGTACTGCTCGCCCCTTCTTGGCCTTTAGCTTAGAGGCAATTTGGAACAAAGTGCTAAACTTGTATAAGACATACTGCTTGTGGGGAAATACTGCCTCCAGAACACACAAAAAGGAAAAGCCAACACTGTCAGGCAGTATGTTCACAGGAACGACACTTTAATATTAGTTTTCGAAAATGCACAGAATAGGCAATTAAAAGCATTTTATAATAAATTTAATCAGCCTATTTTGTACATTTTTCATATAAAACCCCTGTTCAGCTATAAAGTTAGGAGAAGTCATTGGTGGAAAAATTTATCTTCAGCTAACTGCATAGATATCTAGTTAGCTGAAGATGAATCCAGAAGTCCCATCTGCGCTGCGTCTGCACTATTCTCTCTAGTGCAGGCACACCAGTCATCTAGATTACAGTTTGTTAATAAAACCCGCTTTGTATTTCATTGTTTATCATACGTACTGCTTCTATACAACTTTTCTGTCTTCTGCTCCTTGCAGTTTATATATTTCCATGCCTCCTCATATCTGTCCCCGGCGCTGTGTAAAGAGAAGCCATTACATGCCGACAGCTTCTCCTCTTCAGTCAGTCTGCTCCCTGCCGGACCCCATGCGCTGTCAGTGTCACAGTGCCTTGGGTTGTGACATACACCCATTAAGACACTGACAGTGCATGTGGTCCATTGGGGACTGGGCGCACTGTGAAGAGAAAAAGCTATCAGCACAAAACAGCTTTTCCTTACGTAGCACCCGGGAACGGATGACGATGCAGGAAAATATTATAAAAGCTGCAGGAGACCGAAAAATTCTATAATATACGTATGTCCTATGAAAGCCAATGCTATATTCATATTACTGTTTGTTAATAAAGGCGGCTTTATAAATGTTGTGCCTGCACTACAGCTGATAATGCAGGCACAGCACAGACAATAGTGCAGTTAGCAGAAGACAGACTTTTCTAGCAATGACTAACTGCATAGCTGAATAGGAAAAACATTT
This sequence comes from Eleutherodactylus coqui, assembly GCF_035609145.1. NCBI lineage: Eukaryota > Metazoa > Chordata > Amphibia > Anura > Eleutherodactylidae > Eleutherodactylus > Eleutherodactylus coqui. The sequence continues at coordinate 7,743,578 of NC_089840.1, forward strand.
AGAATAAGCTGATAAAACACAATGTAAAAATGCCTATATTGTCACCTATTCTATAGATTTTAGAAAAGCAAGAAAAAAAAATAAAAAAAGGGGGGGGGGGGGGTGTCCAAAAGTTTAAAGGAGATGCTGCTGCAGCCAATGACTGGGCTCAGCAATGATCGCCAAGCTCTGTCATTGGCTGCAGCAGCAGGTTTACTGGACATCACAAACTGAATGCAGCCTGTAAACAATACAGTACAGCACGAGTTCTGAAGCGGCAGCGGGGGACATGCAGGCAGAGGCATCCGCTTCTTTATATTCTGCCATGGGGGACCTGTTTGAAAAAATGTATTTTACCTTGGACAACCCCCTTTAAAGTGTAACCACACCCCTTCACATTAATAATCCTGCATGACCTCCTGCCAGAAGGGGGAAAAAACATGCAGTGCCTGAATGAATTCTTGGTCACCCTATCTCCAAGAAAAAAAAATGAGTGGTCAAAAAAAATTGTATGTACCCCTAAACATCACAAACAAAAGAAAAAAAAAGAACTACAAGCTGAACCCACAAAAAGTAATCGCTCACACAGGCCCATGAATAGAAAGATAAGGTTTGGGGGGGAGGGGTGGGGGTCAAAACATGGCAACTTACATGACTAGAAAACTTACTGCCCAAACATGGCTACAGGGACTCCCTCCTATGGCCAGGGTCTTTATTTACAAAATATATTGGCTTATAGTGATGGAAAAGCCAATACACTGTAAAAGAGGAACCAATTGTAAATTTGAGGAAATGTGGTCCCTAGGGTTAGCCACGGCTGCCTTGGCCAGGAACAACATTTTTCTTTGCAGATTGACTGGATCTGCACAAGTTAAGGGCTCTGGCTAGACTTTCTACCTATATGGATTCTGAAGACTTGACACTAACATGGTGCAATGTCAGTAAATCATATCTATAAGCTCCCTGGGAGCACCCCCTGTTGGGGGAAAGGGGTTGGGGTTGTTTGCCTTTTGTTGTGCTATTAAAAAACCATCAATAAAAAAAATATGAGATCTTAAAAAATAAATACATGGCGACCTAAGAGAATTCTTTAAAAAAGGTGTATATTAAAAATCGCACTGACAGTCTGGCAGTAGTCAAGCCATGTGACTAGTACATGCAATCTGGGTTATTCATAAGGGAAAAAAATACAGCACTTTTATTTAAAAGTTACTATTTGTTGTCGGATCTGCATATCAAAAGAAAGTATTTACCAAGATCAGTGAGACGTTTTGGAGACCTGGCAGAGTCCATAGATTTGTCCCTAGATCTTGATCGCTTACGTCGTAGAGGAGACCTACTGAAACTCTTCCTTCTGACAGGTGATCTGGATCGTCGCCTCCTAACTGGAGATTTGCATACACTTGCTCTTCTGGTAGGAGATCTTGACTTTTTCCGTCTTGGTGGCGTTCGACTTTTCCTTCTTTGTTTGATGCTGTAATAATCTTTAGAGGAATCTTTAGAACTAGACCTCTTTCTTCTTTTTTCGGCACCTTTCTTGTCATTTGAGGATGATCGTGATTTTCTTTTACGCAACACTTTACTCTGTGAGACACTCCGAGATCTATCAGATTTTGACGGCTTGCCTACTGGCGATTTTGAAGGAGATTTAGATTTGGATCTCCTTTTTCTAGGAGCAGAAGGAGAACGGGAGCGTTTCCTCTGAGAAGCTGACCGGGACCGTCTCCTACGAGAGACCGATGTAGAGCGGGAACGTCTTTTTCTTGGTACAGATGGAGAAGGGGAGTGTCGTTTGCGAGATACAGACAATGACGGAGATCTTTTTCTTCGAAACTCAGAGGATGATGGCGAGCGTCTCCTGCGAGAGGCAGCGGGTGAAGGTGAGCGTCTCCTGCGAGCGGCAGCGGGTGAAGGTGAGCGTCTCCTGCGAGCGGCAGATGCAGATGGTGAGCGTCTCCTGCGAGCAGCAGAGGGTGAAGGCGACCGTCTCCTGCGGGTGGCAGAGGGGGAACGAGATCGTCTTCTACGAGAAGCAGAAGGGGAACGAGAGCGTCTCCGGCGAGAAGCAGAAGGGGAACGAGAACGTCTCCGGCGAGAGGCAGAGGGGGAACGCCTCCTGCGAGAGGTAGATGGGGAAGGGGTGCGCCTCCTGCGAATAGCATTAGGTGAAGGAGTACGTCTCCTGCGAGTAGCAGAAAGTGAGCGCTTCCTGCGAGTTGCAGGAGAAGGAGAAGTTTTCTTGCGAGTTACAGACGTTGAAGGCGAACGCCTCTTGCGAGTTACAGACGGGGAACGGGAGCGTCTCCTACTGGTAACTGAAGGTGAACGAGACCTCCTTTGGAATTCAGAGGGTGAGCGAGAGTGCCTTTGGCGAGACCGAGAATGTGAGCGCCTCCTGCGACACCTGCGGTCAACAGATGATGAGCGAGAGCGTTTTCTAGGAGACAATGATGAAGAGCGAGACCGCTTTCTACGCCCCACAGATGCTGACCTTGAGGATCTTTTGTGCACCACATATGTGGATTCCTTCCTTTTTCCTACAGGAGAACGTCTATTGCTTTCAGTAGAAGCTGAGCGAGACTTGATCCTCTTTGATTTCACCAAAGACTTAGAACGTGACTTCTTTGCCCTTGTCACCGATTTAGAGCGAGAGCGTTTATTTTTTGAGGCCGATTTAGATCTAGAATTTTTTCTGTCTCTAGATCTTGAGCGTGAATGTTCATGTCTGCTTTTCAATTCTGAGATGGGACCTGTCTTCCTAGATGTAGGTGCGGACTGCGTACATTCAGTGTTTGTGAAGGACTTGGGCGGTGAACTTTTTTTAGCAGTCTCTACAGAAATTTCATCTTGCGCAGGCAAACGTTTTGAGGTTTCAGATTCAGAAGTATTCAACTCATAAGATGAAGAGCATTGTAGCTCAGCAGGCTCGGAAACATTTGTTAATAGAGAGGTTTCTTCTGTTTGTTTTTCACACCTGGAAATCAGAGGTTCTGGAATCTCTAAACCTAAAACTGGCTGTTCAACAGGTTGCTCATGTTCTTCTCTCTCAGGTAGGTGTTCAGTTAAAGACCAGGAAGAACTTGGATACTCTTGGGAACAAACTGTAGATGGAACTGAATGTTCTTGTACGATTTCTGAAGTAAACGTGTGCTCTCTTGAAGGAAACTCTACTATAGAACATTCAGAAGACCCATCTTTTACTAAATTAATTTGTGAATCATCTGTTTTATTGGAAGGCTCACATTTTTCTGGTATTTCTTGTATATTTAGGCTGGCACTGTCAGCACAGTTTTCCACAGAATCCTTTGAAAGCAAATCTAAAGTTTTGTATGGTTCATGATGGATAGTAGTTGAGTCAGAGACAGGTAGTTCTTCTCCACTAGGTTCTGTTTGTTGGCTATGTAAGACAATGGGTTGATCAGAATCATAGGGCAATAGCTCAGGTGGCGCATGAAAAACAGAAGAACCTTGTTCGGGAGAATCTGAAATGCTTAAAAAGGAATTTGCAGGTTGCTCAGAATCATAAGGCAGAAGTTCAGGTGGTGGTTGCGAGTTAAATGGAACTGGCTCAGAGGAATTTTCTGAACACATATCTGTTGGCTGATCAGAATCATAAGGCAATAGGTCTGGTGGAGTAGTTGTAAAATGGTTATCAGTTTTAATGCACTCACTAGCATCCCCATGATCATGCTTTATACATTCAACAGACAAGTCTGTGGCTTCATTAGAAGCTGAACACTGCAAGTCTTCTGGAACTGAAGCATTTTCAGTGGGCAGTGTGTTTTCAACATACCTGTCAAGAGCTAATTCTTCCGATCGGAAAACTATGTTAGAGTCATCCGTTTTAATAGTTTCGACAAGTCTTTGGTTCATTTTGGTAGAAGATTCTGAGTGTAGACTATGATCAACATCAGATGAATGCTCAGGAAGAAAACTACTAGGACAGTCAGAGTTAGAAAGTTCTTTTGAAGGGGAAGAGCAACATGCATCTTGAGAATCCTGAAGTACGACTGGATCCGAGCTGGCAGAAGGTTTTTCCAAGACCTTAACTTGAGTTTCAAGCAATCTGTCAGAGGCAGCTTCACTTTCTTCTGAGTAAGAAGTCTCAGTAATAGTTTCTTGTTCAGGTAGGTCTGGTAAAGATATAATGGTACAAGATGAATCTACACCATGCAAATTTATGATGGTATTTGATATGACAGGAATGCACAAATTCTTCTCAGGGTGGTTAGGTGGGTCTTCAGCAGGAGGGTACTCATATTCAATCAGTGGTACATCAGCAGCATTAAGGCATTGTTCATTTGCATCTGGTATAGATGGACTTGGTAGGTTTTCCTGAGTTTGAAATGGTGCATTATACAGTTTCTCTTGTACTTGCTCAGAACTAATGAAATCGTTATGTGGTTGGACATTTACTTCATCAGAACAGAGTTCTTTTGACTGGGAATGCTCATCTGTGACAAACTGTTTATCTAGAAGTTCCTCATTGGTGGTAGCACAAGGTATATCAAGCTTTGGCTCATCAGAAGAACTACAGGAACTAAAAGGCTTGTCGTCAGTGATGGGAAAAGTTTCATCTTGGTGAAGTGTGTAAGGACTGGAAAGGTGTTTGGTTGAGAGCCGAGTGGGGCTCGTAGAGTGTTCCAAATGAGATTCCATAGAAGTTTGCATTGACTGCTTTTCTGTTGGGGAAGATTCTTCTGATGTACTCTCCTTGGGACTAAAATTGCTTTCTAAAGAATAAGCCGTTAGAAGACTAGGGCAAGGAACCTCTTGCAGAGATACACTAGCATCATTTAATCTTCTGAGCTGAGAATAATCAGAGTCAACTATTTCATCTTCGTTTTTAGGTACCTCTGATGTCATCAAGTTTTCATGAACTTTTGGAAAAATATTGTTTATTTCTGAACCATCAGAACAGGATGAGTCTGTATCTATTTGAGTGCATGTTACAGTTGCTTCTATCAAAGTATGGCCAGAGATAGAATGCACTTCAGGTTTTTCATCAGGACTGCAGAGGTTTTCAGTCAAAACAGGACTCCTGCAAGGTTGACAAATCTGTGCGTGCTCTGCGTCAGTGTAGGGTTCAACCAGCTGTTGGCGATCTGGGCTGGCATATGGTTCAACCAGCTGCGGAAACTCTGGACTAGCATAAGGTTCCACAAGCTGAGGGCGATCTGGACTTGAATAGAGTTCCACCAATGGGGGATGCTGTGGGCTGCTGTAGGATTCCACTAATTGGGGATGTACTGGACTCGTATAGGGTTCCACCAACTGAGGGTGGTCAGGGCTACTGTACGGCTCAACAAGCTGGGGTTGTTTTGGAGTAGAATAGGGTTCAGTCCGGTAGGGGTGGCCTAAACTAGGACTCTGCTCCACTTCATGAGAATTGTTGGGAGTACAAGCTTCAATTTCATCAATCTCAGAGATACTGTGAGAACTAATTTCCGCTGTGGTGTTAGAATTAACAGGGGGTTCATTCAGTAATACGTTGTCAGGACTGGCGTAAGGTGCAACCCATTTGGAGCAGACAGATATGGAATACGGTTCCTCCACCAGGTTGTGTTCAGCTTTATTACATAGCTCAACTTCTACATTACTGATAGTTGGAGAGTTTGTTACAGCTAGTAGAGGCTGGTCATGCTCATTACGGAGTTCAACACATTCCGTTTGGATAGGGCTAGATTGAGATTCAACAAAAGTGTTACTATAATGAACATGGGGTTCACACTGCAAAGGATTATCAACCAAACTGTGCTCTTGCATAGCATTTGACTCCTCGGGTATGGAATGAACAGGACTGGAAATGGCTATAGCTATGTTAGAGTAATCAGAGCTCTCACAATAAGTAATAGGGACATCAGATGACCTACATGTTTCGCTACTTAGAGGACATTCCGAGTCCATGCCAGGTTCTACTTGTGGGGCGTAAATTAGTATGTCTGTTACTGGTTCTTGATTTAACTGTAGATGAGATTTATCCAATGACATTTTATGATTAGAATCAGCAAATTGAGAATTCTCAAAATCTACTGGCAATTGTTGCACAGAGGATAAAGTTTCTTCCATTCCTACATTCTGAGCAGTATTAACATTAGGCTGAAAAGATAACTGCTCTACAAAAGCATCAGATTCTGTTTGATGTTCAGAAGATACAATAGGCTCTCCAAAATTGGAATCCTCAACAGACTCTTCAGGTGACAAAGACATATAGGTTTGTGTAGCAACAAATCCAGACATTTGTTTTTGGGCTTCTGTCGCCACATCAGGCATATGTATTGTAGCAACATCTGGTACTGGAATCTGTGCTGCTGCAGCGACATCAGGTAATGGAATTCCTGCGGCGACATCTGGCACAAATGTCGAACTGGCCACTGGAACCAATGCTTCAGCAGCTACATCAGGCATCACGTTATGTTCTTCAGGAGTTAAATCATGTTCAGGAGGTAATTGAGCTTCAGCAACCATGTCAGAACCAGGCACTTGTGCTTCAGTAGCCAAATCAGATCCAGGAACTTGAGCTTCAGCGGCTAGATCAGAACCGGGAACCTGTGCTTCAAGTGCAAGATCTGAGCCTGGGACTTGAGCTTCTGGTGCCAAGTCAGCCCTTTGCATTTGTGCTCCTGCAGTAAGATCAGGCACAGTCCATTGTGCTGTTGCTGCCAAGTCTGGCACAGCCCATTGCGCTCCAGCAGCCAAATTAGTCATGGCCCACTGAGATCCTGCAGTGAGGTCAGGCACAGTCCACTGTGTTCCAGCAGCCAAGTCTGGAACTGCCCATTGTGTTCCGGTGGCTACATCAGGTACAGCCCATTGTGTTCCAGCAGCAAGATCAGGCATAGACCACTGTGCTCCAGTCAAATCATGCATGGGCCAGTGCGAACCAGCTGTTAGATCAGAAATAGGCCACTGGGTACCAGCTCCTAGGTCTGCCATAGACCACTGGGTTCCTGCAGCAATATCAGGCATAGACCATGCCGCTCCACTAGACATATCGGGTACATGCCATTGGTTTGCTGTGGTTAAATCAGGAACAGACAACTGTGTTTCAGCAGCTAGGCTAGACACGGAGAGTGGATCTGTTGGAGGTGCACTGGGCATAGGGACTTGACTTCCTGCAGACATACTGGGTAGAGGTACCTCAGCCAAATTAGGTACTGGGATCTGTCCAATATTATTCAAGTTTGACATGGAAGCCTGTGTTCTAATAGAAAAAATTGATAACTGTGTTCTATTTGTTACATTAGGTAAAGCTATTTGATCTTTAGACAACTTTCCAGTTGATCCTTGTGACTTGGCTTGGGATAACTGTTTCTGAATAAGAGACTTTAATCCAATACTGTGCTTAAAGCCTGCAGGTTTTGACTGGACGCTTTTTTTCACTAGTGGTGGTGGTGAGGCTGACTTGCGTTTACTGACTGGAGACTTGTCTTTTTGCTTGATTTGTGATCGGGATCTCCTCCTACGAACAGGTGACAACGATTTTCTTTTCTTAGTTGACAGAGAAGAAGAAAGCCTAGATGTTGATCTAGAACGACGTCTGGAAGTTGAAAGAGAACGAGAACGACGCCATCTTCCACGAGACCTAGACCGATGCCACCGTGAACGTGATCTTGAATTACTTCGGGCAACTGGAGATCTTGAGAAGGAATGCCTCTTATTTCTTGAGCGGGAACGTCTTCTTGGAGATGCAGATCTTGAACTGGAACGAGAACGTTTCCTATGCAATAAAGACTTGGAGTGGGAAAAGCGTTTCCAAGACGCAGATACTGATCGTGAGCGACTTCTTGAGGACAATGATTTAGAGCGCGATTTTCTCCTCCGATTTGGAGATTTAGACCGTGATTTCTTTCTAGTACTTGCCGTTTTGGAGTGCAAGCTCTTTCTTGCTTCCGATTTACTACGTGACCTTTCTTTCCGTTCTGGAGATTTAGACTGCAGTCGGCATTTTCTAGTTTTTGATGTAGAACGTGAGTTCCTGTGCTTTCCTAAAGATTTAGAACCCCCAATTTTCTCTGATGATTTTGATTTGGAGCGTTTTCTTTTTCCTGACAATTTTGAAGTGGATCGTTTTTTCTTTCCCTTTGACTTGGATTGTGAGCGCCTCTTTCGTCCTCTTGATCTGGAGCGGGAACGTTTCTTTCTGACCGACTTAGAGTGTGAGCTTTTCTTTCTGGCTGTTGACTGGGATCTCTTTTTTCGTGATGAAGATTTAGAATGGGAACGTCGTCTTCGGGACTTTGAACGTGAACGGGAGGCATGCCCTCTGTCTACAGAAGGTGTTCGACTATCCTGAGCTACAGATCTTGATCGGTACTGTCGCTGTTTAACTCCTAATTTAGATACCGCGTTAGAAATATGGGGAAAGGTATGTTTGTTACTAGAACTACTCTGAGAGTCATCTGCAGCCTGGTTATCAGACTGCAATAAGTCTCTATCAGGAAGATTCCCAGACTGATGATCTGATTGAGAGAGTTCAGTTGATAAATCCTGTGAAGACGCTGTAGGAGAGAAGGATTTTGAGGGCAGTGCAGTTTGTTGAGTAGTTGTTGGTTCTTGAGAAGCCTTCGAACTAGATTTTGACGAATGCGATGTAGATGCTGTACTGTTACGTGTAACACCTGAGGAAGATGTGTTAGCTTTAGAAGATTCTACATCAGATGAGTCTTCAGACGTACTACATAGCTGAGACACACCAAGAGTCTTAAACGTTTTGCTAAATTTGAATTGAACTGGCACAGAAAGCCTTCCTGTCTCATGGAGAAAGGGCTTAGGTGACAACTTTGGATCTTCCAGGGACTTATTTTCTTCTAAACCACTTAAAGTAAGTTCACCTTTTGCGCTTTGCTGTACCGTTTCTAATTTAGATTGGTTAATTTCTGTTAATGACTGGATTAAACTTTCTTCCTCAAGATTCAGCATTTCTTCATTTTTTGGTATGACTTTCTGTTGTATGTACAAGCTTGGACTACTTCCTGAAGTACAAGGTTTAATGCTCTTTTCTTGGCTGCTGAGGCATTCCTGCTCAGAATCCTTTGACAATGAAACAGACTGAGAATGTTCAGCAATCTCTGTATTTGAAACGGTGTGTCCAACAATATTCCTCAATGACTCATTTTCTTGAATTTTCATGTGCAAGCTCTCAAGATTCCCATAACTTTTAGGAGCACCAGAACTCTGTTTTTCACTACACAGAACAGTTAAGGAATTCTGTTCTCGTGAATTATTTTTTTCTTCAATCTGACAGATGACTTTATGATCACTATTTGGGATACTGTTAGCAGAACTCTCCAAATGGGTAGCATCAACGTACATAACATCACGTTTAGCACAGCTGTCATTCATATTGTTAAAAACAGTTGGTTTGGAAATTATTTTACAATCCGCAGAGTCAGATTCTGTGTTATTCGTGCTTGAAAGTGCTTCACAAGGCGTTTGGATTTCCATTGCATCTTCTGTTGAATCAGTCAAGGCAGACATTTCGTTATTAACTGAAGTAACAGACATGTATTCAAGATTCTTTTCAGAGGATGAGTGAATTATTTCAGTGGATGTACTGATTTTGCTAGGAGATGATAGAGTAGTCAAATTTGTAATACTTGCTCCATCTAAAGTAGCTGGGTGTTTGGATGTTGAGATCTCGTGATGATCTGCATTTGGGGGCACTGGAATATTCTGGAAAGCACTTTCAGAGGCAGACTTTGTTTCCATACTGGTGGATTCATGGTTACCTCCTTGCGGTGAACTATGAACATTCAGCTTATTTACATTAAGCAACAGAGAGGTGTTAAGAAGTGTTGCATCATGAGGTGATGATACTGGCAAGTTATTTGATTCCTCAATTTGACAAGTACTACTAAGATCTTCACTGATATGCAAGCTGGAAGAAAGCGGATTATTTTTTACTGGCTTCACTTCTATAGTCTTGCTTTCAATAGGCTGTGATACTTCAGAATTACCAGTTTCCTTGAAATTATAATCCTTTGACTCAAGCGCCTTATTTGTAGAATTGTCTAATAAGTAATTCTGATCAACATAACTGGATGCACTTCCATTTTCTGTTTCACTGGATATACATATATTAGGACTGGAACTCTGTTTTGGAGCGCTGGGCAAACGTTGTTCAACAGTAAGGGTATTGTTAACAACTTTTAACTCTACTCTTTGCACCACAGCTTCACGCCGACTGGCTGCCACAATTTCTTCTTTTGATTCATTTCCTTTATTTAAATTATCTTCATCTGAAATTGGTGGCTGAGAGTTAGGAGTGTCTCTTTGATGGCAAAAATCATCATTTAACACACTTGCATGAACAGCTTCCTCGTTGCGCTTACGACTAGCAGGGAGAATACTGCTTGGACTACCAAGTACTGGAAAAGTTTGGCTTTCATTTATTATTAAACTATCCATATTATTTTCTTGCTTATTCTTTAACAAATCCAATCCTATCTTAATTACTGGAGAAACACATGACTCTCTTTCAGAAGTAACATGGTCGATTGTTGAAGAGTTATGATAACAGTCGATCACATTTTCTGCAAGCAGCGCCGGAATGCCTTGCTTCACTGTGGTGCTAGTATGGTCAGAGAGTGCACTGGGCACAGAGCCTTTCTGTGCCATATTGTTTATCTCTGGTAGATCAGTGTCAGCATTTGTCATATATTCGATGGACTCAGAATCTTGCATTCCCTCTATACAGTTTGGCAAAGGTTCGGTGCTTGACAATTTTACGTTTGAAGAGGTGGCTATATGATCAGCAGAATTCTCTCTTGCCTTTTCACTTGGTTGGCATAAAGAACCTAAATTTTTATAAGCCAGTTCTGGTTTAACTTCGACATTAAGCTTATTGTGACAGTAGGAACTAATTGGATCTTTATCTTCCAAGGGAACAACCATAGACCTCTCCTCACTAAACTCAGATTTACTATAGCCTGTTGACTCAAAATCTGAAGAACCCAATGATTTCTGCACAGTCTCTTCATCAACCCTTAGCTCTCCTATCGTTGTATGTTGTTCAGTATGACCACTTGCTCCTTCAATGTCATACGCTTCTTTAGAGGTCTCAACCAAATTTATATCTTCTATGGGCTGCTCTATGCAATCAATCTGTGTGGGTGAAGGGCTCTGATCAATATCCATGTCACATTCTGTAGAGATAGTTTCATCGAATGGAATATTAGAACAAATCTCTTCAGCTGGACATTTAGAATATGTTGATTTCATGTGATCGTCCAACACAGATGTGGTTAATGAACTATCTAAAATGTTATGTGCTGCTGAACACACTGAAGACTCTATATTAACAGCGTTCTTGGCATATGGACCACTTTCTGATTCAGTCACTGAAGTTGAAATCATATCAGGCAATTTAGCTTCATCTTGCTTTTCTACTGTAGATACATCTGGACCAAACGATTTTACAGTTGGTGCAGAACTGGAAAGCTGTTTTTCATCTAATGACATTGCTTCAGGCATCTTTTGATCAGTAGAGGTTTTGGACTGCAGCGTAGATACATTTTCCACAGATTTTGATTTCAAAATGACAGACCCAGATCTTGGCATTGATTTTTCATTTTTTTCTTTTGACCTTGATCTCCTTTCCAAACAGCTTGACAACTTGTCCTCTCCCGACTGAACTTTACTGGCACTAGACATCAATGTGGATTGTTCTTCCCTTGCAACTGAAGTAGACTTTCTTTTGGTTGCCGAATAAGATCTTGACTTTCGCCTCTCTACACCTGAACCAGACCTCGATCTAGGCCTCCTGGTGTCTGAAGCACTTCTTGACTTGCGCCTTCTGGAAGCCGTGACAGACCTTGACCTATGCCTTCTGGAAACAGAGGGAGACCTTGAACTGCGCCTTCTCGAGACTGAGGGAGACCGCGTCCTGCGCCTTCTCGAGACTGAAGGAGACCGTGTCCTGCGCCTCCTGGAAACCGAGGGAGACCGTGTCCTGCGCCTCCTGGAAACCGAGGGAGATCTCGACCTGCGCCTCCTGGATACCGAGGGAGACCTCGACCTGCGCCGCCTGGATACCGAGGGAGACCTCGACCTGCGCCGCCTGGATACCGAGGGAGACCTCGACCTGCGCCGCCTGGAAACCGAGGGAGACCTTGACTTGCGCCTCCTGGAAACCGAGGGAGACCTTGACTTGCGCCTCCTGGAAACCGAGGGAGACCTTGACTTGCGCCTCCTGGAAACCGAGGGAGACCTTGACTTGCGCCTCCTGGAAACTGAGGGAGACCGCGTCCTTCGCCTCCTCGAGACCGAAGGAGACCGTGTCCTGCGCCTCCTGGAAACTGAGGGAGACCGCGTCTTGCGCCTCCTGGAAACTGAGGGAGACCGCGTCTTGCGCCTCCTGGAAACCGAGGGCGACCGCGTCTTGCGCCTCCTGGAAACCGAGGGCGACCGCGTCTTGCGCCTCCTGGAAACCGAGGGCGACCGCGTCTTGCGCCTCCTGGAAACCGAGGGCGACCGCGTCTTGCGCCTCCTGGAAACCGAGGGAGACCGCGTCTTGCGCCTCCTGGAAACCGAGGGGGACCTTGACTTTTGCCTTCTGGAGACTGAAGGAGACGCTGATCTCCGCCTTCTAGAAGCCATGGCAGATTTTGACCTACGCCTTCTAAAGACTGAACCAGACCTAGACTTGCGTCTTCTGGAGGCCAAGCTGGATCTTGACCTGCGTCTTCTCTGAGTTGACCCAGACCTATATCTTGATCTTGATTGGCGTCTTTTGGAACATGAACCAGACCTGGATCTGTGTCTTCTGGAAGTTGCACCCGATCTGGACCTACGTTTTTGCACTGCTGAACGAGACCTAGATTTACGCCTTTTGACAGGAGAGGGTGTTTTTGACTTTTGCCTTCTTAAAGGAGAGGCAGACTTTGACTTCTGCCTCCTTGAAGGTGAGCTAGACTTCGAGGGAGTCCTTACGGCAGATTTTGATTTTCTTCTACTTGCTGATCTTGTACGTAACCTACGTTTACGGCTAGCTGATCTTGATTTTCTTCTCCTATTTGCAGATCGTGACCTTGACCTCATTCTTTTAGCACTGGATCTTGTCCTTGAATGACGTCCCTTTTCAGATGATCTGGATCTTGACCTATGTCTCTTTGCAAGAGATCTTGTTCTCGACCTTCGCCTTCTTTCAATAGACACAGACCTTTGCCTGTTTTTTATTGACTTTGACCACCAACTTCGTATTGGGGATTTAGAATACCGTACAGAAGTGCTAGATTGTGATCTTCTTCGCCTCACAGGAGATTTTGATCTTCGCCTCCGACCAACTGAGCTGGAACGGGACCTTTGCCTTCGCACTGCAGAGCTAGAACGTGATCTTTGCCTAGTAAGAGATTTTGAGTTAGCTTGTTTCTTTGGCACCTTAGTCAAGGACTTGGACCTTGATCTGATTTCTCTTGCTAAGGAATGCGACCTCGATCGTGATTTTGCTTGATTTGCACTAGTTGATTTTGACAGTGGCTGCACTATTGATGATATATTGTCAGATTGTTTAAGATCTTTATTTCCTTCAGAAGTTAATCTACTTCCTCCTAATTCAACACTTATTCCTTCCAAAAGCACTAATCCTGGCTGAGCTAAAGATGTTTCTTTTTGAAAGGTTTCAGCAGTTTCACAGTTTGTATGCTGTTTTTCAATAGTTTGATCAGTACATTTCACGTTTTCATTATTTTGCTGACAATCAATGGCCGATTCTTTTGAAGGCTCTTGCATTTCTACTTCACAAACAGCTAGATTTGAAGAAACCGAAAAATCCATTTCATTTGGACACTTTGGACCAAAGAATCCAGAATCAGTATCTAACGCAGGCCTAGCAGGATGTACTTTCGCAGAATCTACATTATGATCCTGAACACCCAGTGAAGGCAGGGCATCTACATTCTGTTCATTTTGGGATGACAAAGTATTTAATTTGTCTTGCTCTCTTGGAGATGAAGTGACTGGTTTCCAAGCAGACTTGGAATCTGAACTGGCATTCTCTTGGTCCTCAACACTTGAAGTGGATTTTGATCTTTTCTCGTTCTTCTCTTTTTTCTTTTTCTTTTTTTTCTTTTTGCTTTTGTGCTTTTTGTGCTTTTTTGACTTCTTTTTCGATGAATCCTTTTTTACTTCATCGTCTGAGCTCAGGTCTGTAGTTTTCAAGTCTTTAGATTCACTTTCTTTTTCAACTTCTGTAAAAGAAATATTTGAATATAAATAACTACTACTACTGGGAAACTATAAAAATAAAACGCACTATAGTCCATTGCAATTGCCAATGAATGGAGAAATGCCATAGGGTGGGACTAGCAAATTCACAAACACAGGCTGCTCCATTTTCAGGCAGAATAGAACATAAAATTCACTAGTTTATGTATAGCACACAAAGACCAACAGAGTGAGCAAGGTTTGCTTATGCATTTCGGCTAAAAGCTTTGAGCTGGGCTAACATGGGGGTATGTTTACCAAGTATTTCGCAGGCTCTGTACACCCATGTGATAAGCGCTAACTCGCAGGCAATCAATTACATTGCCTTATGCAGTTGCAATCACATTTGCATGTCAGAATTGCTTAATACTAGAGTGCAAAAATAAAATAGACAAGAAAGAGCCCATTGTCCAAAAGTGAAGGCGCAGGAAATCTGAACAGAAAAAAAACCAAGGTGTACTGCGCATGACAGAGTGCACGAGTACACTGTCATGCACAGTACAATATCGCAGGCATACGCAGCAGTACGCAGGGTCACAGCCGGATCCATAGCTGCAAAAAATGGTGTAAAGCGCTGCAGGACCCCTGCAGCGTTTTACAATTACAACAGTGAGAGCCCGGCCTTATATCATAACCACTTAGCTACTATTAAAGGGGTTTTTTAGAGTTAAAAATTTATTTTAAATATAGCTTCGTCTTATGGCCTCCCACAAATTGCCCGCTGGCGGCTCCGGGTCTCCCACATTACATATGCATTACAGGCTGCAGCAGCCCGTTTACAAGGCATCACAGTCTGCTTCAGCCAATCGCTGAGCTCTATAACAGGCTGCTGCAACCTGTGAACATTACATAACAGCAGAGACTCGTCGTGGTGGCAGTCAAATGCAGGAAACCAGGAGAGGAGAGTATACGATTGCTTGTTATGTTTGGCCACGAGGAAGCTATATTTAAATTATTATTATTTTTTTTTTTTTTTTAAACTCTTGACAATCCCTTTTAGGCTTTTAGCTGAAACATGCAAGCCGAATTTGATGACTGTTGGGCATTGTGTGCTATACATGAAGTACTTTCATATTCCATTCTGCCTGAAGCTGGAGACACTTCATGGATTTAAAAACGACAACACATTTAGTTCTCCCTGACTTGTAATATTAAAGTGGTTTTTCAGTTTTGTTTTGTTTTTATATATATCTATTTTCAGGATAAGTATTTAATAAACGGTCAGCTGTTTTCTGGAACCACTGCACACCACTACTAGGGCAGCAGCCCGGAATGGTAATGCAGGTTTTGCGCCACTCCCTTTAATGTGATTTAGCCTGCAGTAGCATCGCAGGCCGCTGCACAGTGTATGGAGCGGTGCTGTTTTTGGTGCACAGTGGCTGCAGAAAAACTCATCTATTTAGGCCTCATGTCCACGGGCAAAAGAAGAATTAAAATCCGCAGCGGATTTTAACTCTTCTCCTGCACGCGGATCCGCACCCCATAGGGATGCATTGACCACCCGCGGGTAGATAAATACCTGCGGATGGTCAATAAAAGTGATTTTTTTAAAAATGGAGCATGAAAAAATCTGGACCATGCTCCATTTTCGAGCAGGTCTCCCGCGGGGGCGGCTCCCGCAGGCTTCTATTGAAGACAAAATTCGGAATTTACTCACCCGCTCCGGTTCTTCCCTTCGCCGCGGCTCCATCTTCGGGCCGTCGCCGGGCCGAAGAAAGAAGATCCGGCCACGACGGAGAGAAGATGGAGCCGCGGCGAAGGGAAGATCCGGAGCGGGCGAGAGGTAAGTTAATTCTTATTTTCAGCGCTCGTGTCCGCGGGGCAGGAGGGACCCGCTATGGATTCTCCATGGAAAATCCGGAGCGGGCCTGATTTTCCCCGTGGACATGAGGCCTTAGAGTTTAACACCCAGCACTCTATAATAACTTTATTGAAAATCTATCCTGAGGATGGATCATTCATAAAACGAGGCCGACAAACCCCTTTTAAGTTTTTTTTCTTCTTTACACCCCACTCCTAATCATGAGACAACATATGGATAGGAGCTGTATTATCAAAATAATGCAATGGGGGCATCAACCACCAGTTCCTCTACATTTAACCCTTTCCAATCCATTTATTTTTTCTCACCCATTCTCCCCAGCTGCAAATAAATTGGAGCTGGGAGAATGGGTGAGAAAAAATACATTTTCCCTGCACCCTCCTGATCTGACAGAGTTCAGGAGGGTGCAGGGAGGGACCTGCTTACCTGACCGGCGTCTTGTGCATTCTCCTTCTGCCTCCCGGCTCGGCGATCATGTGACCGCTGGGGTCAGGTGACACCTGGCGGTCACATGATCGCCGGGTCGGGAGACAGAAGGAGAATGCGCAAGACGCCGGTCAGGTAAGCAGGTCCTTGCACGGTGCAGGCTCCCGGCTCGGCGTTCATGTGACCGCCGGGGGTCAGGTAACACCGGCGGTCACATAATCGCCGGCCGGAATCTATGCATTGCATAGCGCTAATTGAGCGCTATGTAATGTGTAAAGGAGTGGGCAGAAAGGGTTAAAAACCCTTTCTGCCTTCTCCTCGGGGGTCCTCGATGACGACCAGTAAAGGAGTGCATCTGCACCCGATGTGCCTGACGATCGGGTGCAGATCCACTCCTGCACTGCAGTGTCGGGCCTGCCCCGACATCGGAGCTGTGGAGGAAAATGATGATGTCGGGGCAGGCCCGACATTGGACTGGAAAGGGTTAAATTAATCGGCAGAGGTCTAACAACTATTCTAGGGAAATGCTTTTAAATGTTACACTTTAAAAATATTGGTACACAAAAATCAAGCCCATGCCTTACTAAAAATCATACAAAACAATCACAAACGTTACCCAATTCCATGAACCATGAACACTTCAATGGAATCAAAAAGTCTAAAAACAGGCAAACTGTTGATAAGACAAAATGCCAACTTCTCAAAATAAATATTTAGCATAAATCTGTTTGCCGGCATATTTGGAGCATGATGTGAAATTTCTAAGGCCGCCTGCATACGGACGGATTTGCATTGCGGAACCCGGGGCAGGCGTCCGCCCCGGGTTCCACAGCACATACCGCCCATAGCATCCTATGGAAAAGTGATTTTTTCTGCACACGAATGGAAATCAATAGCAATTTCTGGTCGCGTAAGAAGAAATAAATAAATAAAAATCGCAGCCCAGCATGCTCCATTTTTCTCCGGATTCCCACTGATTCTAAATACAACTGTAGTCACAAACATCAGTCAATACAGAGGGGTCGGAATGGCAGCCTCTACTCCGACCCCTGTATAGTGCGGCGCTGACCGTGGGCGCCCAATCAGCTGATCGGGCCAGGGTCCTGAGCGGTGGATCCCAGCCAATCATCTGCTGATGACCTATCCCGAGGGTAAGTGATAATTGTATTTTTCCTGGAAAACCCCTTTAATGCTACACATAATAAGGAACACATTTTGTGAAACTAAATCACTATGTGTTGCTCACACTAATGTTCAGCGCCGCCATTGGAAGTTTCATTACTTGTAAAAGCAAGATAAGCATAGCATGCAGCGCTATTCTTGCTGGTAAAAAAGATGACCCAGATGGAACCCATTCAAGTCAATAGGTTCTGCCGGTAACCATTTAGATCCAACTGACATTGGAGCCACCATGGCTTTTGCTTTAAACAAATGCTATGACGCTATAGTGTGAGGTTGGAACACACTGTGGGCACATTGTTGCAGTAAAACGGGTAATGCTACTTACCTAGATTCTGTGATTTCACAATTTCCATGGGCTTGGGCTCCGTCTCTTCAGTTTGTGTGACTGTCTGACTGCTGCCTTCGTTCTGTGCATTGGCCGATGAACCTTCAGGAGCATCTTCTGTCCCTGGTGCTGGAAGTTCCCCATTATGAGAGCTGTCCATGTTTTCACTAAGGAAACAAAATTATTTACACTGTGATAAAGAGCATTTTACCACATTCAATATCACCTCCCCTGGAAATCAGAAGTTGGTCTTCTAGGAAACAACATCTCAGTCTCTGGACGGAACCTCCGAACAGAGGTGTAAAGGTAGCCTAAAGCAGCGTTTCCCAAACTCCAGTCCTCGTGGACCCCAACAGGTCATGTTTTCAGGATTTCCTCAGTGTTGCACAGGTGATGTAATTATTGTCGGTGCCTCAGACATTGCCACAGGGGTTCTTACCATAAAATATTCTGATAGCATGACCTGTTGGTGGTCCATGAGGACTGGATTTTGGGAAAAATTGGCCTAAAGTGCCTGACAGTCCCAGAATCACTTCCACATGCTAATCCTCTGTGCAAAGCACTTCTAACCCTCCAACTACAAACGCCCAGTATATCCGGATAGCGGCAGACTTTCAATGCATGCAGAGTCACATTGATCACAGAGATCGGAGGTTTCTCTGGTCCGTGCTGTTATAGCAAGTGCCAGCAGACCTGTGCCAGACTTGTGATGCAGCACCGTAAAAAGGAGTATGGCCGGTCTTCAAGAGGTTAAAAGGGTTGTGCCACCTCCACGCTCACTTCAGGATACGCCAGAGCCCCTTTGTTAGAATTAGTGAGAATCCCCAAGGGCGGACCCACACTAAATCTAGAAGTTTTCCTCCATCATGTGGATATGGCACAACCCCTTTGACCATACGTCTCTACTGGTGACACTTGAATTTAAAGGGGTTGTCCCGCGGCAGCAAGTGGGTCTGTACACTTCTGCATGGCCATAATAATGCACTTTGTAATGTACATTGTGCATTAATTATGAGCCATGCAGAAGTTATAAAAAGTTTTATACTTACCTGTTCCGTTGCTGGCGTCCTCGTCTCCATGGTGCCGACTAATTTTCGCCCTCCGATGGCCAAATTAGCCGCGCTTGCGCAGTCCGGGTCTTCTGCAGTCTTCTATGGGGCTCCGTGTAGCTCCGTGTAGCTCCGCCCCGTCACGTGCCGATTCCAGCCAATCAGGAGGCTGGAATCGGCAGTGGACCGCACAGAAGAGCTGCGGTCCACGGAGGAAGAGGCCATCTTCAGCGGTGAGTAGAGAAGTCACCGGAGCGCGGGGATTCAGGTAAGCGCTCCGGTGAGCTTTCTTTACCTCCCTGCATCGGGGTTGTCTCGCGCCGAACGGGGGGGGGGTTGAAAAAAAAAAAAACCCGTTTCGGCGCGGGACAACCCCTTTAATGTTGTTCATGTTTTCCTTATGTACTACTACAGTTCTCCTGTAGTGGCCACTGCAGAGTAAATGAGCAGCTGATGGCAGTACACCCATGGTAAAATCAGCTGCTTGCCAGTGGTCTCCAGAGACAAAACTTGAATAGTCAGCATGGCGTGGGGTTGTAGTCTATTAGCTCTGACACCAGCCTGTGATCCGAACAGTGAGAATCCTCAGCAGTTCAGACAGGCCATTCTTGATTCTACCCAACGCAAAGCCATGTTAGCTCTTTACAAAACACCAACAATCTAAGAATATTTTGATACTAAGGAAGCCAATATGTGAAGCAACAGCGATATCGACAAATCCCAGGTTTAACTCCATCTTGAACAGATCACATAAATATACACCATGCGGTACTGTAAGATGCACGGAGCGGCCCGAGAGCAGAGTTGGCTCCTTACCCGGTGGCCATCAGCTGTTCTTTGACAGCTGACAGCAACTGCTGTGCTCAGAGTTGGCTCCAATCACAGCACTTAACTATTTATTGCTGCAATCAAAACAGCCAGTGGGGGAGGGGTGGGGTTGCTCCAGTGTGCCATCTGCACCCCCAGGACATAGCTAAGGGACGCCGATGGGTTTGTATGGTAGACCAAAACTATATGAAAGTAAAATATACTCATAGGGGCCCCAGAACACTGTTCCGGTGGCATGGCATCTGAAAGGCGACGTTACTTAGCTAGTAGGCTTGGTGACATCTCATAAACCTGTCACCAGAGATGAGTGAACGTGCTCGTTTAGGATAATTACTTGATCGAGCATCGCTTTTTTTTGAGTAACTGCCTACTCGGGCAAAAAGATTCAGGGGGCCCGGAGTGGAGCGGGGGAAGAAGGGGGGAACAGGGAGGAGCTCCCTCTCTCTTCCCCCCCACCGCAACCCCCCCCCCCGCCACCCCCCAAATCTTTTCGCCCGATTAGGCAGTTACTCGAAAAAAGCGATGCTCGATCGAGTAATTGCTCTAAACGAGCACGTTCGATCATCTCTACCTGTCACCTTTCCTTCTAATGTAGGAGCTACAAAGCAGGTTTATAGGATGTCACTTATGACGTCCCTAACGGAATCCTATTGGCTGTAAAAGTCACATGGTTAAACAACCCATGTGACTCCTGCAGCCTGATGTAAACAGACAGGAGCAACGTGCCGACTAGAGGTATTGTTGTTTCTTTTCTTATATATTCCTTCGCCTCCAATGGCCTTCAATATCTGTAAAATTGGAAAACCCCTTTAAGCGGCTATATACTGCGATACTGAAGTTATAGCAAGTGCAAGTTCCCTGTGGGGACTAAAAAAAAAAAAAAAATTTATTAAATTTAACTTAAAGGGGTTTTTTGGGCAATAGTTAATCGTCGGGGACCTGTTGCTCGAGATCCCCAGTGATGAGCCGATTTCCTGGCTAAGGCCTCATGTCCACGTGGAAAATCAGGACTGCCACGGATTCTTCATGGAGAATCCTGCAGCGGATTCCTCCTGCCCCGCAGACATAAGGCAAAAAATAAGAATAAACTCACCTCTCCGGACGCTGCGGATCTTCCTTCCTTCGGCCCGGCGGATGTGCTCGGCACGTCAGCTGCGTGCCATGCACATGCGCCGGGCACATCCGCCGGGCCGAAGAAAGAAGATACGGCCGCGACGGAGGGAAGATCTGCAGCGTCCGGACAGGTGAGTTTTAATTCTGGTACAAGTGTTCCGCAGATCCGGACGGCTTCCATAGGCTTCAATAGAAGCCTGCGGGAGCCGCCCCCGCGGAAGACCCGCACTAAAATGGAGCATGTCGCGGTTTTTTCTCGCACGCGGATCCGCGCCTGAAGGGAAAAATAACATCCGCAGGTATTTAACTACCTGCGGGTGTCCAATGCATCCCTATGGGGCGCGGATTCGCATGCGGGAAAAACGCTGCGGATTTTAAATAATCTTTTCCCCGTGGACATGAGGCCTCACTGTCAGTGCAGTGGAGCCGGACGTAGTCATAGGGGGAAGTGCCAGAATTGGCTTCATTCCCATTGAAATTAATAGCAACTAAAGTGGCTATTAAATTTCTGCGTCCAACCCTGATGTCAGATTGATTTAAATGGGAGCAAAGCCAGCCATGACACTTCCGCTCCTGTCCCCTATGACGACTTCCGACATATATTTTATATATATATAAATATATATTATAATATATATTTGTTCTAAACAACCTTTCCCCACAAGATACTAAACAATAAAAAATCTCACATATTTGGTGTTGCCAAGTTAGTAAAAGTCCATAAAATATTGCACTATTTATCCACACAAATACTCTAAAAAAAATTACGGTAAGTGGAGAACAACAGAGTCGCAGGGTTTTTGTTATTGTGGGGGGAAAAAGGTGAACAAAAATATGTCGCGACCACAAAATGGTACCAATAAAAACTACAGATTGCCTGACAAAAAACGCGCTCTCCCACAGCCCAAGTGACAAAGTAGTAAAAACAAGTTAGGAGTCTCACAATGTGGTGACAGAAAGCAATTGTAGTCTAAAAATGGGCGCATCCTGTAAGCATCCTGGCATCTGTCCTCGGGGTATTACTAGTATTCCAGATGGCAGCGGGTTTATGATTTCCCTGTCCTATAACCAGGATGACAGCAGACGAGTTATTGTAATGTGTCAGCGAAAGTGAAGTGATAAGGTGCCAATAAAAACACAGCCCGTTCCAAAGACACGAGTGGAGCCACTTTCCTACAGCGTGTAATTACAGGGTGATGTAGTAATAGAGTATACAGTAATTATCCTTCATTTATCATCATCATGGTTGTCAGGTGCTTTAATAAATAAGCTGGGGCAGTTTGCCAGCAAGTGCCCAAACGGTTATAGACCAATGCCTGGCGGCAGCAACCGCCCGCGGCAGCTGTCCAGAAGTCACCCATCCACCGGTGGACAGCGAGTACCGAGGATGTACGGGCAGCACCCCCCAACCTCCTACACTTTACAGCAGAATATGGACACCATTGTGGAGGTAGAAGTGATCAGGTGAGACGAGGACGCAGATGGCGAAGACACAAGGGAACATGGAGGGGATATTTACACCAAGAAAAAAAAATACAAATAAAAAAAAAAAAAGTTTAAAAAAGGAAAAACAAACAACTTGCCATATTTATAATAAAAGAATCTAAAACAATAAAATGAAAAATATATATTTGGTATCGCTGCGTCCATAAAAGTCTGATCTATAAAACTAATACATAATTTACCCCACAAGATGAACCTCTTCAGAATTTTTTTTAAAAACTACGCTTTTTTTGGTCACCTTGTTTCCAAGAAAAAATGCAATAAAAAGCGATTTTAAAAATCGTATGTATTCCAAAATGGTACCAACGCAAACTACAGGACGTCCCGCAAAAAATAAGCCCTCGCTCAACTATGTCAATGAAAAAATAAAATAATCTGTATTTGTATAGCGCCAACATATTCCGCAGCGCTTACATAGACGGGGGATACAGACAGACAAAAGTACAAACATTACAGAACCACGGTTACATAGTAATCAGTTGATAGAAACAGTAGGGGTGCGGGTCCAGCTCCAACGAGCTTATATGCTATCAGTAATGGGGGGATACAGAAGGTAAAGGGGCTGGAGATGTGCACGGTATGGCGAGGTGGAGTTAGAGGGATGCTATAGACAGACAAGGGTCAGACATTTAGGCTGCCTGTCCACGGGCGAGTTTAAATTGCGTTCCCCGCGACGATAATCCGGCCGCAGGGAACGCAGTGAAGGCTCTCCATAGTGTTGCTATGGAGAGCGTTTCCCCCCTGTCCACGAGCGGAGAATCATTGTGATTCTCGCCTTGCAGCCAGGAAAATCGCGGCATGCTGCGATTTGCCACGATTCTCCGTGGTCAGCCTGTCAGATAAGGCTGACAGTGGAAATCCATCTGCCGGCTCCTGCTTCCGGGCGGCGGCGATCCACCGCAGGATACCGCAACGCCCGTGGACAGGGGGCCTAAGCCATGCAATGGCAGGATCGGTATGACTGCAGGGACAGTTGATGATGGCTAGCAGGGATTGCAGTCAGTAGGTCAGGGAGCATGTTATCAGGCGGAGTACAGAGGGGTTTGGTTTAGGGGGATGTAGTATGCCTCCCTGAAGAGGTACGTTTTTAGAGCACGCCTGAAGTTTTGTAGGTCCTGGATTGCCCAAATAAATAAATAAAGCTATTGCACACAGAAGATGGCGGCAGAAAATAAAAAATTAAATATCTTTCAAAAAAAATAGTACAGCAAACAAAAAAAACAAAAAACTATTTAGGTTTGGTATCGTAATAATCGTACTGACCCATAGAACAAAGTTATCAGCTCATTTTTGCTGCAGTTTGTTTGCCGTAGAAACAAGACGTGCTGAAAAATGGCCGAATTTCAATTTTTTATTTTACTCCACTTAGAATTTTTGAAACGTTTTTCAGTACATTATATGGTACATTATATGGTACCATTGAAAAATACAACTCATCCCGCAAAAAACAAGTCCTCATGCAGCGACGTCGATGAATAAAGGAGTTACGATTTTTTAAAAGGGGGGGGGGGGGGGGGGCAAAACAGAAACATAACGAAAACAGAATTTAAAAAAAAAGGCTCCGTCACTAAGGCCTTCCTCAGATGTTTTTGTACAGTGTTTAGCCCTGCTTTTTCAGCACAGCACTAAACTCTGTACAACGCTCCCATTGGTTTCAATGGGGCTGCTCACACAAGAGTCTTCAACGCTACACTTTGACAGCGATGCATGTTCTATCCATGGCAGTTTTCGGCTCTGGATTACCCATTGAAATGAATGGGCAGCGTTTTCAGCAGCGCTAAACGCCTTAGCTACACTACCTGAGCGGGGAAAAAAATCCATGCTTACCTAGCAGGTGCCATCAGGGTGCCCGCTGGAGTTCTCCATAGATCTGGGCCGGCTGCAAGCACTTGTCAAGCCGGCAAAGCATCTATTGCTAGTGATAGGGATTGAAATCCCTGCCTCCCAGCCAGAGATTGCTCTGATTCGCTGAGTGACAGCTGGCTCAGCCAATCACAGCAGCACTGGATGCACAAATCACAGCCATTGAATTGATTGGTGCATCCAGCGCTGGCAGCCAATCAGAGCAATTTCTTGCTGGAGGAAGGATCTTCAAACCCCGCCACTAGCACAAGATCCTCTGTAAGCTTGACAAGTGCCTGGCAGCCGGCCCGGAACTATGGAGAACACCGGTGGGGACTCAGATGGCACCAGCTAGGTGAGTATTTTTTTTTTCCCCCAAGCATCCATAATGCATGCCAGCGCTGCTTAAAGGGGTTGTCCCGCGCCGAAACGGGTTTTGTTTTTTTTTAAACCCCCCCCCCCCCCCCGTTCGGCGCGAGACAACCCCGATGCAGGGGTTAAAAAAACCACCCGCACAGCGCTTACCTGAATCCCGGCGGTCCGGCGTCTTCATACTCACCTGCTGAAGATGGCCGCCGGGATCCTCTGTCTTCATGGACCGCAGGGCTTCTGTGCGGTCCATTGCCGATTCCAGCCTCCTGATTGGCTGGAATCGGCACGTGACGGGGCGGAGCTACACGGAGCTACACGGAGCTCCATAGAGAAGAGGAGAAGACCCGGACTGCGCAAGCGCGGCTAATTTGGCCATCGGAGGGCGAAAATTAGTCGGCACCATGGAGACGAGGACGCCAGCAACGGAGCAGGTAAGTATAAAACTTTTTATAACTTCTGTATGGCTCATAATTAATGCACAATGTACATTACAAAGTGCATTATTATGGCCATGCAGAAGTGTATAGACCCACTTGCTGCCTCGGGACAACCCCTTTAAACCAGGCTGAAACAGCAATTAACGCAGCGTTGAAAAACGCTACGTTTCTGCAAACGCCTGTGTGAGGGAGGCCTAAGGGGTTAAAGGGTTTGTCCAGAAGAAGGAAATGGACTGCTGATTGGCCAGAAGGTACCCGGTCTCTCCAAGGGCTCATCCAAGGGCCTCAGTGTCTCCATTCCCTTTAATGTGATGATCTGACCACGGTTTGCAGAAGCCATGTTTCCGTCACCAGGGTCGTATGAAGGCTTATTTTTTGTGTGGCAAGCTGTAGATTTTATTGGTACAATTTTTGGGGTATTTATAATGTAATGTATGAACCTTTTGGGTTTTTTTGGAGAAGGGAAAAAAAACATCAATAATGCCATTTTTCTTTTAAGCGTTAACCAAAAAGCATACATTACATAATATTTTTTCTGCAGGTCGGTACGATTTCAACACCACCAAAAATAATTTTTTATTATATATATTACACACACACACACACCACTCACATTTTTAAGACTTTTCCACTTTTGCATTCCCATAACACTTATATGGAGTTCCGTGAGGGCTTTTCTTTTTTTTTTTGCCATGTCAAGCCGGTTTTTATTGGCATAATTTTTGAGGCAAATTTAGGTTCTTTGATTAATTTCATTGCGTTCGCAGGATGTGAAATAAACAAAATTATTATATTGGCTTTTTTCATTATAGCGTTTGCCATGCAAGATAAGTTTGTCCAATGTACAGGCATTACGGATGTGACAATACCAAACATGGATTAATTTTAAAAAAAGTTTCTTAAACAAAAAGGATTAAAGTTTATAAAAAAAAAATTTATTTATTTATTTTTTTCTTAACAAATTTTTATTTGTTTTTTGTACATTTTATGTCCCTGTACAGGACTTAAACCTGTGATCCTATGGTGATACACTGTAGTACTTCTATACTGTTACGCATTACTGATAGCGATCACAGGCGATGGTAGACCTAGACGCTATTGTCTGGTATCTGGCTACCATAGCAACCTATGGTCCCTCTGGCAACCAGATACCAGGCAATAGTGTGTCTGATGACGTCACCGAGGGAGTGCCCTCCCTCTATAAACTCTTTATATAGTGTGATCAACATTGACCACGGCACATAAGGGATTAACAGCGGGGATTGGTGCTCTCGCTGATACCTGGTTCCAGCAGGAGGCAGGCTATCAGTCACAGCCGTCTCCCGCTGCAGATGGCCAATGTTTAGCTTCTGAACCTGCATTATTCATAGGGTGTAAATAAATACCTATTTGTGGGAACTGCTTGCCAGCCAGGGTGCAAGAAGGGGTTAATACTTGTATGCAATAAAATCCCTCGTTGTTAAACAAAGGGATTTGCGCTTTTTCTTCTTGTTTCATGGAGTGACAAAGGAAGGGCACTTTCTCTGTCGCACACTTATGTGTCATGGTAAATAGCGACCGCAGCATAGAAGGCCCTAAACAGCAGAAATTAGTTCTAAAAACTCTAGTGTTGTCCATTGACATATTAGAGCAGCCACCTATTAATGACGGCCAGGACACAGCTTCCTGTACCAGTCCCCCACAGTGAGAGTGACTGCTTACCCAACAAACTATTATGGCACAAGATTGGAGTGGTAAAACTGTAGTAGCTGAACGTGAAACACTTAAACCTCTGTATAATACATAAATTACATGCTAACACAAATAAACGTCCCTGATGAGATGTATATATAACACCGTGCAGAAGTAATTGTTACTTAGTGCATCAAAATATACACTCCAACATTAAAACTACAAAACCAAGGAGGCCAAGCCGTTTGGTTATATGCGGTAGTAGGTGTCACCAAGATATGCAAAGGATCCCATTTTCAAGCGTCTAGTTCCAATCTGTGATTTGTTGGCGGTGCCTTAAATGGTATAAAAGTAAGACCACGAGACCTCAAAAAGCAGATAAAGTCTTGGGGTACGCCTGTGCAATGCCTCCTGTTCATCGACAGAATCCTTGAACTGAGACACCTTGGATGTCACACAGGTTGTTCGCTACGTGCGTAGGCCGAGGTGTCAGCACTGTTTCAACGTTGTGTGTCCCAGTGGTTGGAAGAAAAACGACAAACTTGAATGTCAGGTGAACCTCTGCACAGATTGGAAGAATGGCACGTAGTGACCCATTCCGTACTGCGAGTCATATCCCGAGCCTAGGGCATTCAACAGCGTCTACACAAACCCTTAAAAGGCACTTGCAGGAAATTGGGCTACAAGCCACTCCCTCTCAAAGGTATCATGGAGGAGAGCAAGACAGCAAAGGAGGCTAGAATGGAGTGCCAACCTCTTCAGCGATGAGTTCGACTTTTGGTCTCGGATGCAATAGTAACTGGAGATTAGTCTGGAGACCACGTGGGGAACGTAATGAAGAAGCCTTCACAAAGGAACATCACACCAATCTACTCCTGGGATTATGGTGTGGGATGGCATAATGTACAGTAGTCAGACTTCACTAGTCTTCATTCCAGGTACACCAACAGGCCGTATGCTGCTCGTACAAGTGTGAGCAGCTTGCATGGCCTAAGCGTGGTACCGTGGCCTCTAGCGTCTCCAGACTTGTCTCCCATCAAGCACATCTAGGACATCATTGGTCAGCAATTGCAAAGGTAACCGCCAGCAGCGCATCTTGATGATTTGTGTGCCCAAGTGCATTCAGCATGGCAGAACCTTCCTTTAGACAACCATTAATAACCTCACCGATAGCATGCCAGGACGTGTAAGTGCATGCATTTCTGAATCTGGTACTTGTCCTAGATATTGAATAACTCAAGATGTTTTTTGAATATTTTGTTTCCGTATTTTCAAAATTTGCATAACATTAGGTCCATCGATGCTGCAATATTCATAATTCCATGACATTTCCTTCTTAGTGTTGCAATTTCAATGAGGAGTGTATATACAGTATTTGATATAGAAACTATTATAATTAGGGCTCATGCAACAGTGCAACGCAGAATCAGAGCGTGAAATTAAACGAAGAATTGCACTTGGCCGCAGTGCAATGCAAAGAATAGCAAGGATATAGTAGAGCAAAGGTATCAGCATTGCTACAAAGGTCCAAATGATAAACACAATCGTGCTTCCGACCTTCATATACAGATGCGAAAGCTCAGGAAGGCAGATAGAAGGAAAATTGATAATTTTGAACTATGGTGCTAGAGAAGAATGCTGCACATACCATGGACAGCAATGGTCACCAACAAGATGGTCCTAGGGCGTATCAAACCAAGAATATCGCTACAGAGAAACATCAAACAGTGTCTCATGATACGAGCCAATTCTCTGGAAACAACATTGATACTTGGCACAATTAGTGGGTCAGAAAGAAGAGGACGACAAAGAACACGCCGGCTGAACACAATCAAGGCGGATACAAATATGGAAGAACTGAAAGAAGCTGTCAAGGATAGGAAAGCATGGAGAATGATGATACATAAAGTGACCAAAAGTCGGCCTCGGCTGAATGGATAATCACCATCATTATCATCATCAACAAGTGTGGTAAAGTACACATCACAAAGTCCAAGTACATTTGTTTCATTACTTACATACGCAATTTAAAGTCTCACTGTGCTTTCTAAAAACTCAGGGACATTTCAAATGCTTTGATCACTTGGGGTCCAACTGCTGAGACCCCCACAAAACAGAAGCACTCATCTGAGCATTATCGCTGCTCCATATCTGAAGACAGGCCCATAGACTTTCTATTGAACCCATCTTTAGCTAGTGAGCAGTAATAGCCGGTATTAGAGTATCTTGACGCCACCAGGAAGTCCTGGTGGAGTCAAGATTCACAGGGGGAGACGCCCCCTGATGCTGATTGGCTGCACAGCAGGCTGGAGGCACAAGACACACAGCGGCTCACTGTTGTAGCAGCGCTGCCTGGAAAACCTTCTTCAAACCGCTTTTCCAGGACCGTCAGCGACAGGGCTTGGTGCAGAAAAAGTGATATGCGCCGGACGCAGAGTGCAGGAGCAGACGGCGGCAGACGTCCCCCAGCTGATGTGGCTTTTCCGATGCCAGAGCACGTGTTGACGGCGGCACCTGTCACCGGGGTGAGCGGGCGGCAGGGATATGAGAGTCCTGCGGCCAGACCAGAAGCCATGAGCGCGGCATAAGTCAGTGGTGGAGCGGCGTGCAGGGACCTGACAGTCTTGGCCGCAGAGCACAACCACTGACGGCGGCAGCTGTGAGCGTGGGAGCAGAAGACACGGAGCTCTATGTCCACCCGGTGGAGCACACGCGGTGAGGGCGGCAACTGTGAGCGGGGGACTTTAGGGTGAGGGTACTTTTTATTCTTTGGCTTACAATATTACATGTTCATGCTGGCATGTTACAGTGATAACATGGCAGTATTTACAGCTAATAATAGAACCCTACTAAGGCTAGTCCCCATGGTCTCAAATAACGGACTGTGTACCGTCATTTTGTTTCCTGAATACAGCTGGCATGGAAAAAAAACATTTTTTGCATGCATTCAAAACACCACTGTGTGCCTTTCACCTCTTCCCATTACAATATTTTTTATTTTTTTTTGCTTCTTTCATCCACATTTCTAAATAAATAACCTAAATTTTTCTGTGACTATGGCCACCTGCAGACGGGCAGGCCGGATCCGGCGGCGAGGATTCTCGCCGCGAGACCCGAGCGCCTGCAGGGACCAGAGCGTACTCACCCACACCCGCCGGCTCCATAGAGCATGCCGCGATTTGTTGGCCGCGCGATATTTCACGCGGCCAAATCGCTGCCGTCTGCATAGGATTGCGTTTGTTAATACAATCCTATGCAGGCTTCCAGCGGCAGAAATTCCGCGTGAAATCCCGCCACAGAATTTCCGCTCGTGTGCAGGCGGCCTATTTCAGCTTTTTTACAGTTTGTGTTATATTTACCAGTGGGAACGTTTAGTCCTAATAACATCAAAGAACTTTAAAAAATTGTAAGTGGGGTGAAATGGGGAAAAAAAGAATTCTATGGGGGGGGGGGGGGTAGTGATATTTGTTTTTATGAAGTTTACGGTGCAATTTTGCTTTTCTTTTTGCTTTATTATTAACCCCTTGAGTGGCATGCCCGGAAATTTTCCGGGACGAGCTCCACTGCTCATAGTGACATAGCCCGGAAGATTTCCGGGCTATGTATCACTATGGGAGCTGCAGAGCACAATGCCACAAGCTGTGACAGTGTGCTCTGCCTGCACAGACCCACAGAGAACAAAGCAAGGGCTTTGAAAAAACAGCAGA
This sequence comes from Eleutherodactylus coqui, assembly GCF_035609145.1. Taxonomy (NCBI): domain Eukaryota; kingdom Metazoa; phylum Chordata; class Amphibia; order Anura; family Eleutherodactylidae; genus Eleutherodactylus; species Eleutherodactylus coqui. Next base: position 7,774,039 of record NC_089840.1, read on the forward strand.
AGATATTGCCGACATGTCGGCAATCTCCTGCACTGGTTTGTTTACAGGTTGCTATAGAGACCATCGGCCGATGGTCTCTGTGGCAGGGAGAGCTGGTTGTTAGCTGTCAGAGGACAGCTAGGTACGAGCTCTTACAGCAGAGATCAGAGAAAACCTCCGATCTCTGCTGTGTTAACCCTTTACATGCTGCAGTCTATGTGACTGCAGCATGTAAAGGGCTGTCATCAATGCAGCATGTAAAGGGCTGTCACCATCGGACCCCCGGAATGTGATCAGGGGTCCTGATGGGTCCCTGTGGAAGTCCCCTAAAGGGACAAAAGAAAAAAAGAAAAAGAAAAAAAAAAGTAAAAAAATTATAAAAACACTTGTCTCCCTTTACTTTGTAAAAAATCAAAAATACAATCACACATGTGGTATCCCTGCGTCGTAATGACCCAGAGAAGGAAGTTAATACATTATTTAACCCCTTAATGACATGGTCCCTTTTTTTCTTTTTTCCCCATTTCTTTTTTTCCTCCCCCCTGTTTAAAAAATCACAACTTGTCCCGCAAAAAACAAGCCCTTATATGGCCATGTCAATGGAAAAATGAAAAAGTTATGGCTCTTGAGACGCAACTGCAAAACTAGTTGAAATTCAATGATTAGACCATTTTAAAAAACCTGCCCTGGTGGGCACGACAGGGTGGTAGGAAACCCGCCACTCAAGGGGTTAAACATTCTCTCTCTTGCATATTTTAATACCCATGTCTGCAATCCCTCGGAAAACAATACAAGCATAGAAATTAAATGAGAATTTTTTTAAATGAAATTCAAAAAAGGCTGCATTTCCAAAGCAATGATTAAAAGAACATGCGGGGCCTGGCTATGGAGGAGTAAAGAGTTGTGTCAGTTCAGCTCCTGTCCTCCACTTCAGAGTATATCCACCATTTTTATCTTCTAGGGACTTTATTCTCCAGAAATGGGTAATCAGAGAAGGGGGAAGCTGCCAGGAAACATACTAGTGGTATTCCTCATCCTGCAGGCACCATAAGCAACTTTACGAGGAGCCCATTCTGAGAACTCCTTGGGACCTATACCAGGCATACAAGCAGACTTGGAGAGGTTTCTCTCCACAGCCTAGTCCTCTGGGGGGCATACAAGCACACCTTGGGGAACGATGGCTGAAGCAGCATCTCTGGCGGTCACGGACCATAAAGAGACTAGCTCTCCTCCATATCGGACCTTCATTCCCAGTCACCAGAGGCCCCCCCCTGCAGGCCCGACTACTTGCAGCACGCCAACAGGATAACCAGGGGGGCTTTCTTTAACCAGCTCTCTGTCTGGAGCTAGGAACAGCATACTCCCACGCTTGCCGGCATAAGAGTCTGCCGCCATTTGGATCACGTTCCTCAGGGCTCACAGCAACAGCTGGAGATCCTGCAATGGCCGTCCACTGGCAGGAAACCCACGTGGAGGAGAGTGAATCTCACAAGCAGTGTACCGGAGCAGAGAAAAATGGCGGCAATGACAAGATGGCTTTGATACTTATACATCCTATAACAGTTGACCCCTCCTGCCTTCCCTTGTCCCACAAGACCTGCTCCCCTGTATGTGGAGCCTAATGCAACAGCAAGACCCTTCCTCTTACACCTTCCTGGGCGTCACGGGGCATTACGAGCCTACTACTATTGCTCCTAAGAACTCTGGTTCCGAAACCCACAGATCCCAATCGTCCTAGACACATTATCTGTAGGGTTTATCAGTACCTATAAAAAGAAACTATAGTACAGAAACTCCGTGATGGTGCTACGGCCTCATTCAGAGGTAAACCGTTGCAAATCTTACCAGCTCTCTCTCATCATACCTTGCAGAGTCAGCGTGCTCTACATCCCTGCTAGAAGTTTTAAGACAGTGCAATCAGAGCTACATTTAGGGTTTCCCCCTTCCGCCTATAGTTACGGCACCACTGGAAGCACCCATTTTCTTCATACTCCAGAGGATCTCATCGGTTTCCTCTCAGCATTAGACCTTCCTACCATTGCCCTCACAGATTGGCCAGACATAGGTACCCGAGTGCCCACAGTGTGTCACACCATACTCGCCAAAATCATTGCCAAAGACGCCAAAATGTCCCTGTTGTGGTGAGTCCCACCCTCTGCCTAGGCACAGCCTTGTTTTCTACCAACTGACTCTAACATGCCTGTTTTGTTCTTTTGTATTAGGCATGGGGCTGCATCACTTCCTCATAAATATGCTGCTGCGTTATTAAAGTGTGTACATAAGCAAATGCTGATACGTACATAACGTTGTCCTCTCATATAAACCCTTACGGTTTCTCTACCTCTGTAGGATCCCCAGAGGTCACCTAGCTGCACTCCTTGACTTTTTCCCTGCCTCTTTCCCCCTTATAGGGTCGATCCAGACTATAAATTTAAAAATATATATATATTTAGAACTGTAGCTGCTTCATAATCACGTGTAGACGGCACCATGTGGTTGGCCTGTGCCTCAGCCAGGGCCTATAAGGAGGAGGTTGGTGCTCTGGGGATTACACAAGAGCATATTGCAGGCTTGTGCTGTAATCCGTGATATTGTCACCTATGGCACATAGTCCGTTTTCTTCTTTCCCTGCAATGTACATTTCCTATGTGAACTGGTTCTGTGACCTTTGGCTCACTTTCTCACTGGCGATGCGGTCTGCAGGAAGGAGGAGCTCGTCTACCAACCTGGAACAATTCTCATGCAAAATAGTAACTTTTGTTAGTAGCTTTTCCTTTGTTCTCTCTTGGTTGGGTGGTCTCTTCACTTTATTCCTTCGCTCCTCTTCCTCCTCCGTCTCTCCGACCTTTTCTTCTCTCCCTCTTCTCCCTTTCTGCCGGTCCCTTTTCCCTCAGATTTTGTTTTCCAGTTTCCTTCCCTTATTCCCAATGGCTCCACTAAATTTTTGCTCCCTCAAATGTGTTGGGCTTCAATGTCCCAGAAAAGCACGGCCAGATTTTATATCAGTTACACAGAGCTCTCATTTATTTACAGGAGACGCATTCCCCCCATTTGTGATAAATAGTATACCGCATGGTTCCACAACATGAATCCTGTGACAAACTCCAGAGTCGCCACGATCACTATCCATACATTATTCCTACACGAGGTATTAGGCACTCCTGTCAACCCCAGGGGGCATGTAAGTAATTTTTAAGCTCCAAATTTGGAATACATTACTTACTCTTGCAAATTGATATCTTCCCAATCAGTGTCAAGTGAAGGCAGGTAGGACGTTGTTGACCCACTTAACAGAGGATATTATTGTGGCTGTGGGGGGGGGGGCTTCAACTTTCCTCTCTGACTGTAGACTGCTCCATCCATAGGGGTACCCCACCCTCCTCGCAGTTAAAATTGTTCCTTCAGTCCATGCGACAACTTCACTAGGTTAACGTCAAGATTTTTATCGCAATTTATATAATCTTATGGTCCACTAAAATGACATGGCCTCTGAGGCCCTACAAACCAAAGTGTCCTATTACCACAAAGCAGCCCTCCCCACCAATTCCATGGCCTTTAGGGACTCTACAGAGTCTGACATTAATCCGAAGGCGATCAACAAGACTATTAAGATGTCCCAAGACAGGAAATCTCTGGGGCCTGACTGGTTCACTCCCAGATTTTTTTATGATTTTTGATCCTAGTCTCTCTCCTGCAGGCAAAGGTTCCCCCATCTACTCCATTTCCCCACCAATTACTAATGGCCCACATCACAGTTATCCTGAAGTCAGGCAAGGATCCCTCCTTATGTGCGAGCCATCGACCCACCTCACTGATTAATGTGGATATTACGATCTTTTCCAAAGTGTCGGCAAAAAGATTGGGGCCACTCTTGCCATCCCTCATCCATAATGACCAGATTAGCTTCGTGAATGGGGACGAGCGTCCTGGAACTTGGTCTTCCTGATGTATGGGAGGGTAACACCTAGTCATCACAGTGTCCCCCCAATTGGCCCTACTCTCCATTATCCCGGGCAGCCTCTCTACGGTGATAAAAGGCATTCTGTGTCCCTTCCTGAGCAGAGACGTACGCCACCACCCTCAATGGTTGAATTAATTTGAAATGAACTATATTATGCACATGGAGCTGATGGTGGCCGAGGAGTCTATCCCTGAAAGCAAAAAAATTTAGGTAGGATGTAGGATTCAGAGGGAATTATTAGCCTCCCCATCCTTTTTAACATCCCTTCCCCTCACCCCATTTTTCTTTTTCTCTCTCCCCTTCCTTTACGTCTTTCGCTTTTCCACTCTTGCTTCCATTTTTTTATATCTTTCTCCTCCATTTTTCTCTCAGGGTCTCACTCTGCTGCAAGTGGTTTTAGTGTTAGTATTGCGGATGGCATTGTGTATGGGTGTTGGGATAACGCGGGGGATTGAAGAGTCTGAGGGTGCCTACCCACTACACTTTTTTCACTGCGAAATTCGCAGCGTTTTTTTCCTCCAGGGGTCTATGGGACTTGTCAATGTTTAAATTGCATCGCGCAAAATGGCGATTTTGCCGCGATGCATTTTTAACATTAGAAACCTGGAAAAAAACGGTGCAAATTCGCAAACGTTAGTGGGTAGTCCCCCTTAGGTCCAGTTGTAACTGTCGAACGGTTATACTGAATATTTTTGCTAATCGATGAGCTGCTCACTCGCTGTTATAATGTGGCATCTGTCACAGCCTTGACCTTCATTCACTGTAATCCTATATGATGCCATCTGAATGTTTGTTCTAGAACCTGTATTTACTTGTTTTATGCTTTCTCTAAAATAAAACAAACAGATTAAACAGAAAAAAAAGAAGAAGAAACAAAAAAGCGTACACGGGCCTCAATAAATTAACAGACTTTACAGTGAAAAATATATTTCTTTTGAATAAAGTTTTGTAGTTTCAGAGAGATATTTTTAAGCATTTGAGAACAAAACCATGTAGACATGAAGCGTATAGAGCAGTACGGCTTATTCTCCCATACATTTCTTATTGACTAACGCAATAAGTGAAGAAATTAAATAAAAAAGGGAAAACATCAAGCACACTTTTCTATCTCACAAAATAAATAATGTACATAAAGATAAGGACAGTCAAACGTAGTCGAAGGAAAGCACTTTGAGCCATGCTTGGTTAGTTATAGTCCACAGGTCCGTCAAGCAATGTCGTACTTTTTTTTTTCTTGTATTAAAACTTCTATGCTTGACCGGTAACTGTGTGATGAAGGCCGGGCTCACAGCCAGACCAGATTGCGCATGCAGGAGGCCCGCAGCAGACTCCGGGTGTGAGCACAGCCGGCGACCCTGCATACATTATTAACCTGTACTATGGTGACCACAGCGTCTTTTTTCTTCTTCAATATTTGTATTTGCCACACCGTAGCTAAGCGGTGATGCGGGTCCCTGCAGCCTATACGCAATGTTAAATGCATATGGGTTGTGGTTTCGATGGCCTCCATTGACACCAATGGAGGCTGTCCGCACGGAGTCCATGGCAAAATAGAGCATGCTGTGATTTTTCCTCTGCTCACATAATACAAAATTTGCTTTCGCGAGTGTGAGCGAAAAAGCGAAAGTACATGCTTTTCAATGGCTGCATTTTGCCGTGGACCCTCTGCATGGACGCCGATTCCACAATTGGAATCTGCCAAAGTGTGATGTAAAAAGCCCGTCATCACCAATTCCTGCTGCTGTGGCTTGGTGTCAGCTGTAATATACAGCCATGTATGGATGGGGCTTTGCTCTATGGTCAGTTACATGACATCCGTTGTATATGTATGGAGGATCTTGGGAAGGGGTTACATAGAACATGAAGATACAGCAGGGTCATATAGCAGTCTGTGGATGTCATACTATGGTTCTACATAACACAAGTGCAAACTGTGCCGAGGCGTCCGTCAGCCAAACTTCTAACTCCTGTTTTTCCACACTCCTGATTCTCTCATATGTGGCTCACGTATAATAATTAGTGATATATTTACGTAATCAAGATGGCAACATGTTTATATGGTATTTTCAAGCTGGAGTTGGGCTGGTAGATCCCTTCTGGCTGTAAAGCCCTAAGGGCTCATTCATACAACCGTATGCGGGAGTCCTGCAGTGGTCCGAATGAGCCAGCTACCTCCGTGTATGGCGGCGAGGGCACTGCCCATGACAGTATCTCAGGCATGCGGTCATGCGCAGTGTGATTTGTCTTTTATGTATAGCCACTTATATGCAAGGTATTGATCAAGACAGCGTTGCATATGCTTCCATAGAAAAGAATAGGGCTCACGCTGCATGGTACGCAGATAAATAGAGCATGCTGCGATCCTTTTCTCGAACCCATCTACACGCTAATGTGAACGAATCAATGAGAGTATTTACTTTCCTTGACTCCATTCACCACGTGTCCCGCGGCCGTGCATGGCAGACTTAATATGCATTGAAATCACAGTCATGTGAATGAGCACTAACTGCAGTAAGGTCCCGTGAAGGACTCCTTAGGCTGCCTGTCCACGGGAGATTGTTCATTGCGTTACTCGCGGCCATAATCCGGCCACAGGTAACGCAGCGAACGCTTGCAGCATCTACGAGCGTAGAATCATAGGGATTCTCCGCTCACGGGATCTAAGTGGCATGCCGTGATTCTCCGCGGTGAGCCTATCTGTCAGATAGGTCTCAGCGATGAGCCTGGCAGCGCTCCCCTGCGGCAGAATTTTGCTGGCGATATTTCGCAACAGCCGTGGGCAGGGGGGCCTTATTGTGCGGCCAAATTTATTAAAATAAAACAAGTTTTTCCACAAGATACTAGACAAGCCAACACCGCATCAGATCAGAGGCACAATCGAGGGATTTTCTAATATACGACACTTCACAAGCATCATTGTGACAGTTAGGAATTCAGTGATCACAGAAATGGTGAATTTTACTTTTTTTAAGTAAAAAATATTGCAACAATTTATTTGAGCACCAGTATTATATTAGTGATTACAGACGTTACTGCTATACATAAAGCAGAATAAATATATTTTTTTTAAATAAGTTATCAATTTAAAAATATATTGCCTTAAAAATGCATCTCTTCAAAGAAGCATATCAAATCTCCTGAACTAATTCCCCACCACCACCACATGCCCCCTGCCCCTCCCACTACACGCCTGGACTATGGTCTATCTCCTACCCCTGTACCCCCTGCATCACCTCCTCGTTGCTGCAGCCCCGCACACCATTCATGTAACTGTTGTATCGTCTATGTTCCTCTGTTTTGTAAGCGCTGCGGAATAAGGTGGTGCTATAAAAATAAAGATTATTATTATTTATCCAGTAGGGAAAGAGAACAAAAAAAATACACATCCTGAATGGACCCAATATGTGTTTTGTCTAATACCCTTCTCTGAGGCTACATTCACACGGTTGAGTTTTTCTGCCAGATATCATTCTTGCCGATATGCGTTTTTATGCCAATGTGAAACGAGGATCACTAGTGTCAGGCGAGTGCCATGCAAGGTCTTTTAAAGGTCCCACTGGAAGCAATGGGCGAGGCAATTCTTCCTCTGGACCAACATTGGCGCTCATGTGAATAAGTCCAGTCAAAAAATGGAGTTCATATTCGTGCGAGTTTTGCTTCAAAGTTGTTTGTGCTGGAACTTCTGTCGGATGCTTTACGGTTACACATTTCACAGCCATCTTATCTATCCACCCATTAATCTACCAGGTCTGAGTATTATGATATGTGATCTACATATTGTACTGGGGCTCTATATCTTGTGGTAATACCTTTATCTATGCGGACTTGGGAATTTGATTCTGGATCTTTCAGTTACTGTGATGCGGGTCTACAGTTTGGGTCTGCGATGAGTCAAAGTAACAGTTTGGTGAAACACGCAAGATGTTACTGACAAGTTTACTAGCTATGTTATGTCCATATGTGAATATTGTTCCTGCTTTACATCAAGGCCATCCTGAGACGTTGGAAATACTCTGCATAGTGGTTGTTCCTACCCTGCGTATGTTTTCAGCTATCCTCTTATAGTATATCTAAGAAGACTGAGTATTTACATTAGTTTTCGATCTCTAGCACCCTTAGTTTTCTCTATTCTTTTTTTTTTGTCCCTTAATCTAGAGTTTATAGGGATATATGAGGTGAGGTTCCAGCAAGAGGTTGCCCTTTTCGGGGAGGGTGCTCCGTACTGTTAGGCACAACAGGATATTTCTTAGGGCCCTCTCCTTTTGTATGCAAGAACAAAGATATATATATATATATATTTTTTTTTTAAACAGGACCATTCAGTTTATTTTACCAGCGAACGAGAATGACTGGTGTTGAGACAGAACAATTAGCAAACAAGCCAACGATGATTTTCATGGCTGCTCGCATGAAGTGAACAATAAGCAAACAAATGATCGTTCACCATTGGCTGTGTTTACAATGAACGATTATTGCTCAAATTCAAACAATCAAGTGATTTTTCTGAACACCAGGACTGCTCAACATTAATTTTTTCACAAGAATATTTAATGGTGATTCTAGTATTTCACTTCCTGAATTTAAATGTGTTAGGATTTTTCCATCAGGCAGGGTTTTTTTGTGACTTTTTTATAACCCCTTAGGGTAACTAAGCACTACAGTTTTTTTTTTACCGCGACATTCGCAGCGTTTTTTTTATCCTGCAGGGGTCTATGCGACTTGTAATGTTAAAATCGTCCCATAGACCCCTGCAGAAGAGAAAATGCTGCGAATTTCGCAGTCAAAAAAAACTGTAGTGGGTAGTCACCCTTAACGTTACAGAACATATAGTTACGCCCTACAGTGTCAGGGTATGTATGAAGAGAGATCGCGATTCGAATCAGTTCCATACAATGCGAGTGGCAGTAGTTTCTTACAGCCAACACCCGCCCATAACAGCTCTGATATGCCGCGACGCTCATCTGTGCTGTTAATCCTTTAAATACCCCCATCAATTTTGACAGCAGCATTTAAAAGCTCCGACCGATGTTCGGGGGGCCTGTACGGCTGCCGCGATGAGATCGCGGGTTGCTGTGTGGTTGTCATGGCAGCCGGGGGCCTTCTGAAAGGCCTCAGGGCTGCCACTGCAGAGTGCCTATCAAGCTATGCCTGTGGTGTGGCTTGATAGAATGCCTGTCAAATTGTGGTATGATGTATTGCTATGGCTCTGGGGACTAAAAAACAAAAGTAAAGAGTTTTAATAATAATTAAAAAGAAAAAAAAAATTTATATTTATAATAAAAGAATCTAAATGATAAAACAATAATAATAATCTTTATTTGTATAGCGCCAACTTATTCTGCAGCACTTAAAACAAAACATATTTGGTATCACCGCGGCCGTAAAAGTCCGATCTATCAAAGCAACGCATTAGTTACACCGCGCGGTGAATATCAGAAACCCCCCCCCCCAGAATTCTGCTTTGCTGGTCAACCAGTCTCCAAAAAAAAAATATAATAAAAAGCGATCAAAAATTTGTATTTACTCCAAATACAAATAGAAACTACAGTACCTTCTGCAAAAAAAAACAAAACCTTTGCATAACTATGTTGACGGAAGAATAAAAAAAGTTATGGCTGTCAGCAGATGGCGGCAGAAAATTATTTAAAATTAAATAGCTTTGAAAAAAATTAAAGTACAGCAAAAAAAAACCAAAAAAACAATATAAATTTGGTATCGTAGTAATCATACTGACCCATAGAATAATGTTATCATGGCATTTTTGTTGCAGCGGGTACACCATAAAAACAAGACGCACCCAAGATGGCAGAATTTAGTTTTTCTTCTCCATTTAGAATGGTTTGAAAGTTTTTCAGGACATTATATGGTGCCATTGAAAAATACAACTCGTCCCGCAAAAAACAAACCGTCATAAATCTACATCGATCAATAAATAAATGAGTTAAGATGTTTTTAAATGTGTCCAATGTTCCTTTAGGCCTCATATCTACGGGCTTAAAACCCGCAGTGTCCCTCCCGCATGCGGATCCGCATGCCCCATAGGGATGCATTGGACACCCGCAGGTAGTTAAATACCTGCGGATGTCATTTTTCCCGTCAAGCGCGGATCCGCGTGCGGGAAAAAAAATGGACATGCTCCATTTTCGTGCGGGTCTCCCGCGGGGACGGCTCCAGCAGGCTTCTATTGAAGCCTATGGAAGCCGTCCGGATCCGCGGGAGACCCGTACCAGAATTAAACTCACCTGCTCCGGACGATGCGGTTCTTACCTTCTTCGCGGCCGGATCTTCTTTCTTCGGCCCAGCGCATGCGCGCAGCACGCTGCCGGCGTGCCGAGCACATCCGCCGAGTCGAAGAAAGAAGATCCGGCCGCGAAGGAAGGAAGATCCACATCGTCCGGAGCAGGTGAGTTTATTCTGATATTTAGGCCTCATGTCCACGGGGCAGGAGGGACCCGCTACGGATTCTACATGAAGAATCCGTAGCGGTCCTGATTTTCCCCGTGGACATGAGGCCTTAGTGGATCCTGATAGACTGCATTTGGCTCCACTGCATATAAAACTGGGATAATGAAACAATTTGACGAAGCGATGGATAGAAATTCTGTGGCACTAATGTATTTGAAATCTAAATTTCCCAAAGTTAGTGATGCGAAACTGAAAGAAGGAATTCTTAAAGGGTCACAAATAAGATCAGAGATGGATAATGAAAAATTTAAGGAGCTGTTAAATCTACATATCATGCACGCTGAGAAAAAAAAAGTCAACTTGGGGGAACAGCAGCACAAAATAAGGTATGGCTGTACTGGTCTTCATACCGGCCACTAATGCTTGGGATTGATTTAGGGTGTTCGATCATTATCAGGTTACTTTTAACCTCTTTTTGTTTTTTCCTTCCCACTTCAGAAAAAAATCATAACTTTTTTTTAATTTCTCGGTTGACATGGCTGTACAAGGGGTTGTTTTTGGCGGAACCAGTTGTATTTTTACAAGGTACTATTTAATGTACCATAGAAATGTATTGAAAAACTATTAAAAATTTCCAAGCGGGATGAAATGAGAAAAAAAAAATTGTAGCGTGATTTGCATAGCTACAGCGCCACCTAACAGCGACTTTTTTACTAGAATTTTCTTTTTCATAAATTTCATCTCACTTGGAACAGCAAAATGCCCTCCAGAGGCCTCTGAGTTGGCCATGCTTAATTTTGTGAATACCCCCTGAACTTGGATACTATTCACTGCTGAACACTACATCCCTCAGCATGCCCAGGAAGCCTGACAGCTGTATTCTAGGACATGTAGGGGGTTGTTGTGCACCAGTATCCATGCATGCAGCAATCCAGAGCACAAGAACAAATTACCAGAACTCCTCTAACAGGTTGAATTAATATTTTAGTAGAAAAAAAAAAAATACAAAAATTCAGGCAGCATCAGTCACAGCTCATGCACACAGCTATATTGCAGCTTCATGCATGAGTCAGATCTAAAGGATCCTGGCCTGAGACCACAGAAACGTTTTCCCGTTCCCTTAGGAAGAGATTTGATCCCACCCTTGGCACTAAATATACAACTAGCGCACAGTAGTGTGCATGATCACACCCAACATCCCCCGTGTCACACTCACAGAGGTCCAGGACGCAGAGTTATGGGGATCTGTATGGTGGGGTCCTCACACTGTAGAGCCGCTGCCCCTGTACCTGCCTGTGATATGGAGAGATCACTTTTACGACCGGCGATTTTCATTCCCTGGCAAAGAAAATAGCGAAAAACAACATATCAATTTTTTGACTTGTTAAACCTGCAGAGCGGCTATTTTGTTAGTCAGGGAAAGAAATTCACAGGCGATGACAGCGCTCCTCTCGTCATGTCACAGGCAACACAGAGCAGCTCTACAGGTCCCAACAAACATCTCCTGCACTCCTGTGAATAAAACATGGTAGACCAACACCATATTGGAGGTTAAAGTGGTTTTCTGAGCAAAAGCTACTGATAACCTACTCTAAGGATATGTCAATATTAACTGCCGGGAACCCGTTGCTTGTGATCCTCGCTGAACTCCCAGCTCACTGTCAGGGCAGCGGGGCCGGACGTCGTCATCAGGTAATCAATAGGAACTGAAACTTCCTATTACACTTCCGCCTCCAACCCTGATGTCGGAGGCGGAAGTGCAGGAAATGTAATATCGGCTTCAGCTCTTATTGGTTTCTGTGGGAGTAGAGCCAGCTATGGCCCTTTTGCTCATCGGCGGGGATTCTGTGCGGCAGGTCCTTGGCGATTAACTATTGATGACCTATCAACGGCTTTTGCCCAGAAAACCCCTTTAAAAAGGATTATGTAAGGAGCCTGTTCAGTAGAGCGTCTCAGCTCTGCATAATGATGCACCTCAGAACGGTACAATATTCTTCCCGTAAACAATGACGTATATGATGTAACATGACCTTTGTGAAGTCAGCACCCCATCTTTCAAAAAAGTTAATTTTTTCATAAGTTCTGGATGCACCCCAAAGAGTTCTAGAGTTCCCAATTCATTTTAAAAATAGTTCTAGCGAATTAATCAAGAAAAAAAAAAAAAAAAAAATCTAGAGCTTCGAGCAATAGGAGTTTTCTTTAGAACTCTTGAGGTGCTACCCAGAACTCTTATAAAATAGCGGGATTTCCCAAAAAATTATTTACACATAATTACACTTTATAATAAAATTAGTTAGCACCTCAAGAGTTCTGAAGAAAATTCTTAATGCTCGAAGCTCTAGAACCCATATTTACAATGTTCTCGCTGATTTTCAGATGCTGGATCAAAAAATTTCAGTTATGTGTAAATAAATTCTTGGGGAAATCCCACTATTTTATAAGGCCTCATGTCCACGGGCAAAAGAAGAATTCAAATCCGCAGCAGATTTTAACTCTTCTCCTGCCCGCGGATCCGCACCCCATAGGGATGCATTGACCACCCACGGGGTAAATAAATACCCGCGGATGGTCAATAAAAGGGATTTTAAAAAAAATGGAGCATGAAAAAATCTGGACCATGCTCCATTTTCGTGCGGGTCTCCCGCGGGGACGGCTCCCGCGGGCTTCTATTGAAGCCTATGGAAGCCGTCCGGATCCGCGGGAGACAAAAATCGGAATTTACTCACCCGCTCCGTTTCTTCTCTTTGCCGCGGCGCCATCTTCTCTCAGTCACGGCCGGATCATTTTGCTTTGGGCCGGCGCATGCGCGGGGCACGTCACCGACGTCATCCTGCGCATCCGCCGGGCCGAAGAAAGAAGATCCGGCCGCGACGCAGTGAAGATGACGCGGCAGCGAAGGAAGGATCCGGAGCGTGCGAGAGGTGAGTTAATTCTGATTTATTCCTATTTTCAGCGCTCATGTCCGCGGGGCAGGAGGGACCCGCTGCAGATTCTCCATGGAGAATCCGTAGCGGGCCTGATTTTCCCCGTGGACATGAGGCCTAAGAGTTTTGGGTAGCACCTCGAGAGTTCTGAAGAAAACTCCTAATGCTCGAAGCTCTAGAACCAATATTTACAATGTTCTTGCTGATTTTTAGATGCCGGATCCAAAAATTTCAGTTATGTGTAAATAATTTTGGGGGGAAATCCCACGATTTTATAACAGTTCTGGGTAGCACCTCAAGAGTTCTGAAGAAAACTCTTAAGCTCGAAGCTCTAGAGCCCATATTTATAAAGTTCTCGCTGATTTAGTAATATCATTTTTGGAAGTTAGCACCCCAGAGATACATTTGTTGATTTTTTTGCTTAATTCTCTAGAACTATTTTTAAAATTAATTGGGAACTCTAGAAATCTTTGGGGTGCATCAAGAACTTATGAAAAAATTAACTTTTTTGAAAGATGGGGTGCTGACTTCACAGAGGTTGTAACATGCCATGTTTGAAACCGGAGGTATGCAGGATACGCGATCGATAGTTTACAACTGTCCAACCCCTTTAAGAATAGAACCCATTACATCTGTGCGAACAGAGTCTTAGTGTTATCCCCACCAGCATCATGAATCTCTATCTTACACGGACCAAGACAGCTACAACAAATCCAGATTCATCCCACTGACTTAGGCTGCCTGTTCACGTCCGGGACAGAATATCGCTAGCGATATTTCGTCGCGGGGGAGGAGGTGGGAGCGCTGACAGGTCTCCGCGATGAGCCTAATAGATGGATTTTTAAAAAAAGCATGGCGCTCCATCCGGCGTGCCGAGCGCATCCGCCGTGCGAGAGAAAGAAGATCCGACCACGACAGAGAAGACCTGCACGGCAGCTGGACAAGTGAGTAACGCCTCATGTCCACTGGTAAAATACGATTTAAAATCTGCAGCGTTTTTCCCGCAGTGTGATCCGCGCCCCATAGGGATGCATTGGAGACCCGCAGGTAGTTAAATACCTGTATATGTCATTTTCCCTTCAGGCGCGGATTGCATCTGCGGGAAAACACCCACGGTATGCTCCAGTTTTAGTGCGGGTCTCCCGCAGGCTTCTATTGAAGCCTATGGAAGCTGTCCGGATCCGCGGAACACCCGTACCTGAATTTCTGCTCTCCGGCGCAGGAGAGCAGGTGTTCAAAAGAAAGATGGAGTGCCCGGCACATGCGCGCGGCACGCTGCCGGTGTGCTGAGCACATCCGCCGGGCCGAAGAAAGAAGTTCCGGCCACGACGGAGGGAAGATCCGCAGTGTCCAGACAGGTAAGTTTAATCTTTTTTTTAGCCTCATGTCTGCGGGAAAGGAGGGACCCGCTGCAGGATTCTGCATGGAGAATCTGCGGCGGGCCTGATTTTCCCCGTGGACATGAGACCTAAATGTCTTTTTAGGCCTCGTGGCTGCGGGCATGGGTGGAAACTGCTGCGGGATTCCACACTTGGAAACCGTGCATGCCCGTGGACATGAGGCCTTACAAAAAATAAACACATTCAACACATCAGACTTTGGCCGCCTGCCACTGAAAGCCTGCACATGAAAGAGCCGGGGGCCGCCAGGCACGGGTGAGTACGCGCTGCTCCCTGCAGGCGCTGGGGTAGGGTCCCGCGGCGAGAATTCTCGCCGCCGGATCCGACCCGCCCGTCTGCAGGCGGCCTTTGGTGGATTTTTGAATCCGCAGCAGGACAGTTTCTAGTGCTGATCAGTTGCTGATTTGGTGAGGGTTGTCCCCATTGAATTATAAGAGGAAGTCAAAATCTGCAACAAAACCCCAAGTGTTAGAGAAAAAGGAAGCCAGCGTTGCTCTAGTGCAAAACGGAGCTTTATTCAACAGGTAGATCAAACACACAAGTATCCCGCGGGTAGGACCTGCCGTTACCCCCTTCCCACTGCGGCGCATTTTGTTTTTTCCATTTTCACTTTTGCTCTCTACTTTATAAAAAAACCATAACATTTTTAGTCTTTCTGTGACTGCTACACAAAGGCCTGTATTTGGGCGACATGGGTATTGTTCAATGGCAATACTGTATTTAACATACCAAAATGTTGCTTACTGTTGCCATCTTTTGACCCCCATAACCTAATTTTTTGTTGATGTAGCTGAGTAAAGACTCCTTTTAAGCGAGGTGAGCTGTAGTTTTTTTTTTTGGGTACATTCGACTTTTTAATCACTCTTTGTTTCATCGATATGAGGGGACCCAAAAGGGGCAATTCTAGCGCTGAGTGTTTTCAGCGTGAAGAATTAATAATGCAATATTTTAATAATCTGGACTTTTATAGATTCAAAACAACCAATCCTTTTACTTCTTTTTTTTTTTTTAATAAAGGGAATCTTTCACCAGAAAGTTCCCATCAGATTGCACCCAAAAAATGGCATGCGAGTAGCATAAAGTCATAATCTTACTTAGGGCTCCTGCCCACTGGCGTGATTCGCGGCCCGATATCGCCCTCGCAGTCCTTCTGACACCCCTGGATGCAAGGCGTTTTCACAAGGAAACCGCCTGACATCACTGCGGGCCTCCCTTCATCACAGCCGCAGCAGGAGATTGCAATCTTCTCCCATTGCTTTCAATGGGGCTGGTGCTGCTGCCTCTCTCATGGTGCCATACAGGGAAAAATTGCAACTGTGAATGAACCCATTCAAAAGAAGGAGCCCTTAGTGCCCAGTGTACTAATGCACCGGCTTGAATCAAGGAGGTGGTGCCATCATAGCTCAGTCAAGACGTCACACAAGACAGTCGCCCTCTTTTGTCTCTTGCACCTATTCCCTCTGTGTCTACATCAGCGCTTGTATCAGGAGGGCCGCATGGCATACGTCGGTCCATGTAGCACAGAAATCTCATGCATGTGCCCCTCTGTCTGTAGACTTGCAGAAGATTAGGCTACAAGGACTGACGTATACCATGCGCCTCTCCGTGTGTTACATATACACAAAAGACAGGAGGTGCACATGGATATTGCAGTGCTACAAGCCCTGACATTCACAAAAGGGGAGGCAGAAGAGACTGCTATCCTGGGCGATGTCCTGGCTCAGAGCAATGATGGCACCCCCTCTTTCATTCAAGGCAGCGGATGAATACACTGGGAGCTGAATATAAAGTAAAATTACGACGTTATACTACTTGCATTTTATTTTTTAAGGTTTCAGAGGCTTAAGAACGCACTAAGTTATAATTCGCAGAACAAAAACCAAAAACTGTTTTATTGATAAATAATGTAAGCCGGGGGGTGTGAAGGGACAGACGTGTGTACACTAGAGTCTATGGCAAAAAGGAAACCATAGGACAAAGGGGAACAAACCCCAAAGGTGTGAAAAAGGGGATAACAAGGCCCTGATGGGTGGTCGGGCCTAATACAAGGAGGGTTGTAAGCTGGATAGACCCCCTGTAAATCTCACCAGGCTAGCTAGTACCTCTGTGGTGTCTGACCCCCATCCCTCAGAATGGAGGTTGAGGACTGCGGCCAAAGATCCACAACCAAGGAGCCAAAGACGTAAAGAACGCTTGACGATAAACGCTAAAGAGGCCATCGATGTGCTTCACAGCAGGGGGCCTCAGTGGGGTACAGAGGATGGGTAAACCAGACCCACACAAGGGGGTTTGCAAGGTCAATGGCGATGTTGTACCGCAGTTAGCGCTGCGTTCAGGACGCTCCGCTAATCGCAGTAACAAGGGTCGAGTGTGAGAGCGGCCTGTGGGCTCATTCACACTCAGTCGGTGAGTATGCAGCGTAGTCACGGGCCAGGACTCTGCATATTCCATGTGTGCTGCGCTCATTTCTAGCGTGAACATGCAGTATATACGGAGGCATCGCGCATATTCTATACGTATTTGCACTGGCCAATTGGCTTTAATAGCCCACTTTAAGCCCTAATATGGACTCAAATAGGACATGCCGCCTGTCTGAATACCCCAGTGACAATCTTTGGGGATTCCGGGCTCTGTATATTGCTTGTAAACCAATATGGAGGCTATTTATGCCGTGTGAATGAGCCCAAAATGTGCACCAAATTCGATACATTAGCTGAGGATTTGATACAGAGAATATGCAGATAATCTGCAACAAGTCATCGGTTACCGCTGGTTTGTTCCAGCACATTCTATGATCCGCAGGTCAACCCGCCCGAATGGAAACCTGCGCGTCCGCAACTGAACTATAGCGTGCAGGTTAGACTCCGGAAAACTATTTTCAGCATGTTCAATTCCAGTGTGGTTCTTGGTTCCCGCACGGACGGCTTCCACTGAAGTCAATGGAAGCTCTTCGACACACGGCCCGTCAACGACACAGCGGACAGGCCGCCAGTTCCACGGGAAAAGCAGGAGAGTCGGAAAAAAAAAATAAAAAATTATATATATATCTCAAATCTGCACTGCACATGACCAACAGGAGCTGTAGAGATGACCCAGGGGGGTCCGCGCGGAGGCCGCCGCACACACAGGTGCGCAGTCTCCCTCACAGGTCGGGTTGTGTGCGAGATTCCGCATGCAGAATCTGACCCGTCCGTGGGCATGAGGCCTAAACCCGCCCGGCGCTCCTCTCCCCTGCGAATACTTCAGCGCTCGCTGCAACGCTGAGCGCCATCTTTAGCCCCGGTGACAGGGTGCCTGCTTCCGTCTCACCTGACCGGCAGAAGTAGTGCCGCTGGGCACCAGAGTGCCCGCAGGGAGCGCTCAGTCCTCGCCGGTGGGAGGCGCGCCGGTCCGTGCTGCTGAGGTTAGCCGCGGACTTACAACTGAATTGCCATGAAAATCTGCAATAAGGATGCAAATTTTGATGCAGATCTCGCAACGAAAAATCTGCATCACTTGCGCTACATGTGAATGCACCCGAGGACCGGCACCCGCAGCGGAACCGCGCCAGATTTTCTGCAGCAAAATCCGTATTAAAAATAAATAAATAAACATTGGCGCGGATTGCGCACATCTCGTCGCCCTCTAGCTGCGGATTCCGGCGTGCGCTCCCGCCACCCCCCCAACCAACCATCACACGGCTCCGGTTACATCTGACGGATCCATGAGGAAGCATGCTGGGGGTTGTAGTACCACAACATCTGAGGAGACGCAGCTGCGTTACAATGACCAAGGGCAAATAAAAACCTCTATAGTGCACTGCTGGGACTTGTAGTGCTGAGATAACACTGCAGGACTACAACTCCCAGCATTTCCTGCCTCCACTAGTCCGGCTGAACCGTAAACCCTGCCGGCCACATGCTGGGACTTGTTGTCCCTCAGGCCTGCTACTGGCCGCGGCCCTCGGGGGTTACCATGGCGGAGGCCGGAGGCGCCCCCTAGCTGCAGGCCGCGCTGCGCACATTCCGCAGGCCTCTCGCCTCACACACAGCGCCGTGTAGGCCCGGCCAGGCCGCGGCACCACAGCGAGGCCTCCACGCTGCCCGCCCCCTCCCGCGGACGGCTCCCCGCTCAGTCACCTGTGACGGTTCTCCTCCTGAATCTCCTTGAATTTATTCACCACGAAGGAGCGGAAGATTTGTTCTATGTTGGTCGCCATGGCGTTCCGGACCTACTCCGCCTCCTCCCGATGGTCCAGGCACTTTCCGACACACTGACGCACGGACGTGCGCGCTCACGCCGCGCCGAAGGTTACACGGAGAGCCGGCGCGCGCCCCCGCGACTCCGTCCGCTGCTCTGTGGGGCTCGCGCGCCCCAACCACTCAGCGAGCAGGAGAGAGGGCGTGACGTCATCGGTAGCAGCAAGGCGAGCGGGAACGCCTGAGGCGCGAGGGGAAGGAGGCGGGGCGTGCGCGCTCACGGGTAGAAATAACGGACGGAGTCTGTACTGTCGCCTGTTGGGGGCTGAAAAACCTCTGTACTTACAGTGGGCGATACTAATGGGGGTAGATGAAGCTGCCGAAAGGAAAAACGTTGTTGCCTGTTGCAACCAAGCACAGCGCAGCGTTCATTTTGTATTCCGTTGTTTAAAAATGAAAGCTGTGTTGTGATTGGTTAAACTGCTGAGGTAAACTCAAACCTGCGCTGTGATTGGTTAAACTGCTGAGGTAAAATCAAAGCTGTGCTGTGATTGGTTAAACTGCTGAGGTAAAATCAAAGCTGTGCTGTGATTGGTTAAACTGCTGAGGTAAAATGAAAGCTGCGTTGTGATTGGTTAAACTGCTGAGGTAAAATGAAAGCTGTGTTGTGATTGGTTAAACTGCTGAGGTAAAATCAAAGCTGTGCTGTGATTGGTTAAACTGCTGAGTTAAAATCAAAGCTACACGGTGATTGTTTAACCCTTCCATCCCCAGCAGTTCCGCTGCTTCTGAGGGAAGAGGACGTCACATCTTGGGAGGAGCGGAGCCCCGTCTACTTTATACTGGTGTAGCTCTGTTTCCATCATTGTTATCGATGTGCTTTTGGTGTCATTTTAAAGCTAAAGTTTTTGGTAAAACATTTTGGTGGCCCTAACAGAAGCAGAGTCACCGCCGTTTGAAGTGGGGTTGGGAATACTGTATTTCCAGCTGTCATTTCAGTCTGCAGATAGGGGGGACGAGCAGACAGAAGAGAAGATCTGCGGTTCCCCTGTATATCTCACGCTCCCGCAGATAGCATGAACAGCAATTCATGCCACTTATCACCCCCATCAGTCGGGGAGTATATTTGCTCTCTGATTGTCGCATAGGGGTTTTTTCCCCCTACAAAGGCAGTGAAATGCTGAGGAGCTGCTCATCTACTCGCTCCTCTACTCCGTTCTACCCTGCAACCGCTGCCCGTGGCATATAAACCGTTTTACAGAAAATAAAATGTTTATTTTTCGCTTAGGCTGCCTGCACACCGGCGGGTCGGACCCCACATGTGGGATCTCGCAGCGGGATTGTGGCGTCCCAACGGGCCACTCAGGACACGAGGTCCGTGCTAATACAGAGCTGGGAGGGCAGAGTTGGCACTTGTCATGGTGGCACTTCCAGGGAGGAAGGCACGCAACCTCGGCCCAAGTACCACCAGGCCTCTTCCGGACACCTCTGGGACACGGATGGCGTATAACGTGCGGTGAACTGTAGATATGTCACGGGTGACGCCAACGTTCCTTACGGAATGAACCTGCACACACAGTACCTTTGTAGTACCTCAGTCCCTGGGGACGGTCAGGGTTGCAAAACCTGTAGCTTTGACAGTATACAGCGTAAAACACATCGGTGCAGGAAGGACAGAAGACTCGAGGTCAGGGAGGAGAGACTGGATGACACCGGTCCTACAGGCCACGTTACCTGTAAGGTACCGCTCCTGGAGGGGCTACTCTCCAGAGGAGGATGGCGGTAGGGTCACTCCACAGCCACTCACCTGATAAGGACTTGAGTTTCTGCACGGCGGACTCTTCACTTCGCTCTTGTTAGGGATAAAATCCATGTTACGTTAATATGCTGTGGGGCTCCAAATCAGAGCTGGTTATGCCGGCCACCATGAGAAAGCAATAGACACAGGCATCACGGTCGTGTCTTAGAGCAATCTGAGTTTATTGTGTACATTGTCTTTCTTATACAAAAAATAGTAGGCGTATCAGAGGTTGAACTGCTTTACAGAGGTCGACCTGTTTTACTGGTACATAATTTTGTCTTCTCTATAAACAATGCTTTATTTGTTTGTATGTAGACATCGTGTCTGGTATCCTGATTATCATCACACTCTACATTAACAAAGCATTCCATACAACCTTTTGATCAGTGTAACGAGATAAACAAGCTCTTGGAGACATGATGGACGCTTAAGATTACACCTGTACTTAATGTAATTAAGTACTAAGCTAAATGTACGAGCATTTAGCAGACCTTTTCATAGGACACAGAATAGAGTGTACAATTTAGGCCTACAGCCTCCGGAAACGTATATTACAGATGGATGAAATGTATACATATATAAGTTTTCATGTTCATAACCCTCACAGTCCCCCATTTTGAAACAGTCCATCTTGAAAAGAGCCTTTGTAGTGGTACTATCAAGGGTGCTAAGCCACCCCTGCCGGTCTTTCTATCCTCTTCGCCGGATCCCCACTGTTGTTGCTCTTTTACGTATGACTGTTTTAACGATATCGTAGAGGGGGCGATTCCAGATAATTTGCTTGTCTCCGTATCCCACAGAATGTCCATAAATTGCAAACACTCAAAAGAATGAACAAAAGAAACAGTATTAGTAAAGGGTGAAACATAAAATCCATCATCTTTCCTGCAATAGGTGACCATTCAGTAAAAATATCATACCAGTTATACTCTGTGTCTACCTGGATCTCAATACCTAGGCTGACTAGCTTATCTCCTACCCATACATTTTTCTAATTCCATAAGGGAGAGGTTAGTAACATCCAAATGCATTTAAAGGTGTTCAGTATCTATCATTAGTCTTACAATTCTACCCAAGGATACAGTCAGAGTTGACATAGGGATAGTATCTGGGTACCAGTAGTACCTTAATGTTGCTTCAGCATCTGGCAAAAAGGTGTAAGCTTCTGTAAACCAATGTATCACCGATATGTTCTGTATACATCCAGATAATGGAGTGGTGAGATTATACATACTGGTGGTTCCAGTTCGGTTGGCAACAAAGAATATATACATATTGGGGGCCAACTTCTATCAGCATATAGAAGAAGCAGGTAACACCGTCCAATCACATATGCTGATTGAAGGCTGCTGGAAACATGGCTCATATGCGGCTGTACTCCGTCCGCATGCTAGGCCATCCAGTGTTTCTTCACAGTTCTCTATGCCATGGGTTTTACTTTCACTATAAATCATCATACCTGTGAACTTGGGCAACCAATATTGTAAAGCATATAGAGGCGGTCCGAACACCACAGGTAGTACTACAGACTTACACATCAGGCTTGTGTCCTTTACATCATAAAATCATTTCCCCAGTGCAATATTCATCAGAGCATTCTACACCATCAGCCCGGGGCCGTATCCAGGATGCTACTGGAATTACATTATTGAGAATATTTCTCCACAATTTTTCATTATTTGTCATCACATCTGACTGCTTTGTCCCTCTCGTGAATCATATATACATATTGCAGGCTACATTGTGTATAGTTTATGAATTTACTCATATTTACAAACAAATCCTTTTAAACCGCAAAACCAGATTAAAAAGCGTTAATACATCCTTATCATATCCTAATGCAAGACATCGGGGGAGGAACAAGGAAGGCATGCATTGTGCCTGAACATTTATCAATCTAGAAACATCCTGTCCTACCCCAGCCATTTTATTCTTCATCACCTCTAAATCTATAGAGTTCAGAACCCCTACACCTGTACCAATTCCCCCTAATAGGGTATCATACCATTTTCGTTTTCCTCTGGTGCAGGGTTTCATTGCCTGAAGAGAAATATTATAATGCAATATGGTTTTCTGGCTCTTTGTGGATGATAAGGGGTGTCAAATGCCTGGGAGTTACCCAGGGCAGACATGAAGTGTTGCATTATTTCACCTGTGAAATGTGTACCTCTATCTGACTCGATTACCTCTGGTACCCCGTATCTGCAGATTACCTTATTCATGAGCTTCTTTTCGGTTACCTGCTCATTTACTTTTGTAACAGGGTACGCCTCCAACCTGAAAAACATCAACAACAAGCACATATTCATACTTCCCAACACGTGGGAGCTGAATGTCGTCAATTTGCAATCCCTGAAATGGGTAGAGTGGTCCTGGCAAGAGCCTTTGTGGTCAATTTACTTCTACCCTGTTGCTTACGGCATAGCTCATGCAAAACTGGACAAATGATGTAGCAGCTACAAAGAACCCAGGGGGCAACCCTTTCTCTCTCAAGCGTAGGTAACATAGCTGCCTTCGATAGGTGAGTCTTTCCATGGATCAGCTGGGCCATCATGGGGTACAGGGATCGTGGTAGGCAAGTTACTGACCGTTTGCCATACGCCACCCTGTTCTACTGCTCCCATATTAGTCCATTTATCTTTTTCTTCTTTGCTGGCTTGTGACTGTAATGTCTTTAGTACATTAATGTTCAAATTTTTATCAAAGTCCAAATCATAGTCTCTGACTTGTGCGGTCAGTATCTTCTTTTCTTCTTTCTTCCACGGCTTGAGGGCCGCTGTCTGCGCTGAAGTCTGCTAGGGCATTGCCTTTTGCTTCTGCACTGTTGGCTTTAGTATGAGTTTTCACCTTCAGGATTGCTACTTTGTCTGGTAGGAGTAGGGCTTTCATAAGGTTCTGTACTGCTACACCATTCTCAATGGGTTGTCCTACAGAAGTTTAAAAATGTCTGGCCTTCCATATTGGGCCGTAACCATGATCTATGCCGAATACATACCAGGAGTCAGTGTAAATGGTTACCTTCTGTCACTCTACACGCCTCAGTGAGGGCCTTCAGCTCCGCTTCTTGTGCTGAGACATGCGGAGGCATTCTGCTTTTAGAGATCTTGTTGTGTGAACACTGCATATCTGGTGTGGAGTTGTCAATCACCCTGGTACCATCTATAAAATACAACTCAAAATATGTATTAACAAGGGGTTTCAATAACTCTTTAAAACGTAAACTTTCTTGTTGCATCAATGCTAGACAATCATGCTGATATTCTATTCCAAATAGATCACGTTCTTATTTGCAAAAATTTTTAAAAATAGCTGATCTGTAATACATAGATCACCTATGCATCCCCCTCCCCCATTTGATCACCTATGCCTCCCCCTCCCCCATTTGAAACAGGATACTCGATTGGAAGAAGAGTAGCCGGGTTCACCATTGAAAAGAAATATTAAAGGGGGGGCATGAGCAAAGCACATTGCAACCTTATTTGACGAGCTAGAGACAGGTGTTTAGGTTGTACTTGAGTGAGTATACTCTGGATGTCATGAGGGGTGAGAACCACTAGGGGGTAGTCCAGGACCAACTCAGAAGATTTGTCAACCATTGCTTGTACTGCTGCCACCGCACAGACACAGGAGGGGGCTCCTCGGGCTACCGGATCCAATCTCATGGAGTAATACCCAAGTGACCGTGGACGTCCTCCATGTTTTTGCGTCAATACTGCTGTCGCATGAAAGGCCAGGGACGGCAGTATGAGACAAGTCCCAAAAAGGTGCGAAGCTTTGGCAGCAGAAGAAGATACAGAAATGGCTTGAACTGCAGCCCTGCGTCGTTCTGTGAGATGTCTGCCTTCTTGAGCTAGACAACAACCTTTTGTTTACAAAGCTGTAATTTTTCCTTTTTAAGCCTTGCAGCCATTTTCTGCTAAAAAAAATTTTAGAAGAGAAATAGATGCAGATTGACATGTTTCAGATCCTCAGCACAAAGCTGGAAAGTCATTAACATATTGCAACAGCACAGTCCCCTCAGGCGGAGTCCAAGCCTGCAGGACAGTTACATAAATGCCCTTTTGTCTGAAAAAGGGCCGGAGATTCAGACTGTCTCCACTCTGGCTTATTATCTATGACCTTAGGGATTCCAATAGACCTTCTACAAAGGCCATACTAAGTACATGTTTGCCCATCTTTTCTATGCCCCTATACCCCAGATCTGACTAATGTTGTTGAAGGCGGGCATAGAATTGTTTTACACTTTCTTCCTTCTCTTTGTGTGATATTAGAAAGAGACAAGGAGGATTCTCTCAAATTTTTGTTTTTCTTTTTCCCAATGTTCCAGACAAATTAAAAATATTTTACCACTTCTCAATTCTCTATGATTAATTTAATCCTAATCTGTGCCACAATAGTTTTTCACATAATTTTAGATTATCGTTCCCACTGCCTTCCCTGTTTTACATCTGCTCCTATTCCACCCTCCGCTCCCTGCATCTCTTTCTTGTCCTCATGCTTCCACTCACTAGCCTAGGATCTAGTGAGCATAGGCATAACCGGTTTGCACCGAGGAGCTCCGCAAGCAGGGCAGCTCTCTCTCCAATCCGGGTTCTGTTGTCCACAATGCCAGCAGGTCCATCCCTCCAGTCCAATGTTTGACCTTGGAGTGGATGACTTGGCATAGGGTGGGGAGGAGACGGTTGGAATTGAGATGAAGGAGGGGGTGAAGATGGAAGAGGGAACTAACCCGACAATGAGAGAACATCTTTGAATTCTTTTCTCATTTCATTTTCAGCTACTGAACAGTATATATATATATATGATACAACATACTTCCTATGTAGCCAAATATAACCAATTCTTAATTCAGATTTCTTTGCAAAGACAAGTAGGTCTTCTAAAGCCCAGTACTCCCCACCCTTTGAAATTTATCTTATCTTCTATAGAACACAGAAACTTGTCCAGACAGATAGCTGTATAACTGGTTCCACTGCCTGTGACCATCTTCTATTGTGTGTAACTAACCTGGGCTGTCTATTTAAGATTAACCCAGAATGTAATACACTTGCCCCCACCTTACAAAAACTGCAAATTCACACTCACTAAGGGGGTTTTTATTCATTCCTATACGGACTGATAATATGTGAAGTAGAAATTGGGATTGTATTTACTGTACACCAGACTTCCAATAATGAGCGAATTATGTATAGATAAGAAAAACTCTTAGTACCGCGGTTTTTACACAATTCGCTCAGAATAGGCTACCCAATGACAAACACAATACAACTTATGCCCATTTCTACCCACATACTGATATTCACCACACTGTGACCACTCAGCGGCCAATATATTATAGGGGGCTTTATTCCACCCTGGCATTATTAACAATTCATCGGACACTTCTTTGTTCTTAGCTACCGACATTTTCGTACTATTGCGGATTTTCTTAAACAGCGACATTTTCACACTAAGCCCGATTATCACAAGAAATTCTTCAACTATCAGTTTATCAAAATTTTCCTTTAAAACAAACTAGTGTATTACTCTCTGCGTAATCCGGTTCACAGCGCCATTTATGTATTGCTGCAAGGAGCAAGACTTAGTTCAAATTACGCTTTAAAGAGAGTTAGACACTATAAAAGGTTCATACTGTAGTTGATTGGGACCCTAATAAGTGGGATGGGGACCAATATTCATTTGCCAATTTCTTTAGCTATCTTTCACACCTTATCCTCTTTACCAGCAGTATGGACAATGGCTGGCGGCTTATGTACACCAAGAGGCTTATTGTTTTTATTCTTTCACACACATAAAACAATTGTTTGTTTCACTATTTTCTTATGCAGTCTTCCATACCTTATCCTCTTTACCAGCACTATGGCCAATGGCTGGCGGTTTATATACACCAAGAGGCTTATTATTTTTATTATTATTTTCTTTATACACTCTTCAAATAAAATACTGTTGTTCATTGAAGATGAATTACACTTTAAATAGAACTTTTGTTATTAATTTGACTAAAGTACTTATCAGGTGTTTCAAGTACACAATTATCTCATATTAATATCTTAATTCAATAATATTCAAATTAACACAACCCAATATTTTTGAATTCCACATATTCCACGAATCTGTATATACATATATACACTGTGGTAATCCTGGGCTATTATCTCACACAACTAGTCTCAGGAATAAAATTAGATAATTAGATGCCCCTCCTTTGGTCACTCCATTTGTTCAAGTGAGAGACTTAACATGGAGTCTAAGAGTGACCTTCACTCTATACATTACCACAATATACATATATATACACCAACATCCACTTAAAATGGAGACACACTTCTCACCTAGGCTGGACTGTGTGTAGGGTGGAGCAAGACCTGTTCCTATTGTTCTTCCCTCCCATCTCCTTACATCACCTAGCTCCACCCCCTGTGGTCTGGCTCAGCATTTGGTCATTTTTGCTTCATTTCGTTTCTGGTTACCGGACAGTATACACCATATAACACAGTCTAACTCTCATACAGGTCCTTCCATTTATACACACACATAAAGACAAAAACATTTGCATGTCAGTTACTATTTTTTTTTTTTTTGTCAGTACTTTAAGTGTCAGTACTTCCTCACTTGTCTAAAAGTGTCGGTACTTCCCAACCCTGCTTATTTCCCCCCGTCTCAATTACTTCTCTTATACCTATAAGAGGCTCCCATCAGGGATTTTATCCCCTGAAAATTTTAGGCTTCCCTGGTACAATTTATACCATGCCTTCCCGAGATCGGCAAGCGGGTTTCATATTCTGTACTTCCTCACCCTGCATATTTTACCTCGTCTCTACTACTTCTCTTATGTTTATAAGAGGATCCCATCAGGGGTTTTATCCCCTGAAAATTTTAGGCTTCCCTGATATAACTTATACCATGCCTTCCAGAGATTGGCAATAGGGTATCATATTCTGTACACTGACCATGCAAAGTAACAAATAAAGACAATAACAGTTAAACACCCGCACAGCATATTCAGCCCACCATATGAATTCTTAAAAAGCTTGAAGATTTATAAGAGGCATGCACTTCTTACCCCTCGGACAGGAAAGGAGCAGCCAGGAAGCACGGATAGATTGTGGCAAGATAAAACCTTACCTTACTGCGCAGTTTTTGTCAATCCGTGGTTCCGAGTGGCTCCTTATCCCATCTGGGTCCGGGGGGGTTCGAGGTGTAGGTGGTCCTCTTGTTCCATCAAGCCCCGCGTTCGGGCGCCAATTTCTGTTAGGGATAAAATCCATGTTACGTTAATATGCTGTGGGGCTCCAAATCAGAGCTGGTTATGCCGGCCACCATGAGAAAGCAATAGACACAGGCATCACGGTCGTGTCTTAGAGCAATCTGAGTTTATTGTGTACTTTGTCTTTCTTATACAAGAAATAGTAGGCGTATCAGAGGTTGAACTGCTTTACAGAGGTCGACCTGTTTTACTGGTACATAATTTTGTCTTCTCTATAAACAATGCTTTATTTGTTTGTATGTAGACATCGTGTCTGGTATCCTGATTATCATCACACTCTACATTAACAAAGCATTCCATACAACCTTTTGATCAGTGTAACGAGATAAACAAGCTCTTGGAGACATGATGGACGCTTAAGATTACACCTGTACTTAATGTAATTAAGTACTAAGCTAAATGTACGAGCATTTAGCAGACCTTTTCATAGGACACAGAATAGAGTGTACAATTTAGGCCTACAGCCTCCGGAAACGTATATTACAGATGGATGAAATGTATACATATATAAGTTTTCATGTTCATAACCCTCACACTCTCTCTCTCCATGAAAGGATCGTGGAACGGGTGACCTCAGGATGCCGCTCTTCCTCCTCCATCACTCTTCACCACATGAGGGTTTAAGGTACCCCCATGTGGCCGGCACTCCACTCCTCTCTACCATAGAAGATGATGGACTGACTGAAGAAGACAACCCCTAGCTCTCAAACACCCATACTTAGGCCGGCTGCACACGGCCGTGACAGGCTCTGCCGCAAGCCCGTCACGGCGCCCCCCAGAGACCCCATACTTACCTGCGGATCTGGCGTCTTCCGTCCCGCATGACACGCCCACAGCGTCACATGACGTTGTTGGCGTGTGCTGTCGTCTTTTATCTCTTGGTATCGCTATGGCAATGACGCAGCTCCCGCGGCCATTCTGCAATCATCACTGCAGAATGGCCGCGGGATTGACGGCTTGCATTGACTTCGTAGCCCGCACAAAGTTGCGGCATGCCGCGATGTCTTCCCCGCGAGCAGAACATCACAATCGTTTTTTCGCTCTTGGACAGGAAATTGCGTATTGTCACAGCATGCTGTGGGCTGGATTTGCTGCAGAATCCGAGGCAGACGCCCGCTCTGGATTTCGCAATGCAAATCCCCCTGTGTGCAGGCGGCCTCACACAATGTAGAAAGAATACAAATAACTGCACTGAATGGCCTAAACATAAATCCCACAAACAATGGGGAAATTACTTTATTTCCACGGCTGCCGGCAAATTCCACACCTCATATGGACCTGGGATTAGTTCCTCTAAAACCTAGAACTCGTCCCGCCACACAAGGCGCCGTACAGCGGCACCGACCGAAACATAAAAAAGTTATGGAGCACAAAAGGGAAACTACTGGCTCTGAAGGCTAAAATTGGTTATGTTACTCAGGGGTTAAAAACGCTCTTAAAGGGGTTGTCCCGCGGCAGCAAGTGGGGTTCAGCACTTCTGTATGGCCATATTAATGCACCTTGTAATGTACATCGTGCATTAAATATGTGCCATACAGAAGTCATACACTTACCCCCTCCGGTGCTGGCGTCCACGTCTCCATGGCGCCGACCAAAGCTGCCTTCTCCCTTGGTTATACGCGCTTGCGCAGTCTGCCCTCTTCTGTCCGGCTCCGGCGTGCTCGCGCCGCAGAGGTCTTCTGCGCACGCCGGAGCGGCCCCTTCAGCGCAAGCGCGTCTAATCCAGGGAGAAGGCAGCTTCGGTCGGCGCCATGGAGACGGGGATGCCAGAAGTGTATAACACCACTTGCTGCCGCGGGACAACCCCTTTAAGCTGATTGAGTTCTATATATATTAACATGAGACAGACATTCAAAATCTACATTTTTTGAATGTTTGTTTTTTCCTCCCTACTTTCAAAAAATCATACTTCTTACTTTTCTGTTTTTTGTTGTTTTTTTTTTTTTTTTGCGGGACGAGTTGTGTTTTTCAATGGTTCTATTTATTGTACTGAAAAACTTTATAATGTATTGAAAAACTTTAAAACATTTCTAAATGCAGTGAAGTGGAGAAAAAAGCAACGGTGACACAACATTTTTTGTGGTCTTTTTTATGGTGACACACTGTGGCAAAAATGGGTTAGTACAATTACAACACTGCAAGATTAAAGGTTGTCTCGTGAAATCAAGTGGGTCTATACACTTCTGTATGGCCATATTAATGCACTTTGTAATGTACATTGTGCATTAATTATGAGCCATACAGAAGTTATTCACTTACCTGCTCCGTTGCTAGCGTCCCCGTCGCCATGGATCCGTCTAAATTCGCTGTCTTCTGGCGTTTTTAGACGCGCTTGCGCAGTCCGGTCTTCTCCCTGGTGAATGGGGCCGCTCGTGCCGGAGAGCTGGTCCTCGTAGCTCCACCCCGTTACGTGTGCCGATTCCAGCCAATCAGGAGGCTGGAATCGGCAATGGACCGCACAGAGCCCACGGTGCACCATGGGAGAAGACCCGCGGTGCATCGTGGGTGAAGATCCTGGCGGCCATCTTGGTAAAGGAAGAAAGAAGTCGCCGCAGTGCGGGGATTCGGGTAAGTAATAAACTTTTTTTTTTTTAACCCATCCCTTGGGTTTGTCTCGCGCCGAACGGGGGGCCTATTGAATTAAAAAAAAAAAACGTTTCGGCGTGAGACAACCCCTTTAATCTAGTTTTTTTTATTGTACTACATTTAAAAAATAAAATATCTTTCGGGCTCGTTCAGACGAGCGCTGCGGGCGCACAGTATAGCCACATGCAAAGATCGTGGCTATTCTGCACTAAAGATCACGTGAACGGGTTAAGCTGTTCACACGATCAGAGGCGCGTGTTTTCCAGCTTCCATAGGAGTCAATGGGAAGCACGCACCACAGGTAGGTCGAGTCCTATCTTTGGCGCACCACAGAGCTTAGATGCCACCTTGCAGTCGCATGTTTTATCTTTGTTAGGTGATGGAATTTAGCACGTCTAACATTGCTTCATGTGAACGCTTCTATAGGAAACCATTGGTTCCCATAGAAGCACTTTCTGTGCGCAGCTATACTGCGCACCCACAGCGCTCGTGTGAACGAGCCCTTAACCCTTTCAGTGGCAGTCCCGGAAATTTTCCAGGACTACCTCCACTGCTCATAGTGATATTTCTGGGCTATGTTTCACTATGGGACCATGCAGAACACAATGCCATAAGCTGTGACATTGTGTTCTGCACACACACCGCCTGCACAATCACACAGAGAACCAGTGCAGGACTTTGTCAGAAGCCGGACGATGGTCTCCGTGGCAGGGAGAGCTGGTGATCGGCTGTCAGATGATAGCCAGCCACCAGCTCTTACAGCGGAGAACGGAGAAAACCTCCGATCTCCGCTGTTTAACCCTTTACATGCCACGGTCTGTGTGACCGCAGCATGTAAAGGGCTGACAGGGAGAGGGCTCCGTCTGTCATTATCGGATCCCCCGCAATGTGATCAGGTCTCTATGGCACCCAAAGGCTTGAACATAGCCTCTGGGTCTGATGGCTAAATTAGGCTATGACGCTCAGACTCTGCCTGTGTAATGCTCTTCTATGTATAGCAGGGTATTAGAAGAATAAAAAAAGTATTATGCAAGTCCCTTAAGGGAAAAAAATTCTAAAAAGTTTTAAAAAATTATTTTAAAAAAGTAAAAACGCCAAAACCCCACCTTTTTCCCTTTACTTTGTAAAAAAGAAAAAATGTAAAACAAAAGTTACACATGTGGTATCCCTGCGTTCATAATGACCCGGAGGGGGAAGTTAGTACATTATTTAATCTGCAGGGCGCACAGCATGGAAAAAATAAAAATTACCGTATATACCGGCGTATAAGGCGACCCCCCCAACTGTCACCTTATACGCCGGGAATACAGCGGAGCAAAAAGAAAAAATCATTACTCACCTCCCCCGGTGTTCTGCGGTGCTGCTGCAGGCTGTCGCTCCCTCCTGGTCCCCGCCAGAGCATTGCTTTCTGGACGCAGGGCTTGAAATCCCCGCCTCCAGAAAACACGTGCCTTCAGCCAAACACAGCCATTCAATGATGTCATTGAATGGCTGTGATTGGCTGACGGCGTGTGTTAGCTAATCACAGTATTAGCTTTCTGGAGGTGGGGATTTCAAGCCCTGCGTCCAGAAAGCAATGCTCTGCCAGGGACCAGGAGGGAGCGACAGCCTGCAGCAGCGCCGCAGAACGCCGGGGGAGGTGAGTAATGATTTTTTTTTTGACACTTTCTTTTTTTTGTATTACCAGCGTATAAGACGACCCCCGACTTCAGAGCAGATTTTTCGGGGTTCAAAAGTCGTGTTATACGCCAGTATATACGGTAAATGTGGCAAAAATAGCTAATTTAGCCTATCTCACCACACAAAAAACGGAATAGAAAGTGATCAAAATGCTGCATGGATCAACAAATGGTACTAATAGAAAGTACAACTCATCGTGCAAAATAAAAACCCTTACACAGCTCCATTGAAAAAAAAATTAAAATGCTAGGGGTGTTTGAATGCAGTGATAAAAAAATAATCTTTTTTTTTTTTTTTTTAAGTGTGAAAAAGTAGCGAAAAAGAAAAAAACTATTACAATTTAGTATTTGGCATAATCGCACCGGCCTGGAGAATGAGAAAAATAAAAATAAAAAACATGCCAGAATTACAGATTTTGTTAATCTTGCCTGTAGAAAAAATGGAATAAAAAGCGATCCAAATTTTACATGTTCCCAAAAATTAGATAAATGAAGACTGGAGTTCATCCCGCAATAAACACGGCCGTCTAGAGCGCCGGCGATGGGAAATAACATTATTACGGCTCGTGGAATGCAGCAACACAAAAGCAAACCTTTAAGAAAAAAAAATGTTTTAAATGTACAAAAATAGCAAAACATAAAATCTGTATAAACTCGTTATCGCCGGAATCATGTGACTCAGAGAATAACGTCATCACACTATTTATTCTGCACGCTGAACGCCGTAAGAATGGAATCCAAAAAGCAAATGGTAGAATTCTTTATTTTCCCGCCAACCTCCCTGCAATTTTTTTTACAAAAGTTACGCAATACATTATATTTACCCAAAAATGATGCCATCAAAAAGTACAACTTGTCCCGCAAAAAACAAACCCTCATATGTCCGTGTCAGTGGGAAATGAAAAGGTTATGGCTCTTGGAACGCAACTGCAAAATTAGTCGAAATTAAATGATTGGCCCATTCAAAAAACCTGCCCTGGTGGGTCTGACAGGGGGGGAAGAAACCCGCCACTGAAGGGGTTAAAGGGAACCTGTCACTTGCCTAAATTTTTTATAGATTCGGATGCAGCAATACCAAATATATTTTGGTGTTTTTTGTTTTTTTTAATTTAACCCCTTAAGCACACGGCCTATTTTGGCGTTGACAGCCAAACAATTTTTGATATTTTTTCATCTCCATTTTTCAAAAGCCATAACTTTTTTGTTTTTCTGTCGACGCGGCCGTATAAGGGCTTATTTTTTGCGTGGCGAACTGTAGTTTTTTCGGTACCATTTTTAGGTACGTTGACTATATTGTAAAACTTTAATTATTTTTTTTATGATCATAGGGAGAGAAAACGCATCAATTCTGCCATAGATTTTCTTTTTTAAAGCGTTAATTATGCAGCATAAATGACACACTACATTTATTTCTGCGGGACGGTACGGTTACAACAATCCGAAAATTCTTATATTTTTTTTAGATTTTTCCACTTTTCCACAATAAAAACCCTTTTTTTGGAAATTATTTTTTTTTTCTAAATCGCTGCATTCAAAGTCCTATAACTTTTTTATTTCTCCGTGGACGTAGCTCTGTGAGGGCTTATTTTTTGCGAGACGAGCTGTAGTTTTAATTGGTACCATATTGGGGTACATACTTTTTTTTATCACTTTTATTGCGTTTTTTGTGAGGCAAAATGCTAAAAATTTGCATTTTGCCTCAGTTTTTTAGCGTTTTTTTAACGCTTTTTGCCGTGCAGGATAAAAAGCATGTTGGATTTATTGTACAGGTCTTTACGGACACGACAATACCAAATATGTGGGATTTTTTTTATGCTAATATGAGAAAAAGCATTTAAAAAAGGTTTTTTTTAACATTTTTATTTTTTGTACATTACTTAGATTTTTTTTAACACCATCTGTGTCCCTCTGAGGGACTTACAGCACAGCACTGATGATCGCTACGATAAGGCATGGCTGGACTTCTCTCCTGCAATGCCTTATCGCTTATTACAGCGATCTCAGGCAATGGCAATACAGGACGCCGGTATCTGGCGTCCTGTTGCCATAGCATCCAGCCGGGCTCTCTGCGATAACATCGCGATAGCCAGCTGAAGTCACAGAGGGAGCGCACTCCCTCTGTGAACCCTTTCCCTGCCGCAATCTACTTAGATCGCTGCAGGGAAGGGGTTAACAGTGGGGGGGCGCATCTCCGATGACCCCCGCTGTCACAGCTGGAGGCCGGCTGTCAGGCCGTGACAGCTGTCTCCTGCTGCGGGATAGCGCGAGATCTGCTATGATCTCGTGCTATCCCTATGACGTAAGGGTACGTCATTTTGTAGGATGTACCCCACTCCCATGGTGTACCCTTACGTCATGGGGAGGGAAGGGGTTAAATTATGGGGAAAGGTTTTTTTTCAAACTTTTAATAGTGTTTATTTTTTACAATAATATACTTTTTACACTTATTTGTACTTTTATCCACTGGACTTAAACTTGCGACAGTTTGATC
Organism: Eleutherodactylus coqui; assembly: GCF_035609145.1. Lineage (NCBI taxonomy): Eukaryota > Metazoa > Chordata > Amphibia > Anura > Eleutherodactylidae > Eleutherodactylus > Eleutherodactylus coqui. The sequence continues at coordinate 7,808,710 of NC_089840.1, forward strand.
GCTTATACCATATACTGCAATACTTCAGTACTGCTGTATATTGCATTCTGCAGCCATTTTACTGACGGCTCATGTCCACGGGCATTTCTTCACTGTGTATTACGTGTGTGATGAACGGCTGCATGATACGCGGTGAATGGTGTCAATGGAGTCAGTGGACTTTCGTTGATCCAAGCACATGTGCGCGTGGACACTGCATGTTTTACACACAAGAGATAGATTGCAGCACGCTCTATTTCTCGCCATACCGCACAGCGTAAGCACTATTATTTGGTATAGTCAGCGTATGCAAACACTGTCCGTATGCAATGCATTATGTATGGGTGGCGATGTCAGTACACGCGCTGTCCAAACGTAGTCTCTGCTGGCAGAGCCGGTATTTACAAACATCGGTAAAACCTGGAGACCCACAGCGTGTTACCGATACGGCCGTGGCCATAAAACCTAAGACAAGCCACATGCCCGTCTTAATAGGCGGAAAGATATGGCAGCCCTGAGCATTTCAGGAAGCCCTGGGCTGCCATGACAACTGAAAGGCAACCCATGATCTCATCGCAGAGGGGCTGTTCAGAGCATTTAAAGGGTCATCAGCCACGATCGGCTTGGACTCCAATTGCAGTTGTTGCAGGCAGGCATCAGCCGAACCAGCCATGTATGGAGCAGGCTGCCCAGCCGGTGCCATATTAACCTCGTGCACATAGGATATGACCACTGCAGGAGCAATGAACTAGAGCAACATCACTTGAACACGGGGACCTTCAAAGTGGTTGACCAATGGAATTGTTATCTACAGGATAGGGAATAACTATCGGATTGGTGGGGTGAGACCGCTGTGAAGTCCCACTAAAATTAACTTTCAATTAGAGATCATCGACATCTCCGTTCTTGTGATTGGTGGAGAGACCAGCACTTAGACTCCTCCCATTATATAATTAAAGAGATGAATATGGTTTTTTTTTCTCTTAGGCCTGTGACATGCAAGTGTATACGAGCGGCTTTTATACGACCATATTATGAGTCCCGGCCTAACCGCAGGTCCCCTGACCAAACTGCAAGCAGCAAAGACTCCTGTGATACTCGGTGTTTGGGATAGGCCGGGACACTCAGCCATATTACGGATGCAGCCAGAATACGCTCGTGTGTTGCCAACCTTAGCCATTGTGAAAGTATTGAAATGACTTATGTTACACCGGTAATTCAGGGGTTAATACAGCTTATTCCAAAACTCATGAAAGCGGCATAAACTAGACTGAACTGGCCTTTATATGAGGGGCATGAGTACTTTCTGGAGAACCTATTTAGTCAATATATCTGAATTCCTTATCATAATCTTTATTTGTATAGCGCCAACTTATTCCGCAGCGCTTTTGAGGCACAAGGGGAAAGGTGGGGTGATAAGAAGGTACCGGGGCAGGAGGTGAAGCAAGGAGGAAGACAACAATGCAACAATAACATGTAATATACAGTTTTTAGGACACAAACGGGGTGGGGGTTGTACAGGAGGTGCGGGGCAGGAAGTGTACATGATAGGCAAAAGTGGAAAGCTATAGGTAGGGGCAAGGGGCATATTGTGGGGGTGGGGGACTAGATTAGGAGGTTTGGTATTCCTCCCTGAAGTGGTGTGTTTTAAGGTACATCTGAAGTTTAGCGCGTTGGGGATTGTCCGGATGCCTGAGGATAGAGCTTTCCAGAGGATTGGAGCGTGTGAGGTTTGTCTTAGAGGGGTGCTTAGTCTGAGTGTGTTAGCAGAGCGGAGAGCTGGGATGGGTGATGCATGGACAGGAGGGAGGCGATATACGTGGAGAGCATTGTGGGTGAGAGTGATGAGTTTGACTTGAGTTCTGTAGTGCATGGGGGCCGACAGTGCAGCGACTGGCATAGTGCGGAGGCATCTGCAAGAGGCTGGATAGGAAGATGAGTTTAGCTGCCGCATTTAGTATGGACTTGAGAGAGGAGAATCTGGTGCGGGGAAGGCCAATGAGCAGTCAGTTGCAGTAGTCGAGTCGGGAGTGGATGAGGGCGACAATGAGTGTCTTTAGGGTGTCCTTGGTGAGGAATGGATGGATTCCTGAGGTGCAGGTGGCATGTTTGGGCCAGAGATTGGATGTGGTGGGTGAAGGAGAGGGCAGCATCCAGTGTGACCCCCAAGGCAGCGGGTATGCTGTCTGGGGGTTATGGTAGTGCCAGATACTGATATGGAGATGTTGGGGAGGTCGGTTGGTTGAGGGTGGAAAGACAAAGAGGTCAGTTTTTGAGAGGTTAAGTTTGAGAAAAAGGGAGGATATGGTGTTAGAGACAGCGGACAGACAGTCGGTGATATTTTGTAGAAATGGTGCAGACATGTCACGGGAAGAGGTGTATAGCTGGGTGTCGTCAGCGTAGAGGTGCTATTGGAGGCCAAATCTGCAGATGATTAGTCCGATTGGGGGTTTGTAGATAGAGAAGAGGAGGAGGCCCAGCCCTGGGGGACCCCGACAGTGAGAGGAAATGGAGAGGAGGTGGAGACAGCCAAGGAGATGCTGAAAGAGTGGTCAGATAGGTAGGAGGAGAACCAGGAGAGGGCAGTGTCCTTTAGGCCAATGGAGCGAAGCATACTGAGGAGGAGTTTGTGGTCAACAGTGTCAAACGCTGCGGAGAGATCGAAGAGGATCAGTAGGGAGTAATCGCCCCTCGATTTGGCCGACATCAGCTTGTATTCTTATTAATGTACCTAATGTATACATCACATTACATATTCATTCGTCAGTAATAAAGTTTTGTAATGATTTACTATTTTTCCACTGCAGTAGGTTGTCACTCACGGTGCTGTCCGCTGTGATTGGACAACATGCCAGAACCCTTTTGTCGTTGAGTGATTTTCTACAACATGGTTACGCCGTATTTTTCTTTTTTTGTAATAAAGCTCCTGTGAATGAGCTACTTCCCTTCAGAAGAGCTTTGGAACAAGATTGAATTGCTTTGTGTTGTGTTCTTCTCCGATGCACCACACAGACAATTGGGCATACCTGGTTGATGAGGCTTCAACACCCCTTGAGTATCACCTAAATTGATGGATTAAGGCTCGTTTACACAGGCTGATGATCGTTCAAAGATTGCTCAAACGACAGTCTGAGCGATCATTTTGCATAAAGTATTAAGTAGCTACTCAGCTGCTTAAAGGGGTTGTCCCGCGGCAGCAAGTGGGTCTATACACTTCTGTATGGCCATAATAATGCACTTTGTAATGTACATTGTGCATTAATTATGAGCCATACAGAAGTTATAAGAAGTTTTTCACTTACCTGCTCCGTTGCTAGCGTCCTCGTTTCCATGGAGCCGACTAATGTTCGCCGTCTGATGGCCAAATTAGCCGCGCTTGCGCAGTCCGGGTCGCCTTCTTTTCTGAATGGGGCTCTGTGTAGCTCCGTGTAGCTCCGCCCCGTCACGTGCCGATTCCAGCCAATCAGAAGCCACAGAAGCCCTGCGGTCCACCGAGGGAGAGGATCCCGGCGGCCATCTTCAGCAGGTAAGTAAGTAGTCACCGGAGCACGGGGATTCAGGTAAGCACTCTCCGGTGTTCTTTTTTAACCCCTGCATCGGGGTTGTCTCGCGCCGAACGGGGGGGGGGGGGGGGTTGAAAAAAAAAAAAAAAATGTTTCGGCGCGGGACAACCCCTTTAAGGCCGGCTATCCACGGACGATGCGGTATCCCGTGGTGAAGCTCTGCCGTGGGAGCCACCGCCGAATCACCGACGGTCAGCCCTATCCAATAGATAGGCTGACTGTGGAGAATCGAGGCAACTCGCAGCATGCTGCGAATTCCCAGCCGCTTATGGAGAATCGCAATGATTCTCCGCTTGTGGACAGCTGTCAGCGCTTTCCATAGCAATGCCAGTTAGGTGTGCAAATGAAGCCTTCTCTGAACGCAGCTAATAGCCCAAGAGCTCTTATCTGTACTCAGATCCTTTGTTCTCCACAGGGAAACAATGCTATCAGCACTACCCGCAGGGAACGACTGATAAAGAGTAAATGACGATTTTTAGGTTAGCTTGAATTTAACGATTAGCTAGCAGTGCCCGAAAAGTGGACGATGGGCGCACATTTACACTCACCGATTATCGCGAAAACGATCGCCGATTAGCGATTTTTTAGCGATCATCGGCTGGTGTAAATGGGCTTTTAGTCCAACACCATTAATCTACTTGTGCATTTTTAAATAATCTCAGAAAACCCGTTTAATTAACAAACAACATTAAAAAGCGTTTGTTATAACAAAGCACAACCCATCATTGTACAGCAATTGAAAGGTTAACCTGATGCCCACCAACCACCATACATGAACACCACAAGATCTGTATTGTGCAGGTTGAACAGCTTGGGTGCTCGACTGTCAGAGACAGACATCGACTCAGAGGAAAAGACAGAAGTAGTTTATAATCTACATGGCTCTATGTATTAAATATAAATGTAATGGTGCGGCGGTGACACCGTAGATGGCGGTATTTTTTATGAAAATAACTTTATTGAACAGGGGTAATTAAAGGGACTAAACTAAGTTGTGGTGCTGTTAGAGGAGGTGGCAGGGAGCTGGGCGATGTATTTATTTATACACAATCGCTCCCTGGTTCCTCCGGTGCCGGCCGCTGAAGATCGGGTATGGCACTGCACATCCGACTCTTTTCACAGTCCGGTGCACACGCTCCCATAGACATGCGTGGAAGACTGTGCACAGAAAACACTGAAAAGAGTCAGATTCTCATGCCACGCACTGACTTCAGAGGGGGACGCTGCTGGATGGCAGGAACGGGTGAGTATAACAAATACATCACCCAGCTGCCTGTCACCTCCCCTAGCAACACCATAACTTTAATTTATTTATTTATAAAAATAAAGAATGGTGAATTAAAAAAGATTAACTTGTTGTACATATTACTACCAAAAAAGGAAGAAAAGTCAGTGAAAATGCTGTGGAAAAAAATGCAGCCAAAATAATTTTGGAAGCCCAAGAAAATAACTAGGGCCATTAAATCCCCTTATTTTAGGACCAAAACACTCTGGGCATTAAAGGGTTAAACAAACCACGGCTCGGAATGTGTTCAGAGTCAAGTTAAACTTAGCTACATATGTAATGTAATTACAAAGTTACTGCACTTTTTATAAGATTATAATTATATACAAGGTGTCTGTGGATACCTGCAAACACAGAGGCAACCAAAGCCCACGGCTTGTAGCAAGGAGTCTAAGGGCTCCTGTCCACAGGCGAATTTCCACTGCTTTCCCTGCGGTTCTATGGAGAGCACTTCCCCCCTGTCCATGAGCGGAGAATCATAGTGATTCTCCGCTCGTGGCCGGCAAATCACAGCATGCTGCGAATTGCCGTGATTCTCGGCATTGAGCCTGTCTGTCAGATAGACTCACCGTGGAGATCCGTCAGCTGGCTTCTGCTCCCCGGCGGCAGCTCTCCGCCGCGGGATATCGCAACGCCCGTGAACAGGCAGCCTATGATGATCAAGATTGGTGTTGAGCAAACCGACATAGTTGAACCCTGTTTCGGGTGAAACTTTGCTAAAAGTTGGGTTCGGTGTGAACCCTAACCTCTGGTGCTTGATCTTGGCTGAACCCGCAAAAATTCTTTTCCTTATTTTTCTTTTTTTTTTGTAACATTCAAATTTAGATTTGCAATATAACTCTAAGGCCTCATGTCCACGGGGAAAATCAGATCCGCTGCAGATTCTCCATGTAGAATCTGCAGCGGGTCCCTCCTGCCCCGCGGACATGAGCGCTGAAAATAACAATAAATGAGAATAAACTCACCTCCCATCCGCTCCGTTTCTTCTCTGCGTCGCGGCCGGATCTTCTTTCTTCGGCCGGCGGATGAATTTGTCACGCCGGCGGCACGTCGCCGGCACGTCGTCGACGTGCCGCGCGCATGCGCCGGGCACATCCGCCGAGCCGAAGCAAGGGAGATGCGGCCGTAAGAAAGAGAAGACCTTCCCGGCCCGCTGCGGGTGAGTAAATGCTTTTAAATTCCTATTTTAGTTCTCCCGCGGATCCGGACGGCTTCCATAGGCTTCAATAGAAGCCCGCGGGAGACCCGCATGAAAATGGAGCATGGTCCAGATTTTTTCATGCTCCATTTTTTTAAAAATCACTTTTATTGACGATCCGCGGGTATTTATCTACCCGCGGGTGGTCAATGCATCCCTATGGGGTGCGGATCCGCGCGCGGGAGAAGAGTTAAAATCCGCTGCAGATTTTAATTCTTATTTTGCCCGTGGACATGAGCCCTAAGTATCCAGATGAGGAAGAAGAAAGTTTGCATAACTTTAGGTAAAGATTCAGATATTCGTAGCGTATCACCAATCAAACCACAATAAAACACGGAAATTTGTTGTGTAGAGAGTCTATAAGTTCCTCCATCCACTGGAGTTCCTCTACCTTGTGGACCCAATGAACCAAGGAGGGTGGTGAGGGAGATTTCCAAAGCGCTGGGATACATGAGCGTCTCGCATTAATAAGATGTTTAAGTATAGATGTGTGGTATGTACATAGAGGCAGATCTGAGGGATGTAGTAGGAATAGGGTTGGGGACTTTGGAACCTGCAGATTTTACATGAAATAGAGTGGACAGCCTTCCAGAAGTTGCATATCAAGGGGCAATCCCAGAAGATGTGTAAGAGGGTACCCACTTCTGTACCACAGTGTCAACATGTAAAGTGTGAGGAGGGGAACATTTTGTGCAATTTAGAGGGCACCGTGTACCAGCTTGAGAGTAGCTTAAAGGGGTTCTGACACAAAAAAGATTTTTATGCTTTAGCAGCCATTGTTCCCTGGTCTGCCTAATGGACACAGGGAACCCACAATTAATGGCATGTTAAAGCATAAAAACCTTATATTTACCTTTTTTCCTGTTGTTCTGCAGCGGGGTCATCTCCCAGAAGGTTCTCTTCTTCCTCCGATGAAGCTGGACGGGCCGCCCCCTTCCGGGATTGCGCGCAGGCGCATGAAGACAGGTGCCCTCTGACAGGAGTCAGGACGGGCCGCCTCTCCACTGCGCACGAGCAGAACTTGGGAGTTCAGCCAGGACGGATGGGCCGCCCACAGCAAGCACTGCTTGTGACGTGGCGCCTGTCCGTTCACCTAGGAAGTGGCTGACGGATTGAGCAGTGCAGGAAGCGGTCATTTTGACCGCTCCAGCTTTGGTTCTAGAAGCCACAGAAGAAGATGTCCGACGAAGGGGACATGCCTGGCGATCGGTCCTGGCCAGGCAAGGAAAGTAAAAAATTTTTTTTCATGTCAGAAGCCTGCCTCTTGATATCTACCGGCCAAAGATGCGTGAACTCGTAGATCCTGTCCACCTGGGCCGAGGAAAAAGACAGCTCGAAATCCCATTTGATCAGATAAGGGGGTTTATAGTCTTTTGGCTGCAAGAGAGTGTAACTCAGCTATAGAGAGTGATGAATGAGGCCAAGCCCCATACAGGCATTTTCAAATACCGTGAGTGGTCTGCAAATGTTTCTTGCCATTGTGATGAATCTCAGAAAATATGCTACCTGTATGGTTCTGCAAAAGCCCAGGATGACAAGGTCAGAGACAGACAACAGATCTGATGCTCTAGAAACCTACTCCGAGACTGATAGAAAATGTACTGCTTGGTGTTTACCGGCGGAACACCATATTTGGAACGAGCCAGAAGAGAGATCTGCAGGAAATTGGGGCTTTCCTAGGATAGGAAAAACAGATTGGGGAGGGTTTAAGAGCCTTACCAGGTAACAGTCTCCTGCAAAGAGTAAGCGTAGGTCCGATCGTGGGCTGTGTTCGTAGTGTAGGTGGAATGGAAAAAGGTTCCCTTGGGCGTTGATGTAAAGGGGTTGGGGCAAAAGTATATATCGTGGTGACCCACTGTTTCAGAGATTCATGTCTGCACCAGTCCAGGACTTGTTGCAACATTGATGCTTGATAGTAGCATTGTAGATCAGGTAGGTTTGCCCCCCTCCCTGAGATTTAGGTAGAGAGAGAATTGAGCGAATAGCATTGCCAGTTTGTTAGCCCAGATAAATTTCATCAGATCCGAGGAGAAGGATTTAAAGAGCTGACCCAGGATTGTAGTTGGGAGGGTTTGGAAAAGGTACAGGATGCAGGGTAGTATATTCAGATTTGGTTGGTACCACTTTTGGGTGCATGTGATTTTTGGATTACTTTTTACTAAATTTTTGGGGAGTTGACCAAAAGAAAAATAGCAATTCTGGCTTTAGATTTTAAAATAATTGTTACCATGTGAGAGAAATAAAATATTTTAATTGGGTCATTATGAACGCGGTAATAACTGTTACGTGCTGCTTTTTAAAAAAAACTTTTTGTATTTTATCTATGTAAAATAGTTTTTTGTGGGGAAAACTGAAATAACTGGTTGTTTTGTGATAGACATGATGATTAGTTAGTAAAAAATGTCTATTGATTTGTATAAACCAAATGTATTATGCTATTGCAATGACTTTTAACTTAGTGGAGGGTAATGGCCACACAATCTCATCATGGTATTTGCTAGACAATGGGATGGTGAAAGATGTGTGGTGTAATGTTAGCTGAGTACATAAGTTGCACAAACAGCCTCTAAGAGTTAAAGGTCATAGTGTTATATGTATACTTGTCCAATACTGAGTGTTTTCCTAGCCCTCTTCCACCCCCCCATACTGAAGTTAGTTAAACAATGAGTTGACACGCACACAGAAATGCCTTCAGCTAGGACAAAGTCCACGCTACATCAAGACTTGAGGAAGGTTGGGCAGAGAGGCGGGAGATTCTATATGATCTGACAAATGAGAATCTTATATGTTACTGATGTAATCTGTTGCACGCCCATTAAAGGGCAGGTGTTATGTCTTGCAATAAAAGGGGCTGTCTGGGTGTTTCTCTCCAGAGCCATTTTGGATATGAGACTCTCCCGGTTTAGACCAGCATTTGTGTCTGATCTGATCGATGATGTGTGCACACTATACAATTTGGAAGCTACAAAATACCCCGAAACCTGCTGGAGAAAACCATAATCCAGCTCAGTTTGGCATAACACTCTAGATATAGAAAAATATTGAAGATGATGAAATGCGAAACGTCTCCTTATTTATTTATTTTTTTAACTTTTTTTTTTACAATTTTCTCATAATCAAAACAAATACAAATCATATTACGATACAAGAGGTTTGCATCGTCAGATTACACTTGCATCCTGAACTCATTCACATAATCCCACTGGGAAAGTATAACCCCCAGGAGGGGATTCCCTTGTTAGCTTACTCATATACCTCAGTTAAACACCAATTAATGCCCCCTAGGTATATTGTGCCCATGTGTGCATTTAAACAATATTATAAAAAAATAAAGAGTGTTAAGCTGGGTTCACACAGGGCGGACTTGCCATGGAAATTCCGTCTGGAATTTCGCCGCGCCAAATCCGCCTGCGGCCGCTAATCCCGCGTTTCACCAGCCATGTGGACAAGATTTCTCAGAAATCTCATCCACACGGGACGGCGAATACATCACGGCAAAGCCGGCAGAAGCTGGCATTACGGCACGGATACGCCAGCCGCAGCATGTCCATTATTTCTTTTTGCCTGCTGCGGCCGCGCTCTCCTTTATGAGAGTGCCAACCGCAGGGGAAAAGCGTGCGGCCAGGCCGCTTCAAAACCTGCCGCTAAGTGGTGCGGGTTTTGAAACAGGATTTTCCAGCAAAAATCTTGCGGTTTTTCACTGCGGCCAAACCACCAGATTTCCACCAGGAATACGTCCCATGTGACCCCAGCCTTAGCGTAAATGCAATGTGTCCTACATATTCAATATCTTTGAGTAATTGTACATTTATATATATCACCCATTGACTCAACATAAACCAAATGAATAAATGGACCAATAAAAGCTGGATATAAGAGTCGGACCTGAAGTCTCTTCTTTGAGTTTTCCTCTCATTAATTTGCTATATATTGCGTTGTATCAATATGTGGGATTTCTATTTGTCACTTGGATATACCATCTTCTATGTGGCTTTATAATATTCTCCTTACTTATTTTAAACCCGTGGACGGAAACAGTTTTTTGGATTTCAGGAGTGCAGATTATAGGAAGTAGAAAAACAGTATTCCGTACGGCCAGTTTAAACTCATTAGACGCAATTGTTCTAAGATGATTTTAACACTCAGAGCTTACTTTTAAAACAGAGGTTTAAACAGAAATTTCATCCATGTGATCCGGTGAATGTGGCCTTTTTGAAAGCCAGAAGGGACCTCCCTGTGTGACCAAGGAAATGTTCCCGATCAAGTCATTTCTTAGGTGTTCCTCAATGTTTGTTATTGACCTACTGGAATGTCCCTGCAATCTCCAATGGACGCACTACCCAGACTTTGAGATGCCGGATTAATAAGCATAGATCCAATACCATTAATGGTTTTCTGAAGCATAGTGTCTCTAGACGCGTCTGCAGGTCACAGTAATGGTTTTATGGTATTCTCCATTACGATTTTAGAACAGGTTTCCACCCTCACAGTTTATAGACTTGAAGCGCTAAAGAAAAGGGAAATGTTCTGCATATTTAGGGTCAATAAACCAATGGGACTTAATGAAAGCTTAGAATATGTTTGCTGATGGTTGATTTTATGTTTTAATGTCCCATGAATGCATAGACACATGTCCATTCACTCAGAAATATACCATATATGCGTAGGCAATTTATTGATTTATTCTATTTCATTTTTAATCATTTTCTTCTTTTCTTGGTTATGTGTCTTCCATCCGCGTTTCCACGCCCATAATCAGTTCCATCTCCTTTTTCACATCATCTACTGCTCAGCTGCCATCTGTTTACGCATACTCATCAGTCACTTCATGCTTCTATTCCCTTCTGTATTCCCCTTGACAATTTGGACCATACCATCCTGAGGTCTTCAATTGTATGTATATTTCAACCAGCTGAACTGATGAAGGGGTATAGCCCGAAACGCGTTCTCCAATGCTGGCCACACACGTTATTTAATCGTCGTCAATATTTTTCTATGCTACTAATAGGCTGAGTTACATGGCAGACAGGGAGCGTGCACAAAAACACACGTCTATTACAACCACTGGCTTACTTAGGGTGCATTCACACGAACGTATATCGGCTCGGGTTTTACGCCGAGCCGATATACGTTGTCCTCGGGTGCAGGGGGGGGAGGATGGAAGAGCCAGGGCCAGGAACTGAGCTCCCGCCCCCCTAAAGTCCGCGAATTAGCCCCGCCCCTGTCCCGCCTCTCCCCATTGCAAATAGTGCAGAGGGGCGGAGAGGAAGCAGAGAGGGGGCGGGAGCACAGTTCCTGGCCCTGGCTCTTCCATCCTCCCCCCCCTGCACCCGAGGACAACGTATATCGGCTTGGCGTAAAACCCGAGCCGATATACGTTCGTGTGAATGCACCCTGATGGTGTGTTCCCATGTCTGTGTTTTACAGGCGTGCACCCGTAAAGGTAGGATGTGTGTGCACCATAGGTCCTGCACACATTGCCTTCAATGAAGCCGCAGTTGCTGCCGGCAGCTCCATTAAAGGCAATGGTCTGCCGGCACCCCTGAAGTGATTTTTAGGTAAGAGCTTTAAGTATAAGCTCTTCCCTGAAAAATCATCCCTTTTAGTGAAAAAAAAAATAAAAAAAATATATATATATATATATAAATACTTACCTGTCAGATGTGACAGATGCAGCAAAGGAGTTCTTCATCCCCACAGGGAATAAAGAATTCCCTACTGCAGCTGTCACAGATAACAGCTGCGGTAGGGGATCCAGCTGCTGACACCCCTAATTGTTTTTCATGGAAGGGCTTTAAATGTAAACCCTTCCCTGAAAAACAACCCAAACTGGCTCAACTGCATCCTGTCTCCACTGTCCCTGACTCTGCACTGAAGTTCTTTGCTTGATTGGCCTGTCATTCATTGAACATATGTTGCAGATGTGTTCTTCATCCCCGCAGGGGACACAGCAGCAGTGGACAGGCAAGTATATATATATTTTTATTTTTTTTACACTAAAAGGGATGATTTTCAGGAGCTTATATTTAAAGCTTTTCCCTGAAAATCACTTCAATGTTGTTGGCAGACCATTGCCTTCAATGGAGCTGCCGGTAGCAGCCACGGCTCCATTAAAGGCAATGCATGGACCTTCATACATGCGTGTTTTTGTGCGTACTTGGGTGCACTCCTACCGGTATGTATGCATATGCACACGCAGGCTTGCGGCTGTCATGGGAACACATTGGTACCTTGCGATTGCATTTTGCGGTGCTGATTGGTGACAGAAAGAGCCCTCTCCCACTGTCATATTCTTACATGCTGTAGTTGCTATTGATTGTCGCATGTAAGGGGTTAATCTGTCAGGATATGAGGTTTCTCCATTCCAGGCTGTTAGAGCAGGATCCTGGCTGTCAGTAGCCCGCCAAGCCACTGCCTTAAAAAGAAGCGTTCCCATCTGAAACATTTGTAGCATTAGATGCATCATAAACATGTGAGAGATGAGCGTTCCACATCTGAGATTTACTGATTCCCAGTTCAGGACTCCAGAGAGGTGATAAATCGAGGGGTGGCCGGCATATTACGGCTCACTCACTTGTAGTTTATGGGGGTTATTTAATGACTTGGCTGTCTTTGTGTTCTCCTGGCAGTTGCAAGTTCCAAAAGTGCAACCACCCCACCCCCCCACCCCGTCAGACATTTATGACACATCCTATATCAGAAATGTCTCAAATGGGAATATGCCTTTATGTTCCGTGGTACTTAGATGTGGTATAATCTGTGGCCCTCGGAACAGAAATGGTTGTCCACCCCTAATCTATGGGAATCCAGAAATAATCCATACACAGAAGTGAGACAGAGCTGAGCAGCACACCCAGATGAGTCAATCTGTTCTCTGGAAAGCTTTGTTTGGTCAAGTCATGATGACATTGATGAAAGTCAATTATTAACTAAAATCAAAATAACTGCTCGCTACGGAATATTTTTATTTTTTTGTTTTTTATAGAGGAAGCTGATGGTCTTGGCTTCCTGCCATCTAGTAGTACTACTGGGTTCTCCTTATTGCAGGATCTGCTATTCAGCAATAATAAAAAATACAACAGTGCAAACATAGTAAATACACTCTTTGTCAAAAGCAACTCAGACCCTAGGAGGAGTTGTGTTCCTGCAAAGCTCGGCTCACAGCTATGCAGATGATGAGAGTTGTGGTGATTAGATGAAAGGTCTTGTCACCTGATGCTCCCGGAGGCTCCTTGTGTGTAGTGACCTCTTCTTCCGCTTATGTAAATCTTGTTGACCACTAGACGCCTCTACGACGCAGTGAAGAGATTTCACCCAGTTACCAGAGTCTGAGAGGGGGCGCACTATTGGGATGTGAGAAGCTAGATGGTCGTATCAATGAATTGTCCCCCACCGGCCATTCTGTCCAGACTATTAGCAGGTGTTGGGACCTGTGGATGTGTGAGGGCACACAAGGTGATCGGGCTCAGGCCGCCCCCTACAGACCACCAGTAGAGAGGAGTGTCTGACCAGACTGCTAGGAGGTGTTGGGACCAGTGGATGTGTGAGGACACACAAGGTGAACAGGCTCAGGCCGCCCCCTACAGACCACCAGTAGAGAGGAGCATCTGACCAGACTGTTAGGAGGTGTTGGGAGCAGTGGATATGTGAGGGCACACAAGGTAACCGGGCTAAGGATCCCCCCTACAGACCACCAGTAGAGAGGAGTGTCTGATCATCCGACAAGCACCAGCAGCTCCAATTGCTTCATTGTCCACCATCCAGAGATAGGTGACACCATTGTTACACACCTGTGTCTGTCTGAACCATTTCCAGGTACTTGGCTGAAGGACATTTGGTCTCATCTAGAGATGGCGCAACAGGGTACTAGAGCATCCATGCCCACCCCTATCACATCCTTTATCCAAGCTAGTGGTGGTACAACAGGGTACTAGAGACTCCATGCCTGCCCGTATCACATCCTGTATCCAAGCTAGTGGTGGTACAACAGGTTACTAGAGCCTCCATGCCCACCTGTATCACATCCTTTATCCAAGCTAGAGGCGGTACAACAGGGTACTAGAGCCTCCCTACAAGCTGTCAGTTTTCCACAATAAATGATCCTTTTGCTCTAATATTGTAATCACTTATATCAACGTTACAATCACACAGAGAAAGTTTCGTTTCATTCCGACAACTTCTTAGTCCTTCTAGGAGTTTTTCTACCGTACATACAGGAACCTTAAGGCCATTCACACCCAAAACTTTGCTGAGTCCCAACAGTCCTCTCTGTTCCCCATCTCTCTCCTCTCCTGCCTCAACCTGGCTGCCACACATTACAACATCGCTCTCAAACATGCCCTGGATGAAGAGATGCCCCCCCCCCCCCCCCCCGTGACCAAAACCATCCGATGCAGACCTTGGCAACCCTGGCTCACACCTCTAACGTGCTTCGTCCGGCGTTGTTTTAGATGTGCTGAACGGCTGTGGAGGAAGTCACAAATGTCCGCAGACTTTCTCCACTTCAAATTCATGCTCAGAACCTACAACCTCGCCCTCCATCATGCCAAACAAGTCTACTTCACCTCTCTCTTCTCCTCACTATCCCACAACCCTAAACAACTGTTTGACACTTTTCACTCCCTTCTCAGCCCTAAACCACAACCCCCTGTGATGGATCTCAGTGCTGAAGAGCTGGCTGCATACTTCAAAACAAAATCGACGACATCCGGCAGGAAATAATCTCCCAATCCCAGACTAGCCCTGACCCTAGTCTCGTCAGCACTGCATCTAGCTCCCGCTCACTCTCTGTACTCAGACCATCGACAGAGGAAGAAGTCTCTAGATTGCTGTCCTCTGCTCGCCCCACCAAATTAACTAGTGGCCCTCTCCCCTCACACATCCTCTAGTCCCTCTCCCCAATTATCATCTCCCATCTCAGCACCACATTCAACATCCCTCTGACCTCTGGCATGTTCCCCTCCTCATTCAAACATGCTATCATATCCCCATTACTAAAGAAACCGACTATTGACTCGACCGACGCTGCCAACTACCGACCCATTTCAAATCACCCCTTCATCTCCAAACTATTAGAACGCCTGGTTTACTCCTGACTTATAAGCTATCTATCAGAGAACTCTCTTCTTGACCCCCTATAGTCCGGCTTCCACCCCCCTCTACACTCCTTGATCTCTCTGCAGAAAGAAATGGAGAGCGCCAAAGATAAAGCAAGTTCTTAATATGTTCTCACCTGGTGTGGACAGCACAGCACTCTGAGGTACCGGCTGCCTCACCTTTATTATGAGGATATTCCTTTTGTGCTATTCCTATGCCCGAGGGCATCCACTGGATCGGGGGAGAGCTGTAAGGGTTGTAGCAGTCCTCCCAAAGAGGATACCCCCATGTGTAAAATGAGAAAATAAATTAATTGTAAAAAACCTTTCATGAGCTGATAGGATTTTGCACAAATTTACAATTTTGGGGGGTATTAATGTCACTCCAAGACACTTACTTCGGAGGAGAGGGATATGAAGTCCACAGCACCCCCTCCTGTTTTAAATACCGCCGAAGATTTACCCCGATCAGAGTAGAGTATGAAGTAGATTCTCCTTTATTCCAGTAATCATAAACAGTGTAGGGCAACGCATTTCGGTACTACATGCACCTTCTTCAAGCCATACATTACATTTAAAAGAATATGCTTATATAGTTTTTACCTCCTTCCCCGACGCGGGTCCTCCGCTCGTCCCGTTAGTGGGGGTGGCTCGGCAGACGTGCGTGATACTGACGTCATCGCGTCTCTACGTGCTACGTCACCTACTCGGTCAATCGTGTCAGCTGACCGCGTTGGCGTGTGACGTGCAGCAAAAAAAAAATCATCCAGCTTGCAAACACATATAAGAAACATGGTCACATGACTTACAAAAGATACATTTCCAGACATGACCCAGACAGTAACCCTTTCAGTGCTGCAGCTAGGCAATATACTTCATATTCATGCAACATAAAATGTACTGACAATACACATAAGCACGAGACTACATAGATCATCCAGCACCTTCCAGAAACTTCCATACACAAACTTTTGTACACTACAATACCATCTCTGTGCTGTTGATACCCAGTTATACACCTCCTCCCGTGACATCACAGCAACATTCCCCCAGAACACCACCGACTGTCTACTGTCTCTAACATTATGTCCTCTCTCTTCCTAAAACTGAACCTCTCAAAAACTGACTTACTGGTATTTCCACCCTCCACTAACCGACCTGATCCTGACATCTCCATCTCAGTGTGTGGCACCATATCTCCCAGCACGCCCGCTATCTTGGGGTCATATTTGACTCTGATCTCTCCTTCACCCCCTACATCCAATCTCTCACCTGCACCTCAGGAACATCGCAAAAATCCACCTTTCTCACCATGGACATGCTAAAAATGTTCATTGTTGCCCTCATCCACTCTCGGCTTGATTATTGTAACTTCCTGCTGATCGGCCTCCCCTGCACCAGACTCTCCACCCTCCAATCCAACCTGAATGCTGCAGTCAGGCTCATCTTCCTGACCAGCCGCTACTCGGATGCCTCTGCCCTGTGCCGGTGACTGCACTAGCTGCCCGTCAAATACAGAATTCAATTCAAACTCACTACCTTAATCCATAAAGCCCCCCACAGCACTGCGCCGCCATCACCTCAATCCACCATTCAGCCTGCGCCCTCCGCTCTGCTAATGAAATCAGATTAAGTGCCCCTTTAATTCGAACCTCTCATTCCTGCCTCCAAGACTTCTCCAAAGCAGCACCAGTCCTCTGGAACGCGCTACTCAAAACTATCCGGGCAATCCCCGACACACAAAACTTCAGGCGTGCTCTAAAAACGCACCTCTTCAAGGAGGCATACCATATTCCCTAAACCAAACCCCTCTGTACTCCTCTGATAACATGCCCCCTGACCTACTGACTGTAATCCCTGCTAGTCGTCATCAACTGCCCTCTGCAGTCATACCGATTCAGCTACCACAAGGATTATGTCTGACCATTGTCTATGAGTATAGCATCCCACACTCTCCACCTCGCCATACTTTGCACATCTCCAGCCCCTTTACCTTCTGTATCACCCCATTTTCTGTAGTATGTAAGCTCATTGGAGACCCTCACCCCTATTGTTTCCATCAATCGATTACTACATGTAACAGTGGTTTTTGTATCTTTGTTTCTTGTATCTGTTCTCCCCTGTTTTGTAAGCGCTGTGGAATATGTGGGCGCTACATAAATAAAGATTAGGCCAACAATTTGTTTTTTTTTGAGATACCAGTGAAGTTTCAACAAATTTGGGGTATTTTGGTATTGCTGAATCCGATTCTGCCCTTGGTTTTTCCAAATTGGCTAGTTTTTAAAGTACAGGGTGTTCATCAGATAAGCTTTGTGTTCTGACCTTACTGGTCTCCGCCGACTTATGTAGGAGAAGCTTTCTGATTCTTAATTTTTGTTTTATTGTTTATTTGTGGGTAATATTATATTTTGTCAAATTAAATATTAATTTCACAATTTCTTTTTTTGTGTGTGAAATATGCGCTCTTTACGAAGAGGTTGTCTGAACTGCCCTGATGACTTCTGTTATGTTTGTGGTGAATACACTCCTCAGAAGAACAGAAAGAACATCACTGACTTTGTAAAGTAAGCATATCTTGCATATTTCGGGATTCATCTTGGGGACCAGGATAAGTCTTGGACTCCTCGGTTTGTAAAACCTGTGTGGAAGGTCTACGAAAGTGGGCAAATCAAGAAAAGAAAATGTTAAACTTTGGAGTGCCTATGGTATGGAGAGAGCCATGAAATCCCCACAACGACTGTTATTTTTGTGTTGTGAATGTAAAAGGCATCAATAGGTACAAGAAACATAAATGGGAGTATCCTGATTTGGAGTCAGCAAGGCGACCTGTGCCACACAGCGAAGATGTTCCAGCGCCACTATTTACCGCACTTCCTGAACTTTCATTGTCTGAAGTTGTAGACTTGCAGGACTTTGAATGTAACACAAGTGATACTGAATATGAAGCCAGTGTTTCTACACCTCAGCAGTTCTCTCAGGCAGAACTCAGTGACTTGATACGAGACCTCAGTCTGTCTAAGCAAGCATCTGAACTCTTGGCATCCAGACTGAAGGAAAAGAACTGCCTGAAGCCAGAAGCTAATATTACAGCTTACCGGACAAGAGAAAAGGGACTTCTTCCATATTTCAGTGAAGATGATGAAATTGTGTACTGCAGTAATGTCCTGGGACTACCTCTTGAGATGGGTCTTCCAGAGTGTTAGGTGCACTGTTCAGACACAATCTTCTGCTTCTGTGTCTGGCAAAAATGGGTGTTGTCCCATTCTCTCTGCTCCCTGAGCTTATATTCACTCTCTTCCAGCACTCCTAGGGTCTGGTCTCCTGTTCAGCTGATGCTCCTTTTCTAATCACCGTCCTATATAGCTGCCCTGGGCCTTTCAGACATTGCTGCAGTGTTGTTGAGAGTTTGTTTCTATCACTTCATGTCCAGCCACTGCTTCGTCAGTTACCTTGCGTTCTGCTTGTGTTCTGTGTTCTTCGTGCGTGTACTCTGTGGTCTGTTATTCCCGTTGTCCGCTTCTCTGTTTATCCTTGTCCGCAAGTGTTTTGGCCTGCCAGAGTAAGTCAGCGCCTAGAGGAAGAGTGTGAGGTCATCCTTATCGGGACAAATGCTCCGCTTGTGGGCAAGGTTCTCCCTCTCCTGGTTATCAGTTCAGGGCAAGATACCTTCCCCAGTTTCCTTACACAGAGTGTCGACCAGAAGACTGGCAACTCTTTATAGACAAGTCCATCAAAAGCTTATGTGTGCTATTACACAATAGTAATCGCTATGCATTTAGCCCACTTGCCCACTCAACAAAACTTCATGAAGAATGCAACAAGATTAAGATGGTTCTGCAGAAACTTGGTTATAATTAGCACAAGTGGCTTATTTGTGTTGATTTGAAGATGGTCAACTTCTTGTTTGGGCAGTAAAGTGGATACATAAAGCACCCATGTTTCATCTGCATGTGGGATACTAGGGCTAAGCAAGATCATTGGAAAAAGGTGACATGGCCTTCAAGGGAAAACATGAGAGTTGGTGCAGCGAACATCATAAATGAGCCTTTGGTTGATGGGGAAAAAATCATTCTCCCCCCGCTCCATATAAAGCTAGGCCTCATGAAGCAATTTGTTAAGGGCTTGAACAAAAATTCTAATTGCTTCAAGTACATTTGTGAATCCTTCTCTGGACTTAGTAGTAAAAAACTGAAAGCAGGGATCTTTAATGGTCGTGAAATTCGAAAGCTCATTAACGATTCCAATTTCAGTAAAGTCATGACTGACATTGAAGCATCTGCCTGGTGGAGTTTTGTCTCTATTGTAAGGAACTTCTTGGGGAACCATAAAGCACACAACTATGAAGAATTGGTTCACAACACGATCACAAGCTTTCCTAATTTGGGGACTAATATGAGCATCAAGGTACAATTTCTCCATGGCCACTTAAATAGATTTCCCGTCAATCTTGGTGATTTCAGTAAGGAACAAGGGAAGAGGTTCCATCAAGACATCAAAGTTATGGACGAAAGGTGTCAAGGAAGATGGGACAGACACATGATGGCAGACTACTCCTGGAATCTCCAACGCCAATGTCTTGATCACTCACATAGGAGAAAATCACATGTAATAATTGTGAAGAGTATTTTGCTTTCTGTTTTGAACTGAAACCAGAGTGTCACGGTGTAATTAACCCTTTCCAATCCAATTTGTATCCTGGTTTTCCTAGGGGGCTTACTCTTTTTCTGCTGTTATACAACAGCGCTATATGTTGGCTTAAGCCAGTACTGCATGAGGTGACACGTTGGATAGGCTCCGACAGCAGAGAGGCTGGCAATATACAGTTAGAGAACCCCAACGGATGTCTTCCAACATTGGAGCAGTACAGCCTTAAATCATAATGTCTTCGGAGGTCAGACAGTGGATTGGAAAAAGTTAATATGTTTACTTTACCATGATTTGGTATTGTTTTCATACAGTTTTGTGAGTAGCTTATACTTTTCATGTTAATTTTTGTGTTTTTTTTAAGTTTTTCGGTAGAACTTACAATATCTTAAAAACTAGAGCCAATCTAGCAAAACTGTTGCCATAATAGGATTCACCATCCTAAATTCAACCTAAAATCACTCTGATGTAATTGGAACCAAAATAGTTGTTGACCAGTCTATTATTTGTCAAAATCCGCACCATTTGTTTCAGATTTTGATGCCTATCATAGCAGACTTCACACCTTCAATTGAAAGGGCTTAAATCTGGTGCAGATCTGCATCACAATCCATGCCTTTGGAAGTTGATGCAGATTGTGGTGCAGAGTTTTCTGTTATGGAAAATTCACATGAAAGCCACTACATGTGAGTGCACCCTAGGGGGACAGGCGCATGGGTGCTATTTCCGGACGTTCTTGAAAATTGGACAAAAACAGCACGCATTCATGTGAATGAATGTATCTACATGGGCTTCTTCTTACTTTGACAAATAGCCCTTGTAGAAAAGAATTGCAGCATGTTCTGTTCTTTCCGATTTTCAGACGAGAACAGGGTGTGAATGTGTTGTGTTCAACATATCGAACAACACACAGACAGGATGTCTGATTGCTGTCCGATGCAAGTTGTACCTGGGAATCTCAGGCACAGCTTTTTAATCGCCTGTGTGCGAGTACCCTGATGGTGTATTACAGATAAAAAGCATTTATCACATACGCTATGTTGACAGAAGTATTGGGCCGGACATACAAGGGGATGAAATTAGATTTTATTCACATTTTTCAATCTTATGTTGGTCCACCTTCGGTCTCAATGGCTGCAGTAACCCTCCTCGGCTGCTCTTCACCAAATTCCCATAGATGTGTAAAGGGATTTGCCTCCATTCCTCGAGGAGAGCTTTCTAGTTCGTTCCAAAGATACTCGATGGAATTGAGGTCTGGACTTTGGGTTGACCAGTGACGTTTGTGGATGTTCTGCTCCTCAAACCAAGTCTCCACAATGCGTGCCGTATGACATGGTGCTCAGTCATATTGGTGGAGATACAGAGCTGTACCCAAGTATTACCACAGGGTAGGTGATGTCACATTTTTCGGAATGTCTCTGTACCCATTGGTGTTAAGGGTAGACTTCACTATAACCAATGGTCCTAGTTCTTACCAGCAGAAACACCACCCAAACCATAAAAGAACCTCCTCCAAACATCACTGTTGGGATGATGCAGTCATGTAGAAACCGCTCTCCAGACAATCCCCACACCCAAGTGCCGCCATCTGATCGGAAGATGGTGTACTGTGATACAGCTATCCACAACACTTGCTTCCACTTACAGTCCGTCGCTCCAAGCCCCATCGCAGGCGCTGCTTTGCATTCATTGCTGTGATGTTGTGTGCAGCTGCTCATCCATGGTAGCCTTTCACATGCCATTCCCTACAGATGGTTCTGGTACTAATGGATGTTCCAATGGTCTGTGAGACCTCCTAAGCGAGGGCAGATGATGTATGTGATGTCTTCACAGATCCTACAAGGCTTTGTTGTCTACGTTCTGTCAGTTTAGGAGGTCTCCCTGAACGTGGCAGCACCGCACACACCAGATGGTTTCCATCTCCCAATAACATGGCCAACAGTGGACTTTGGAAGGTCCAGAAGCTGCAATGTCCCATACAGATTGGTTGGTGACATCCCCTCACCAGACCCCATTGTCAGCTCTACACCTGGTGACATCCCTCCACCAGACCCCGTTGTCAGCTCTACACCTGGTGACATCCCCCCACCAGACCCCGTTGTCAGCTCTACACCTGGTGACACCCCACCACCACCACCACAAGACCCCGTTGTCAGCTCTACACCTGGTGACATCCCCCCACCAGACCCCGTTGCCAGCTCTACACCTGGTGACATCCCCCCACCAGACCCCGTTGCCAGCTCTACACCTGGAGACATCTGATGGTTTCTGTACTGGGATCTCCTGTGTTATCCTCTCACACATCACCTGACAGCACCAGAGTGGTGGGGGGCCAATACTTTTGTCAACATAGTTTATCTCTGAAGTTGGCCCCCCACCAATCATTAGAAGAGGGCAGCATGCACCCAGCCACTCTCATCTGCGTTTTTAGTAAGATGTTTTTGATGCCATTTTGCTGAATAGAATTTGATAATGTTTTTGATTTACTTTTAGAACAGCATCAGAAATCAAATAAAAAAGACCTGATTTAGGGCTCATTCACACGAACGCTCTCTCTCCGTTCAGGCTCTACATTTCTGTTCTGTTTTTGGAGCAAAGAGATGGAAATAAACCAGAATTAAATAGATCCGTTTTTCCCCACTGATTTCCACGTAGCACTGTTTGTTCCATTTAAAAAAACCAAACAGAACGGAAGTGAAGAAAGAACTTTCTGTTTTTGCTTTCGATTTTTTAAAACCTCATTGAAATCAATGGAGGAAAAAAAAGGATCCATTTAATTCCGCTTTTATTCTGTTTTTTCTGCTCAAAAATGGAACAGAGAGAAGGAAAACCGGAACGGAGGGAAAACGCTAGTCTGAGTGAGCCTTAGGCCTCATGTCCACGGGGAAAATCAGGCCTGCCGCGGATTCTCCATGCAGAATCCCGCAGCGGGTCCCTCCTGCCCCGCGGACATGATGCTAAAAAGAAGATTAAACTCACCTCCGTCACGGCTGGTTCTTCTTTTTTTCGGCCCGGCACATGCGCTGGGCACTCCATTTTTTTAAACTCCTGCTCTCCCGCGCCGGAGAGCAGAAATTCAGCTGCGGGTGTGCCGCGGATCCGGACAGCTTCCATAGGCTTCAATAGAAGCCTGCGGGAGACCCGTACTAAAATGGAGCATGCTACGGGTGTTTTCTCGCAGACGCAATCTGCCCATCAGGGGAAAATGACATCCGCAGGTATTTAACTACCTGCGGGTGTCCAATGAATCCCTATGGGGCGCGGATCACACTGCGGGAAAAACACTGCAGATTTTAAATCACATTTTAGCCGTGGACATGAGGCCTTAAAGGGGTTGTCCCGCGCCGAAACGGGGTTTTTTTTTTTTCAATAGCCCCCCCCATTTGGCGCGAGACAAACCCGATGCAGGGGTAAAAAAAAAAACATCCGGTACTTACCCGAATCCCGGCGCTGCTGCGACTTCGTACTTACCTTGCTAAGATGGCCGCCGGGATCTTCACCCACGGTGGACCGCAGGTCTTCTCCCATGGTGCACCGTGGGCTCTGTGCGTTCCATTGCCGATTCCAGCCTCCTGATTGGCTGGAATCGGCACACGTGACGGGGCGGAGCTACGAGGAGCCGCTCTCCGGCACGAGCGGCCCCATTCAGAAGAAAGAAGACCGGACTGCGCAAGCGCGTCTAATCGGGTGATTAGACGCTGAAATTAGATGGCACCATGGAGACGAGGACGCCAGCAACGGAACAGGTAAGTGAATAACTTCTGTATGGCTCATAATTAATGCACGATGTATATTACAAAGTGCATTAATATGGCCATACAGAAGTGTATAGACCCACTTGCTTTCGCGGGACAACCCCTTTAAAGTGTGAACCGCCATAAAAATGACATACAAGTTTAGAAGACTGCAGATACTTTGAAAGCATTTTTTAAATGCAATTTTAATAGCCAAAGAGAACTCTGCATGAAGCCGGCCTACAGGGGCATGCAGACGATGCAGACGAGGCAGACGATGCAGACAAGGCAGACGAGGCAGACGAGGCAGACGATGCAGGCGACGTGTTTACAGCACATTAGAAGCTCCTTCCCATAATAGGACGGAGCAAAATGGAAAGAAAAGTTTCATAAAATTTTTAAAAATATATCTAAAGAAATTAATATAAAAAGCCCTCTTTCCATTTTTACACAAAAGTGCGAATTATTAAAGTATCAATACGGTGAACGTCCTGAATAAAATGCGCTGCCAGATCTGTGGTTTTTTGTTCACCTCGCCTTCCCCAAGGACAATAAAAATGTATAACTTGCCTCTTGTAACCGCACCGATCCGCACCGTTATTGTCATTTATACCGCACGGCGAGGAACGCTTAAACTAAACCCAAAAACCAAACGTGTTACTGCAGATTGTTTTCCATTCCAACTCCCAACATCTTCTAGAGATGTTTCCCCTACATTATACGGGACCTTAAATGGGGCAATAAAAATACAAATAATAAAAAAAGCTCTTTATAGCTATGCTGACAGAAAACTAAAAAATGACAGCACTCGGAGGGCGGTGATGAAAAAAGTAAAACCATCACCAGTGTGGCAGGAATGAAACAAATGCCTGTGCAACCTAGAAAACACCACAAAAACACATACAGAAACAACACCGCCCCCTACAGGCCAAACGATTTACATATTCCTGTATTCAAATAGTGCACTGTGTTATTTGTCGGATACTTATTTGATATGCCGGTTATTGCAGTCCGGGATGTGACCGTATGTGTGTAACATCTAGTTAGCTATGTTGCTAGAATGAACCTGCTGTCCCTTTAAAAAATGGCCTGATAGTAGTGAGACACAGCTGACCCCCCTCAGAGGGCAATATTTAGTGATTGGGGCAGGGGGAGGGGGAGCTGATTTGTCTGGGGACGGTCTGGATCGGTAGGTTAAACTGAAGCCTCTCCTCTAGTTGGTTGTGGAGTTACTAGTTGCAAAAAAGAAGAAGCCTTCTG
The DNA here is from genome assembly GCF_035609145.1 of Eleutherodactylus coqui. Lineage (NCBI taxonomy): Eukaryota > Metazoa > Chordata > Amphibia > Anura > Eleutherodactylidae > Eleutherodactylus > Eleutherodactylus coqui. Next base: position 7,833,468 of record NC_089840.1, read on the forward strand.
TAACCGTTCCATCAGCGGTAGAAGTCTCTGGTGCCGCCTGTTGTAATATGTGTGTGATGGTGCTGGGCTCTGTGTGGCTACTAGTCTCTGCTTGCTGTATTAATGGTAAATGTTCACGCGGGGAAAACCTGCAGTGAATCTGCGCCAAATCTGCAGTGCGGGTTTGAACTCTGCATCTGCTTGTGTTTCAAAGCTTGAGTTGGGCAGCATAAATGGCGCTGCGGTGCGGGAAACATCCGGGAAACTGCATTATGTGATGGGGAAATGTATAAAACTTTGTGTGTGTGTGTGTGTGTCAGTGTCACTTCACAGATCTGCGGGCTGCCTGACTTGTTTAAAAAACGAAACACAATGTAAGGACTTTGTTATACAGCTGTATACATATATTATGCAGTGAATGGAACCCACTGATTTCAATGAGTGTGTTCACATATGCATGTGTTGTGTTTTTTTTTGTTGTTTTTTTAAAAATTATTTTCCTATTACATTTCAGTCGCATTAAGAAACGTGCGGCATGTCGTCTTTTGATTTGTATTATGTGCTCAATCAGGCCGTTTAAGTTAATAGACCTGCGTAAATATGCAGGAGCCCTGCACATCCAAGCAACAGGCCCTTCTGTGGTAGCTGGGATTTGGATAAGAAAGAGTTAATGCAAGTAAGATGATGGGTGCTGTATGCCTGTTTTAGGGCAGGAGATGAGACAGCAATTGTAGGGTTAAAGAGTTAGTGCTACTGCATAAGACTGCAGCCAAATGTAACTAAACGGCTTCCCCCACCCCCTTTGCATGCCAAAAAATATCTAAGAAATGTTTTGGGGGGGTTTTTTGTCTATTTTTTTTTTTTTTTTGGCGCGGTTTGCAGTCGCTGCTACAATCTCGGCGCTGGCTCGCTGCACAAGGACTGTAACCTGGACAGAACTGCAGGGTTCCATGTGAGACGGGATCCTCTTCAGTCTCTGTCCCCATCGTCTCCATTACTTTCTTTCTAGCCCAGAGCGTCTTCCAGCTCGCATACAGTATTAACCCCCGCCGGTCTGTCCAGGCTTCCTTCCTGTGCAGTTTATTTTGCAGAAGATGTAGCTGCAATGGAGGTAAGACTTGTAGGACCCGTGTGCAGACGCATGATGCCTCCTTGAGGCGCTGTGTTCCTCCGTAGCTCCAGCGCTCGTACAGCAGGTAATGAAATGGGCTGAGACTTAGCGGAATAAGTTGTCGCTATACAAATAAAGATTATTATTAGTATGATCTAAGATCTAACGGTCAGTATGGCCACATATTGTAGGGGGTTTCCTTCCCACAGGCTAGAAGATAACTTGCCGATGGGTGGAGGTCTGCCTGTTTGGATCCCCCTATCCAGGTACCTATGTGTGCCTCTGAAGTTTGACAGTGATGGCTGTACACTACCTCGCTGCGCCGCTCCCTTACATGTGAACTGTTGAAAATGGCCAAATTCAAGTGCGGGCGATCTCCGGTGGTTCTGTACACTTCAATGGGATTGCTGAGCGCTTGAACCTGTTGTGTTCGGCAGTCCCTCTTGAAGTGGATGGCATGGTGCCGCACAGCAGTTGGACCTCCACTTCTCAGCAAGTTATCTCCTATCCTAGGCAGCGCTTTCTTTTAACGGGTTCACAAGAACAGATTTTAATTGCAGAATATACAATCGCCGTTCACACTGACTTTCCGCAGCAGACCGCAGGCCCTGAAAGGCATGTATTTATTCTTGGGGGGGGGGGGGGGGGGGGGGTTTATCTGCTTTCCCTCTAAATTTGCGGATAAGAATTGTTTTCTGCAAGAAAAATTGCAGAATTCTCTATTTTGCTGTGGACCGCCTCCATTGAAGACAATGGGGGAGGGGTGCCCGAACCGCAGCCTCTACGCAATTAACGTTTCGTAGAGGCTGTGGGTACTCACAACAGCGTGGGAAAGATAAACAAAAGTATACTGCGCATGACCGCCTGCGAGCTGCCAAGTCACCTATAACAGTTTTATGAGCTACGCAGGGTTAGCAGAGGGATCACACACAGAATTTACTGCCAGCTGCCCGCATGTGGAATCCGACCGGTTCCTGTGATTCCGGCCTAACTCAGACTATCAGACTGTAAGGAACATCTCTTGTGTATTTGCCCCTTGAAACGAATGGCTTTTATCCGTCTTGCAATCAGTCTAGACTCGTGCGTGCAAACTACCCATGTAAATGCCAACTCCGGGGCTCTTGTATCAGCTGGAGAACTCCCAAGTCTCAGATGTGGGTTTTTCCAGAGCGTCATCCCGACGGCCCCATTACATATGGAGGTTGCCCTCTGACCCAGGTAGGGACAGGAAGAGTTTAAAAGCACCTCCCTTTCCACCCGTGCTTCAGTGTCTTCCTGTCCCTACGGTGGGACAGAGGAGCAGCTCCAGAGCTGCAGGAGATAGGAAGCTGCGGAGGCAAGAAGACTTACCGCAAAGAAATACTTACCGCACGCTGTGCGGCCCCCCTGGAGGGGTAGAGGTCGGGGCCGCACACTCAAGAGTCCCTGCATCCCCGACCTGCGCCGCCGACGGAGCCGTCAGTCGCCTAGTAGCGCTGGTCTCCCTCGCGCGGATCGCATGTTCGGGCCGCCGCTGCTGTGATGGGATAGTTCCTCCTGGCAGGGGAACGGCAGCGGCGGCCTCCCTGGACCTCGGGCGCATAGCGGTGACGTCATCCGGCGTGGTGACGTCACGCGCACAACGTAGGGGGCGTGGCTACCGGCGAAAACCCGGAAATGGCGCCAAATTCGAAAATCCTCCCCATAAAAGCAGGCTAAACTCCATGGAGGTTCCTGCTGACTGCCAGACAAGTGTATGTGAGTATGTCTACCCGCGACAGCTCAGCACGTGAGGGAGAGATTGACACCCTACCAACTGTAAGTAGGCTATACGCCAAAACATGCGCAAATGGTCACTTGTACAGCGGATGCATATATGTTCCCTTTCTTGTCTCCCCTCTCCCCCACTTTCATGGGTAGATGGATAAGGAGGGTCCAAAGAAAATGGACCCGAGGAAAAAATTGAAAAAATGCGTCCTCTGCAACAAAAGGCTCGAGGAGAGCTATAAAAAACCCCTATGCGAGGAGTGAGTGTATTACCGCAAGTAATGCTCCTGAATCCAACGCTTGCACTGCTATAACAGTGAATTGCTCTGCCTTCACAGATGCACGGGGAAAATTCTCGCAGAGGAGAAAGCAGCATTCAAATCCGATATCCGCTGCATGATAAGGGAAGAGCTGCAGGCTTCCATGGCGTCCCTTCCCCAGGCCCAGCCAGGTCCGTCACGGGTCCCTAAAAGACCTAGACAGACCGAGTCGGCGAGTTCGATCTCCGGTGAATCGCTGGAGCTCCTATCCGAAGGGGAATTAGAGGACCCACCGGTTCCCATAGAAGACGAGAAGAAATATTACTTCTCATCAAACGACATTGCGCACCTCATCAAGGCGGTGAGGGAAACAATGCAAATTGAGGGAGATGTTTGGCGGCCTCCGATCTAGAAGAAAGATCATGTTCCCAGTCAACCAGACGCTGCAGCAAGTGATCATAGATGAATGGCAGGAACCGGAAAAAAGGATCACTGTTCCAAAAGAGATCCGAAACCGGCTCGCATTCGCTACCGAGGACGTCCGCCTGTACAGGGAAACCCCCAAGGTGGACATCCAGATCGCAAAAGTGGCCAAGAAGACCCTCTTGCCCTTCGAGGACACCTCCCAGCTATCCGATCCGATGGATAAAAAAATCGACGGATTAATGAAGAAAGCCTGGGAGGCAACATCCCTCACCATCGAGGCTAACATAGCCTCAACCTCAGTGGCTAGATCCATGACGCTCTGGCTAAACAGGCTAGAAGCCTCCATAAAGGATCGGGCCCCCAGAGAGGAGTTGGCCAGCTGTCTCCCCCTCTTAAAAATGGCTACCGCCTTCCTGGCTGACGCATCAGCGGAGACGGTAAGATACGGGGCAAAAACCGGAGTCCTCAGCAACTCAGCGAGAAGGGCACTATGGCTGAAGACTTGGGCCGCAGACATTACATCCAAAAATAAGCTCTGCGCCATCCCCTTCCAAGGGGAATATATGTTTGGGCCCGTCCTGGACAAAATCCTGGAAAAAGTCGGCGACAAGAGTAAAACCCTGCCTGACAGACAACCTTTCAGGAAACCATCCTTCCCGAAGAGGACGCGCCAGCCTCCTCCCGAAGTTAAAGGGAAAGGGAAGACTGGAAGATGGTCGTACCCCAAGGGAGGTCGGGGTAAGGAAGTCCAACCCTCCCCTGAACAAACAGGGGGTAGATTAGCGGGCTATCTAAGCCAGTGGCAAGGGGTAACGTCTAACCCCTGGGTACTCCGAATAATCGAAGTAGGGTACCAAATTGAATTCCACTCGCTACCCCCTAGGAGATTCCTTATAACCTCCCCGGGGTCCCTACAGGAACAAGGGAACCTCATAAAAGGCGTTCAGGAACTTAAGGACCTAGGGGTCATTGCGCAAGTCCCCGATCACGAAAGGGGTGAGGGATTCTATTCCCCCCTATTTCTAATAAAAAAACCGAATGGTTCCATTAGGACTATATTTAATCTTAAAGCCCTAAATAAATTTATCTCGTACAAAAAATTCAAGATGGAAACAGTAAGATCCATCGTCCCACTAATAGATCGAGATAGTGTAATGTGCACCATAGATCTTAAAGATGCATATTACCATGTCCCAATAACGGCAGCCCATCACAAGTACCTGAGGTTTGCTCTGCGGGAGGGAGACAAGATCCAACATTACCAATTCACGGCCCTTCCATTCGGAATCTCCACCGCCCCTCGGGTATTCACGAAAATCGTAATAGAGATGGTAGCCTACTTCAGGCGGAATCAGATCCGCATATTTCCGTATCTGGATGACTTTTTGTTGGTGTCAAGGACGGAAAAGACCATGCGTATAGACCTATCCATGGTCTTATCCACCCTAAACAGTTTAGGGTGGATAGTTAACAAGCAGAAGTCCGACTTGAACCCTGGTACACAAAAGGTGTACCTGGGAGTATTACTAGACTCCCACATCCAGGAATCCCGGCTTCCATCATCTAGGAAGGAAGACCTCACCCAAAGAGTAAAATCCTTCTGTCAGACTACGGCGGTTTCCATTAGAGAAACAATGAAGGTGCTGGGCATCCTGACGGCTTGCATTCAGATAGTCCCATGGGCACAAGCCCATACCCGGCAATTACAAGGATTTATCCTTGCCAACTGGGACAAACGGCAGACATCCCTGGATAAGAAGGTGAGCCTGTCCGTCCGAGTCAAAGAGTCCCTACGCTGGTGGACCTCACAGAGGAACCTAAGCAAAGGTACCTCTTGGTCACAAGAATCTACCGTACCCATCACAACAGATGCCAGCAAAACGGGATGGGGAGCCCAAGTAGCCGACCAAAATCTACAGGGGATTTGGGACCCCCAAGTAGCTAAACGCTCATCCAATTTCAGAGAACTAAGGGCAATCTGGGAAGCCCTTCAGGCGGCAGAACCCCTTATAAAAGGAAGGCATGTCAAAATCCTAACCGATAATATGACAGCTCTGTCATTTGTTCGTCACCAGGGGGGAACGCGACACCCGCACCTGCAACGACTGGCAACAGAGATACTCCGCTGGGCGGAATCCAACGTGCTGTCCCTCTCAGCGATCCACTTAAAAGGGTCCACAAACGTCGCTGCCGACTTCCTGAGCAGACAGAGCATCCATCCAGGAGAATGGGGACTGAATCAGCGAGTCTTCGACCAACTAATCTGCCAGTGGGGAGAACCGCAGATAGACCTGTTCGCCACGAAGAGAAATTCAAAGTGCCAGGACTTTTACTCGCTGAACCCCAGAGACAATCCACGCGGGGTAGACGCCCTGTCCCAAAGCTGGGACATGGACCTAGCCTACGCCTTTCCTCCCTTCCCACTGATCCCCCGCACCCTCAGGAAAATCCAAACCAGCCGGGCGTCAGTCATACTAGTTGTCCCTATGTGGGACAAAAGGCCCTGGTATCCCCTGCTAAAAGCCTTGGCGATCCGGGGTCCATTCCTACTACCAGCCGTAGAAGATCTTCTCCTCCAGGGCCCACTAACATACCCAGGGGTCGAGAAATTGAAGCTAGCAGCATGGATGCTGAAAGCATGATACTGCGTGGGAAGGGACTCTCCCATAATATAATTACTACCCTAACAAAAAGCCGTAAACCTATCACGATAGCTATCTACGATAGGATATGGAAAAAATTCACAGAGTTCTGTAAAATAGAGCCAGGGAAAATCCCAGGAATTGACATTCCCGTAATCCTGGAATTTTTGCAGGCAGGCCTAGAAAAAGGCCTTAGTCCTAGAACCCTTAAAGTCCATACAGCAGCACTAGGGTCCTATCTAGATTTTCCCTTGGCAGAACACCGCTGGGTGCGTAGGTTTCTCAAAGGGGCAGAACGGCTTCGACCCTTTGTTAGAGAAACCTTTCCTACCTGGGACCTAAATATAGTCTTAACTAGCTTTTGCCAATCCCCCTTCGAACCCCTCTCACAACTCTCCTTGAGGCTGCTCACACTAAAAGTTACCCTTTTAGTTGCCATAACATCGGCTCGGAGAATAGGGGAATTGCAAGCATTACATTGTATTGAACCATACATGGTAATACAAGACGACAGGATTACCTTCAAACTAGACCCAGCCTTCCTTCCGAAGGTAGTGTCAAAATTTCATAGGGAGCAGACGATCACTCTGCCCTCCTTCTGTCAAAATCCCCGTAACGAGAAAGAGAGAGAATTTCATAACCTAGACGTTAGGAGAGCTGTTCTAGCGTACCTAGAGGCCACCCGCTCTTTCCGTAAAAATAATAACCTCTTCATTCAATTTCAGGGGCTGGCAAAAGGAAAGACGGCAACTAAGAGCACCATCGCGAGGTGGATCAAGACCGCCATCCAAGAGGCATATAAAGCCAGGGGTCTCGACCCTCCGGGAAAAATTAGAGCTCACTCCACTCGCTCTCTTTCCTCCTCTTGGGCAGAAAAAGGCCAGGCGTCTGCCGAGCAGATCTGCAAGGCGGCGACCTGGTCGAGTATACATACATTTACCCGACATTACAGGGTTAACGTCCAGTCGGACAAAGACCTGAGTTACGGACGTAAAGTCCTTCAGGCAGTGGTCCCACCCTAGGGCCACGTATAATTTGGTATACTCCATATGTAATGGGGCCGTCGGGATGACGCTCTGGAAAGACACGGATTACTTACCGGTAGTCCCTTTTCCAGGAGTCATCACGACGGCCCATAGTTCCCTCCCCTTTAAGAATAATTTATGTTCTTTAAATGTAAATATGACCGAATAAAGGTAAAATTTGGTTTAGTAAACATTGTCCACCGTAATGATTTATAAGTCACTGAAGCACGGGTGGAAAGGGAGGTGCTTTTAAACTCTTCCTGTCCCTACCTGGGTCAGAGGGCAACCTCCATATGTAATGGGGCCGTCGTGATGACTCCTGGAAAAGGGACTACCGGTAAGTAATCCGTGTCTTTCCACAAAATTGCTGCGGATTTCATACTTGGCTAATCCATCAAAAGCCACATGGAAGAGGAAGAGTTTTCCACCATGTGTGACAGCGCCCTCATGCTGTTGGAACTTCCAAGACAGAACCCCCGTATAACGTACAGTAGTTCCACCAAACGTGGATGCTAAATATTGGTGTTTACGTCGGTTGGATACGCCATAAATATACAATGGATATCCTCTCCAGAGCAGGAGGCCCAACCTGGTGCGGTGACCACCAACTGCCACATCCAAGCAGAGAACAGACGCGGCAGCGGACATGGCTCTCCTCACTGCAGAGTCACAGAAACGGATGAGCGAACCACATAAATGCGCCACCACGTCCCCAATTTCTATATATTATGATGTAACAAGATGGGCCCCCCTCCGCCCCCGTTCTTTGGATATGAGATGTCTAAGACAAGAATATTCCCTTAATCACTCCCCTGCATGTATCTTTTGAACTCTCATAGGAGGGAGTCTTGTTGATGATACCCCTGAGACTGGGGCTCCATGTCCTCCTCCTGTCACTGTGTGGGTGATTCTCCCATCCGCAGTGATGTGAGAGGGTCTGCAGATGAGCTGGGAACAGCTGCAGACTCGGCGTCCTAAATGGTGAGTCACGGTCCCTGCGGGTGGCGGAGTGGCTACACCTACTAGCCAGAAGTCGCCGTCTCTGCGCATGCAGTTCTGATACCGTAAAAATTTGACTTTCTTTTCTTTCTACTGCAAAACCCATCAATGAGGTTATTATGCCGGACCGCACTGTTGGGGCACATGTTCCTAAAGCGCTGGAGTAGAGATGAGAAGGCCTGGAAACATTGGGAGAACTGTTTAGTGAGCATTTCTGTTCACTTCCTGTGTGCCGCGCCAACCGCTCAGGGTGAGGGGCAAACAACATGCCAAGTTATGATCGTGGGATCCAATGGGCATGAGTACCATGCCAATGATCAGGAATAAACACACAAACCGCACAACCTGCCTTATAAAAGGCCGCGGTAGTTATTTTAAGAGTTACCAACTTTATCTGGTAATGTGCGCATATATGGATATCAGTACCGTATAAAACCTGTCCAGAGACTCCGGCCTGCGGACTCAAGACTAAGTCCAAAACTGAAATAAACTATTGGGACAATGTCCCCTGCATGAAGCGAGCGATAACCCGCTTAAACCAATAGCGTGACTGTAGTGAACTTTACGGGGGCGTCTGGTCTTCAATCAGCATCTTGATTCCAGAGGGCCCACTTCTCCTTATGGTCTCCAGATCTTCCCGCCAGCCCCTTCTCCAAGACACCTGATCCTCCAGGCTGATGTGCTTGAGGATTCCGCAGCGGATACAGAAATGTCCTCGTTGGTGAGCTACACAAGCACCCTCTTATTGAAGGGGAAAACCCATCAAATTAACCACTTAATGCCCAGGTCCTGTGTGGCCCCCTGCTCCTAAATGTTCTATTGGCCTTACATTCCACCAGGTGGCAGCAACACTAAAGAAATACTTGTACCATCTTCATACAGGATAGAACATGCAAGGAACAATGTCTAAGAAGTCCCCAAATAGTTTAAGGGCGCGTTCACACATTCAGCACTCAGTATTCAGAGATGAGATGAATTGCAGTTATGATCCGGCTGAAGTCGGTGGGAGATCTGCAGCTAAATCGGTGTCACCCCAATGATGGTACTGGTAGACTGGCACACAGAGATGGGTAACGATCGGCCGCCTTTCCGCTCTGGTTAAAATTGAGTGGATTTAGGCCGCACTCATACGGCCGTAAGCGGAAGGTCCACAGCTGATTCCAACTGTGAGCCTGGCTGTGACCCTGCTAACGGCCACGTATGGTGGCACAATCCTACTGCACATGACCGCGTTCTCGGGCAGGAGGTCGTGCACAGTGCAGCTCTGTTTATATTCCCGCAAAGTCACTTAGCGATACCGAGGATACGCGCTGCCCAGACGCAATGTAACTGTATATGGGCTGCGGGTATATCCGTGGCCATAGAGAACAATGGGCTCTGTTGCGGATATCGGCAGTAAAATAGAACCTACTCCGTGAGCAGATGATGCTAATGTGAGCCCATCTGTAAAGCTCAATACATTTGACTGAACCGCGGATCAAAAGCTTGCAGAATCCACAATTCAAATCTGTTATTGTGAGACCGGCCTGTATCAGAGGGGCTTTGGTCATTTGCTCCTTCTGGGACCAGCAAGGAAGCCCTGTGTTGTAGTGATGGTAAACTTCTCCTGCCATTTGCAGGAGGTCCCATGGTCTCCCTGACCCTCCAATACGCATCCTTCAGACTTGCAGCTTTTTTTATTTTTTCTTGCATACAAGCAGAGCTGGTTTGTTGTAGATCATGTTTGGTATCCACTTGTAGGTAAATTCATGATATGAAACATGGCTGCCATATCTTCCCTGTTGGAGAGGCTCAGAAATATGGCTGAAATGTTAAATTGGGTTTCCAACTAGAATATCTGCGCATCTACTTAGCCAAACTTCGGCGATGTCATGAGGGGGACGGCGGAGGTGGGACCGCTGTGTGAATGGACTCTAAGCATATTGCCATTATTTATTTTTAACACTTTGCTATATGGTGCCCACACTCGAACCCACTATGCATGAAAATTGTAAGGGCCTGCTTTTAATTGTAGTGAGCGACCATATGTTGGCCTACTTGTGCAGTTGGGAGGGTATATATGTTCATTCCTCTTAAAGGGCTTGTCTAGTTGTAAACTATTGATGGACAGTAGATCAGCAAGAGTCTAGCTTGGCATTATAGTCGTTGAAGTGCATGGGAACTTGGCCCACAATACCCTGCTTGGCCACTGCAATGAGAACGGAGCCGTTACCTTACAGGTAATCAACAGGGGTGCTAGACTGTAAAGCAGCATGTACTTTATCCAATTTGCGTTTTTTGTTTTTGGCTTTTTTTTTCTCCGCAGGTTAGAACTCCCTCTTCAAGTTGCTCTCTGACACTTGTTAACCATGAATCTCAACTCGGAACAGATTGTGAGTGACTCTTTATGACACTAAAGACTAGATGCTTGGGGGGGGGGGGGGGGGGGGTGTCTACCAGACATGTAGGGTAGGTCCACGTCTACTGTGTATGCTACAGGTTTGTGTTGTACTGCAACTTACAGTTCGGCAGATTGAGCTTTCAAAGCCCCATGCACACATACTAGAAAGCTCCTGCACAGAAATCAACGCACACTGGATTTGCAGCATACTCATTCTTAGTGAAAATTGGCAGCGTTTCTATATAGGGATCCCTGTTCTTTCTGTGAAGCAGTCGGGTAAATCTATAGTCGCTATTATCTGCCACGTCTGGACCTACCCTAAGCTACTCACATTTTGGCAAAGGGCCACATCAAAATCTGTGCTGCATGGATTTAATGTGGATGTGACCATCTAAATAAGTACTTGGGTCAATCCCAGGGGTGACCTTCTAGGGCGAGTAAGTAACCGGTGCACTCTGTTCCTGCTCCTTGAGGAGGCCCACCTAAGACACTGTTATAAATGGCAGGTTGGGGTCCAGTTATAGTTTTCTGTATTGATGCCTAGGAGCTGCACGTTATACCTCTGACCAACACTGGAGGCAGCTGGCATCAAGGCAGTCGCAACCAAAACACTGGCCTCATTGGCGTACGCTTCAATGATTTTTTTATTTTTATTTTTTTTATTTTTTTTTTATTGGCCAATCGTGCAGGAGCTTCTGACACTGTTGGGAGTAACTGGGAATTTTATAAGTTGGCCAAGATATGAACATGATCACCAAGGTCTGATCTCTCTGTAGATGCCAGAGGATTTTTATCTGGCTGAAGAAGGTTCCTTGCTAGAAGAAATGGCCGAGGAGGATGAAGAAATAGATTTGTACAACGAGGTGACTTTCGGACTAGGTAGGCCTTGAATCTGCATTCTTGGGTTTTAAGGGCAATACTGGTGAATGTAGATTGGATCTCATTGGTGAAGAACTTTACATCTTACATTTTGGGGTGGTTGGTTTGTTGTAGCACTGTGTGGGGTGAAACAAAGTTCCCACTATGACCCTATCACCCTGGTTGTTGAGGTCCTTGACCACCAATATTAAGGACATCATTGAATTGGTTATAAATATAAACAGGAAAACGCCTATTGGATCCTCTTATAATTGAATTGCACACAGTAATAGACTTACCTGGTGCTGGACGGGGACCCCCGTGGAAGGGGTTGACCCGCTCAGCAACTGTAGTCCAGGCCTACTTATAGATATCCGACGTAATCACTGGTCGTCAAAGGTTCAGGTGGCAGTAGGAGGCACCACTGACACTCCTGGGTGGAGGGGTAATGATCCAAAAGGCACACTAGAACTGCCTAGACAGTGTGAAAAAACACCCGTGGGAGTTTTTCAGACTGTCTAGGCAGTTCTTGTTTGCTTTTTGGATCGTTGAATTGGTGATACTACAGGACTGCTCTGAGCATGAGACTGACTAGTATCCATATGTCTACTGTTATCTGTGCAGTTGCCACCAGATCCTAATGTATTTATAATTTTTGTATTGAGTCTTGGTGCAACTATCTTTAATTCTTAAAGATCATGAAGAATCTGATGAAGAGCCCCTTAAGGAAGAGGTAATGGTAGAACCTTCAGAGCAAAAACCCGAGATGGTAAGAGAGGTGGAAGACATAGAAAACATAAGTGAAATACAGCCTGAGGAGATCCCCGATCTGGATGATGACACACAAGATGTCGAGGCTTTGGTGGGCTCCATGAAAGAAGCTAACCTATCTGTGGAACAGGAGGGTCCCGCTGAAAGTTCAAGGACTGAAAACGTGGTCTTGGGAGATCCAGCAGTGATGAAGGCTGTTCATGGACAGCCAACGTTGGAGGTAATTCTTAAGGAGACCTACTATAGAGATCTTCTGTCCGAATGCAAAACAAATTATGATGGAGGTTCTGAAGAAGCTTATTGACTTAAACACAAACTAATGCGCTCTTGTATGGTAATCTCTGCTGTCAGCATACCGGAAACTGACACAAAACTACTTTTAGTTATTTTTCAGTCTCCTTAGATATCGATGCACTGCTGACTGCGGTCTTACCACTTCTTCAACCCATCCAGATACAATTCCTTTAGTTGGATGGCAAACCGGACGGCGGCAGCAATGGCATCAGAAATGGAGGATAATTTGGTTCCCTTGAGGGGTTTGTTCAAATTAGAAAACAGATGGTGTGTCGGATCAGGCAAGAGGCTGCATATTGACGGTCGAGTCTTGTGCAATATCAGTCCGAGAAACTGAAGGATATTGTGCTTGCAAAGATATAATTTTTACATGAGCATCACAGAACTTGTTTTGTTTATAAAAACTGCCTATTTTCTATGGTAACAAATCGCTTTGCACTTGGATGAACATGGGGGGGGGGGGGGGGGGGCGGGCGTGCCGAGGATTCTTAATTTTAGCTATCCTAAGGAAGAATGGTCGCTATCACCCAAAAACAGGATATTCTGTTGTGGCTGTTGTGTGGTTTTTTTTGTTTTTTTTTCTCTCCACATTTTACTCCACTTAGACTTTTCTGAAAAGTTTTTTAGCACCTTGTGGTACCATTGGGAAAAAAACACAACTCGTCCCGCAAAAGCAAGCCCTCCTACAGCTACGTCGATGGATAAATAAAGGAGATATAAAAAGTTTAATAATTTTTTTAATTTTTTTATTTAAAGGGTGGAGGGAAAAATGAAAATGAGGGGTGGGAGGGCTATGTCCTTAAGAGGTTAAAGGGCACCTCTCATATCCTCAATATCCTCATAGCTTGGCAGCTGTGGTCCTGATGACCCAACAGGGTTACAAGCCTTAATCCTGGTCTGTAGAACAGACCTTTCCCCACCTCATGGAGACCCCGGGCCACATTCTTGGCTGTTTTAGTTGTCATAGCCTTTTTGGCTGAATCTGCGGTTAAGTCGTTCCTTCTGATGGGATGGACTATTCTGGAAGGCACAGGGATCGGAGCCTGTGGTTAGACTGTTCAGTATGGGAAACAAAAGTGTGTGTGTTCTCTTTTTTAGGGTAGCTTTTAATGCAGACACTAGACAGCGATAATACAACGACTGAAAAGCCCAACATTTTCATTAGGAAAAAGACGTCCGTCTTTAAAAGAAAAAAACTTTGCTCATTTTTATCGTTCTAACGAATATCGAGCGATAATCTGCGTCTAAATGGGGCTTCAGTATCACAGTGGCCCCACTGAGTTGAAGGTGGGGCAGGTTGTCTTTAAGTAATTAACATAGTGTCAACATAACGCAGCCTATATGAGGGGTGCTGGTAAGTATTCTCTTACCCAGAAAAAAATTGAGCTAGGAAGCTGAAACTGCCGCACGGTTTTACATATTCCCCAGGATGCACTTGTGACGTCTCTCCTGCAGCTTTTTAAGTCCCTGCAAATAGAATTCTTCCAACTGTTGGTCAAACCACTCATTTGTAGCATTAGTTGCCTCCAGAACGCTCCCAAACCGTTGTCCCTTTTTTGAGATTGGGGAACAGATGGAGCCAGGCCGGGCTCATAGGGTGGATCAGATGAAAGCCTAAAGATGTTTTTTTGTTTTTTTTTGGGGGGGGGGGGGGGCCTGGCCCTGTACTGTGTGGGCATTGTCCTACAACAGGATGACCCCTCTGAAAAGCTTTCTGCATTGTTAATATTTTGCCTCAGCTTTGTCAATAACTAACAGTAATATGTTGCATTGATGGTTGAACCCTTTGGGAGGTCCACAAGCAGAACTCCCTTCTTATCCCTGAAAATGGTTGCTATTTGCTTCTGTGCAGACCTTTGCACACGGAAAGTCTTTGGCCTGAGGGAACTGCTGCGCTTCCATCAGAGGCATAACTTGAGGCTTCTGGGCCCCAATGCAAAACCAGTAACAGGGCCCCCAACTATAATGCTTTATTCATAGTACTGGGCTCCCTATATGGAGAAGAGAGGCCTTATGGGCCCCCTAAGGCTCCTGGGCCTGGGTGCAACCGCCTCCCCTGCACCCTCTATAGTTACGCCCTTGGCTTCCATTGCTTAGACTGCTCATTGTCTCTGGATCGCAGTAGATCCGTGTCTCATCGACAGTTACCAGCTTGTTCTTGCAAAATGCTCAAACCCCAACTGATGTCTCCTCTTCTGTTCGGGCTCCGCTTGGCTGTAAGCTTTCCCATTCCCAAGTCATTGTGCGTAACGGCACCAACTCTCTCCTGTGATATCCCCAGATATGTAGCCATACTTCTGGCTGATATTCGACGGTCCTCTGTCATGGATGGCTTTCACATTTGCAGGCAAGGAGACAGAGACCAGCCTTAACTGGATTTCTCACTTTCAACACCGACATGGTCAGTTTTAAAATTTACAACCCAATGTTTACCTGTTGTATATGAAGGGCCCCGTCACCCAAAGTTTGTGACCTTTCATCATGGATCTGCTTTGCACCTTTCTTTGGAGTAACATAGTATGTTAGGCTGAATGAAGACCATGTCCATCTAGTTCAGCCTGTTTCAACCTCCTTGTTGATCCAGAGGAAGGCAAAAACCTCCAGAGGCAGAAGCCAATTAGCCCTTTCGGGGGAAAAATTCCTTCCCGACTTCCTAATGGCAGTCAGAATAATCCCTGGATCAACCTCTGATAGTTCCTACCTGACTGTAAGACCTGTATCAACAACCCCGCTGGTCACCTAACGTCTATATCCTGTAATATCCTTCTGCTTTAGAAAGGCATCTAGTTCCTCTTAAACTCCTCTATGGATTTTGCCATCACCACGTCCTCAGGCAGAGAGTTCCACAGTCTCAATGCTCTTACAGTAAAGAACCTGCTTTCTTCTAGACGAAGCTGATGCCCTCTTGTTACCATCGCAGTCTTGGGTATAAACAGGAACCTGATTATGGTCCCCAGCTCTACCACACTGAACATCTTTGGAGATGCTGCAATGTTCCATTTGGGCTGGAGAGAAAGTAGAAGAAGAAAAAAGTTAAAATCCTAGTTTTATTTTGGCATAATTGAATATAGACAAGTACACCCTGCAATTTACAGCTTCCTAGCTCATCGCCTTTTTTTAATTTTTTTTTTTTTCGTAAGGCTCAGTGCTTATCAGCACTCACCTTGTACAGCCCATGTAATACCGCTGCCTAGATTGGTGCAGGAGATGGCGTGTTCTGTGCAACATTTCAACGCCTGGTTCACTCTACTGCTCGGTGTACATTAAAAACTTTGCAGACGATGGAGCCAAATGATCCCCCTACTTCACTCTTGGGCATTCTGTCCCAACTTGGGGACGACACCTGCCAGGTTTTGCCACCTATTACCAGCCCTGGTGATGTCACATGGTGACTGCTCACGGGCGTTTGGTAGTCACCACTATATTTCAGTTCTCTGTTTTGTGCTCGTCTCTAACAGCTGGACTAACGATCCTCTCTTGCAGAGTGTTGACAGCGCGGTTGTTGACAGCGGAATTGGAAGTAGCTGGAGCGGATTTGATTCGAGTTACGATACGGTAAGAGCAACATGTAGACCCGTATATAATCTAATCTGCAGTCAACTATGAAGTAGAGCAGGAACTTGTATTCTCTCCGCAGAGTGGAATGGATTCAGGCTTGTGGGTCGGATCTCCAAAAGGAACAGCAATGGTAGCCGGCCAGATATTGGAGGTATGGCATGAGACAGATTTATACTTCTTTTTTTTTTTTTTCCTTCTCCCATCCCCCTCCATTGTCCCAGGGGAAAACACCTCTTAAGTAGGGCCCCAGCTGCCATGACACCCAGACGGCACTGCACTATCTAGTTGCTGGGGGTTGGTCTGAACTGCCAGTCAGGAGATTTAAAGGGTTAAACCTGCAATTGGTAGGACACTGATCACGGCTGGGTATCAGCTGGCACCCACTGTGTATGAAGAGGGCTCGGCTCCTGATCTTGCTCCATAAAAACCCTGGCAAAAAATGACCCCTTTTCTGAAAACTTTTGTGGTGATCCGCTGATCGCTGCAGGATCGGCTTCTCTCATCTTGTAATGGGCAGGAGGAAGGAACACACTCCTCCTATAGTATTAGTCATTCATTTGTATGGCCACTATGTGCTCCGCAGGCACGCCCGGTTCACCAGGCTGGCTGTCCTGGCACAACCTATAAAGGGCATATGGGCAGGGTGATCTTGGTGAGATGGCTAGGCAGCAGCTACTTCTCTCAGGCTGCCTCACATGGAGAAATACTCACCGCCAGCTTTCCAGAGCTGATAATTGAAAGTAGCTCTGCACCTAAATGATGTGGATTTGCTGCTGACTTCAAACTTTGGCATTTTGAAGGTTGAGATCCCCCGTAACACCGGCAGCATAAACGGACTCACTGCATAGTTTGCTTATTTTTTCCACTGTGGATAAGACTTTTTAAATCCCGTCCACGTGGCTCGTATTAGTAGTGCTGCGCAAATCCTGCAGTATGTATTGTGCGGAGGCCTCCTTGGGGTACCGGTCTTGGCATCTGATGTGTAATAATAGTTTGGTACTTGTGAGATGAGTAGTCGTCTAACTTCTTAACCTTGTCTTGAAGGATAAAGCCATCTTGCGAGTTATGGACAAGGCACCGTACATTCCACCCAACAACATGGAGTTCCTGGGTTCTCCCATGCAAAGAGGATTTATGTGTCCACAAAGATTCAGAGGATCCGAAATGGGTAGAATGTCCCCAAAATCATACAGGCAGCGCTTCGTTAGGCAGGTAAGTGTTCATAAAGAGCCTTGTTAAAGGGGACCTGTCAGGTAGGATCTGTCCGGTAGGGGGTGCCCTATCTGAGGGCAGTATGCAGTAGTGACAGACTCCGATTATAGCGGTGGCTCACTTCCTGGCTCTCTTGTAGTCTTCGCACTTCGCTCGCACTGCAGTTAGTGTAGCATTATGTAGTCCTATCGATTATGTGAATGGGCTCTTTGGAGTCCTTGATATTAATGAGCTGGCAGCTCCCTGACAACACTAACATCTGATACACTTCAGCTGGTATTTCCATCCATTCATCCTGCAAATGTCTGGCGAGTTGTCTCAAAGAGATGTTCCAGTTTGTTAGGGGAATTCAATTGTTCTGTCAATATGCTGTGAGGCTCCAAATCAGAGGTGGTTATGGCGGCCGCCGTGAGAAAGCAATGGACACAGACGACATGACTGTCTAAAAGCAATCTACCTTTATTACAAAACCTCTTCCTTTTTATATAGTATTTTAAAAAAGGGTGGTCTGGTGTTAATATGTGTACATTTCAGCCAGTCATGTGCTTTTACATAGATAGCAGGTAAACATTAAGGCCTTGTCTTTACTGGACACTGTTGCACACTGACCTTTGAACAGTGTAACAGGAGATAAGGAAAAAAGTAAGATATATGTGTGTATTATGTTTGCTGAGTACTATTCTCTATTTCTATTCCTGTAACAATCCAATCTTACTGTGCAAACATATGAATGTATAGGCGTATATCAGACGTTCATAGGAGACCAGATGAAATCTATGTTTAGGCCCCTAGCCTTCACAAGTTCCTCACAAAGATGTTCAGGTGAGGGATTGGAGTCTATCGACATCCCTGATGGCAGGAATTCATTAACTTTTCTGTGTTCCAGCAATCTCCGCTAATGCCTCGCTCCATGCACCCCTCCTTCCCGTTTACACCACCAAGGAGACCTCCAGCACCTTTCACTGCTAATCAGGTAACTTGTGTCTTCTCTCTCGCTTAGACCTCGCATTCAGTAAGTGATCTTGTGCTCTTATCAATTCCCTGCATTTGGTAAGCAACTCTTGTTTCTGGAAACTTCCTTTTTACTTCTTTTCTTCTCCCCCAGTCTCCAGGTTTTATGTCTCCGACTCCCTTCAGGCCCATGTCTCCTAACATCAGCACCCCTATAAGGCCAATGACTCCGAAGATGGTCAGGATGCACTTCGGTCCGATGTCTCCCAGCCCCAGTCTCTCGCCTTTCTTTAGCCCGATGGCTAACACTCTGCAGAGGTTTAAGTAAGTCAGTAAACCTTAACCTCTTCCCCTTCCCCTTTCTCCAAACTCTGAGGCCTCTGGAGGGCGCTCTACTACTCCAAGCAAGACAAAATTCGGACAACTGCCACTTCAAATGACGCACTCGCTTATTATAAAAAATAATTGTAGTGGCTGCACTGTGGCTGGACGAATGTTCAATAAGCCCTCCTTAGTTTTCCGCAATGCTCTCAATTTGCAAAACCATATTTTGCACCGCTGGACGCAAGGAGTTGTTTGGAAGTGCTACAACATGCCAACAAATGCTGTCTTCCAGATCTGACACTGATGCAGGTCTGTAACGATACATCTGGTCTACTAGAGCGCCACCTATCAACAACTTTTTTTTTTCTTATTTTTTTTTCAAATGGCTATTGCATCATCTGAAGTGGCCGCTATTCAAATTTTCATCTGATTTTAGAGCAGCAGAGCGCCCTCTAGAGGCCCTGCGTTGGAGAAGTTTAATTTTTTTCTAACCCTGTAGCTAGACTACAAACCCATCTAAGAGCAGGGAGTGTATAATATATCTTCTACTTTACTTCTGCGCAGAGTTCCAGGACACGTAACACAGCTCCATCCTCAACACCGTCGTATTCTTAGTCAGAGACAACGTCCACAGAGGTAAGGCTGAATTTGGTTGGTCGTGGCCACTGTTGGTGTGCGCTACCAGTTCATCATAAAAAGGGAATTGAGCCTCCTTTCAGGACATGCGTCAACAAGCCCTCTGTCATGGGACTCGTGTTTAATCCACGCGCTCATTAATTAACCAATTAGACTTTTTATTTTGTTCCTAGCACAACTCGCAAGCAGTGGGACAACCGGGCGGATCCTTATGCCAGCCTCATGTCCCTGAAAGAGAAGGAATGGGTAATAAAGCTGCAGATGATCCAGTTGCAGAGTGAAAACCCTCACCTCGATGACTACTACTACCAGGTACCGACCTCCAGATCTACTGCTATTTCTAGACTTGCCTACAATATTAAACTATTAATATATCTTTTTAACATATCAACAAGACCTATTATGAGAAGATGGAAAGACGACTGGCTGAGGAGGAACTCCTGGGAGAACGCAAGAAGAAGGAGCCACCCAAACTGGTTACTCCTTACATTCAGAAAACTGAAACCTATGAATCCGGTATCTATTACATAAGTCTGGGTGTGGATATGTGCTGAACGGCCACTTTAGTAGACCTGACAGAAGGGGTCAGCTAGTCATGCTGCTTGTGAGAAACTCTGACCCTCCGATCAGCATGCTACAACAAAAAAAAATACTGGCGCCGGCTAGTCTAGCACCGATCGGCCTCGTTGGAAGTCACTCAGATCGTTAGTTTTCCCCTCTAGTGTGGATTCATACTGAAGCTGGTCCACGGAAAACTTGTCATGTGTGGTGTTTGGTTTTTGCTGATATTTGAGGTTTATGCCATTATTTTATTTATTTCTTTTGTACTTCTAAATCTCGTTCTGCTCCTTCTCTTGTCTAGTGGTTCATATTGAAGGCTCGTTAGGACAAGTTGCTGTTTCTACCTGTTACAGCCCCAGGAGAGCAATTGATGCCATCGCCTATGTCATGCCAGGTGAAGTAAGTAGATGTCCAGTGCTACAGGTTGGGTTTTACTTCTTGGACTTTGGATGTTATACTGGATGTTGGGTCACCAGAAGACTGTTGTGTGGAATACAAATTAAGTCGAACATGCAAAAATACAATAAATGAGACAGACTCCTTGCAGTGGCCTTCCTGGAGACCCTTCATTCCTCTTTCCCCATTTCTTGACTGCTACATCAGTTAGTCTGAGACATTGGAAGGAGGTAATTCCAATCACGGGTGTGGAAGAACTTGTGGCAGACTAATCTGAGCCTGCAAACTGCTTAGATCTTAGGCCTCCGGGGGAATCCTGACATGGTATCCAGGCTTTCCATAGGACTAGTTGGTTGATCTAATATTATATGTAATGGAGGGAATAAGGCCTTATGTCCACTTGGTTCCAGGACTAGCTATAGGGTTGGGTTCCTGGGAGGGGGCCATGGGAGTTCCTTTCTCAAGATCATTGAGGGCTTGCGTTAGACTCCCACCGATCAGCAAGTTGTCTCCTATGCTGTGGATATCCTGCGAAAAGCGGAGAACTAGTAATCTTTGTTCAAGCCCCCCCATACACACTAATGTTTAGTACGCCAAACCTGCTAACGTTGGGGATCCGGATGACTCTGATATGTATGAGGACCTTTCATTCCCTGGGAGATCAACTATCACCAGAGGTGTCTGGCTGTGGCTTGCCTTCCTAAAAGCACAAGCCGGCTGAGCTGAACATTCATGTATAAAGGGGGAGTCCACAGAAATGGCTGTCGGGCCAACTATCATTCATCCAACAGTAGATGTATGAGGGCCGTTACGTTGGATGATGCCCTCTGCAGTACCTCCTGGTAGTACCCTCACAATTCTTGTGGTTGCAGCACATGGGATTGTATATACACTACAGGCTCCCCTGGTTATTGGGTATATATTGCTCTTTGACCCCAATCTTGTATAGTGGAAGTCTTACTAGGATGTCGGCTATACTAACCCTTCTCTTTAATAGGATATGAAGCCTCTTGGATACCAGCGGCTGAGAGTCCTCAAACACATTGAAAAGGTTGGCAAGTATTTCTGTGCTCTTCGTCCTACATGTTGTATTCAAGGACTTTCAGATGTCTATTGGTGAAGTCTTGCCAGACACCATTTTTCAGTTTGCAGAACTGTGACCTGCCGAGTAACGTAGTATTTATTACATGGCAGCCAATCAGATGAATGGTTATTCCTGTAATGTAGGGGCATAATGAGCTCTCCATTTAGAGCTGCTACTTGGTAGCGACCCTCCGCTATGACTTTGAGAATTTACCCCCCCAATGATGTCCAAGGTAAAGCTCGTCAGCCACATGGCATGCCCACCCAGATAAACCACCGTCACATACTGCTGGGCGCGTTAACTTGGCAATAGGGTCTTTGGCTTTAGAGCTGTAAATTGCCATTCTCTGAGACGGTTTCCACAAATTGATGATCAGGCCTGACCAACGTGCGTGTGCGTGTGTGCATGGGTTTCCAGCAAAAACTGTTGGGAGTTGGATTGGGCAGCTGGATGTCAGTGTCTGATCAGAGGACATGAGCGGCACCAACAGTGTCGGGCAGCGGCTTATTCTCCGCTCCTGGTTTGGGACTCGCACCATATCCTTGGCTCAGCTGTGTATATAAATATAGAATATAACTTTTATTCCTTTTAACCTTTCAGCTGTTTGTGCTGCTGCTGGAGGTTGAGGAAATGCAGAGAAAAATGCCTCATATTCCTGAGGACCAACACATCCTGTTCCAGCATAAACAAAGATACAAAGTGCAGCGGATCTGCGAAGACTTGAAGATCGGGGCCTGCTGCTGTGAGGAGTATGTGAGACCTGTGCAATTAGACATTGAAACCCTGGAGGACACGGGATCCCCCCCCCCCCCCTTCTTGGGGGGGCGGGGAAATTTGCATGTAGCGAAAATGCTGTTTGTGTACAGTCGTTACAATAGCGGCCATGTAGAGAACTTGAAGCTTGACGTTCTGCACCATAGGTCCATTTCTATAAGAACAGTCCTCGCGTGCCAACTACGTTACTTCTCAAATTATAGGGACGACCTTCGCCACATAATACCCAACTGTGCAACAGCAATATGGAGACGAGTTCTTGTCATATACTGGACAACCCTTTATAACCTGTCAATCACCTTCATGGACGTGGTGTCTTATTTTTGTTGCCTTCCTCTGGATCACCATTGGGGTTGAGGGGTTAATAGGCTGAATAAGATGGATATACCATGTTCTATGACCTGAGCCATCTTGTGTGATAAGAGAAATGTCTTCGGTCTAATTCTGTCTTTTATACATTTTCTTTCTCTAAGGGAATCGGAGGATGAATTCTTGCAGCTCTTACAAGTTGGCAAAGGTACGAAGTTAACCGCCCGGCTCCTTCCCTTTTTGCACAGTGAGCAGGCAATAGAAATCCTTCTGACGGTGGTTCAGCATTTATCGTTTCTTATTAAAAATGATACCACAGAAAAGGTAAGTGACCTCTGTTTGGGGTACTAGAACTTATTTGTTTAAAGGGGTTGTAAACTACTGATGGCTTAGCCTCGGGATAGGCTACCAATGGTAGACCAGCAGTGGTCTGTCACCCAAGACTCCCTCTGATCAGTTCTTCACTAGGCCAATGCGCTTGTGCACTGACCTGATGTGTGCAGGAAGCTGACAGCGCCGTTCCCACTGCAGTGGCCAGGGATAGTATTACAGGCCAAGTTCCTATTCACTGCTTCCAGCACACATCAGCTTGGTACTCAAACAGCTAGTCTGTGGGGGTTCCAGGTGGTGGAACCACACTGATTTTGTTATTTATCAATACAACCCCTTTAAAGGGGACTTCATAGGATTAGAAAAACGACTGTTTTCTATTCTAGTCTCTTTCAGTTCTCTATGGACCGCTAACCTCTATTATTAATGGACTTCCATTTACTGAACTTATCCGAGTAATTCAGGAACTTACCAAGACCTTGCCGGAGACTCCTGACTTGCCACTCACTTTAGCTTTTCAGAACCAGGTATTTAAGTGTTTGTTTGATCAGCTGCTCAGTTGGGTTTCCCTGTGGTGCCAACTTCCCTAAAGACAAGCAGGAAAACCAAAAATGAAGGCATTAAAGGGATTGTTCTGGACTTTACCATTGATGACCTCCTCAATAGATCATCCTGGAGGAGTTCGTCGCTTGGGGTTCTTGGCAATGAGCTCTTCACATGGCCAACTGTCTGTAGTCTAGTGATCTGGGTGGATATTGTGTTCAATAGTGCTGTGCCTGCAATACCGGGCAAAATTCCTATAAATCTGTCTTTAAAAATTTTTTTTTTTATTTGACAGTTTGGGATTTCCCTGCTGTATGCATTACTGAGCCACGGAGAGAGCCTGCTGTCTTCAGATACACCGATGGAGCCGTGCATTGGAGACTTTGAGAAATGGTAATACTACTTGGGAAGACTCGCAGCCTTTTCTTTGACTAATGGTAAAAGGAATTATTGGTGAATTCTTACGGCAAGACTCTTAGGCCTCATGTCCACGGGGAAAATCAGGCCCGCTACGGATTCTCCATGTAGAATCCGTAGCGGGTCCCTCCTGCCCCGCGGACATGAGCGCTTAAAATAAGAATAAATCAGAATAAACTCACCTCCCATCCGCTCCGTTTCTTCTCTTCGCTGCGGCGTCATCTTCTCTTGTCGCGGCCGGATCTTCTTTCTTCGGCTCGGCGGATGTGCATGATGACGTCGGTGACGTGCCCCGCGCATGCGCCGGGCCGAAGCAAAATGATCCGGCCGCGACTGAGAGAAGATGGCGCCGCGCCGAAGAGAAGAACCGGAGCGTGTGAGTAAAATCAGATTTTTGTGTCCCGCGGATCCGGACGTCTTCCATAGGCTTCAATAGAAGCCCGCGGGAGCCGTCCCCACGGGAGACCCGCATGAAAATGGAGCATGGTCCAGATTTTTTCATGCTCCATTTTTTTTAAAATCACTTTTATTGACCATCCGCGGGTATTTATCTACCCGCGGGTGGTCAATGCATCCCTATGGGGTGCGGATCCGCGCGCGGGAGAAGAGTTAAAATCCGCTGCGGATTTTAATTCTTATTTTCCCCGTGGACATGAGGCCTTAAGCCTTTGTTTACTGATTACATTGGTCGAGTCACACTTTCTTACTTGCCCGTCTACTTAAACGTCTAGGGGGGTTGGTGATGCTGCGAAGCAGAAGGGGTTAAAAATGATGCAAGGTTTATTTAAAAACAGAGACAAACTAGGCAATGTAACTATTACCATAGATTCTTCTCAGTGCCATCCTAGAGTTCACACTTCATGCACTGAGAAGAAATAAGACTTGGAATGAAATGTTGGCAAAACTGTATCAGCAGCGCTGTGAACGGGTCAGGCCCGCTGAACAGAAATCTAATTGCATATTATAACAGTTCGCCTTTTAAAGGGTTTACACTTCACTTTCTGTGATCGGTACCCCACTCAGTCTCTTAGGAAAGTGGGTTCCCCTTTTACTCTTGTAATGTTTCTTTAAATAACCATCTTTAACCAGGTTCATGCACCCAGAACCTGAATAAAATCCAGTCTCTATAAAGCTAACCCTACCCCCTATAGCAGACCTGCTAATTAACAGTCTGAGTTCCTTTCTGGTGTGCATATCTATCTGCTAAAGGCTGGCCCCACTTACAGTTCATTGCTTAGGAATAGGCACTCACGTGCCCAGGCTAGTTCAAGGTCGGTAGGATGACTCTCTACCACAGTTCCCTTGGATGCTTGCTGCAATCCTGATACTTCACTAGGTTGGGGCAGCAATGTCTCTATTCCTCTCTGGTGGCAGGCAGTCTCCGGTCCCTCTGTACAGTGTTCTTTGCCTGTTCCAGATAGCCCCTCTTACATCCAGTGGTCCAGAGTGGTTCCTCTGCAGTCTTTTGCACTATTCTGCGCCAACAGCCCCTACTGTTCACTGTCCCTGGCGCACTCCAGATCAATTGTGTTTTTTATTTTTTTGGGGGGGCATCATACCGCTACAAAGTTCTCAGTGAGCATGCTCAGTCCTTTACCTGCCTTTCATTTTAGGACCTTCCAAAATGTGTCCTCCCAACAGCCAATCAAAGCATGGCACATAAGGGGCAATAGCTGGGTGCAGTTTTTTTTTTTTTTTTTTTTTTTATCCAGCTAATAGACATCATAACCTTTTGTCTTTCATCTTCATAGCTCCTTGACTGTTCAAGGAAACTCCTTAGGGATGCGTTAATTGCATATACACATTGGTCGAGTAAACTGGGGGGAGTTGAGTGGTAGAGCAGACGGCATCATTTCTCGCCCTCTCCTCCCAAATCTACTGTGAACCTGCCTTGCACTCTCCCTCTGTACAGAGACAGGAGAGTGCATAGGCAAGGAGACTGGAAGTAAAGTGTTCTCTGGGCCCGGTTACCTGACTAATGTAAACTAGGCATTAATGTCTGAAAGTTTGGTTAAAATGGTTTTCGTTTATTCCATGTGAACAACCCTCTCCTAGATTTAGGCCACCACTATCTGGTAGGAGATGCTTTACAGTGACTATATTGGAGCGGCGGTATGTGGGTAGCTAAAAAGTGTTTGACTAGATGCGACAAACTTCAGTATTTCTTATGCCGATCCATAACTAGATTATTTCTTCTCTTTCCAGGACCGATACGGTGTTCCTAGTTGCACGAGAACTCTCCCATGTCTCCAAATCCTCCATGGTGGAACCACTCTTCTTGCCGAGCAATCTGCTATCCTTATTCTGCCGCTACCTGGACAAGCAGACAATCCATAAACTTGAGGACAAAATGGAGTAAGTTCAGACTTCAGTCTCTGCATTTGTCAAACTTAACGGCACAAGTTTTATAGGGCAAGAGCTAGAACTGAGCAGACTACAGCACCGTACCCACGGGGCGTACATGGCCACAAAGTGCTGGGCGCTTCTAGCTTACTCCGGACCAGTCATTACCATGCTGCAGAGATGGGCAGCTGAATGTCGGTGCCTACAGGGCATATCATGTGTACTCGGCTGTAGTGCACCGGTCTGTCTACATTGTATTCCTTGCTTTAGAACTAGATCACATAAATAGAAGGGCACACCGGTGACTGCAGCACCTCACAAATCTAGAATCTGGCCATGAGGTATTGCAAATGCCCAGCGTAAGATTTGGCTGATGGATATAAAGTTTGTGGATTTGTCCAGAATGGGATAAACATGGCTGCTCCTTTAAGGACGACCAGTTAGGATTCTGCATACTTGTACTTGCTATAGAAGCCTAACTGTTCTTTCATTCCCAGGTGTCCTACAGCGCCCCCCTACGAAGCTGTGACTTCATGAAATGCCGAATCTGAAAGGGACAGATCGGCCTCTGCTTCACTTACCAAAAATATTCCTGGATGGGTGGAGCTTCCATTTTGTAAATTTAAATATTTAATCCTGTTTTTAGAGGAAGTTTTTGGTTGTTTTGTTTAGTCAAACTTCGATAAAACTTTCAAACACGGAGGAGCCGCCAGTCAGAAGGATCGGTTCCTGTTTTGTTTGGAGTAAACAAAGAAGAAAAAATTACTGATGCTGTAAAACAAAACGGGGGGTAAAAATGCTGAATGTTTATATTTTTCTTTGTGTGACTTTTTGCACAGCATTCAATGATGTACAGCACTATCCAAATAAACTGAGAAAGCGTAATGCGTCTGATGGCCTGTCTGGCACTAATGCTGGGGACTAATGGGGATCTTATTGGGCTTTGTTTCTGTCAGCATCCATTTTCAGAAGTAACCACAGGACGTTAGTCAAGCGGGACGTGAGCGGCTGTAGAGGAGCGGTTTGCTCTTCTAACATCTGTTGGTGAAAATATTTGTATTCTGCATTAGCGCTTTATTTGGAAACTCCTAGGAGGAACGTCCCATCCCCACGCCCTTCAGTTTTGGCCGGAAGTTTTGAGACTGACACAAATTTTTGGTTTTCACAAAGTTTGAGGCTTCGGGGTTTTTTTAGCGCCAATTTGCATGAACTCCTAGATTTTCTGAAGATCAGGTTAATTTTCACTGACTGCAATTGACCTGATCACGAAAACCCCATCTCCACTGAGTTTCAGCCCTGCTAACATAGCTTCAGTGTTCTGCTCATTATCCCAGGAGAAGGTGTTAACGAGGACAGGACAACTGATGTCATGCTGCGTTAGAAGAACAGAATGGTTGCTTTAAACAGGAATGGTGACTGAAATCATTGTCTTCTGTTGATCATGGTTGCCCTCATCACTTTCCATCAAAAGGGAATTACAGGAAAGGACGTTGCTGCTTGTAAAATTGCCCCTAAATCAACCATTTATCAGATCAAGAGGAACCCAAGGAGAAGGGCTCAATTGCTGTGAAGGTGGCTTCAGGGTGCCCAAGAAGGTCCGAGTGCCAAGACCATCTCCTAAGAGGATTTGGCTCCGGGATCAGTTCAACACCAGCGCAGAGCTTGTTTAGGGATGGCAGTAGGTAGGTGTCGGTGCCTCTGTATGTACAGTGAGGTGAAGGCTTTTAGAGACCGGCCTGGTGTCAAGAAAGGCCGTGAAGAAGCCGACTCTCCAAGAAGATAAAGGACAGACTAATGTTCTACAGAAAGTATAGGGATTAGACTGTGGCAAAGGTATTTTCTCTGAAGCCCCTTCAGATGGTATTAAACATAAGGGAGAACAATTGTCCGGAGAAGAAAAGGTGAGCGCCCCCATGTGTCCTGTGTAATGCCAACGGTGAGCGCCCCCATGTGTCCTGTGTAATGCCAACGGTGAGCGCCCCCATGTGTCCTGTGTAACGCCAACGGTGAGCGCCCCCATGTGTCCTGTGTAACGCCAACGGTGAGCGCCCCCATGTGTCCTGTGTAACGCCAACGGTGAGCGCCCCCATGTGTCCTGTGTAACGCCAACGGTGAGCGCCCCCATGTGTCCTGTGTAACGCCAACGGTGAGCGCCCCCATGTGTCCTGTGTAACGCCAACGGTGAGCGCCCCCATGTGTCCTGTGTAACGCCAACGGTGAGCGCCCCCATGTGTCCTGTGTAACGCCAACGGTGAGCGCCCCCATGTGTCCTGTGTAACGCCAACGGTGAGCGCCCCCATGTGTCCTGTGTAACGCCAACGGTAACGCATCTTGATACTATTCACATGTGGGGTTGCTCTTCATCGATGGGCAGAGGGCTCTCGAAGCCTAAGAACACTGCCAAAGTAGAGTAATGGGATCCAAACCTCCAGAGGGGTAGCTTCTGCCAACCCTGCGCTCTCCATTATTGTGGAGTACCAGGTCACAAGGCAAAAGTAATAAGTGGCTTGGTGAACAGAACCCTAAAATTAGTGGTCTGTGGCCAGGAAGTTCCCCAGATCTCATCCCATTGAGAACCTGTGATTAATCCTCAAACAGAAACACAGAAATTGTGATTAAACTCTAAGGACTGATTAGGAAGACTGGGCTGTCGTTGGCCCAGATGCTGATATGCCAGGATGAATGGCAAAGCCTTGAACAATAAGGGTCAAGACTGTGAATATGGCGTCTCTGCCCAAACTTGGTGTGTAGAATGCAATGCTTATTGTACTTCAGTAGCCGTATAAACAGCTGATCTAAAAGGCCTGAAGCAGCGACCTTTGTAAAAACGAAAATTTGTGTCCGTCTCTAACGCTCAGCCATGACGGTATATACCTTCACCCTCATGGGCTGCCTGCACATCACTGTGTTGCAGTCCTTTCCCACAAGTTTTAGGGTGCCCTCACAGGAGCCTCATTCATATGTGGGGGAGGGGAATAAATCAGCAGCAAACAAATTTGCACCTAAATGATGTGGGTTTCAACGCTTTTCATGAAAAGGTTCAATTCTGCTGTCACAACACCCAACCTGAATTGCATATTGCCCATTTAAAAGCTGCTGTAATTTTCAAATATGCGACGGATTTCATGTTTAATTTTTTTCCCCCTTTTTGTGAGCAAGACTTTCCATCTCATCCATGTAACTCTTGGGCCGGGGTCATACAGGAAGGAATTCCAGCGACATGTCAGCACGTAAAAAGTGTGAGAATTCTGCTGGAAAAGCGCAGCTTTCTCTCCCCATAGCGGAGATAGGCTGCAGCGGAATTTAAAAAAGAATTGACATGCTGCGTCTTTGTTTTCCGCAGTGCATGGCTGTCTCCACACTGCTTGGCTGAAGCATGTGGACAAGATTTATGGAAAATCTCGTCCACTTTGCTGGCTAATCCTGGGATTGGGTGCCACGGGCAGCATGGCCATGAGGGCATTCTGCACGGAAATTCTGCAGCAATTCCGCCCCTTGGGAATCCAGCCTTTTTGTGACAGCTATAATGGTGAGTTGGAAGAGACCTCTGGGGTCATCGGGTCCTCCAGGGTCATCGGGTCCAACCCCCTGCTCAGTGCAGGATCACTAAATCATCCCAGACCGATGTCTCTCCAGTGTTTGAACACTTCCATTGAAGAACTCCCCACCTCCCGTGGTAACCTGTTCCACTCATTGATCCCCCTCACTGTCTAATATCTAATCTGTGTCTCCTCCCTTTCAGTTTCATCCCATTGCTTCTAGTCTTTCCTTGTGCAGATGAGAATAGGGCTGATCCCTCTGCACTGACAGCCCTTCAGATATTTGTAGACCGCTATTAAGTCTCCTCTCAGCCTTCTCTTCTGCTAAACATTCCCAGATCCTTTAACCGTTCCTCATAGGACATGATTTGCAGACCGCTCACCATCTTGGTAACTCTTCTCTGAACTTGCTCCAGTTTGTTTGTGTCTTTTTTTAAAGTGGGGTGCCCAGAACTGGACACAGTATTCCAGATGAGGTCTGACTAAGAGTAGAGGGGGATAATGACCTCACATGATCTAGACTCTATGCTTCTCTTAACCCTTTGCAATCAAATTTTGGATTCAGGGTTTCCTAGGGGTCTTTCTCTTTGTCATTATAAAATGGCGACATCTGCTGGCTAGAGCAAGTACTGCGGTATGGGACATGCTGGAGCGGCCAGTAATATACAGTAAAACTATCCTTCCGACATCAGAGCTGTACAGCCTTCAATCAGAATGTCTTCAGACATCAGACAGTGGAGTGGAAAGGGTTAATACACCCCAGAATTGTGTTTGCCTTTTTGGCTGCTGCATCCCACTGGTTTCAGTCTGTGATCTATTAGTATACCCGTCTACTACCGTGTGTCCTTTTTTTTTTTTTTTTTTTTTTTTTTTTTTTTTCATTTGCTTAGATGTAGGACTCTGTATTTCTCCCTGTTAAATCCCATTCTGTTAGTCACTGCCCACTGTACAAGCTTTTCTAGATCTTTCTTGAATTATTTTCCTAGTGTTGGCTATCCTTCCTAGCTTTGTGTCGTTGGCAAATTTTGCTCAATTTCCCCTCAATTCCCTCCTCCAGATCATTTATAACAATGTTGACCAACACTGGGCCTAAGACAGAGCCTTGTGGTCCCCACTTGACACATTCTTCCACTTGGATGTGCAGCCATTTATGACCCCTCTGAGTACGATCACTCAGCCAGTTGTGAGTCCACCTAACAGTTGCCTTGTCAATCCCAGACTTGGTCATTTTTATTCAATATGCATGGTATGAGATACTGTACTAAAGCATTTGACAATATATACTATATCCACTGTGTTTTCATGATCGACCTAGTCGGTGATTCTGTCATAGATGGACATTAGCTTCGTCTGGCATGACTTGTTTGTTACAAACCCATGCTGGCTCTGGTTAATTACTCCTTTTTCAGCCATGTAGAAGTCAGGCTCATCGGCCTGTAGTTTCCTGGATCCACCTTCTCTTTTTTGAAGACTGGGGCATTTGTCCTTCTATTCTCCAAGGATTATCAAAGATTTCTGCATGTGGTTCAGCAATTACTTCCGCGGTTTTCTTTATCCTAGTATGTAATTCATCTGGACCTGGAGACATGAATTCATATAAGTTAGCTCATGTAAGTGTTCCCTCACCATCTCTGCAGCACGAGTGGGGATAAGATTTGGATTTCTGATTCATGCAATTAGCATCCTTATCAGCTTGGTTTCTCTTGCTGGGAACAATCACTTTTTGTTCTACTGGCTAACATTGTACCAAACCTTTGTTTTCATTCTATCAGCATGGGTACACTTTAAATTGCTCCGATCACCTCTATCGCTTTGTCAGCAGTTTTGATGGGTCAGATCTGTTGACCAACTCTTTAAAGCTCAGGTCAAAGGTCTGTCAACACCAGAATAGTTCTGTGCAAAGCAAGGAGCTTGAATGTGAGAGACTAAATGGGATGTGACCTTCACAAGTGGGTTGCAACATCCTGTCCCACGTTGGCCTTTGCTCTTGTATGTAGGTCCTGGATGGCTGAGGCTGTTACAATATATATCTCATCCAGCTCCTTTGGTTTACGCCTACCTGTAGCCCATGCGGGGGTGGAGGAGCACAAAGAAGATTTGACTTGCCAGGGTGGCTTGTAGGCTGTACAGCAGGTGGAATTTTTGGTCGGTGTGCTGGCCAGGTCCCCAACGCCCCAGTCTGCCATCACACGGTCCTGCTGTAGCTGAGGTGCTAAATCACACGTCTGTCTTAGTTTTTCATACCAGCTGTATGGTGAGGTCTCATGTCCACGGGTGGGTTTGAATTTCCAGGATCGGTGTGGATGATCCAGAGTGCAAGCCGCCCATAGACAATCCTAGGCGCCCGCAGCTTAATCAAAGCATGCAGATTTGTTGTGTGGACCTTCTGACCTGGAAAACAAATCGCAGCCTGCTCCATTTTGCCGCGGATCCCACAGCGACGGCTTCCATTGAAGTCAATGAAACTGTCTGATCGGTGGCACACCCGAAACTGTCACTCCGGGTGTTTTGCGGGAAAGTAGGGGGGGGGGGGGGCGCGGATGGGCTGTGCCCACATGTACGGAGGAGAAGACTGATGCCCTGCATGCATCCGGCCTGGTAAGTAATGTCCTCATGCCACGGGCAGGGTGGTATTGCACAGCGGGGCTCCCGCCCACAGAACCTGACCCGTCAGCGGACATGAGGCCTAATGCAACAGGGGCCATTCTGGTTCGATTTGCGCTAGAAACTTTTTTTATTGATTAAAAAAAAATATAAAATAAACCTTAATCCTCTGTAACGACCCATGGATGAGAAATCTGTATTTATAGAGGAGTTTTATAAGTCCGGCTTAGGAGGGTTTCGTTAATGGAAGGGATTTTTCATGGCCAAGTCTTGTGTTGGGAGATGCATGAAGAAAAAACATTAAATGGGTCCAAAGGTGTGACTTTTGATGCCTGTCCTGCTGGTGGGCGATCCTGCTGAAGAGCTGCATCCCGCTGGTGCGCTGTGAGCGTCGTGTGCGGGGTTAATATTCCTATATATATAGATAGATAGATAGATATATATATATATCTCACACATACTCACACTTTACTCCTGTAGGAAATGATGAGCAATTAACACCAAGGGGAAAAAGAACCCACACGCTGCAGTTTTTCTAATCTCACAGCATTGGAGCGAGGGAAGAATAACCCGAGTCCGTCCACCAGGGCCAGGAAGGAGTTCTAGTTTCTTTGTAGATCTCCCAATGCCTATAACTCATGCAACAAAAACTAAGTGTGTAAAAGCTTTAATTACCGACTCTCCAGACGTGATCCATAGAAGCGGAGGTGTACATGTAACCACAGGGCCGTATAGAGAAGCAATACTATAGGGACACGTGCGGTGGGAGTCGCAGGGGCAGCCTCGCAACAGATCGGCAGTCCTTCCCTAGTGAACGCTGCGTCACCAGTGACCGGGTCCACGGACCTGCTGGAAGGAGACTGCAGAGAACGGACGCCATATAACAAGAGGAGGACCGAGCGGGCTGGAGGAGAGGTGACCGCCGGGGGACTGGAGGAGAGGTGACCGCCGGGGGGCTGGAGGAGATGCAGTAAGGAGTCTGCCTGGGGTGAGATCTAATAGCAGGGGTTCCCTGTGAGACTCTTTGGGCAGATGGAGTATACATTGTGGCACTGGCATAACTATAGAGGGTGCAGGGGATGCGGTTACACCCGGGCCCAGGAGCCTTAGGGGCCCATAAGGCCTCTCCTCTCCATATAGGGGGCCCCAGTACTATGAATAAAGCATTATGATAGGGGGCCCCGTTGCAGGTTTTGCCCCTGGCCCCATGAGCCTTCAGCAACACCCCTGCATTGTGGTAAAGGGCCGGCTTCTCCCGCGCCATAAATATTACGGAGATCCTGCGTTTGCGCTACGAGCCGCGTGGAGACGTCAAACAGGGCCATCATATCCAGCAGAGATCTTCCGCTACAAATACGCAGGTTTATGTAAATGCTGCCTATGTCAAGTCCGCAGCGCGGTGATTTCTGCCGCAGGAGCCTGGCGCTAACATTTAACACAGAGGGGCGCGCTCACACGGGCGTATGGTGAACGCAGCAGTTTACCGGAGGGCGGAGCAGTGATTACCGCGATTGCGATCACATGTGTCACGCTCCCTCTCCTGCATCGGCTTCCTTCTTCTTTTTTACTTTTCCTTGTTTTTTCCCCTAGCGGCGTGCGTATTAAACGCCGCACATTCGTGATGTCAGGTTTCCACACCCACCCACAGAGAACAACAGGCTCCATCACACGTAATACACGGTAAAACAGAACACCATGTGTTCACAAAATGTGTCCTGGTCTTGAAGGGGTTAACGGTCGCTGTAGACTCAAGAGGAGTGCGACAAAAAACATTGTTTTCCCCTTTTCTGTATCCCCTCCTTGTTCTGGCTAACAAGCCCCATAAAGAACCGCCCGGTGTGAACAGTTACTAATCAGGACATCTTGGGAACAGCAACTCCACCCCCCACCATCATCATCATCATCACTATCACTATCATCATCACTATCACCATCACCACCACTATTATCATCATCACCATCACCCTTCAGCTGAACTTCCCAAACTTCTCGCTGCGTGAACTCCTCCATCCGGCAGGTGGCGCTGCAGCCTCACACACACACAGACCCGGCGCTCCTCCAGCCCCGCACGTGGGTCCGTCCTGCCGGTAAGTGCACTGACACCGGGCCGTGAGCCGCCGCAGAACAGCCGGCAGACCGGTGAGGAGGAGCGGACAGGGGCGGCAGCTGGGGAACACGTCCTGCCGGCAGGGGGCGGCCTGGAGGACCGACGGGATGCAGGATACACATCCGGCCGGCAGGGGGCGCTGCAGTGTATAAAAACTGCCGTGCGGGGAGCTGCGGGTCACACGTGGGGCTGCCGGCAGAGCTGCAGGTAGGCACTGCGTGTTGTCTATAGCTGTATATACCGTATATAGCTTGTACTGAGATTTAAAGGGGAGCGCACTATTTAACCCCTTCCTGCTGGGCTTTATCCCCCCCTCTTCATAAAATCCTCACTTTTTCGTCGCTGTCCGTACTTCTCTCTGATCCTGTAGAATGCACTGAAAAACTTTAAAACTTTTCCACGTTGGACAAAATTTGAAAAAAAAGTAATTGCATTATTTTGGGGAGTGGGTTCTTGACTTTTGGCGGCGCGGTAATAATGCCGCGGTCTCTGTATTCTGCAGGTTGTGCGACAATGGCGAATGTTCCAGAGATTCTTATACTGATTAAAAAAATGAATAAAACCCTTAAAAAGAATCTTTTTGTTGTCTTTTGACCCTCCTTTCTTTCCCTGCTTGCGGCGGGGGCTCAGTTTAAGTCACGTGACCCGCACTTTTTACCGATACCATTTTTTTTGGACATTTTGACTGTTTTTCTTGGAGATCCGTGACCTAGAGAGCCGTTCCTGCGTCGTGTGTTCTTGACAGCGAGACCGATAATCAGATCTTACTATAAATTGGACTTTTACAGACACAGAAATACGCATTTTTTTTTTTTTAATTAACAGAACAATTAGGAACGAGATGTCTTTTTTTGTCCGTCCCCCCCCCCCCCCCCCCCCCCCGACTCCCCAAGTTAAAAAAAAAAAATCGTCATTCATACCTTTTTCTTTAGCTTGGTGGGGGACTTGAACCGGCGCTTGCTTGATCTCATACTTTATAATGTAACTATAGCGCTGTATTAAGTTGTGCCACAGGCTCGTCTTAATAGACACTCGGTCATGGCAGCCCTACAGGCCTCTAGAAGACCCCTGACTGCCATAATACCGTATGGCACCCTTCAGTTTCGTGGCAGCGAGGCCACACCGGACGTCTCGGTCAGAATTGACAGCATTTAAACAGTTAACCGATGGCCGTTGTTTTCTCCCATCGTGGCTGGTGCGAGCTGCTGTTTGCTGTCAGGTGATCCACACCCACCATGTATGGCGCAGACTTGGCTCCACCTCCGTACCACGACCCCCGATGTGTACGGCGCGTGTTGGGGAGCGGTTGTAACCGGTCGCAGCGTTTTAATGCATCATTAAGCAAAAAGCACGCTATTGCCAAAAATGGTGTCCAGCCCCTGTGAACGCTGCAGGTCTCGGGGGGGGGGGGGGGGATATTGAGGCTTTTGGCACCCGCTGGTCCATAGCCCGCTATAGAGGGACAAGCTGGAGGGGGTTGTGAGTGCGGACAGGAAGGGGCGGGATGAGAAGAATGGCGGTGGGCTGGCGGCTCTGCGGTGGGATGTAAAGCCGCTACATGGCAGCTTTGGATGCATCGCGGTTCCGCTGAATTCTGCCTGACGGTCATCCCATGTGCAGGCCCCTTTAGTCTGACCGGAGGACGCTTCTCCCATCGCCTTTGCTTAGATTTGATCTGTGGGTGTAAGAGATCGGAGACGTCGCCCGCGTGGTGGTGGCCGTTGATGCGCCACGATGAGCAGACCGCCCGGCTTCAGTGAAGGGAGCCATGTAGTTTGACAGATCCCCATTTGGATGGGCCAGGGTAGTCATGAAGGTTGGATGGGTGACCGGTAGCTCCGCGGCTGCGGATGGGCAGTCACCACTTGGCAGTGAGGCGCTGATCAGGGGGCTCCCCCTTGTGTAATATGTAACCTAGAGGGGCTGTTTGTGCGTACATTGGGGTTGGTAATATTCCCCTGCGTAGCCCTTGTCTGTGCTCTCCCACTTGTTGCCCTTCTTGTGCCCGTCCCGCTATGGGCGCCCACTCCTTTATGGTCCTAACGCTCTTCATTAAACTTTCTCCTATCTGTTTTGGCAGAAATGGCGGAAACCGTTCTTGTGATCGGTAGTGGAGCCAGAGAACATGCGTTGGCCTGGAAACTGGCGCAGTCCGCCCATGTCAAGCAAGTTCTCGTTGCACCTGGCAATGCGGGCACCGCCAGCAGCGGGAAGATCTCCAATTCTGGTAAGTTTGTTGTAAACGTAAGGCAGTCCGTCGTTAAATTAAATACTCGGTTGTGTCAAAGATTCAAAAACTTCACACCTCAATAATCCGTATTTGGCCCCATGTCCGCCGGCACAGTTTCCAAGTGCAGGATCCCGGTTTCCGCCCCCCACCCCTCCCCGTGCCCGCAGCCTTGAGGCCTCCAAACATTTTCTTATTTGTTCGGTGCGGATCTTCTGCGTTGCGGTTTGATCTTTTTTCTGCACTGTGGATGCGCTCGGTGCCCTGACCGGCGTGCCGCGCACAGTACATTTTTTAAATTTTTTTAACTTCTGCCCTGCCCTGTATTATAACTGAATTGAGTCCGGCCGAGAGGAGTCCACTTATTCCGCACCGTGGCAGTTTGATGGACGCCCTCCGCATCTCCAGGGCTTGATGTGAATCCGGCTCCCGGCTGCCCGCATCCTGTGCTGGGGTGGGGGGGAAGTCGCTGTCACCATCTGCATCACCTGACATCCCTGTTTATGTGCCACTACGATCCATCTGCCATGGAGAAGAGGGTTCTTGTACCTGTACCCGGGTACAGGCAGACCGCATTATAATGGCGCACGAACACCATGACCCAGATGCTGGCGCCACCTCCTTCCCTGGCACATGCATGAAAGAAGGAAGGCACGTGGGATCCTATGTTGCATTTTATTTATCACGTGTGTGCCACAGCTGGGGGAGGCGTGGATATGTGCATCACTGTCGCTGTGTTTGTGCCCCAATGTAACCCAGCCACGGCAGAGAGGGCTTCTGCCAGCGAACAGACGAGCAGAATCCTTTACTCCGCGGTGGCCAGATCATAATGGCGCACGAAAACTGATGCCGATGCCACCTTCTCTTCCAGCGGATCTTGGATGCCACCATCTTTGGTTTGTGCGCGCACCTTGGGAGGAGGTGTTGGCATCTGCATCGCTGTGTTTGTGCTTCGCCGTGATCCGGCCGCTGCGGAGAAGAGGATTCTGCTTTCATCTGTATCCGGGCAGAAGCGCAAGCAGAACAGTCTTCTCCGCAGCGGCCGGATTGTGATGGCGCATAAACAGTGAGGTCATGTGGCGCGGATGCTGGCACTGCCTCATCTCTGGCGCGTGTGCAATAGAAAGATGAAGCCAACCGGGCCAGAGCTAATCCTGCAATGTATCTCAGAGAATAGGAGCTGGAATTGCGCCATGGCTAGGCGGATGCGGGCTGGATGTAGGACCGTCAAGGGTCAGGTCTGCCAAGCAAGGAGAGCCGCCCGGGTGATGTCAGAAACCTTAAGGGGCCCTTACACACAGATGATTGATCAAAATTCATCGCTCCAATAGTAGCTAACAGCTTCATTTCCATGTATTTAGAGAACAGCGGGTGGTCTGTTCTCCAAGTACATCACTATTGTTCTCCAGCTGGACAGCAGTTGATAGAATGTTATCAGCGCTGCCCGTGGAGGCCTCAGCATGAGGTCCGGCTTATCAGGGACGATTGACTTTAAGCTGAGCTAAACTCGGCGATGGGCGAAAAGTGCAGGATGGGCGCACGCTTACACACGATTATTGCTCAAAAGATGGCATAATGGTTGTGTGTAAAAGGGCCTTTAGTTACTTCAAAGGTAGCAAATCTTTCAAGCTGGATGTGTATAGCAAATGCTGAAGAGTATAAAAGGCGGTTCGTACGGCAGTAATGGCGGCTTATTTGGCCGTCCGCTGGTGATGGGTCCCATGTAAAAATATGTCCCAGTGCTGCTCCACTGATAGTTTCTTTGCTCCGGGGGTCTCGGACCTCGTACCCTCTTGATCTCAGTGGGAGCTGTCGCATGCAGCGTTCTTTGGAAGATGCTGCGACAATGTTGGCTTTAAGGGGTTCTCCAAGAGAATATTGGTGATGTATCCTCAGGATTGGTCAGCGATAGTTGATTGTCTGGAGTCCCAGCTGCTCGGACTCCCCCTTTCAGCCCCACTACACATAGGGGAGCAGAGTGTAAGATGTTGCTCCGACCGCCATGTAGTGGTCGACGCTTGTAACTGCAGGCCAGGGTCTCATTGAAATCAGTGGGAGCTGCACCTGCGGTTACAAGTGCTGGCCGCTACACGGGGGTCGCCTCTGCAGCTGTCACTGCGTACCCAATCCAATAACGGTTTGCTAATACCTAATGTAAATACCGACTCATGTGGAACCTGCAGAAGAGGAAAACCTTAATTACATGCTGATGGGCATCTGCGGTGCAGTTTATGAATTCTCTGGTATATGATGTACGCGGAGACCGCGGGGCCGTAGGGGCCTTATATGTGCGTGACGTTCACTTGTGACCTAAGAAAGGGGCGACCAATTGAAGACTATCTACGGGGCACCGAGCATCAATGCTCCTTCCCTGGAGACCCTCGGAGTCGGTGAGGAGCCCTGAAACGCATCAGTCGGTCTGGGGGGTTTATGGCGACTCTTAGTAGATGTGAAGGAAGATAGAAGTTGTGACTTATTCTAGCGACTCGGATACTTGGTGCCCTGAAGTGACTCCCGCCGGGCTTCACGCATCAACATCTATGGAGTGTCAGATCTCATGCTGCTCAGTTCAATAATCTCCCTGCATCCGGCCTCGCCGTGTGCCGCTCACATGATGATCATCCGATAACGAGGCTGGAAGCCTAAAGTTATGTTATAATGGTAGAAAGTAGAGCAGCAAGAAAAAAAGTCCAACTTTGTTGGAAAACCTGCAGCGTGTCATTGGTTGTTTGTACATGCATGTACAATGTGTGTAATAACATGCAGCGGGTCATTGGTTGTTTGTACATGCATGTACAAGGTGTGTACTAACATGCAGAGGGTCATTGGTTGTTTGTACATGCATGTACAATGTGTGTACTAACATGCAGCGTGTCATTGGTTGTTTGTACATGCATGTACAATGTGTGTACTAACATGCAGCGTGTCATTGGTTGTTTGTACATGCATGTACAAGGTGTGTACTAACATGCAGCGGGTCATTGGTTGTTTGTACATGCATGTACAATGTGTGTAATAACATGCAGCGGGTCATTGGTTGTTTGTACATGCATGTACAAGGTGTGTACTAACATGCAGCGGGTCATTGGTTGTTTGTACATGCATGTACAAGGTGTGTACTAACATGCAGCGGGTCATTGGTTGTTTGTACATGCATGTACAATGTGTGTAATAACATGCAGCGGGTCATTGGTTGTTTGTACATGCATGTACAAGGTGTGTACTAACATGCAGCGGGTCATTGGTTGTTTGTACATGCATGTACAAGGTGTGTAATAACCTGCAGCGGGTCCTGTTCGGTAGGTATTGTGCACCCATAGAGGCCTTGGAGATGTAACATATCTGATGCTTGTGAAAAATACATGTGTAATATGTGGGACACGTGCGCTCGTGTGAGTGAGGCATTCCCAAACTTCAGTCCTTGTGACCCCACTCCCCCCCCCCCCCCCACCCCCCCAACAAGTCACATTTTGAGGATTTCCATAGTACGGTACAGGCGATGTCTTTGCCACGGGTCTTCAGGATGTCCTATGGGCTGTTGGGGCTGCGAAGACTGCAGTTTGGGAAGCACTGCTGTAGATTTCGCTTTGCATCTGTCAAGTGGGCGGTCTCTGCAGCTCACTGTCAATCAAATTAGACATCATCCATTGACTGTGAGTGCTGGAGACCGCCCACTTGACAGATTCAAAGTGGCAAGAAGAATCTTCCTGTTCCTTATTACTGAAGTGTAATGTTAATGGGGTTTTGCAGGACTCTGATATGGATGACCTATCTTGAGGATTGTTCCTGACTAGTTGGTTGATGGGTTCCTCCACTCACAATCCCCAGCGACCTGCTGTCAGTACGGACGGAGCGGTAGTGAAACAGGACAGGTTGTTGCTGCACAACTTCCCACCCATTAACTGTTGATCAGCTCCAGTATCCCGAGGAGAGGTCCTCACTAGTAAAGTCCCGACACTCAGTACCTTGTAATGTGCGTTCACAACTGCTTACAGTGTTTCTTCTTGCAGACGTCCCAACCGGTGATCACACCCAGCTTATCAAGTTCTGCAAGAGCAGCGACGTATCGTTAGTGGTGGTCGGCCCAGAAGCTCCTCTAGCCGCAGGTAATGATGCAATCTGCGCTACTTACGCGCCTCAAGGAATAAATGGTAAAAAGGGGGCAACTCAAAAATGTAGGAACGGGGATCCAATAGGAAATCGGAAGTTGGAGGAGCAGCTGGCCTCTGTCGTCTATATTCCTTCTGCTTCTAGAGATATCAGCTTTGTAGCAGCAGCCTCATTTATACATGAGCCCCGACAGGAAGGGCAGCCATCTTGGTTGTCGCCTTTGAATCGGCTACTGATGGTAAATCTGTCACTTTATTGGTGGAAGCCGATTCAGAGATGGCAACCAGCGTCCATACAAGAAACCTCTGATACTTGTATGTCGTCCCGGACACCTTGGGGCATGCTCCACGGCTCTGCAACACATTCACCATGAAGGGGGTAACCCATCCATAGATCCCCCCCCCCCCCCTTCTTTATTTTTCGTTTTTGCCGTCTTCTCTCTTTCCATTATTGTACTCAAATGTTTCTATGAAGTTGCTTGTTAAAGTGCAAAATGTTCTTTTGTTTCTCCCGGTTTCCTAAAGGATTATAAACCGCTTATCTTCAGGATTCCCTATTTTTAGGGGTTGCCCCTTTATTTGCCCCTCCCCTCACTGCCATCTTTTTACTGTTTGTCAGGGTCGTAGCGGGTACCTTGGCACTTGGTAGGCTGTTATTTGTGGCCTGTATAGCCTTCTTCATGCTATCTGACCGTCACTTCTTGGCCTGTAATTAGTTTTATATTATTATTGTAACCCTAAAAACGTCACAAATGATGAATTAAAAAAAAAAATTGGGAGCAAAATGGCGTCCGCCTCAAGCCAAGTGTGTGTCCTGTCTCTATCCCGCCTCGGTCCCTCTCATCAGCGTGGTGCATGCGGTGCGTTCATTCTCTTCTATTCCAGGTCTCGTTGACGATTTGACTGCCGCCGGCGTGAGATGTTTCGGACCGTCCGCGAGGGCCGCGCAGCTGGAGGCCAGCAAAAGCTTTGCCAAGGATTTTATGATCCGCCACAAAATCCCGACCGCCAAATACAAATCCTTCACCGATGCAAAGGAAGCCTGCGACTACATCAACAGGTAGCCCAGATGGCGACTGATCCTCTGCTCTGTCTTTGGCGCGGACGCCCGGACTTCTGTTGTACTAAATACTTGCATCCCCCATAAAGTAACAATTCTGCAGCATCTCCTGAATATCATTATTGGCCTGAACACGAGCGGACTGGTCATGGAGGACCTCATGCACCCGGCGTATGGAGGCTGCCGCACGCAGCTGTAGCGCGGCTCATTGGGCACTCGGGGTCCTGCGGGTACAGACCGCATCTTAGAATGTCATTTCCTTTGTTTTTTACCCTTTCAGCGCTGACTTCCCTGCCCTGGTAGTAAAGGCAAGCGGTTTGGCTGCAGGGAAGGGGGTGGTCGTGGCCAGCAGCAAGGAGGAGGCGTGTAAAGCCGTCAATGACATCATGCAGGTTTGTCGCGGTCCTTGTAGCGGATTTAATGGCGCACATAAACGTTCACGTCTGTTTCATTGTCAAAATCTAACTGTAGTCCGCTCTGCGTGTTCAGGGCTCACTCACACGGGCGTATGTGGCTACCGTATGTGCGCATCTTGTATACATGCATCGGCGCACTCATACACGGTTTTATACGCACATTTAAAAAACTTGCAGCATGTCCTATTTTGGTCCATATTCCGGACTAAAATCTGCGATGCCAGCCCGCTGTACTTTTAGAGGGTCCCCTCATGTATTCCCCACGTATTTATGCAAGAAGGCGGGAAATACTTTTGATCCTTGTTTTTTTTAATTTTTTGCGCAGCACATCCCTGCGGCAAAAGAAGTGAAAACCAAGTATGCCGTGAAAACGAGCAGTTTAGGCTATGAATAAACGTATTTTATGGTCTCAAACTGCGTATGCTTGTGTGAGCGAGTCCTTAAAGACGTATTAACTCTGTAGAGGAGTTGCGCTAAGACCAAGTACTTTGCCCACATTATGGGATACTAGTACCAGTGTTTCTCGTGGCGCCACTTACTAATATGATATACTGAAAGCGATTGGCGTTGGTCACAGGTCCCAAACCAGGAGGGCTGGAAGCAGCCGTGGGCTTGCAGGACCTGTGATGCCGCTGTCATGTGATCAGTCACTGAGGCTCTGACCTCCACCCTGGTCACACGACTCGCATCACCTGATACAATGATCTATTAAACATACTGATCTCTCGTACGATCCGTCGCTCCGCCCGTTATCTTTGTATAAATGAGTTTCAAATTAGACAAAAACAAAACCTAATAAAATGTAAAAGAAAAGTAAATAACCGGACGGGGGGGCTCCCAATACTTCTGTCCTCCTCTCCTCCTGCTGTCCCCGTCCGGACCCTGTCCTGTGTCTCATGTTCACCTACATGTTAAGATTTCTTTGGCTCCGTATCCCCATTAATTCAGAATGTATTTTCTTACTTATTCTAGGATAAGGCGTTTGGAGACGCTGGAGATACAGTGGTGGTCGAGGAGCTGCTGGAAGGGGAGGAAGTGTCAGTAAGTATCAGATTGCAGATGTAACTCGGCAGTATGAATCTGCTATAGAGTCATAGAATCATAGTAGGGTAAAGTTGGAAGGGACCTCCAGGGTCATCGGGTCCAACCCCCTGCTCAGTGCAGGATCACTAAATCATCCCAGAACAGATACTTGTTCAGCCTTTGTTTGAAGACTTCCATTGAAGGAGAACTCCCCACCTCCCGTGACAACCTGTTCCACTCATTGATCCCCCTCACTGTCTAATATCTAATCTGTGTCTCCTCCCTTTCAGTTTCATCCCATTGCTTCTAGTCTTCCCTTGTACAGATGAGAATAGGGCTCATCCCTCTGCACTGTGACAGCCCTTCAGATATTTGTAGACAGCTATTAAGTCTCCTCTCAGCCTTCTCTTCCGCTAAACATTCCCAGATCCTTTAATCGTTACTCATAGGACATGATTTGCAGACCGCTCACCATCTTAGACAAACTGGAGCAAGTTCAGAGAAGAGTTACTATGTCTTTTTTGAAGTGGGGTGCCCAGAACTGGACACAGTATTCCGGATGAGGTCTGACTAAGGAAGAGTAGAGGGAGATAATGACCTCACGTGATCTAGACTCTATGCTTCTCTTAATACATCCCAGAATTGTGTTTGCCTTTTTGGCTGCTGCATCACATTGTTGACTCATGTTCAGACTATGATCTATTAGTATACCCAAGTCTTTTTCACATGTGCTGCTGCTTAGCCCAATTCCTCCCATTCTGTATGTGTTTTCTTCATTTTTCTTGCCCAGTTGTAGGACTTTGCATTTCTCCTTGTTAAATACCATTATGTTAGTCGCCGCCCACTGTTCAAGCTTTTCTAGATCTTTTTGAATACTCCCTCTCTTCCCTAGTGTTAGCTATCCCTCCTAGCTTTGTGTCATCAGCAAATTTGCTCAGTTTCCCACAATTCCCTCCTCCAGATCATTTATAACAATGTTGACCAACACTGGGCCCAGGACAGAGCCTTGTGGTCCCACTTGATACATTCTTCCACTTGGATGTGCAGCCATTTATGACCCCTCTTTGGGTACGATCACTCAGCCAGTTCTGAATTTGCCTTGTTAATATTTAACCATTTTTTTCGATGCGAGATGCTTTTCTGCAGTCATGATATGCTATATCTACTGTATGTGACTGTCTGTATAACGCGATGGGTAGATATTTAGTAATGTACAATTATATTGATCCCCATTATATGCAGTAAAGGTCCTTTAATCCAGCATGTA
Source organism: Eleutherodactylus coqui (assembly GCF_035609145.1). Lineage (NCBI taxonomy): Eukaryota > Metazoa > Chordata > Amphibia > Anura > Eleutherodactylidae > Eleutherodactylus > Eleutherodactylus coqui. Next base: position 7,877,749 of record NC_089840.1, read on the forward strand.
ATAAGACAAATTATGCTTCTGTCAGGGCTTTTGTACCTTGTTTTCTATGCTCTTCTATGACCATCTAACAACCTGTAGGGCCAGTAGGTGGAGGAGTAAAGGAACGTTGCTGCACATGTATAAACTGGGCTGGTAATCTGCACTTAGTTCTTCTTGCTTTGCATATTAGACCTGCGGTGTTGATTGCCCGCCTCCGACCGCTGTGTAGAGGCGCTCTCAGCCCTTGCTCTTGATTCCCTTTCTTTTCAGTGCCTGTGCTTCTCGGATGGGCTCACGGTTGCCCCGATGCCCCCAGCCCAGGATCACAAGAGACTATTGGATGGCGATGAAGGCCCCAACACAGGAGGGATGGGAGCGTATTGTCCGCCCCCCCAGGTATAACCTAAAGTTGGCTTCACTGGCCGATAAACCTCCATGAACCTTTCTATAGGAACACTTACAATTTAAAGGGGTATTCCTATTTGCTTTTCATGCCGAGACGATAAAACCCGACCCGGCAACTGGATCACTGTAGTGCGCTGTGCTGCACTGTTTCCGTCGCTCCCATTCACTTCAGTGGGAGCTAAGCAAACGGCGCTGTGCTGATGCGTTCGCCTGTATTTGTAGCTACCGGCCGGGTGGCCAGTAACTGTAGCGGTGGATTCCCTTCTTGGCTATGAAATCGCTGAGATAAGAATACCCCATTAAGGAATATTTTCCTTCGGTTTTCCAGCTGGACAGACTTCCGTAACCGTCCGCGCCGCCCGCATCAGTTGTGTCCGCTGAAATCTGCTCATTGGAATATTCTATTTTGATCTTTGCTATTTCAGGTTTCGAAAAAATTTCTTGATGAGATCCGCGATACTGTTCTGCAAAGGGCCGTTAATGGGATCCGAGAGGAGGGCGCTCCTTATGTCGGTGAGCGCGTTTCTTGTTTGGTTTAGAGGGGTCCCCTCATGTACAATTTGCGCCATTTTCCTTTTGCTGCCATTAATACTCTGGTTTGTACTCAGGTGTTCTGTATGCAGGATTAATGCTGACGAAGGACGGCCCGAAGGTGCTGGAGTTTAACTGCAGGTTTGGAGACCCAGAATGCCAGGTGACTCTTGGGTCTTATTTCCATGCTGGTGGGCTGGTTTAGAGGGGCTTCTAGCTTTTTGTTTTATTTTTATCTCATTTTATTAACTTTTTTATAATTATTTATTTTTTTTCTTGTTCCTCTTAGGGGACTTGAAGTTGCGATCGTCCAATCGCTTTAACAGTGTACCCCCATACTAAAGTATTTTTACCAATAGTCTATCAAGCCTTATCACAGGCAAAGCTTAGTATACTGGAATACATGGCAGCCCTGGGAGTTTACACTTGGCTTCGGAGTGCCATGTGAACCCATCGGCACCCCACAGTTGTGTTGCATGGAGGCTGATGGCACCCCAACCCACCCAGCTGACTAAACTGTTAAGGGTGCTGCAGGTGGATGTCAACTGTCAAAAGCAGCTGTAGCCCACTGGGTATGAAGTGGGCTCTGCCCCCATGCCCGCTTCTTACACCACCCATGACCGCCTTCTGCCCTGCACTATTTAAGAGGTGCTAAAATGGGCATTTAAATAGTTACTTGGCTAATCGTGCAGTGCGGAGTTTACCTGTAAAATCACAGGTTTTGGTGTTCCTACGTCGCATGCAAACGATGAGTGATCGGTCAGGTGGGCGTACTGGACCGTCCATGGTGGGATGGTCAGACCACCTCTAAAGGCCTGCATACCTCCTTAAACACTGCCCCTCTGTCTGCTAGTAGCATGGGACATTCTCATATGATCGCTGCGTTCTACAGCTCGCGTGTGCTGGGCAGGTTCATGAAATCAACTGCATGTGCCAATCATGTTGCTCATTCTACTTATGTCAGCTTTAGACCATGCTGGTGATGATGTGCACAGAGTGGCATGATGTTTGGGGAGGTATGCAGGCCTCAAGATGGTCTGGCATGCCCACTGGACCGATCACCCATCATCTGCATGCGGCGCAGGAACTGTAACCCTTTTTCCAATCCAATTTTGGATTCGGGGTTGCCTAAAAGGCTTTCCCTTTTTGCTGTTATACAACGGTGCCATCTGCTAGCTAAAGCCAGTGTGTGCGCCAGAGAGGCTCCAACAGCGGAGTCGCTGGCAATAGACTGTAAGAATACCCTGTCGGACGTCTTCTGACATTGGAGCTGTACAAGCTTATCAGAATGTAGGAAGATGTCAGACAGTGGATTGGAAAGGGTTAAGGCCTCTGATTTTTTTACAGTTATGCTCGGTCCTGCATAGTTAGCAAAGTAACTGTAAATTCTCATTTATCGGCTATGTGGGGGACATGGCAAAGATCTTGGGTATAGCTCCTACCACTAGGAGGCGGACACTAGGCAAAGGAAGAATTGACTCTGGCTACCAATCAGTTTTCGCTTAGTGTCCATAGGACTTTATGGGTTCACAGGGAACAGATAGAGGGTTGCCACTCACTTCCCTGCTTATTCTCTACCTCCCAAAGGCAAGGTGGCAGATAAAAGCACTTGCTCTTCTATGACCCACCAGCCAAGATCCTCTTGCTTCGATCCCTGGGCTCCCCTCCTACCAAAGGCGACATGAAGCGCAGAGGATCAGGCTGGAGATGATGCCACGGTATGTGGCACTTCCCCTTTAGGGAAAGTAAGTTTGGAGGGGTGGGTGGCCCTAATCCTGCTCCATTCCTGGTCTGCCACTCCATGCTACCTAATCCCTTACAACTGTAGTTGGTATATATTGGTCTTCACCATGTTATGGGGACTTCCCATCATTTCTTAGGGCCCAGCGATTACTTGGTTCACTTCTGGTCACCACGAGCACGTGTCGTACTTTGGTGGTGTGGTGTTCCCTTCACTTCCATTGCCTGTGCTACTTTGACTCCCTGTTCGGCTTGGCCGCACGTTCAGTCGCGTCCTCTTCCGGTCTGTCCTCGTTCGGTCATGAGAAAGTGGCATTCCCTTTGCATTTGCCCGGGGACTGTGCTCTCCTCCTGTTAGGTGAATTTGGCCTTCCTACAATTGGTTCGATCAGCTTCCAGGGTGGGATTTCCTCTAGTCGCGATCAATCCTGCCCCTGGTTTCCCGCACGTCTCATCCTGAAGGGCATTTTCTGCAGCTCTTCTGCTCTACAGGTCGGGTGAGGATCTTCTAGAGCCGGGTAAGAGCTCCTCACCACCCCAGTCCACCGTAGCTCTCAGCTCTTACATTGTAGTTGTATGTACAGGGTAAGGTTTGGCGTGCTGTAATGTGTGCACAATATCAGGTTATAGGGGGGGACCCTGTCAGAGTAACCATTGCGACACGTCGTATGCTCCTGCTGTTGCACCACTTCTTCATGCAGGCAGCAGGAGTCCTTTTACACGAACTGCCTGTCTCCCAGGCTAGCCAGTGAACCTGTTCCAACGACACCCACCGCTGTAGCAGTTGCGGACCTCACAAAAGCCTCCAGGTCCATTGTGGAGATGCTGGGCAAGACATTCAGCAGAATAGAGCCAGAGGGTCTGATGCTGAGGAATCCTTCCTACCAGAAAGCACACATGGCAGGACGTCCAAACATCAGCAGTCTTCAAGGTTGTACACAGCCGCCTCCTTCCTCTGCCTCGCCTTCACCCGCAGCATCCCACTCAATCCCTTCTAGGAGCAGCTTCTATGCTGAGGGTGAAATGGGTGAACAGTCTTCCAGAGTCTCCCCTATGGTAGACCCTCTCATAGAGGTGGTTAAAGAGACTCTCCGTGTGCAAGACCGCAATGTCTTTAACACCGCAGGCTCCTCCTTCCAATGTCCTAGAATTTTGCATATAGCAGTCCCCACTCAGGTGGAATTTGAGGAGTTCACAACCAAAGAATGGTTAGTCTGGATACGTTTCCTCAAGTCTAAGCGCTTGGACATTATGTATCTGTTCCCTAAGGAATCAACTAAAGTGGTCCTCTTCACCATCGCTGGATACCCCAGTGCTTTGTTGAAATGTGCTACCCTTTGGGGGGTGGGAGGCTGAGGGGGGAACGGTTCTGTCTAAAATCGCCTTCAGTCCACAATTGCCTAATGGATTAGGTCCTCTATTATGGAGGCCTCCTATGCCAAGGGCAGGACTCTGCCCACTCGGGTGGCGGCTCACTCCACGCACGGTCCGTGCCCCTTAGGCGGTGTCCATATCTCTTCTGCTCTTCACTTCATACCTTCACAATATTTTTCAGGGCGCGTACTTTTGTGTCCTCCGATACTCCTGATTACAGGATTCTACCGGCAGCTACCTGATCCCATCAGAGGTACTTCTGCCCGCCCCTAGGGACTCCTTTTGAACATCTCAAGGTCTTCACTGTATGTCCCAATCACACCTAAGCCGCTACTGAAGGCGTTTGTTGCAGGGTTTTGTTGTTACTCCCCATTAAATTCTTTTGGCGGATGTTCATTGGAGGACACGGCCCCCACGGACGTTGTTCAGGGGAGCCGGACGTTGTTCAGGGGAGCCGGACGTTGTTCAGGGGAGCCGGACGTTTCTCTATTCTGACTTCCCCCGTCACTTCTTCTACTCGTATGGTTTTTCTGTTACATTTTCCGTTAGCCTGCGGGCCTTTCCTCTCCTGCTTCTGTACCAACTGAGTTAGCAGAGTGGCTACAGGAGCCGCATAGTTGGTAGGAGGAGTCAACCTTTGCTTTGTGTCGCCTCCTAGTGGCAGCAGCTGTACTCGCGGTCTACGCTGTGTCCCCAATGAACATTTGAGAGAAGGATTTTACTGTGAGTAATAAATAAACTCCTGTTTTTATCACTCTTTAAACTGTAAAGAATTTAATAAGTTTGTCTATTTAATTAAATAGACAAACTTTGCTTTTGAAGTAATGAAGGTGGATCTGATCGCTGAGCGCATCCGGCCTTGTGCATCCGGGTCATCTCTATAGCTGACTCGTGTGCGCCTCGCTATAAAGGACTTGTCTCATCTAACCACATGACGGGGGCTCGGGACTGCCATTCTAATAATCATGGGGGTCCCCAGCGCTCCTTTACACTGGGTTATACCAATGGGCACAACTAGGCAGTTCTGATTTAATTTCTGCCCTGCAGGTAATTCTGCCGCTGCTTCAGAGCGACCTCTACGCCGTCATGCAGGCCACTGTTGGCGGTCGGCTCGCTGCTTCCATGCCGGTCTGGTTAGAAGACCACGCAGCCGTTACTGTGGTCATGGCCAGCGGAGGCTATCCCGGGAGTTATAACAAGGGCCTGGAAATCACAGGTAAAGCCAGTTTATTCATCCTTCCTCTTACTTGCAACTATCCACATGAGGCTGCACAGCGGTGCGTCACACGGGACGTTGTCTGATTGCAACCAACATGACAGTTGCAGCAAATCCAGCTCTGTTGTAACAGCGTGCAAGGTATATGCGGCTTATTCCACCAGACACCGTTGGAAAAGCAATTTGCAATTACCATCTGGCTGTTAACAATAAAATCGCAGTTCTGGAAAAAATTGCGTTTTTTTGCAACTTGCTGTTGTGCGGCACGCGCAGCCCCGGCGAGAACAGCTGCTGGGCATCCAGTTTCTAGCAGTACAAAAAAAAGATTACCGAACACATTCAAGAAAAGTATTGACTGTTTCACAACTATCAGAGTTGTGAATGCAGCTCTGGAGTATAACGCATGCTTTAAACAGCCCACCGATCTCACTGTGAACCGTGTAATGCTCCAGCCGGCGTCCAGCCAAACCTTATTTACACAACTTGAATGATCTTGGTTTCTTTCTCAGGGCTTTCCACTGCCGAGGACCTCGGTCTTGAGGTGTTCCATGCTGGTACGGCACTTAAGGACAAGAAGGTGGTGACCAGCGGGGGGCGTGTTCTCACAGTGACGGCCGTCAGGAAGGACTTGCTGTCTGCTCTGGAAGAGGCCAACAAAGGCGTGTCGGTCATAGCGTTCTCCGGGGCCGCGTACAGGAAGGACATTGGTTTTCGAGCCATCGCGTATCTGAAGCAACACAGGTGTGTGTAGGAGAAGCGGCGGCGACATAATGTGATCCGTGGCTGTAACGGCGGAGGGCCGGCCACGGTGGACCAGCGGTTTGTTTTTTGTAGCATCTGATCTGTAATTTTATATTTGATTAGAATAAAACCCTGAATTGTGTATAAACCGGTGTTGTCGTCCACCAGTGCAGTATTGTGCAGGACTGCGGGTCCATCGTGGGATTATCGCAAAAAGCAGCTGGCTTTGCATCTTCCTTCCACAAATGTAAGGCTGGTGCTGAGATGAAAAGTATGAACAAGTGCAAAGTTTCCTTCGCTAGCCGCTAAAGCGTTGCCACCCAGGTGACCTGCATGAGGGGGGTTTACACGGCCGATAAATCATCCAGATCCCTGCGTCCAGAGGTGTGAATGCTGCCCGACTGAACAACAGATGAGACTTCATTCACTTCATGTTCCGTTTTCTGCATGCAGAAACTGAACAACAAACAGCAAATCGGCCGTGTAAACAGGCAGTATTCCTTATGAGCGACTGCCTGTTCATTTGGAGGTGGGAGGGTTGGAACGATTATTGCTGGGACGACCTGTCGGGCAGATCTCATGTTAAAGTGGCTTAACGGTAAACTGCACCTCATCCTACAAATCACCCCTGCTGACCTGCTTGCAGTCAATGGCTGGAGGGGCAGCTGGAAAGAATGAAGGCGCTCGTACAACTTCAATAGATATTGACCGACTGCTCATAAAGTAGATGACTATTCCTTCCAACCCCGTCCCAATTCACATGCACCAAGAGGGGCGAGTAAGCCCCTGCCAAACGCCTTCAGTAGTGGCTTATCTCCCCTATGGGGGTCAGGCATGTACAGTCCAACATGCTCGATCCTTCGCCCTGATATCTGTCAAGTGGGTTGAGACACCCCCAGAAACATCAGATAGTTGGCTGGTTGACTGACTTTACTGCACCATGGGCACCTTAGAGGGAACTTCTCTTCACCTATAAGCACATAAACGAAGTTTAAGGACCTATATAGGATGCTGCCGAGGAGTCCAGGAATACGTATCAGATTCGTCATCTGCCCGGGAAACGGAACTTGGTGTCTGCATCAGACTTTATTCTGCAGTCGGTGCGCACCGTCCCATAGAGAACCATGTGACTGCAGACAGGAGTTTGGATAGAAACCGGCACTTACCTGGTTCTCCGTTCCCACACTTATGTATAAAATGTACCCCGCAGACTCCTTGGACCTGGGCTATACACACCAGAAGTTAGTTTACAGTTCCTATAGGTGATGATGGGTTCCCCTCTAAGGGCTAATACTTGCAGCGTTGTGCCTATTGAGTGCAGCACAATATAATCTGTTAGCGCCGGTGACTTTGGGCACAATATTCTACCTTAAAGCAAGTCTTATGGAGGATCTCTACATAATACTACATGCATTGGGGGTACAGTATGGCTTTGGCCATCTTGTGTATCTGTAATACGGTCATAGGCAATGAGCCCTTAATCGCTGCCTTATGACTGTTATGGGTTCCATCTGCTGCAGATATAAAATGACAAGTTGCCCCCCCCCCCCCCCCCCCCTCGTTTCCCCGCAATAATTGGATGGGTTGATGAAAGGGGAAAATTGCTGTATGCATTCGCTCGGACACCTCGGTGACTGGCCTTGGTACTTTGTGGATTGTCTGCCTTCTTGGAAGAAACACAGGAGGATCTTTGCTCCTCGGAATGCTTCAGTTACTGAGTAATGGTCAGGAGGAGCAGGAAATAAAAACTCCAAACTGCATTTTTCGGTCCCTTCCCCTCCCCCACACAGTTGTGAAGAACTTTGGTAGAATTGCAGACCACTCGATGTGATCGCTTACCAGGACCAGCCGGCTCATTGGATCGCCTGCCTTCGTTCTCCTGCTCGGTGGTCCTTCGGGGGTCGGACTCTGCTCTGTCAATGTGTCAGTCCTGGACAAGCCTGTATAATGATATAGGATAAGGTGCCGTATACATAAGTGCCGTACGCCGTGACCTTGTGCTTCGTGTTCTTGCAGACGTCTCACCTACAAGGACAGCGGTGTGGATATTGAGGCTGGAAACTCCCTGGTACAGAAAATAAAACCTTTTGCAGCTGCCACTGCCAGACCAGGTACAAGAAGTGCGATGATCCGGGCGGCCCGTCCGCAGGGGACCTGATGAGGGTTGGACGAGAGCATAAGGGGGAGGGACTTGTTTGTACAGCGCCAACTTATTCCGCAGCGCTTTCAGGTAATTTATTACCCCCCACCAAGCTGGGGGCTCGTTTTACAGATCTCGGAAGGATGGAGGGCTGAGTCAACCTTGAGGTACCTGAACCATGCGGCGATTAAACCTGCAACCTTCAGGTCATGAGCGAGAGCTTAGCACTGCGGCCTTAACACTCTGCGCCACACTAGGCTATAAAATCATAACTGTCAGCACTTCCCTGTATAGGATAACCGTAGGATGTGTACAGCCCTTCCACACAATGATAGGAGTTACCCTTCCGCAGGTCAAACTTGCTGCTTCGGGGAAGATGGAAGCCCTGAAGTCTCCTGCTGTCAATGCAGATTGTTAGGTGTTCAGTTCTAATTGTCATGAACAGCTTTGTAGGCGATAGAAGCGCCCGACTCCTCGTGTGATTCGCAGGTACAGCCGGGCGGCCCTCTGCCTGCAAGCATAAAGCTTATGCAAAGGAGTGTCTGACTGACAACCAGACCCGTTTAGCCCCTCTTGTCTCCATATGTGTTGGGGCTCATTTTTAACATCCTTCTGTCGTAATTCTTATTTTTTTGTGCCAAGAAAAAAGACAAGTGGCTCCATTTTTTTTTTTTTTTTTTTTTTCCGTCTAGCATTGCTTAGCATCAATTGGTGAAAAAAACGAAAATGTGTGACTGTCCTCCGCGTGCGTTCTTCTTCTTCTTCTTCTTGCATGCTTATTCACTTGAATGGGTGACTCCTCCAAGAAGTTGGGCCAGAATAGGCCAGGCGGTATTTTTTATTTATTTTTTTTGTTCCTTAACAGTTCATATAAAATGTGCTTCACATACGGTGAGGAGGCGGACATGAAAACTGCTCATGGGAATAAACCTTAGCTTACCGTATATGTCGGACTAGTAAGACGCTCCGGGTTTAGAAAACAGAAAAAAAATATTTCATACTAATTTAAACATTTTTGGAGGTCGAACAAAGCAGAGGGGCTACCGGCAGTGACTTGGGTGTACTAGTCTAGGAAAGGGGGTCAGCAATGAACATTCGGCTCCTATTAAACCCAGTGTGTCCATTCAAACAATGGCGCAAGCATATCAGTTCACATTCTACACAGCGCTGCTGCTCGCACATTGTACAACGCAGACAGCTCTGCTACATACAGCTCTGCAGCTGACATGTTAATCACCGATGTTACTACTAAGTCCCCCTACAGATGTAGTAATGACCCCTCTGCCCGGTTATGACCTCTGCGGTTCTGCTGCTTCTGTAAGAACTTTTGATCTTTTCTGTCCACTTTTTTTTTTGTATAGCTTAACAATAATAAAAAAACAAAAAAAGCCTTTTACTCCAAAGTCGGCGCGTCTGATGAGCCTGTCGGCATCCATGACCAAATCCTATCACATTATTGCATTGTCCGGTTGAGGGGCCCATAAATAAGAGAAGTTGCTTGAAATGGGTGACTGGAACCATTTCCAACAAACCTCGTTTGAAAAATACATACAAGTGATCATTGGCCGTAGTGGACTGCCAAGTCTCATCGGCCGGGCCAGAAAACATCCGCTCAGGCCTTATTGGTCTCCAATGTATTAATTCAGACAAACTAGTTTTAGCCGCCAAAAAAAATGGCGCATAGACAACTAAAATCAGCGACCGAAAAATATAGGTCTTCCTTTATCTTTGGACTAAACGCTGTGCACCCCATAGACTCCCATGGGAGCTGCAAAAAAAAAAAAGGGAGGGGAAAGGCTGGGAAGAGATGACTGGTGCTGCTATTTGGTCATTAGGAGGATTTCTGCTGACTGAGGGAATTCCAATCAGCAGCGTTTTTTTTTCCCCGCCAATACATCGCACCCGGACGCGTGAATGGACAGGAAAATGCTAATGAAGCTCGGGATTTGTTTGCGGGAAATTGTCCATTAACGAGCTTTTATGGTGTGATCTGTCAAGCGGTAAATCACAACACTCGTGTGCAAGAGGCCTCAGTTGGCCAAAACTACATGTGTGGCATCCGCTTACCATTTAGTGCGAGCCCCAGGAGTCTGGTTTTGGGTTTTTTAGTCCTCCTTGATACTGTTGGATGGATGATTGACCCCATTGACGTTAAACAAGGTCTTGTATATGGCCGACTTTACAGAAGGATGTCATTGCTGTTACAGTCCTGTCCCAGGTGTTTGATGGGATGCAATACAGCAACGTCCTATCCCAGTAGGCAGATGGTTGGGATCCGGTGAAATGCTCTATACTTTATTAATGATATCCCGCGGCCGCTGTCGGCATCGGTGAAGCTGAAGACCATTCCAAGTAACCTGGAGCAGACTCTTCCATAAGAGGTATCCACAAACCCCAAAGACTTACAAACTGGTGCAGCGACTAGTGTTTCACAGTACCGCTCTACCCCATCCAGCTCCGTTCTGCTCCTCGTCCTCTAATGGCCCAACATCTGCCCCCTATTTGTACCCTGAGGGGGGGTTCTGGACAGGATGTTCTGTGTGCAGGTATGTGACTGTCGCTGTCTGCTCTCCCATCAGGCTGTAACGCGGAGCTCGGAGGTTTTGCAGGTCTGTTTGATCTTAAAGCTGCAGGTTTTGTGGACCCCATCCTGGTATCCGGGACCGACGGTGTGGGAACAAAGCTGAAGGTAACGGCCCTTCTCTACCAAACCTCATGATTGTCGTTGGTCGTTCAAGCGCACCTTAAATCATAAATGTTTAGAGCGAGTCCTTTAGAAGTCCTGCAGGGTGTTTATTTTACAATATGACAAGAATACGGCACTAATAGCGACCGCTGGAGGGACGCTACTTTGTCTGAACCGGACATGGAATGCCTTATCCACATCAGACGGAATCTATTCTATATTTCTGGATTTACACACCATATACTGATGTGGGAAACCCAAAATATACCAAAACCTCTAAGTGGAGGATCAGGAAATCTGACCCTAACCTACTAATGCAAGAGACCTACCTAAAAGTGGAGCATTCGCCCTGATGAGGGTGAACCCGCATCAGGAAGCTGGGGAGATCTTGACTCTCCCTAGTTGTACAGCAGGGATGATGCTTACTACAGTATATACAGTGTAAATGTTGAGCAGAGAATGAACCAAGTGTAATACCAATGTAGTAACAAGAATAGTCAGGAGGCCGATGCTACCACACCCCAAAGACTTGAACAGAACAGGAGCCACCGTCTAGACCAGAAACCCCTTCAGACTAGAACCATAACCGGCATCTTCACTACAGAGGAGCCGGAATAGATGTGTACAGACCAGCACTGATTGGTCGGCTGCGACACACACCACCCTGCAGGATCAATCCGTTAGCACAGGTCGGCGTCCAACGCCCAAGTGACACTGAGGTCGCCGTGATGTCACGGACGGTGAGCTATGGCACTGCAATCTAGTTCAATAGTCTCCAAGTGGTGGCTATCCAGCACTACAACTCCCAGTGTGTTCTGACTGCTCTTGCACATGTAGATCTAGACTACTTCCAGTTTCACCTGAAGAGTTCTCTTCTCTCCGTAGATCGCTCAGGCTTGTAACAAGCATGACACCATTGGCCAGGACCTGGTGGCCATGTGCGTCAATGACATCTTGGCACAAGGAGCGGAGCCTCTGTTTTTCCTGGACTACTTTGGCTGCGGGTCCTTGGACGTGTCGGTGGCTGAATCGGTGGTCTCTGGTATAGCCAGTGCCTGTCAGATGGCCGGTTGTGCCCTTCTAGGTAGAACACCTTGGCTTATCTCTTGCCTCACAAAGACGTCTCTTATAAGATGCTGTTATATCGGGTGACTCTGTAGACTTGGTGACCCTTCACACTCGTACCTATCTCTGATTTCTAGAAATCTTAGCTGGATCTGCAATCTCCAAATGGTAGGTGTCATGTTGTGGGGCCGGGGCCAATCTCAGTAGTCCATCCCTCTAACCCTTAAAGGGGTGATAACAGAAGTTAAAGTTCTTTATCTACAGGATATCCACATGATGGGAGAATAACTTGCTGATAGGTGTGGTTCTTACCCCTGAAGCCCCTGCCGATGTCAAGAACGGGAGTCCAGTGTCCTTCAGGCTCCTCCCTGCGGGGTTACCGCACCGAAGAGGAGACTGATTGGAGCGCTTGCATGACTCTCATTCAAATCCTTCTGTTCACTTTCAATAGGACTGCCAAGATGGTAGAGCGGGTGCCATTTGGGCATGTCCATCAGCCCCATTGAAATAAATGGAGCGCTGACTTTGCATGCTCTGCCAGCGCTCTCTTCATAAAGACATCACTGTAGGGGACGAAGAGGCCCCCACCCTGGTGACCAACAGAATAGGATGGGGGGATCCCGTTCAGCAGTAAGACCCCCACCAATCAGCAAGTTAAGGAGAGGCGAAAACTTGTAATTCTGATCCAACACGTTTAACCCTAAAAGGATTGTGCGCTGACCCCCGTATTAGGAAAATAGGGCTATGTCCTTAAGGGGTTAACGACCACACGTCATAAATGTATGTATTCTATTAAGATCAATGGCACAGAACGTGTGCCTGTTATAAATGTGGACTGCATGACCATAAGATGGACATAAGCAGTAAATCCCAATAGTCCAAACCCCCTCCTGAGGCGCCGGGAGGAGCGGACGGTTTTTGTATCGGGATGCCTGGCGGCTCAGAAGGTCAGCGGTGCTCAGTTGTTCTATTTTATGTTGTCAGGTGGTGAAACGGCGGAGATGCCCGGGATGTACGCCCCCGGGGAGTACGACCTGGCGGGCTTTGCTGTGGGCGCAGTAGAGCGAGGCCGCCTGCTGCCGCTACCGGAGGAGGTCACAGCAGGCGACTTGGTGATCGGCGTCTCTTCTTCGGGGGTTCACAGCAACGGCTTCAGTCTGGTCCGGAAGATTCTCGAGAAGTCTCCCCTGGAGTTGTCATCTCCGGCGCCGCCCGGATGTGGGAACGGGACGTTTGGTGAGAACTTGAATTAGTTTTTTTTGTAAGTTCTAACTTTTCTTCTGCTTGAAGTACACAAGGGTCTAATGAACCATCGTCAGCCCTAATTGTTGTCCGTTGTGGCCCCCTGCCCAGCTATCCTACAAGGAATCGGGTTTACATCTTAAGTATTTCTCTTTTGTCCTTATTTTTTAGTTTGCTTTTCTTGCAGGTGAACTCTTACTGACTCCTACCAAGATCTACAGTAAGACCCTCCTGCCTGTCCTGAAGTGCGGCCACGTGAAGGCCTTGGCTCACATCACCGGTGGTGGGCTGCTGGAGAATATTCCCCGGGTCCTGCCCTCCTCGCTGGGAGTCACCTTAGGTGAGATTGTGTATATAGTTCGTACACAAATAGTGGTTGATTATGGCGGCGGTGGTCGTTGTGTAGTAATACTGTCCTTCTGGAAACCTGTTCTTTCTGTCTAAAAAAGGGGTTGTTCATGACTTGACTTATCCTCAGGACTGGTTATAAGTGGCTGATTGACAGGGGTCCACCACTCAGGACTTCTGCTGATCAGCGGATTGAGGTGACCTTGGTGAGTGTTGCTGCTGCTTCAGTCCATACCAGGCACAGCACCATACTTTGTTTAGTGGCTGTGACTGGTATTGCAGCTCGGTCCCATTCACTTGCATGGGACTGGGCTACGTTCAGGCCATGTAACCGATGTTCTTGATGTGGCTGGCCCAAGAAGAGGAGGCTGCAGCACTTGCACGAGCCCTGCAGCATCTTCAGACGGCTGATCGGCAGCGATCCCCAGCAGTGGACCTCCACCGATCATCAATAGTTTAGCCCTGGAGGATGCCTTTTTAAAGTGGTTGTCTAGTTGTAAACTATTGATACCCTATTAAATGTTTCATTGGTCACACGTCCGTGTGGCTCGGTCATACCTGTGCAGGTGGAGGGAGGTATTTGTATAGAGCTGTCTGACAGCCGGCCACCTTCCTCCGGAGAGCGGGATTTCTCCTGCTCCATTTAGGAAGGTATCGGCTGTCGGCCCCCTTTATGTGAGGATGCAAACGCCGGCGCTAATATACTCCTTATTCGTCAGATGCCCTTTGCTGGAAGATACCCGGAATATTCTCTTGGCTTCAGAGAGAAGGCGGCCTATCGGATGACGAGATGAGCCGCACGTTTAACTGCGGTATCGGAGCTGTGCTCCTTGTGAAGAGGATGTTTGCTGAGGACGTCTTAAAGGAAATCCAGGCGGTGGAAGACGCGTGGATAGTCGGCGAAGTCACGCTGCGCCAAACAGGTCAGATGACCCGCAATTCAACCTCCATTTATCTATAGAGGATTTGTGTCCCCTATAGGCTGCTCTCGTTCCTCTCCGTAGTTCTGTGTAAAGGTACCTTATCAGTCAAATAATCGCTTGAAAGAGCGAATCCAAACATCAGTCGTTCTACATAAAGAGACGCAGAATTATTCGCTCGCTGGTATTTTCGTTTCCGCTCACCTAAAAAAAAAAATATTTGCTGGTTGGTCACAGTTTTGTATTTAGTGATCACCTCTAAGAACAATATGCCGCAATGATCAAACAGCGGCCGTCCGTACGCTTCAGCGACTCTTCTGAGTGACTCTGGAGGATAGTTGCTTGGTGTAAAGGCATCCTCAGGCTTTGTTCACAAGGTGGTCACGCAGATTTCACCCTTTCAATTGAAAATCCACACCAATCTCGCTGAGGGTGCGATCACACGGATTCCACAATGGGATTTTCCGTCCTAAATCCACGACTCGTTTGGTACGGATTTTTTTCTGTGGATGTGCAGATTTCATCCTGTCAATGGGCAAAATCCAAGTGCAGAATTGCCAATGCAGATCCTCATGAAGTGATGTGTTGGACGTTCTTTACGCCCGTTAACTAGACTAAATCCGCATCAGATCTGCGTCAGATCTGCGTCAGACCAGCGGTGCATGCCGGCTGCGCTCCTACAGGTGGATTGTGTGATGCGAAGCGGCCTTCATATTGACGCTTCTCAGACCCCCCTTTGCCTTTCATTGCCATCTGAGCTTTTCCACGAACGTTGATAGTTAGTAGCGGATTACCTCGTTTATTGGATTCATCTGTTTCAATGAAAGGGCTGAAAAATACACTGGAGCAGAATGCCTGCTGACAATTCTACTAGTTTTTAGTGCAGATTTCCCCAGAGAACCGTCTTGCATGCATTTACTATGTGGCTCTCGGACAGTTTTTTTTTTTTTGTTTTTTTTTTTACGACTCGTCCAATAAAGGAGTGTTCCTTCGTGGGGAAGAGGCGTGGCCTAAATGCAACACTCTGTGCCAAAAATGGCGCCAAATTTGGCATAAAGTAGGCTAAGTAGGTGGGGTAAAGTTATACTAGACAGTCCAAAAGATGCGCCAGATTTATCACTCAGCAGTCGCTAAGACTGAAGAGTCTTAAAACTCACCAATTTTATTAAAGTTTACTCTAACTATTATACAGGATTAGTAAATCTGCCCTGTTGTCTTCCAGTGACCTTAGCTTATACAAAACAGTTGGGCAGAGCTGCAGTATAAAGTAGGGAGGTGAGATACAGCAGTGTCCTGAGCCTAAGAGCTATTAGGTGGATTTCAGACCTGAACTTGTTAAACATTTAGTTAACTGGTAGTGATGTGTCAGAAGTTTTGATCAGTTGGGGTCTGGGTGCTGAGATCTCTGAGCACTGGGCCCATTTGGCTGTGTCCGTTACTGCTTGTGCTTCCGAGAAAGTGTACGGAGTTCATACACCGCTTGCAATGGCAGCCCAAAGGGGACGGCGCTCATCTGAGTACTATTGCCCAATCATGTTAAAGATCGGTGGGGCTCTCAGTAGCAGGACGCCCACCGATCGAAACTCTTCAGATGTCACTATGACATAACTAGTTTTTAAAAACTAGTTCCACTTTTAAGTTATCTAGTTGTCACCCAGCAGCTGTTCCCTAATGTACTGATCAGACCTCCTCTGCTCACAGGAACAATCTGGTAACCCCTCTGGTCTGCAGGGAGCAGCTGATTCCCTACAATTACCTGCAGGAACAGATCAACACTTTTTCTCGTCTGTATCGTTGGGGGACACAGCTGAAGAACGTGGATATAGCAGATGTACTACGAGGCGGACACTAAGCAAAAGTACTAGCTCCTCCTACCAGCTGTAGCCCTCCTGCAGGCACCAAGCTCCTCCTACCAGCTGTAGCCCTCCTGCAGGCACCAAGCTCCTCCTACCAGCTGTAGCCCTCCTGCAGGCACCAAGCTCCTCCTACCAGCTGTAGCCCTCCTGCAGGCACCAAGCTCCTCCTACCAGCTGTAGCCCTCCTGCAGGCTTATCTGTTTTGTAGAGGGTAGGCCTCTTTCTTCGCCAGTCTTTCAACTGGTGTTTCCTTTCTGGACTAGGAATTCGGGGCTGACCCTTGACTCTCCCCGTTACCCCACCGAGGAGGCCGAACAGTGTGGAGTAAACGATGTATGTGCCCTACCCTCAGAAGACAAGGAGGCTTGGTCCACAGGCAAAGTGGACCACAACCCGTCCATTCCCTCCGTTTGCTCAGGACTGGGGAGGGACTTTGCAAGTCTCTCGGTCGGCATGTTTTTGCAGATGGCTATAACTAATTGCATGATTTCTTCCCTAATTTTCTCCCCCCCCCCCAGGGACTGCTCTGAAACTTCTGACAGTCTTCACCTGTGTCCCCTAATGAGACAGGAAAATGTTTTTATCTATTTTTTGTGCTTGCTGTACAAATCTTTCTAGTCCTGTTCATTGGAGGACACAGCTACCCCACCCCATCCTACACACACACTTTAGTCCTTATGACTCTGAGACCGCTGTCCATGTTGGAGCGTTTGTTCCCTGGTGTCCTCCATGGTGTCTTACAGTTTTAATGTGAATTTTTCACTGTTTTCGTCCTACCCGGCTGCTCATACTGGCATATAAAATGGTTAGCTTGGTGCCTGCAGGGGAGTTATAGCTGCTAGGAGGAGCTTAACACTCTTTTGCTTTGTTACCGCCTCCTAGTGGTAGCAGATATACCCACAGTCCAAGCTGTGTCCCCCAATGACAGACAATACAGATTTTATGGTAACTGCAAAAAACCTCTGGTTCTCCCAGCCGGTGTTCTGCCAGTATAATGCTGTCACATCAGAGAGTGCGTTGCATTAGAAGAATTAGACGGCTCCGGATAGCGCCAGTATTCTGCTTACAGCTCCGGGGGGATGGCTGAGACTCCCTGTGGGTATGTAAGAGGCGTGTTACTACCACTTGTGGGCTCGGTGGACGTGGTGGTAACAAGTATTTGCCTTAATTGGATACCATAATAATATATGCTGCTGACCTGCAGGATCCGAAAGTGTGGAAATCAAGAATCTGACCGCTGCGCTGAGCAGGACGGAGCCGGAAGCACAAAAATACTTGTCTACGTCCATCTGTCATGAACGTCCTGCTGTAGAGGGGAGAGTGAGAGTGGCCGTCCTCATTTCTGGGACAGGTGAGGACTTAAACAGAACCTATAAATGATGATCTGTGGAAGTTGTACTATAAAACATGTAGTGATATTATAATTACAGGACTTATCATGTACTGACCCTGAGTTATATCCTGTATTATACCCCAGAGCTGCACTCACTATTCTGCTGGTGGAGTCACTGTGTACATACATTACTTATCCTGTACTGCTCCTGAGTTACATCCTGTATTATACTGCAGAGCTGCACTCACTATTCTGCTGGTGGAGTCACTGTGTACATACATTACTTATCTTGTACTGATCCTGAGTTACATCCTGTATTATACTTCAGAGCTGCACTCACTATTCAGCTGGTGGAGTCACTGTGTACATACATTACTTATCCTGTACTGCTCCTGAGTTACATCCTGTATTATACTCCAGAGCTGCACTCACTATTCAGCTGGTGGAGTCACTGTGTACATACATTACTTATCCTGTACTGATCCGGAGTTACATCCTGTATTATACTCCAGAGCTGCACTCACTATTCTTCTGGTGGAGTCAGTGTACATACATTACTTAAGGGCTAACTGAAGTCTGCAGAATGGTGAATGCAGCTCTGAAGTGTAATAGGGCTCTAACTCGGTACAAGATGGTGTATTTGTGTCACTATTTATGTAGATTAGATTTATATATGAACTGAACTACGTCTTGTGCGGGCGTTAGCTTTACCGGGAAACCCTGTTGTCACCACCGATCATCTGTGAGCTGGAATCTCCCATAATCCCTCAGTGTGACGCCGGCCTCGCCTAGTGATATCCGTCTGTGCGCCTCCATCGTTGTGCTGAGCCGTGAAGTATAATAATGGGTTTATTTTCCCTCCATCCTTCCTAAGGTACAAATCTTGATGCGTTAATAAAAAGCACCGCGTCCCCCGGCAGCGCAGCGTCCGTCGCCCTGGTGATCTCCAACAAAGCCGCAGCCGGAGGTCTGCAGAAGGCTGAAGCTGCCGGCATTCCTACAAAGGTGAGGCCCTGGTTGCATGTCTAACCCGTCAGCGGGTCTTTGACTAATGAGTGGATTATCGCTTGGTGGCCGCGCTCACGCCGAACTGTCTGCATCCGCTTCTCGGACTGATTTGGACGACCGTCACCCAGTAAAGCAGCCCAACACTAAGAGCATGATGCGCCAGGGGTGTGACTATAGGGGATGCGGTTGTACCAGGAGCCTTGGGGGGCCCATAAGGCCCCCCTTCTCCATATGGTGAGCCCAGTGATATGAATAAAGCATTAGAGTTGGGGGCCCCGTTACACCTCTGATGCGCCATCTTTCCGCTGCAGGTGATTGACCACAGACAGTATGGCAGCCGGGAGGAGTTTGACAACGCTGTCGACAAGGTCCTCGAGGAGTTCTCCATCGAGTTTGTATGTCTGGCCGGCTTCATGCGAATTTTATCTGGTCCCTTCGTCAGAAAGTGGAACGGTGAGTGTGGACATTTATAAGCTGTAGCCTTGTGTGTCGTATACGGTACGCAGGACTACCTGCGCTCCACTGTACCCAGGCTGTCGGCTTACCTGCTAGCAAGGACCCCTTATTCTGCAGCACCTTCACCTAAGAGGACATATGACAGGGCTTCTGGTCTTCATGAGACAACCCAACCCATTCCCAAAATGCACTGTACATGCCAAGCCCACTACATACATGGCGAGTGACAGCGGACATCCACCAGTGACAGCTGGGATCAGCGCTCATGCTGGTCCGCAGCTGTTAACCCTTTTAATGCTGCTGTCAGTTCTGAAAACAGCATTGAAACATTCGGATCAGCTTTCAGGGGACTTGAATGCCCCTTCTTCCTACTCAGTGCAATCGGGGAGGTGCTGCTCGGCTCTCATGACGGCCTGTGGGCTGTCAGAACACAGTATGATGCAATACAATGTATCAGTGATCACACATGCAGTGACGTTCTGAGGGTAAAGGTCGCAGCATGTTCTATCCCATTTTTTTCAGTGGGACCTTAAGACCTCGCATGTCGCTCGCCGGCCGTGCGGTGTGATGTTTGCCATTGAAATCCAATGGGAAACACTTGCGGCTGTTTGACGCGCAGGAAACACCCGTCTCGGGATCGCAATATGACAGAAGTGATGGGAGGCAATTTTCAATGAAAAACTCACATCAACTTGTAAGACCCACGTTGGCAGGAGCGATATTAAGTGTCTCGGCCCGGCATCGCGCTCCCCTTATGAATGCAGCCTAAGGGTGGTCTTTGAAGCCCCAGGATTTTAATCTCCATGTTACGGACTTCTTGTAATATGAAGGCAGCAACCAAAGTCCTCCGGGTGAGTAACCTTTTTACTTTTCCTGCAGGAAAGATCCTGAACGTCCATCCCTCGCTGCTTCCGTCATTTAAAGGGGCGCACGCACATGAGCTGGTGTTGGAGGCCGGAGTGCGGGTCAGCGGTTGTACCGTACATTTCGTGGCTGTAAGTAGATTGAATGGCTTTAATCTGGGGTTATACAAAGGAAAGTAAAGGAAATAGTTTGGCAACTTCTGTTTGGCTTGTTCTGTTCCCTCTCCGTATCGGTCATACGTGTGCATTCTGTTATGTCAAGCTGGGACGTAAACTGCGGAACCGACTTCATACTCGTGGACTGACGTGACTCTGACGGAACTCTGAAACAGCAGACCTAACTCACGGACAGACAACGCACTGACTTAGAAATACCCAAAGCATACCCATATGCATAAACAGATGTAAATAGATATGATGCGAGGGATTGGTTCGTATTTTGGTCAAGATATTTAAGCCCGCAAGCCCACTTCATGGGTCCTCATCTCACGGGTCCCTACTCTAACGAGATAACTTCCATATGAAACCTGCCTGTATGCGGGGCGCTCATCCCAACAAGGATGACCCCGGGCTGGAACCTACCTAGACTTAGATGACAAACTAAACACAGCAGGACTGACCGTGGCTGACACCAACACACCAGGGATTCGCATACAACACCGAACACCATGCACCCTGAACAGGACTGTTCACCCTGCACAGACTCTGTTCACACCGAACGAATCACGGAAACCCCAGCAGCCTCCAGCAGAGAAGCTGGTATATATGAGCACCAGACCTGGGGTTTGGCTGACTGGAGAAATTCACACCCAGCCAGCTCAATCAACCCCACCTGGGGGCTGCAGTTGGCTGTACGAGTTTTTATTTTTTTTTATTCCCTAATTAAATTTTATTTTCTGACCTCCATAATTTTATCTTTCCATCAGCAGAGCTCTGTGAGGGCTCACTTTTTGCGGAATGTCTTGTAGCTTGCTATTGGTGGAGATGTGGCGTGATTAGATGAACAGTCATGTCACCTGAGACCCTATAAGAGGCTCTCGGAGGCCCCTTCTGTGTAGTGACCTCTTCTTCCGCTTGTGTAGAGCTTGTTGACCACTAGACGCCTCTACGACACAGAGAAGAGATTTCACCACATTACCAGAGGGGGGCGCATTATTGGGATGTGAGAAGCTGGATGGTCGTAGCGATGAATTATCCCCCACCAGCCGTTCTGACCAGACTGTTAGGAGGTGTTGGGACCAGTGGATGGGGACACACAAGGTGACCGGGCTTAGGACACCTCCTACAGACCACCAGTAGAGAGGAGCGTCTAACCTGACTGTTAGGGGGTGTTGGGACCACTGGATGGAGGCACACAAGGTGACTGGGCTTTAAAAGGGAGTGTGAAATCTTCACTGGACGCATGTCCGCCCGTGGACGCATCCGTAGGGGTATGTTGGCATGAAGTTTAAAATCTGCTGCGGATTTCAGTACTGATACTTGTCAAAATCCACATGTAGCAGTTTGCGCCGCCTTTTGAAGAGGTGACGTCCCCAACGGTCAGTTTAGGCTGCATGTAGATAGATTTCTACAAGTCTCATCCACGTTGCTTGTTCTGTTATGCTGCGGACTGTAAGCTGCCAGTTCCGCTGGGAAAACCCACCTGTTTTCCTGCATTCGAACATTGAAGAACTGCCTGTTCTTATAATACATCTGCAGGATCATTTCTTACAATCCAGCATTCTGCTGTTCCTCTGTTATTCCTCCTGGTAATGTATGAAGCAATCTCCCAGTGAGCGTTAAGGGGAAACTTTCTCGATAGGGTTTATCCCTGCGCACAGCATGGGGCTATCCAATCAGTGCCGACCGCATTGGGCTGTAACGGTAGGGGGATGGTAACACCCAGTTGACAGTTTCTGAATACATTTCCAGGAGGAATAACTGAGGAAAGGCACAATGCAGATGCTGTAGGATTATTTTATGGAGGAGACAACTATTCACTAGAACAGAACTGTTGGATAGCTGATGGTTCTTTTTAAGACTTTAGTCGCAGTAATGACGGCTCTCTGCTGCGCTTATGTTGCAGGAGGAGGTTGACGCCGGAGCCATCGTCTACCAGGAGGCCGTACCTGTGGAGTTTGGTGACACTGTGCACACCTTATCGGAAAGGGTCAAGACGGCGGAACACCGGGCCTTCCCTGCGGCCCTGCAGCTTGTGGCGAGCGGAGCAGCGAAGCTTGGAGAAGATGGCAAGATCCAGTGGAGCCGGAGCCTCGCTGTATAATGACCGCTCGCCGTCGCGTCCGTGCTGCGCAATTCTTAATATAGCTTATATAATCTTAAGATGTAAAACCCAACATGCGGCTGTTGCAGCCACCACTAGTTGTACTTTTGGAGGTTTTTGCATACATTGAACTGAATCTTAGCAGGAAACGCCTTCTGTGGAGGGTGAAGAGCGCCATCTGGAGGCGATATATTAAGAAATTGCAGAAATGGGGACCAAATGAGAGGTGAAGAGTCACTGTAAGGAGAACCCGGTGCTGCTGACACATATAAGAGCCTCATGTTGACTTTGGACTACAACTCCCATCATAGAAGGGATCAAAACTCCTCCTACTTCTCAGTCAGGGACCTTCGCTTTATGTCCGATGAAAAGCTTTTCACCACTAAAGACATTCCTTATCCTATGGACCTGGGATACATGTCTCTGATCCTGGGCCCCAGAATGCCTCCCTGCGTGACTGGAGCGGTGGCGTTCCCCGGCGTGGCGGCGCAGGCTTCAGTGTCATCGGCTCATATCTGTGACATTTCACAAGGTCAACTTGACTGGATTTCCTCTTCGTAACGGACATTCAGATGCTCTACACTTGGGGTCCACATGGTGGCGCTATCTACACGGAGCCTCCACAGAGGGGCGCTGATCTCTACGGATGCCGCCGGCCGCCACACTGATCACCGTGTGATCTTGGTCGTACCTGACGGTTGATTTTTCTTACATTTGGCGTTTACGGAAAAATTTGACTTCCGCTGCAAATGTTTTTCTTCTACTCCGTTCGCCCGTCTTCATGAATGACGCTGTTCGCGCTCCGCTGCGGCTGGGGTGGGGATTCCTGTTCTGAATGCCATGTTTCTGGTCCAGGAATTGAACAGATGGGATTCCCAGCGCAGCCGTGACGAACGAGCTCTACATTGTGCAGGTTCTTACGGTGACGACGCCAAATGTCTGTTGTTCAATGTTTTGGGACTTAATAAAGTTTATTGTAATAAAATAGTTTTGTTTTGCTTACTGCTCTTACATTACGCTCATGTGATGTCCGGCCTTAGACTACCTGTTCACACGTAGCAGAAATGCTGCTTATTTTCAGCAGTAGCAAAATCTGTAGCATTTCTGTGACAAAAAGTCAACGTCCGCAGCCTCAGCATAGATTTTGCCTGATAATGTGTGTAAATGCTTCCATCTTTCACTCTTCGGCTGAACGATAATTTTTAGGTGAGCATAAAATCCATGCTTCCACCAGAGAGAGATAGTAGGGACCGCACGCTGTGTTCTCCAGGGGAGCAGCTGATTGCATTGTATTCAGCTGACTGCCTGCTACTGTTCGTGTGAAGCGAATGCAGCTGAGAGCAAACAGCTGCTGGAGGCTCATTTGCACGCAAATGAAGCTGATAAAGTGCTAATGGGCCCATCAGTACTTTTTGCAAAATGATCACTAGAACTGTCAATCTTTCAATTGTTGGAAAGATTGTCTTTGCGTGTAAATTAGCCTTTAGACTTAAGGCCCATTTAGACGGGATGAATGTCGGGCAAGCTATGCTAGCCCCTTTCCCCTGCACATACTGGCTGCGGTGCTGCTGTACGGGAACTAGTATCACTGGCTCACAGCGGGGCGGCTGCAGGAGATTTCTCTCCTCGCTCCCCCGTCCCTCTCCATTGACATAACATTGCGGCTGTTCAGTACTGAACAGCTGCTATTTACACTGAACGATCAGCTCATCCTCCATCGTTTATGCTGCATATGGCGCTGGGTGACGAGCTGATCGCTCATTGTAAATGGCAGCCGGTCAGTACTGAACGGCTGCTGTTATGTCAATGTAGAGGGGCGGGGGAGCGCGGAGAAAAATCTTGTACAACCTCTGCTGTGAGCCAGCAGTAGTAACTGCTGTACAGCAGCACCGCAGCTGGTATGTGCGGAGACGAGGGGCGGGCATAGTTTGTCTGACATTCGTCCCATCTAAATGGGCATTTAAGGTCATTTTTTCATGCAAAGATCTTTCAAACAGCAGAAAGAGTCAAAGAGTTAGCGATGAATTTGCATAAATTGTTAATGGCTTTAAACCTCTTCATTTGCATGTAAAAGGACTTTACCCCTTTATGTAAAAACATGGCTAAATCTGTGAGCCCTTTGAAAGATTGCCAGCATAGAAGATGGACTCCATTGGTCTCCTCATCGTAGAGGGCACAGCGTTCTCGTTATGTATACAAAGCAAATACAATCAGTACACTGACCTCCTGCCGTCTTCTGAAAGACGAGCGAATTCATTCGAACGGAACGTATTTGCGCAGTCTTTCCGCGGCTGACAATGGATTTTGTGTGGACGGAAATCCATCGGTCAAACCAACAGTGTGCGCTGCCCGCGTTTACATGTAACCATTATTGTTAATTTGTCTGTTTAAACTAATTTTGAGTAATTGTTGCATGTAAAAGGGCCTTTACAGGGTAACTGCCTGGAGGTGGTGGTAGGGGAAACGTCTCCAGTAGGAAGAGTAAAAATGTGCATTGCCTGGACGACGTCCTCCACCAGCAGGCATCTCAGGGGGAAGCAATACCCCTCAAACAGTTTCCTTGCGGTGTGATCCTCTTTAGTCTCTAGCATTGACCACCACCTGGTGAAGCCTCGTCCGTCCACAGCAGGGCGCTGAAGGGGAGATGGGTGAAGTGCTTTTTTTTTTTTTTTTGGAATAAAAAAAAAAGTTGCGAAATTTGGCCCAAGCACAACTTTTGGTACTTTTTAAGGTACGCTGTGCTTCATCCCTTTCCCCCAAAAAAGCAGTGTAGCTTGGTAGGAGGGGGATGGATGCCCTTGACTGACACTTATATATAGTATATGCCAGAAATGGGCACCAGGTCCGAGCCGGCATAGCTTTTTACGTAGGTACATGGAGCAGCGCCGGATGTGGTATATGAAGGTGTGCGCCCATTCATATATTAGGGGCATCATATGCTGATGAGAATGGTGTATGAAATCATCCCTAAGCCCCTCCAGTCCTATACTGCAGATCCATCACCTCTGCCACTCCGCCGTCACTCCACTCCAGAGTCATTAAATGCTGACGCTGTTCGGCTGGACACATTCTACGCCTCCCCGGGACAAGACTGCAAGAATCCCTAACTCATGGAGTCTGAAAAATGGAGCGAGTCAGCAGGGAGGCAAAACGTCAGCGGGCGGTGTACAATTATAGAGGACCGCGCTCTGTTGACCTTTCATGGAACGAGGCTGAAATTGCTGCCTTGGACCGTTTCTCACCCAATGCATTGAAAGGCGTGGGAGGACATAAGTAAGTGCACCCCTCCAGTCCTATATTGTACCGAGAGGCACTGTGGTATATATCATCATATGTGAGCTCTCTACATGTATGAAGACCTCTGTAGAGACTGGAGACACAGGCTTCAGGCAGCTCCCGCCATGTTTTATTTTGGCCCCTACGGTAATAGATAAGGGATCAGTCTCCGGCTTTCCACGATGTACGGCCGTCTGATCCTAAGGTAATGCTTCCACTGGCCACCAGGTGTAGCGCCTTGGCTACTGCCCTCTGTTCCGCTTCTTCCAGTTGCTTACACATGGGGACCTCCGGATCGGCCATGACGGTCTCCTGCAGGATGATCGGTCCGGGGGAGCCGCCACCCTGTAAACCAAGCACACTGGATTTAGAATTCTGTTTGTTTGACGTGGAAGATGCTGCAGAACATCTTTACGGAGTTCTTAAAGGGATTCTGTCAGCAGGTTCCTGATGTCTGACTGAAAACGGAGTTCTGAGTCATGGAGGCGGACTGCACTGGCGTCGCTCCACCCACATGATGCAGATGGACAGCTTTTTCCCCTTTTGTGTATAGGGAGAGAGCTGCCCCTCTGCATACTGCAGGCAGAGAGACACCAGTAGGGTTCACCTCCGTGAGTCTGTGCTCCGCTTTGAGTCCAACTTCACAAACCTGCAGACATAATACCTTTAACCCTTTAAAGCACCAAGCACAGTAAATAAAGGGTGTGGGATTAAAGCTTCAGCTCCTGCAATCAAGCAGGTGCAGGTCAGGTCCTCAGCTGTCAGACACAGCAGAGGACCCAGAGGAGAAAGGAGAAGTGTTTTTTAACCGCTTCTGCCTTCCCCTTTCTAAACTACATAGAGCTCAATGAGTGCTATGTACTAAAGCGTGACAGTGGAAGTGTTCCTTCCACCATGTGACTCAGTGATCATGTGACCGGAGGGATACCCTGGCACAGCAGACCTGCAGGGTCCTAACAGACCCGGATCAGCTCTGCCAGTGACTATTGTCACTACAGGGATGTTTTCCATGTAACTGGGGCGCCTATGGATGTTGCAGCTACAGTAGAAAAGTGTCAAAAAAACAAACAACAATGTGAATGACCCCCAGAGGTCGTATCTGACGTCATGGGGGACATAGATGTAAAAAAAATACAGAATAAAATGAAAAAATATATACATAAAAAAAGAAAATGACCCAAATTACAAAGGGTTCACATACTTTTTCTTGCCAGTGTATGTAGTGGGTGTGACTAAATCCGTTCCCCCTCCAGCACTGCGGTCCATGAAGTGAGTATTGCGGACAGCAGCAGATTGGTACTCACCAGCATGAAGCACACCGTGCAGCCGCCGACTTTGGATCCCGTTACTGGTGATTTGTCCGTTTTCACACTTGGGAATAGTGAGGCGTAAAGTCTCAGGATCCTCCCTAAACATGAAATATCAGAAAACATAAGAACCGCCGCTGGTAAGGCACGTTATCCGTGAGGGGGGGGGGGGGGGCGGCCATATTTATCATATCCCCATATTATTACAGAGTTTACTGAATAGGTTCGGCTTTACTGCTGCAGGGAGCACATTGGCATTGAGCTGTCATTTACACCAGGTGTAGTTAAAGAGCTGATCTCAGTACAGGTGTCTTATATTGGAATAATAGCGTGCTTGAACAGGAAGGCATGGATGCGCTACACGATGGTACGCCACACGGGCCGCTGGGGGCCAGGAACATGGATATGGATGCAGAGATAGAAAGTACCATGTGAGGAGCAGAAATCCGCTTTCCGCATCTCTGTAAGTCCTTGGAGTGAACACGGGTGCAACAAGGTGATCGCGCCAAATTCCAACCTCTCCGTTCCTGATTAGATTCCACTGTTGAACAGCAGCATGCATGTGTAGTAGCAGAAGGAGGCACTTCGAGTCCAGTGTCCTTCCTGCAGTCACAGCAGCGGTTCTGTCTGACTGAGGCCATTCGCACACACAACGCTTTTTACAACGTTCTCCACTGCGTTTCAAACACCGCGCTAAAAGCTGTAAATCGCCTTCATTGATTTCAATGGTAACGTTCGAACGTGACGTTTCTAACGCCACGATTTTCTGCTCTATTTTAGTGCTTTTTAACACACCTCATCGCCCATTGTAATGACGGCGAGCCTTAAAAACGCTTCTGAACACGTTTGGAAACACTAAATCCACGTTCCTGGGGGCCGGTGCGCCATAACATCGTGTAGCGCATCCATGTCTTCCTATTCAAGTACGCTGCTGCTATCTCGCCATAGGACCCCAGTATGAGGCGCCGGATCCGTCTATCTGACTGCAGACAGATGATAAAACATTTGTCCACGTGCGCCAAAAAGCCGCAGAACATGAGTCCGCTGACTGCGTGGACTTCTGCAGTAACCGTTGGCTCTGCTGCGTATTGAAAAAAACACGAAGTACATAGAAAACACGTATAATAAAATGTGTTCTATTAAAGATATATATATATATATAAGCCATCAGTAATATGTGAGTGAATGAGCCCACAGCTTCTTAACCCCTTCAGGGGCAGGGTTATTATTGCCTCGTCACGTCTCACAGGGCCGGTTTTTTAAATGAGTCAACAATGTAATTTAATCTCTCCAGTATTATTAAGTAAAGCAACAATCACATTGCAACATTTGTAGTGAAAGAATACATTGTAACCATTGTAACTGCCTGCTCAGTGCAGCGAGCCGCGGGGATATTCCGGGCCGCCACTAAAGGGATGGTCCATATTCTATCTTGTTGGACATAGTAGCGGAGGGGTCTCTCAATGGCCACTGGCATTTATGTAATAAATGGATTTTAATGGGCGCTTCATCTATAAGGCTTAATTGTTGTCTTGATTAATTTGGGGTGAGGGGCGGGCGAAACCAGCAAGTAACAGAAGGGGACTGCAAACCCGTTAACGCAGCTCAACTTCAGGCCGCAGACACAGGACTGGATTACAGATAAATTCCCCAGCCCAACGCGGGTCTATAGTACTGACCGGGACTCACAGCAGCATAGGGATCTGTAGGGATGTATGATGCGATGAGCTCAGGTCCATAGATCTGTGGTCTGACAGCGCGGTCCCCTGGACGTTAGTAGATGGGCCAAATGATTTGATCACATTATATACCAAGAGCCTTGCATTATGTAATGTGGTTAGAGGATTGATTACAGGTATGTAGACCTCTGATAGTAAATGTATTATGAGCGCTGTTGCCATTTTTTAGTTTCTACTTCTAGCTACATGGATTAAAAATGGGTTTGCAATTCTCTTCCTACAAACAGCGCCATTCTTGTCCCAGGTTGTGACTGGAATTGCAGTTTTTACTTAGATGGAGCTAAGCTACAGTAACATATACAGCCCATGGAGAGGAGTTACTTGAACACTGCAAACTGTTTATTTTGATCTTGGACAACCTCTAGTGGATTACTGGTGCAGTAGGGGCAGGCGACACAGGAATCGGGGTACGATGTGGACCCCAAGCCGACTCCTCAGTACTTTGGCAGATCTCTTTCTTCTGGCAATACAGCCTCTCCTAAGGCTCAGTACCACTGGAATTGCTTTCCAGCTTGCAGCTCTCTATAATCTCAAGTCCTCCATCTCTCCCACCTGACGTCTGTAGCCAATGGGAAGTCACATACAACACTTCATAGAGACATACACAAACTGCAATAATGCATGTTGGCCTGTAGAGGTCACCCTTATGTCATCCAGATTACATAACTATAGGAAACATAACAGAGCTTGTGAGCTCCACCCTGGGCTCCCCCCTTACTGCCATGTCCATTACCTCTCCATCTCCTTGGGAATAGCTCTGATAATGTCCATCCAAACCCAGCGAGGCAGATCAGATCTATGGAGAATTCCTCCAACACTCTGCACATTGTACTCTCAAATTCTGAATGGCATCCGAACGTTGTGTGGTCGATAACCTGGTGCGACAGGAGAAGTAATGTGTAATTATGTCAGGTGATGCCAGGCCGCAAGTAAGAAAGAAAAGAGGATTAAAGACGACGTTAACCCCTCCGCACTTCTAGCCGGATATTTTATATGCAGATTACACTCTAGATGTCGCTGGATTTCACGGTTTCCGGAATGCACTTTAAAAACCACTCAGATTATATTTTACCCAGTCTAAATGGGTTATTATGGGTAGTGGGCACCCGGCCATCAGCTGCACTCTGCGGGGAGCCTGGCAGGGCCGGACGTCCACATGGTGGAATTTGCGTCTGATTTTTCCGTGCAGATTCTCCCTCTAAATCTGTCGCAGGAATCTGCTAAAATAATTTCTGCTGCGTTTCCACACTTCTGTCTGCCCCACATCTTCACACGGATTTAGATCTTTTCCGCAGGTAAATATGCAGGCGGATCTCCCAACACGAATTCAGTACAGAATCCGCATCATTAAGTGGCATCACCATTTTTCAGCTTCGTATACACAATGGATGGGACACTTTGCCGGCACGGAACCTGCGACAAATCCACAGCAAGTATCCACCATGTCAATATCCTCCAATTACAGGGGATATAAAAAGTCTTCACACCCAGTAAAATGCCAGGTTTTTGTCATGTTGAAAAATTACCAAAGACGAATCATTTCTGTTAAAATGTAGTCTGTAAAGGAGGAGGCACAAGCTGCTAAACAACACTTCTCCCTTCTCCTCCGGGTCCTCAGCTGAGACTAACAGCCGAGGATCTGACCTGCTCTTGTTAGATTGCAGGAGCTTTAATCCCGTGTTGCATTTTTACTATCTGCTGGGATTAAAGCCCAAGACCATGCGCCGTAACCTTACAGTGCTTTGTCCTTTAGGGGTTAACCGCGATAACAGAACTACGTGCACAACCAGCCGCCTGATCCGTGACAGCAGGACGGGATCGGGAGCGACTGTTCATTTGCGCTTATTGTGCTTTAAAGTTCCCATTCTCAAAATACCAACATGCGTTCCTGCCGCGACCTGGACCCTCCCGATCGGACCGAGAGGACTAGGAGAACCATCCAATGACGGCGGCTGCTTCTAGCACCTCGCACCCCCCCTATCCTCCAGCAGTGTCTCCCAGGGTCCTCGTCCTCGAACCCTTCTGAGGCTCCTGGAGTCCATCTGCACATTCCCATCTGTGGCGAGAGACGCTCTTAGTGACCAACAGATGGAGGACCCTCTACTAACTCGCTAATGGAGAAGATGAAGACTGGTTATCTGATTCCCCTAATCCTCCCCCCTCCCGTATTTATAGGACCGCCCTGCAGACGGTTGTTATAGACGTCCTACAGTGATCGCATCTCCCAGATTTATGAGCCGTCCGGACACGTTTTCATCTTCCCCGCGGTTCCTCCGGTTAGAGGTGAGACGCACCCGCGTGGGGATCCCGGCTCCGGCCGCCTTCTTCAGCTCTTCCACCGCACTCTTGTTGGCGACTACTAGGGACAACCGCGTGCAGCTGCCCAGCTGTCTCATCGTCTCCGCCAGAAGCTTCAGTTTAGGGCCTGGAAAATTGGGGAAATTCCGTTTTAGAATTGCAAGAATTCGGACGTTCTGAGCGGCGTTTGTGTCTAAGAAACGGCAACAAGTTCAGGATTATTCCAGAGTCTTCTATAGACTTCCTGCGCGCTCGTATATAAGATCCCCATCATACGGGTCCATATAGCTGCTAGACGGTCCCGCTCACACGGAGCGCAGCGCTTACAGCAGCAGCAAAGTGAACGAGGTTATCAGTCTCATCCAGACGCGGCGGACGATCCGCACATAAACCGCCCTGCAGCGTAGATGGATCAACATGGCAGCCCAGAGCCTACTGAAGGCTCCCACACATAGATGCCTATTAAGTTCTGCGGGTGGCAAGGCTTAAAAGGCAACATCCAAAATCAGTTTATTGCAGTATTGCAGTACATAGCACAAGTGATCAAATGATCACAAGTTCAAGTCCCCTGTGGGGACTAAATAAAAATGTAAAAAAAAGGCATATCATATAAATTTTACTGTTGAAAAAATTATGTTTAAAATAACAAAAAAAAAACTTTTCCCATAAAAATCTAAACTATTAAAAACCCCACATATTTGGTGCCACCGTGTAATTCAAAACTACAATATCACAATATTTATCCTACACGGTGAAGGACTAAAAAAAAAAAAAAGGATGTAATGTCAGAATTGTGATATGGAAATAAAATTCTTTGTATACCGGTTTCCATTCCCTGACTGTGAGCAGAGATCTTGAAAATAATAAAGTATTTAAATGAACTATAGGGTTAGCGAAATTAACTTCCCCAACTCAGAGGCCTCGGGAGGGTGCTCTGTTGCTCCAAATTAGAGGTAATTTAGACAATGATCATTTCAGTCGCCATTTATGAAAAAAAGTTAAAAAAACCTCACCTATAGGTGGCGCTACAGCGGATCAGGTCTACTGTGACAAACCTGCATCAGTTTAAGAACTGAAAAATAGCATTTGGTGGCATTTTGTAGCAGTTTAAGCTGACGCACTGCGTTCAGTGATGGAAGTGCAGTGTCCCGTAGGGTGACCTCGGACACAGGGCATACATTGAGGAGCTGGGAGGGCAAGATGGACACTGGTCATAGTGGCGCTTACCACGCTCCCTCCCGGAGGAACGCACATAGGCTCGGCCAGGGCAGCACTGGGCCTCTTACGGACAACCCTCGGAAAGGGATGCCCAATAACTTTGCAAATTGGTATAGGGGTTGTTACGGGTGACGCCCCTGTTCCGTTACCCACCGGAAAGACCATCAACGGTAAATAATTGAGCCGCAGACTAGAGTAACGTACCTCAGGTCTAGATAGCAGCAAAGCTTACTGGCGAAGATGCTGAGGACTGGAGGGGAGGGGTCAGGAAGAAAGGAAGTGACCAGGGGTAGGGGTGGAGTTAGCAGGGTTAGAGGAAGAAGAGGGAAGAGGAAGATCATTCTGGACCGGGAGAAGAAGAGTGAAGACGGACCCAGAACAGCTGAAGAATGGAGGAGCTAATGCGGATGATCAAGGACGTGGTGGCCAGCCAGGGCTCAAGCTGGCTCGTGAAGATGGCTGAAGACCTTTCCGGGACGACAGCGGCGGAAGAAGGAGCAAGCACCAGCCAGCCGGTTTTGCCCAGCAGCGAGGAGCCACGTGGAAGACCAACCCGGAGAAGAAACCCGCCAGCGCGACTGAGCCCCAGCCCGGTGGCGAAGAGAGGCGGGCGTAACAGCAGCCCAAGACCGGAGCGACTCGGAGGGAACAGTGCCGTGCGGTCTCAGCGCGGTAGGGAGGAGGCGGAACCAGCGGAACGCATGGGAGTCGGTGAGCCAGAGGTAGCGGAGAGGACAGCACTCACCCGTGGAGGTATGGCAGCATCCAGGTCGGGTAAGTCCAGCACGGGAGGAGGTATGCCCGCGGCTGACGGCAGAACAAGGAGCGAGGTCCCAAGGAGCGAGGTCCCGGAGCGATCGCCACGTGCAGCAGCAGGCGCGCGTAGGGTTCCGCGCACAGGATATAGATCCGGCCGCGGAGATGCAGCGAACGTTAGGAGGGAGATGCCAGAGAGTGCATCTCCCTCATCGTGCGCCGCGAGTAGCGGGGGGGAGAGTGGGGGGGGAGGGAGGGAAAACATAAAGGGCCAGCCAAATAGAGGGCAGAATATTCGCCACCAGCACTTGGGGGGGGATAGGGGGGGGGCAGCGGCCAGAATAGAGGAGGCGGACGAATTTCGTGCTACAGCGCGGAAGGGGCGATCATTTCATCGCTCAAAAACAGCGACATTTCGCACCACAGCGCAGTATGGGGCGGTCGCCGGGAGCGAAAAATCAGAGCATTTTCGCACATCAGCGCGGAGTAGGCCGGCAGTCAGCGAAGAAGAGGCGGCGAATTTTCGCGCCATAGCGCGGGGGGGCCAGGGGCCTCCACCAGTGACTTTATCCAGGCGCAGGGAGTTCAGGATTTCAAGCTGCAGCAGTGTAGAGAGGGTCTCCCCGGAGCATTGCGCAGCGCACAATAGCTTAAGCCGCCCCCATCTTAGCAGCGGTAGAGTTACAAGGCAGGATAGGTGCAGGCAGTTAGAGGGGGCAAAGAGCAGACGTACAGCCAGGGCGCGAGAGGAGCGCAGCTGCTCATCATCTTCAGCAGAACGAGAGGAAATGAGGAGGAGCAGATTCGTACGGGGTGGTCAGGCAGAAGCGGTGACTTGGAGGGAAGGGCAGAGCAACCGAGAGGTGGAGATGCAGGTCATGAGGAATTTGTGTTCACGGTCACCGGCTTCTTCTGCAGATATCAGACAAGGAGAGCGTGGGAGCAGACCGGGTAACAGGATGTCAGCCTGCGGGGCTACAATGTCAAGGAGCCCGAGGAGCCGGTGTGTCCCCCAAGAAAGTGGCACGGCACGATACGCACGGGAATACCATCAAACATCACTGCCCGCCCCTAACGTTCCCTTGGCTATGCCGGAGGTCAACGAGGCGGGTGAGTCGTTTCAATTAAATAAAGTTTGGGATAATGTGTCCGGCACGAGCCGGAAGGATGAATTTATGGTGGCTCTCAGAGCCTTGGTGGATAAATATGATATGGAAAAAGGGCTTCTAGTGTCCTATGATAAACCGGGGAGGGAGGCCTCGCCCGAGGTTGGTGGTCCAGCACAAGGACAGAGGTGCCTGCCCTCGGTGGCAGGGGTGAGCGAGGGTCTGAAATTAGCAGACTCGCTTTTTTGTGGAGTAGCCCCGTTGGATGCGGGGCTGGAGAACGAAGTGGTAACAAAAATTATAAATGGTAACTATGTGGATATATGGTCGCTGTTATCAGTCGAACACGTGTCAGTTGACAAGGAACGGTTCACTGAACGTGGGAGTGAGAAAAAACCCAAAGTAGCCAAAACATTTGGGAATTGGCTACAGGCCTTTTTGATTTTGGCACATGTAGTGTGCAAGCAGCAGCCGCAGAAGGGCCCGGAATTGCTCGTGTACATCAACACGATCCACAGTGCATATAAGTTGCACGGGGGATCGGCTTGGTGGCGATACGACGAAGATTTTCGTCGCAGAATTTCGGGTTCACAGCATATCAGTTGGGCGTCAAAGGCGACTGACGTTTGGATCCAGCTGATCCTGGCGCAAAAACCCGTAAAACATAACTTTCAAGGATCGGCCGCAGGAGCCAGTGGACAGCAGGCTGCTGCGGCCCCAAAACCATCCGGTTCATGCTGGGCCTTCAACGAAGGCCACTGCCGTTTTTTCACATCGTGCAAATTTCGGCACGAATGTTCGGTCTGTGGAGGTTCGCACACGGCGTTGCGTTGTTTCCGACGCCAACGAGCGACGGGAGTTCCCGGCACAGGGGCGAACGCCGGTGAGCGTCCAGTACCTGGAGCCGTGGCTCGACCGGTACCCCCGGAGACTGGAAGCAAGCCTGCTTAGATCAGGGTTTGCTGAAGGTTTCTTTATCCCGCATTCCCCAGTTTCGTCGGCGTCTTTTTGCCAGAATTTAAAGTCCGCTCGCGATAATAAACAGTTGGTGATGGAGAAGTTGCTGAAGGAGGTAGAAATGGGTCGAATGGCGGGCCCGTTCCGGGAACCGCCGTTCGTGAACTTGCGGGTTTCCCCTTTGGGACTGGTTCCGAAGAAGGAAGCTGGCAAGTTCAGACTTATCCATCACCTATCCTATCCGTCGGGTGAATCAGTCAACGACGGAATATCGAAAGAGCAAGCGGCGGTGTCTTATACGTCTTTCGACTGCGCGGTTGCATTAGTTAGACAGGCGGGAAAAGGCGCCTGGTTGGCAAAGGCCGATATTGAATCGGCTTTCCGGCTTCTGCCGGTGCATCCGCAGTGTTTTCATCTGCTGGGATGCAGCATCGAGGACCAGTTTTTTGTTGACATGTGCCTACCGATGGGTTGCTCTATCTCCTGTTATTATTTTGAGGTTTTTAGTTCATTCTTGGAATGGATGTTAAGAGTGGAGACGGGCATCTCATCGGTAGTGCATTATTTGGATGATTTTCTTTTTGTTGGTCAGGCAAATTCGACGGCCTGCGAGTTTTTACTTGCGTCGTTTCGTAGTTTGATGAAAAAAAGCCGGGGTCCCCTTGTCGGACGAGAAGACGGTTGGCCCCGCGTCGAGGCTCGGTTTTTTAGGTATAGAAATCGACACGGAGGAAATGACTTTCCTCTTGCCGGATGAAAAAGTGGCGCGTTTGCGCCAAGTCGTGGAGTTGGTGGGCAGTTCTCGGAAGGTAACACTGCACCAACTCCAAGTATTGTTAGGGTTGTTGAATTTCACGTGCAGGGTCATTCCGATGGGGCGAGCCTTTTCCCGGCGGTTGTCACTAGCAACGAAAGGGGCAAAGGAACCCCATCATTTTGTCAGGGTGACAAAAGGGATGAGGTCAGATCTGCACATATGGAGAGTTTTTCTGAGTTCGTTTAACGGTCAAGTAATATGTATGGAGGAGGAGAAGCAGAATGAGGAGATCGGTTTGGTATCGGATGCAGCTGGTTCATACGGATTCGGAGTAATATTGGGTGATCAATGGTGTTGTGCTGCATGGCCTGATACATGGATAGAAAGAAAATGGATAAAGAACACAGCGTTATTGGAGATTTTCCCTTTGGTGGTGGCAATGGAGATATGGGGTCAGAGGTTGGCCAACGGTAATATTTGTTTTTGGTCAGATAATCAAGCGGTGGTGCAAATGGTCAACAAGCAATCGTCATCTTCAACGTTGGTGCTGGCAGCATTACGCCATTTGATCTTACGGTGTTTACAGCACAATGTTAAGTTTAAAGCGAGACATGTACCAGGATATTTGAATGCTACTGCTGATGCTCTTTCTCGTTTTCAGATGTCACATTTCAGGGAGCTGCACCCGACGGCGGAGGTCGAGGGGGTATGTTGCCCTGCTTTCTTGTGGGAAGTGATAGAGGAGAGCTGTTAGCTCTCGTAAAAGCGTCAGTAACAAGTACCACATGGAATCGATATAACAAAGTATGGAAAGAATGGTTAGTAGCGGCGGGTGGAATTTTTCCAACAGAAGAGAGAGCAAGGGCGGTAACATTAGATGTCCTGTCCGCAATGCGTAAAAGCGGTTCATCAGCGGATGCGGCGAAAAAACGACTATCGGCCATAGCATTTTTGTTGCGCTTACACGGGGCAAGAGACGTGACGAAGGACTTCGTTTTTGGGCAAATAATAAAAGGGTGGAAGAAGGACAGGGTGACCAAGGACGGCAGGCGCCCCATCACGTTTGAGTTATTAAATGCTATCCTCGACGTGGTGGAGTCGGTCTGCACGGATGCTTCCGAAGCAGAGCTTTTCCGCGCGGCTTTTTCCATCGCCTTTTTTGCTGCATTACGCATAGGGGAGTTAGTATCGGCGTGCAAATCTAAGCCCGGGGGGTTGTTTTTCTCAGACGTTTTAATTGACGAAGACTGTATTAAGATAGGTGTCAGAAGATCAAGGACAGACATATACGGGATGGGAGAATGGATCAGGGTAGGAAAATTGGGGACAAAGTGGTGCCCGGTGTTACTGGTATAGGAGTTCGCCAAGAGACACTGTGGGTCGGGTCCGTTTTTTCGCCATGCGTCGGGTTTTCCTTTAACTAAATACCAATTTACGGCGGTCATGAGGAATAGCATTAGAATGCTAGGCCTTAACCCCGCGGAATTCGGATCACATTCGTTTAGGATCGGAGCTGCGACGTCCGCCTTTGCGTGTGGCATGGGTATCGAGGGGGTTAAGAAGGTGGGTCGTTGGAAATCAGATGCATATCGGTCATATGTTCGGCCAGATCTGAGAGTTCTATAAATATTGTTTATGGTGTTGCGATTTCTGCTTTGGTTTTGTTCTTTTATTTTATTCACAGTGTCGGATTGGACAGTATGGGTGGTGGGCCACTCCTATGTATACTGGGCGGAAAAGAGAGCCAGAAATAGGCCCATTGGCGTGAACTTAGGCCTTAATGTGCAAGTGCGTTGGCTTGGTATTAGAGGATTACAATGGCCCAGGCTGCTCCAGGAGGTTCTAAAAATCAGCAGCTGGAAGAATGACAGAGTGATATTAGTTATTCATGCTGGAGGAAATGACCTTGGGAAGATAAAGGTTGCTGAGTTGATAGCATTGATGAAAGCGGACATTTTTCGTTTCAAGGAATTTTTTAAGAGGGTCATTATTGTTTGGTCAGACATCGTGGCCAGAAGAATTTGGAGAGAGGCAAGAGATAATGAAGCCATCGAGAGAGTGAGGAAGACCGTTAATTTTAGGATATCAAAGCATGTGCGAGCGTTAGGTGGGATAGCAATACGTCATTGGGAGCTGGAGAGAAGAGAGCGCGGGATGATGCGAGGTGACGGAGTGCATCTTAGCGACATAGGGCTAGATACCTTTTTATCTAGGTTGCAGGATGGGGTAGAGTCAGCTCTTTTGCTGGCATGTGGGGGGCGGAGTGCAGCATAGTAATATGCTGCATCCTTCGTGGCGGAATTTGAGGACTTCCATGCCAGCAAGAAATGGAAGGGCTTTTTCAGGCCGAGAGGGGCCTTCTTACGCCTCAGTTTTTACGGAAGATTTTAGAATCGGACAATTTTATTTTTGGCATGGAAGGAGAAAAATAGAGGATTCGTTAAAAGGTTTTATACAGTTAAATAAAGGCTGTGGCCTACCCACAATATGCCAGCATATAGTTGTATGGTGTCTTTGTTTAATGGGGAACGGGGGTTAATGGGTAAGTCCCTCCAGTCTAGATAGCAGCAAAGCTTACTGGCGAAGATGCTGAGGACTGGAGGGGAGGGGTCAGGAAGAAAGGAAGTGACCAGGGGTAGGGGTGGAGTTAGCAGGGTTAGAGGAAGAAGAGGGAAGAGGAAGATCATTCTGGACCGGGAGAAGAAGAGTGAAGACGCCCGCCCACCCGCCCTCTGAGCTGAGGGGGGGGGATGAAAAGATTATTAGGAGAGGTGGGGGGAAGTAATGTTAAAGGAAGTTGTCACAGCCGGTTAGGCGGAATTTGAGGACTTCCATGCCAGCAAGAAATGGAAGGGCTTTTTCAGGCCGAGAGGGGCCTTCTTACGCCTCAGTTTTTACGGAAGATTTTAGAATCGGACAATTTTATTTTTGGCATGGAAGGAGAAAAATAGAGGATTCGTTAAAAGGTTTTATACAGTTAAATAAAGGCTGTGGCCTACCCACAATATGCCAGCATATAGTTGTATGGTGTCTTTGTTTAATGGGGAACGGGGGTTAATGGGTAAGTCCCTCCAGTCCGTGGCAACGGTCATGGCCTGGAAAAAATTTTCTTCACATGAACAATGGGTGAAAGGCACAGTTTACACAGAGCAAACAACAATATTATAGTACCTCTACATGGTGATCCCTAGACACAGGAGGGCCGTGTAGGAACAGCATGATTAAAGTACCTCTACACGGTGATCCCTAGGCACAGGACGGCCGTGTAGGAACAGCAGGTATTAAAGTACCTCTGCACAGGGATTTTGCCTAAACTCACCACCAACACGCTCTCTCGCTTTTGGGGTTCACTACTCCACGGTCACTGGCATACAGATAATTGGGAACCGTTCTTCCTCCTCCATTCTTCACCACCTGGGAGTTAAAGGTACCCCCATGTGGCTGGCACTCTCAATGGAACTCCCAGAATTGAAGAACCAAAAAAGCTTAAGACACACCCAAACCACTCATATTTATCTCTTCACTCATACCACGATACAAGACACATTGCAAGCATCTCCCAGTCTTTTGCAAACATTTAACTCCTCATTTGCTGCAGCTTTGCAATACACATAACAGAATGACAAGACACTTTTGCACAGCACACCTACAAAAGACATTACATGTATGACACCTATGGAGGGGCCAGCAACATAGACTTCTGGCCACTACAGAAGATATGGCTTTGCAAATGGAGAGCATTGTTGAAAACCAAGAGGGACTTGCAAATGTCTTCTCATTTGGAGCAGCAGAGCGCCCTCCAGAGACTTCCAAGTTGGGAAGTTTAACTTTGCTGACCCTGTATATGAGGAAGTCGCAGAACATAAGGAGATGCACAGGAGCCGCTGATCCGGCGCCGTCTACCTGCAGTGGAGATCAGCACGGCCACCTGGGAGATCTTTGCAGGCACTTTGTTAACAATTATGTTTTTTAATAGCGGGAAGTTGTTCAGTTTTAGGGCTTCCAAAAAATTTCTCACTTGTACGCGAGATGAACCTACAGAGAGAAGAAGATGGCAAAGTGAAAATCCGTCTAGTATTTAGACCAGAAAATGTCGTGCTGCGCAAAAACATACGATTCCGGGTAATACAGCATCTTATATCAGGTGGTTACATAGAACTGCCTGACACCACCGGACCCCCAACCACCTGCGGCCCCCCAGAGCCGGGCTGACTCTAATACTTATTGTCAGTAACATTCCTCCTCTAGAAGGAATATATATAGTGTGGCAACCCAGCAGTTACTCGCTCTCTCGGATCGCCATCTTCTCCATTCAGGATGGTTGGCACCACACGCATGAAGGCTCAGGAGACCCGAATTACTTAAAAGTTTGGCTTCCACCAGTTTTATTTCACACACAGCAAACACATACTGGAACATAACACGATTTTAGGGTTTCCAACCCGCAGGGTCCCCATCACTATCCCTCACTCGGGGTGTCTAGGGGTCATCCTTCCCTTTCACATCCTTCCCTCGTCTGGTCTGCGCCGAACCTTAGGCTCCTTGTTCCTGACGCTGCTCTGCAGCCTCTCAGGACTGAATGTGTCTGGAGATCTGAGCTCCTCCAGACAGACCTGCACAGCCGTCCCTGCTGATTAGCACACCTTCCAGTACACAGAAGGCTTCTTTACTCCTCCCGCGGGCCATCCAGTGCACCGCCTTGCCACAATTTATACATACACACTCATTGTCACTAACATCCCTCTCCGAGGAGTGAGTGTGTGTGTATATATATATATAATGGGTTCTAAGGTGGTAATTCTGCTAAGCTGATGAGAGAGAACACCTGTGTGGCAGGGAGTAAAGAAAAGCTTTGATTCTTCTTACACTCACAGCTCCTGAGTTCTCCTCAGTGCTGGAGGAATCTACCTTCTCTGGGATGAGGAAATGTTAGATCCCAGGGAGAGGAACATAGAGATCTGCTGCTACGAGAGAACTTCTGGAATAGACATATGTTTTCGACAGTAGAGGCCAAAGATCTCGACAGGATGATGCCCCTGAGATGACGGATGAGCATGGAGGCTCTAGTACCCTGTTGTATCGCCACTAGCTTGGATACAAGATGTGATACTGACAGGCATGGAGGCTCTAGTATCCTGTTGTACCGCCTCTAGCTTGGATACCAGATGTGATACGGTGGCATGGAGGCTCTAGTACCCTGTTGTACCGCCTCTAGCTTGGATACCAGATGTAATACGGGCGGGCATGGAGGCTCTAGTACCCTGTTGTACCACCTCTAGCTTGGATACAAGATGTGATACAGGTCGGCATGGAGGCTCTAGTACCCTGTTATACCGCCTCTAGCTTGGATACAAGATGTGATACGGGCAGGCATGGAGGCTCTAGTATCCTGTTGTATCGCCTCTAGCTTGGATACAAGATGTGATAGGGGTGGGCATGGAGGCTCTTGTACCCTGTTGTATCACCTCTAGCTTGGATACAAGATGTGATACGGGCAGGCATGGGGGCTCTAGTACCTTGTTGTACCACCTTTAGTTTGGATAGAAGATGTGATAGAGGAGGGCATGGAGGCTCTAGTACCCTATTGGGCTGCCTATAGCTTGGATACAAGATGTGATACAGCGGGCATGAAGGCTCTAGTACCCTGTTGTACCACCTCTAGCTTGGATACAAGATGTGATACGGTAGGCATGGAGGCTCTAGTACCCTGCTGTACCACCTCTAGCTTGGATACAAGATGTGATACAGGTCGGCATGGAGGCTCTAGTACCCTGTTGTACCGCCTCTAGCTTGGATACAAGATGTGATACGGGCAGGCATGGAGGCTCTTATACCCTGTTGTACCGCCTCTAGCTTGAATACAAGATGTGATACGGGCGGGCATGGGGGCTCTAGTATCCTGTTGTATCGCCTCTAGCTTGGATACAAGATGTGATAGGGGTGGGCATGGAGGCTCTTGTACCCTGTTGTATCACCTCTAGCTTGGATACAAGATGTGATACGGGCAGGCATGGGGGCTCTAGTACCCTGTTGTACCGCCTCTAGCTTGGATACAAGATGTGATACAGGCAGGCATAGAGGCTCTAGTATCCTGTTGTATCGCCTCTAGCTTGGATACAAGATGTGATAGGGGTGGGCATGGAGGCTCTTGTACCCTGTTGTATCACCTCTAGCTTGGATACAAGATGTGATACGGGCAGGCATGGGGGCTCTAGTACCTTGTTGTACCACCTTTAGTTTGGATAGAAGATGTGATAGAGGAGGGCATGGAGGCTCTAGTACCCTATTGGGCTGCCTATAGCTTGGATACAAGATGTGATACAGCGGGCATGAAGGCTCTAGTACCCTGTTGTATCGCCACTAGTTTGGATACAAGATGTGATACTGACAGGCATGGAGGCTCTAGTACCCTGTTGTACCGCCTCTAGCTTGGATACAAGATGTGATACGGTAGGCATGGAGGCTCTAGTACCCTGTTGTACCACCTCTAGCTTGGATACAAGATGTGATACAGGTCGGCATGGAGGCTCTAGTACCCTGTTGTACCGCCTCTAGCTTTGATACAAGATGTGATGCAGGTCGGCATGGAGGCTCTAGTACCCTGTTGTACCGCCTCTAGCTTGGATACAAGATGTGATACGGGCAGGCATGGAGGCTCTTATACCCTGTTGTACCGCCTCTAGCTTGGATACAAGATGTGATACGGGCAGGCATGGGGGCTCTA
Organism: Eleutherodactylus coqui; assembly: GCF_035609145.1. Taxonomy (NCBI): domain Eukaryota; kingdom Metazoa; phylum Chordata; class Amphibia; order Anura; family Eleutherodactylidae; genus Eleutherodactylus; species Eleutherodactylus coqui. The sequence continues at coordinate 7,920,053 of NC_089840.1, forward strand.
GTACCCTGTTGTACCGCCTCTAGCTTGGATACAAGATGTGATACAGGCAGGCATAGAGGCTCTAGTATCCTGTTGTATCGCCTCTAGCTTGGATACAAGATGTGATAGGGGTGGGCATGGAGGCTCTTGTACCCTGTTGTATCACCTCTAGCTTGGATACAAGATGTGATACGGGCAGGCATGGGGGCTCTAGTACCCTGTTGTACCGCCTCTAGCTTGGATACAAGATGTGATACAGGCAGGCATAGAGGCTCTAGTATCCTGTTGTATCGCCTCTAGCTTGGATACAAGATGTGATAGGGGTGGGCATGGAGGCTCTTGTACCCTGTTGTATCACCTCTAGCTTGGATACAAGATGTGATACGGGCAGGCATTGAGGCTCTAGTACCCTGTTGTACCACCTTTAGTTTGGATAGAAGATGTGATATGGGCAGGCATGCAGGCTCTAGTACCCTATTGGGCTGCCTATAGCTTGGATACAAGATGTGATATGGGGGGCATTGAGTCTCTAGTCCCCTATTGTACCGCCTCTAGCTTGGGCACAAAATGTGTTACGGGGGCATGGAGTCTCTAGTTTCCTGTTGTACCACCTCTATCTTGGATACAAGATGTGATACAGGCGGGCATGGAGGCTCTAGTACCCTGTTCTACCACCTGTACCATCTTGTATTGTGGCAAGACTCAGTGGAAAGTACTAATACAGACCAACGGATTAGAGAGCAAAAAAAAGAAGAGGAGAGGACCCCCTACAAGCACGAAGGACGGATACGATAATGGAAAATATGAAAAATGCGGTAAACTGGCCTGCACGATGGTGAAGTATTGCTCCAATCACCCATGCCTCCTCGCCATACTGGATGTCAGCCAGGATCTTCTGGGCCGCGTCCTTCTGAGCTATCAGCAACACTCCAACACCGCAGTTAAAATTATAGACCAGGTTTTCCTCTGAAAGTTCTCCTTCACTGTACAACCAGGAGCAAATATCTGGAAGCTTCCAGCAGAGAGCATCTGGGGTGCCATATGTAGGGAATAATAGCATTAGAACATGGTCAATGACAAACGACCGCCAACCTCCGGGGTGTAATCTATGCTTTATTGGCAGCCTGAGTGGAAGGTGAGCCCAAGACTGAGTGAGTGAGGTAGATCACCCCCCATGTGGTTGCGCCCATGTCATGTGTTGGGGGAGTGTGTGCACATGACACATCCATTTGGGATGTTTCCCAACTTAAAGGGCTCACCACTATGGACAATATCACTCAGATGACCACAGGATGTCCTGCTTCTTGGAATCCAAGTGATCAGCTCTGATCCATGTAAAGACCTGGCAGCAAGGCTTTAATTCTCCTGCAGCGCCACCACATGGGAAATTAAATATTACATGTTCCTTATTGAATGAATCGGCTGTTCTTGTCATGTACTGAAGTGTTGGGTCCCCCGGAGAGAGCTGTTCTCCATGTTGATTAATTGATGGAGCTTCACAATGACTGACTGCCCATTACTAACTCGGAATTTATTACATTTCCTACTATGGTGCTTATTGATGAAAATCGGCATCGGCATTATTGGCGTACCTTACCTAGGATGATCCCCATGTGCTCAGGTAAGTAGAGGAGGATGCTTCCCACTAGTCCACCCTCAGTAATGGGAACACAGGCATTAATGTGCCCGGATTGGAGAGCGCGGAGTACCGGTTGGCTAGACACCACGGTGGAGTTCATTATCATTTCCCCTACAGAAGAGACAGAGAAGAATTATACAACAGTATATATACCCCAAAATACCCCATTGTAGACGGACATATTTTACTACTTCTGGGGACGGACCAAAACTCAGAATGCTGAGGTGGTAACGATGGGAAACGTACCCCACGTTGTGTCTCCATCGCTCATCGGCAGCTCTGATGTATATTGTAAGGAGTGGCTTTCCATGACGTCCTTTAGAAGGGACAGGTTGCTGCTGCTATATGATGCTGGTGACCGTATTCCTATAACCAGGTCACCCGCTCTCATCTGCTCTGGACGAGGCAACCTGCGATCCCGCTCAACTACCCCGAGAGCAAACCCAGACAAGTAGTAGGTCCCGTCGGCATAGACGCCAAGAGGTGGCAGAAAGTCTCTCTCTAAGGAAAGAAAAAAGGGACAAAAATCACCGGAGCGCCAGGATGGACGTAACAAGGAGAATATACATATAGAATCAGACCGCAAGCTGGGCGTCACCTGAACTCCGGAAGTCACTGCCCACCCGGCTCTCCACCACCTGGGAAAGACCTGCAGACCCCTCAGACAACCTACAGTAACCGCCAGCTCAAGATGAGTACCAACCACCCCACCTGCCGTCTCCTTCCCCGTATACTGCGGGCAGGGTCCTCTCTTCCGTTGTATACATATATAGTAGTATATGTAGCTTATATACAGTGCAATGCAGTTAAACTCCTCTCCTTTATTGTAGAGCGCCCTGGAATTAATGGCGCGATAAAACAAGTAATAATTCCAGTGACGTCTGCATTTACAAATCCCCATTGATTTCTAGGGCGACATTTGGTGCGCAAATACACAGAAAAATACATGGTTTTTCTTTCCGCACGTCGGATATGTACAAAATACGGAAATGTGAACGAACCCATTGAAATCAATGCATTATATTCTCTGCGTATTACACGCACACATACACCTATGTGAAGCCTTAGGGCGCCCACCCACTGGCGATTTTTTTTCCCTGCGAAATTCGCAGCATTTTTTTCTCTGCAGGGGTCTATGGGACTTGTAATGTTAAAATCGCGATCGCGCAAAATCGCAATTTACCGCGAAATCGCGATTTTGCGCAATCGCGATTTTAACATTACAAGTCCCATAGACCCCTGCAGAGAAAAAAATGCTGCGAATTTCGCAGGGAAAAAAAATTGCCAGTGGGTGGGCGCCCTTAGGCTGCACGTATTTGCGATGTCAATGAGGTCATTTATAATTTCGTATTTTGCATGTGCATAATAAAAAACATGCTGTATTTTTCTGTGTATTTGCGCATCAAGGTCCCCGTAGAAGTCAATGGGAGGTGCACAAATACATGCAAAATACGCAAGGAGATGCGTGATATGCTGAGTAATTACACTGGGAAAAAACCACATCGATCCTCATTAAGGCTAATTAGCCATTTCAATTGGTGCGTCTTTGTTTGCAGCGCGCAAATAAACATGTGTTGTGGGTGCAAAAAGTTCAACAAATATGCCGATGGGCACACAAAAAAAAAAATCTCATTCTATATGTTACCCAGTAATGTGGCGCCAGTTATTTGGCAGCCTGATGCCAGTCCTTCCTCTATGGCATCAGTCACATCCGCTGAGAGTTCTCCACCAGCACAGTGTGGCGTGAAAAACAAAATCTGAGCTCCTTGTGCCAAAAGCTCATTCACACATGAAGTCACCAGACGTTGGGCTGCCGATCGGTGCAGATTACAAGCCAGGGCGACCTGGAAGAAATGGGAGAATAGACAGCAGGAAATGCAATGTTCTAATATACACTCTTTGTCAAAAAGACTCCCGACTCCCAGAAGAAGTTGTCGTGTTGCTGTGAGACGCGGCATGCAGTTCCATCTCAGGAAGATATACATGACAGTTGTGGTGATTAGATGAACGGTCTTGTCACCGGAGGCCCTAAAAGTGGTTCCCCCCCTGGCCTATAAGAGGCTTCCGGGGCTCCTTGTGTGTAGTGACCTCTTCTTCCACTTGTGTAGAGCTTGTTGACCACTAGACGCCTCTAAGACGCAGAGAAGAGATGTCACCCCGTTACCAGAGTCTGAGAGGGGCGCATTACTGGGGTGTGAGAAGCTGGATGGTCGTATCGATGAATTGTTTCCCACCGGGCAGTTCTGACCAGACTGTTAGGAGCTGTTGGGACCAATGGATAAGGGCACACAGGGTGACCGGGCTTAGGACCCCCGACACACCACCAGTAGAGAGGAGCGTCTGACCAGACTGGTAGGGGGTGTTGGGACCAGTGGATGGGGGCAGGCAAGGTGATCAGGCTCAGGACGCTCCCTACAGACCACCAGTAGAGAGGAGTGTCTGACCAGACTTGTAGGAGGTGTTAGGACCAGTGGATGTGTGAGGGCACACAAGGTGACCGCACTCACGACGCCCCCTACAGACCACCAGTAGAGAGGAGCCTCTGACCAGACTTGTAGGAGGTGTTGGGACCAGTGGATGTGTGAGGGCACACAAGGTGACCGGGCTCACGACGCCCCCTACAGACCACCAGTAGAGAGGAGCCTCTGACAAGACTTATAGGAGGTGTTGGGACCAGTGGATGTGTGAGGGCACACAAGGTGACTGGGCTCAGCATGCCCGCTACAGACCACCAGTAGAGAGGAGCGTCTGACTAGACTGTTAGAAGGTGTTGGGACCAGTGGATTTGTGAGGGCACACAAGGTCACCGGGCTCAGGACGCCCCCTACAGACTAACAGTAGAGAGGAGCATCTGACCAGACTCATAGGAGGTGTTGGGACCAGTGGATTGTGGCACACAAGGTGAATAGGCTCAGCAAGCCCCTACAGATCACCAGTAGAGAGGAGCGTCTGACCAGACTGTTAGGAGGTGTTGGGACCAGTGGATGGTGGCACACAAGGTGACCAGGCTCAGGACCCCCCCAACGGACCACCAGTAGAGAGGAGCAGTTGACCAGACTGTTAGATGGTGTTGGGAACAGTGGATGGGGCCACACAAGGTGCCTCCTACAGACCACCAATAGAGAGGAGTGTCTGACCAGACTGTTAGGAGGTGTTGGGACCAGTGGATGTGTGAGGGCATACAAAGCAATTGGGCTCAGGACTCCCCAACAGACCACCAGTAGAGAGGAGCATCTGGCCAGACTGTTAGGGGGTGGATGGGTGAGGCCACACAAAGCGACCGGGCTGTCTCTGGATGGCGCCATCGTTACTCTATCTGTCAGAAAAATTTCCAGGAGCTTGGGTGAAGGGCATTTTGTCTCATGACGCCCATTACATTTGAAACCCACCGTTGTCTCCGTTTGCAGTGGTGTCGAGAACGATGAAACTGGATGCTACGCAGTGTGTTGTTTACACACATATGATCATTAAGGCCAGTTACATGCTGCAGCAATCAAGTGAAAGCTGAACATCACTCCATGGCTTCCCGTTTCAGCAGGGACCAGCGGCACTGTGGAAGGGTGAGTAATGGCTATTTAAAGTTTTTATATGTCACCCCCTAACCTGGGGCAAGATATTTTTAATGGTCAGAATACCCCTTTTAAAATAATTCCTCCACTGACTTCAGCAGAACGAAGTCCATTCTGTTGTGAGTGAAAATGATGGAAAGTGATGTGAAGAACTGATGTGATTGAAAACTGCAAGAAGGCGACCAGCAAGCGTTATCTAGAAGGCTGTAGACCCAAACAGAAGACTTATTGACACTGTGGACATTAAAGTTTATCTTATGTCCTTCATAACAAATTGTATTGTCTGAATGTACACAAAATAATGAAATGAAGCAACTTTGCAATTAGTCTTTGTTAAAAATGTTTGACCACTTTGTGTTTACTGCTATGTGTCTCCATGGTAACAGACTACAAACAAACCCTATGTAGTCTGATCCTGCAGTCGTAATACCTTCCATCCGTCTAGTTTTCCTTAGTAAAGGTCCTTTTACACAGACAGATAATCTGCCGTGCTAACGACCACTGATCGACAATGAGTAGGTCGGTCAGCAGTCACTACCTCAGTGTATGTAAGCAGATTACCTGCTCTACGGGGATGACTGATCATTACCACCATCATCCATACCCACAGAGCTATCACTTATTGGCTGTACATCTCCCTGTTTACACAGAGGGACGTGCAGCCAAGAAGCGAACACTTTTATACTCACCTAAAAAATATGATCAGCGAATGATCAAGCATTTATCAGTTTGTCGGGTAATTGTTCGAACTTTTACAAAGCCCGACTGTTGGGTGAATGAGTGTTCATTGGAACCATCAGGCTTGATAATAATCACGCGTAAAATAAGACTTTAATGTATATTTGGTAGATTAGTAAGAAGTCGGATACAGCAGGGAGTATGACTGCAGGATCCGACTACAAAACTTTGTTTGTAGTCTGTTACTATGGAGACACACAGATCTCCATAGGAACTGTAGACAAAAAGCAGTAGGACATTTTTATAGAAAACTTCATTTTCGCTACATTGACGACATAAAAATGTCCAGAAAAGGGCAAAACCTTTAATACGCTGCATTTTAACAGAAAAATAAAACTATAAAAACTAAATGCTCAGATTTCATGGTGCTACAATGCGAAATGTTCCTAGAACTCATCCTCCCACCTCTATTCTGTCTCCGATGCTGCTGGAGGAGCAGATGAACACCGGATCCTTGAACTGAGACGTATTTATTTCAGGGTGTTTAATCTTTCTTCCACGGGATTGATGAACATTCGCCATGACTGAAAATGAAGAATCGGACAGAGAATCAAGATTAGCAATAATAATATTGTATAGCGTTCTAAAACACTTGTGTGGGAAGACATGAAGTCGGCTACTGTGATGCCCGTCAGCACTCAACCCGGCACCATATAAAGACAACCTAGCAACTCCGTCTCCTGAGATGGGCAGTGGAAGGTACAAGGGTCCAGCAGGGCTGGTGGTCAGAGACGGATTATAGAAAGGGCAAAGGGGCCAAATGCCTTCACCATGAAAGGACCTCCACTACCTTCCTGCCAGTTTATGATGCTTCATTAGCATATTATTATTTGGGCAATGTGGAGACACTGATATTTCTGCTTTATTTAGCTACAGTATTTTGTTTGAGCAGTGCAAGGTGCTGATGGGGTAACCTCATCCAAATGTCTACATATTAAGGGGGTGTGCCAAGATGGCATCCTCTGTTCATTTGTCCTATTAAGGTAACGAGAGGGCATCCACTAGGTTTAGAGGAAAGCAGGTTTCATCACCAACATAGAAGGGGATTCTTTACTGTAAGAGCAGTTAGACTGTGGAACTCTCTGCCTGAGGACGTAGTGATGGCAAAATCCATAGAGGAGTTTAAAAGGGGACTTGATGTCTTTCCGGAGCGGAAGGATATTACAGGATATAAATCTTAGGTTAATTGTTAATCTGGGTATACAGGCAGGTAGGAACTATTAGGGGTTGATCCAGGGAACAGTCTGATTGCCATTAGGGAGTTGGGAAGGAATTTTTTCCCCAAAAGGGCTAATTGGCTTCTGCTCTTGGAGTTTTTTGCCTTCCTCTGGATCAACAACACAGGAGGATAAACAGGCTGAACTAGATGGACACTGTCTTCATTCGGCATTTTCCTTGTACTCAGCTGATCATCCTGGACCCCGCATTCTGTAAGATGTTGTGCATGTTGGCACAACCCCTTTAACCCCTTGAGTGGCACGCCCGGAAAAGTTCCGGGACGAGCTCCACTGCTCATAGCAACATAGCCCGGAAGATTTCCGGGCTATGTATCACTATGGGAGCTGCAGAGCACAATGCCACAAGCTGTGACAGTGTGCTCTGCCTGCACAGACCCACAGAGAACAAAGCAAGGGCTTTGAAAAACCAGCAGAAGATATTGCCGACATGTCGGCAATGTCCTGCTTTGTTTACAGGTTGCCATAGAGACCATCGGCTTGTCAGAAGCAAGCCGATGGTCTCTGTGGCAGGGAGAGCTGGTTGTTAGCTGTCAGAGGACAGCTAGGTGCTAGCTCTTACAGCAGAGATCAGAGAAAACCTCCGATCTCTGCTGTGTTAACCCTTTACATGCTGCAGTCTATGTGACTGCAGCATGTAAAGGGCTGTCACTGCAGCATGTAAAGGGCTGTCACCATCGGACCCCTGGAATGTGATCAGGGGTCCTGATGGGTCCCTGTGGAAGTCCCCTAAAGGGACAAAAAAAAATAAAATTTTTTTAAAAAATTAAAAAAAAAAAAAGTAAAAAAATTATTAAAAAAATAAAAAAAACACTTGTCTCCCTTTACTTTGTAAAAAATCAAAAATACAATCACACATGTGGTATCCATGTGCGTCGTAATGACCCAGAGAAGGAAGTTAATACATTATTTAACCCCTTAATGACATGGCCCCTTTTTTCTTTTTTCCCCATTTCTTTATTTCCTCCCCCCTGTTTAAAAAATCACAACTTGTCCAGCAAAAAACAAGCCCTTATATGGCCATGTCAATGGAAAAATGAAAAAGTTATGGCTCTTGAGACGCAACTGCAAAACTAGTTGAAATTCAATGATTAGACCATTTTAAAAAACCTGCCCTGGTGGGCACGACAGGGTGGTAGGAAACCTGCCACTCAAGGGGTTAAAGAGGACCTGGTTTGGGGTTTGATATTAATATCGGTGTCTGGTCTGGGGTCTGATTGCAATATAGGAGTTTCCATATACTAAGCAGGTCTAGTTTGGAGTCTGAGTTTAATATACTCATCGGCCTCCCCCGCACTAGACTCGCTCCGCTCCAATCCATACTAAATGCAGCAGCTAGGCTCATTTTTCTATCCAGTCGTTATTCAGACGCCTCTGCATTATGCCAGTCGCTGCATTGGCTGCCCATCCACTGCAGAACTAAATTTAAACTCCTCTACCTCACTCACAAAGCTCTGCATGGCGCTGCACCACCATACATCGCCTCCCTACTGTCAGTATACCACCCAGCCCGCTCACTCCGATCGGCTAACACCCTCAGACTAAACACCCCTGTAATACCAACCTCTCATGCTCGCCTACAGGACTTCACCAGAGCAGCACCCATCCTCTGGAATGCTCTACCCCAAGGCATCCGGACAATTCCCGATGCACGAAATTTCAGACGTGCCTTAAAAACGCACCTCATCAGGGAAGCATACCAAATCTCCTGACCTAGTCCCCTGCCCCGCCCTATGGCGCCCCACCCAGTCTGCCATCTAATAACATATTTCCACATGAAATTCCCTATTGCCTGTGTTCCCCCTGCCTTGCTCCCCCCCCACCCCTTGCACCTTCTGTACCACCCCTGTTACAGTAATATACCCTGAATACGCCAGTCCGAGTTGCCCTGGATCTTAACCGCAACCCCTGTCCCTGCCTACTTGCCTCCACCCCTGGCTAACCCCAGGCAGGCAACTGGGTGGCGGTGCCTACACTATCTAGGGACCGAGAAGGAACGCTGGCGTACCTAGATGAAATGGGTAGACTACCGACAGGACAGGCAGATGATAAACACGAAACAATACTGATAGTACCGAGGCAGATGGAACAACCTGGCAGATGGCAACAAAATAGCAGACAAGCTGACAGAGGCAGGAGACCTACAGAGGCAGACTAGCTATCAAGCTGAGGGAAACCAATAACTGGCAGTGATTGCAGTCACTGTCAGACTTTTAAACAGAATCCTCCGCCCAGAGGCGAAGAGAGGGAGACAGCCAACTCCCCATAGCACATCAAAAGGGAGCTCGTGCACAGCAGCTGCACTCTGGGTGCATGCGCTCACGGCGCTGCAGGGCTACCAAGCGTGCGCACCGCGCCATAAGCCACCAGCACCACGCCAGCCCAACACCCGCGGCCCCAATAGCTGGACCACAAGCTGGGGGGGACGTGCCCCGACCGCGGGACCCAGCACAACGCCGCCTTGGGAGGAGCCGCAACCGCTGCATGGTAACAACCCCCAACCCATTTGTGTCAAACCCAATGTACCTCACATTGTAATTGTTGTACTGTTTTGCATTTATCCGTGCCTGAAAGCGCTGCGGAATAAGTTGGCGCCATACAAATAAAGATTATTATTAATAATATAGGGATCTAGGCTGGGGTATGGAATGAGTTTAGGGGTCTGATATGAATGTATAAAGTCTGAATATATTAGAGGGTCTGGTTTCAGATCTAATATTAAAGGTTTTACAGGCAAAAATTATTAATAATTTATCCTCAGGATAGGTCATAAATAGATAATCGTGGGGACTCGCCGCTTGGGATCCTGGCAATCAGCTGATCACCCGACTTGCTGTTAGTGCAGCAGTGCTGGATGTCGTCATTCGGGAGTGGAAGCGCCATAGCCAGATTCATGCCCATTGAAATGAACAGAAGCTGAAGCCTGCCATTGCACTTCCATGGTCGATCCTGGTGTCGGAGGCTGAAGTATCGGAGGTGTAATACCTGGCTTCAGTTCCCATTGATGGATAGGTCATCAATAGTTTTTGCATGGGAAACCCCTTTAATATAGGGGGTCTGAATATATATAGACACACCCCTCAAAGAGGCCACTCCCATTCTTGTTGGGATTGATTGCTCTAGTCTCCCTCTGTGAAGGGCTCTCCCAAGTTGACATCTCTGCTACGGTCATCATATTGTATATAAATTCTGATTTTTAGTGTTTTCTTCCTCCTTCTGCTATCAGTACAGTGCTACGTCTTACATTACCCATCCAACAAGCCATACCGGTGGATCCGGGCGGTGCAGCACCTGAAGCCGAGTCATTCATCTCACGGGTCTCAGGGTGAAGCGATTTATGTCTATTTTTGGGTGCAGACAAAAGAGACAAGAACTGTATGAATCTACTGAGCATCCCCCAAACAATTTGTAACATGCCATCACTGTTACATCCGAGTCCCAACTCCCTGTGAAGTCATCTGGGGTGTGAGCTGTGATCTCCGGAGTGTGCCGACAGACCAAGAGCTGGGCAGGGATTCCATAAAGATGCCAAGGTACATGGTGAGCTCTGCGGCCGTCTCATGTCTATGACCCGTTACTCTCATTCGGTTGTCTGCAAATCTCACCAAAATTGACAGTTTTCTCATGTTTTCATTTTTATCTCCTCACTTTCAAAAAATCATTGTTCAGGTTAAAGCAAGTAGGAAGTGACCAAAGGTCGGGAAAACTTCTTTTATTCAATAGAATACACTGATCACGTGTTTCAGTATTTCCCACCTTTAGTCGCTTCCGACTTGCTTTAACCTGGACTGTTGCGCCTTCTTTGCGCCATTCTTTTATTATCGGACTGTGCAACATATTGTTCCACTGCCTTATTAAGTTTGTCGCCTAGTTAATATTGTGTGATGCGGGTATTGTAACATTCCTGGGTGAAGTATTATTCTTTTACAGTGTGCCTATAGTAACGCTGCCAAGCCTTAGTTAGTCGTAGTCAGGATAGCGCGAAGCTCCCGGACGTGTATTTGTTCCCGCAGTCGCATATTACTATTCCTTCCACAGTTATTTGTTGAAAATAAAACTTTCCTATTTTTGTACCTCCATCATCTGCATCGTATCCTGGAGCCTGTGTTGTGCATCATCACCCGCGACACATGTAAGCAGTCATCATATAGAGGACACTACTCAGAGTGCTTCTGTCCCATAATAGGACTGATGGTCAATATATTACATTATCAATAAAACCGGCATGAAGAGGAGATCGCCCACCTCACTTTACCCTTCTGGGCGACCGATAGAGAGCGTCTCCTGTAGGCCATTCCAGGAAATGTCACAATTTTGTTGCACTTGGTAACTACAACAGGACTAGCGACTGTGACTGTAGAGGACCCGGTGTCATTAGACGCCAGCGTGGTGGAGGATCTATGTCCCCCGTCTGGATCGGGCTGTTTGACTCCTTCAGCAGAACCTAAAAACAAAGGGAATAGTTTTCCTTTTTTTTAAATAGTACAGTTTTCCTAACATAAACTACACACTGAACCCCCCTTTATCAGAGCCCCGCCCTCTTACGATTGGCGCTCCCCCGTACGGAAATTCTCCCCATGACTCCGAAGCGCGACATAAAATCACGCGACAAGTTTTCCGTGGATCAGTTTTAGTGTGAATCCACATTAGGTGGGAAAATCCAGCGATCGGAGCGACTTCCAACAAGGCCGGTCATCGGTGCTGGACTAGCCGGGGTCTCACTGCCAGCCACGGGGGGTTTTCTTGTGTAACGATCCGGAGAGCATAGTGAGAATGGCGCGATCGGGGAAAAACATCGAGCGAAAGGGGATCCTGTGGATGGAAAAACTCATCACTGAAAGGGGTCGGAGGAGGATGTCAGGAATCGTTCTGACCAACAGGCTGCACAGTCAGCTCAATACAAAGCTGGAGCTCCAACTAACGTGTCCGAACATACAACTCGCCGCTCCTCCGCATGGATGGTATAACAGCAGATGACCAGTTCCAGCGCCATTGTGTCTAAGAGAAACAGAAAGACTCCAGCGGGCAAAAGAGCGCAAAACTTGTATCACTGAGCAGTGGGAAAACATCTCCTGGTCAGATGGGTTCAGATCTCTGTAGCTGATGGGAGGTCAGAATTTGGTGCAAGCAGCATGAATCGCTGACCCCTTCCTGTCAGCCGGTCAGAACATGTCAGCACCTCCATCTAATCTGCAGCAACTACAAGAAGCTTCCTGTCCGCAGGGGCCGATATTCCTGCAAATCGATCTCATCACCGAGTGGGATCTACGACATGATGAACTGCGGCAGTTCTGAAGGCCAAAGGAGTCCAACACTACCAGTTGGGGGCTAATAAAGGGGCGGTCAGTGAATGTTTTGTACATTCTTTGGTGGACAGAGAGCGCTGGAGATCTCTGGATAATAATGGGCCCCGAAGGTCCAGCAGACGTCATTTGGAGGGACCTTGCAGCCATCACCTGGGTTATTTCTTATAGGATGATTCACAAACAACCTGTTAGACGTTACTGATGACAAGGAGGCCCAGTCAGACATTGCGCAGGTATAGGAGCACCTTATCACTACCAAGCCCGGAGTGCGACGTCACTTACTCCAGATGTCACTGCTTGTCTTGTTGGCCCCACGTTTATCCAGAGACCACATCACTACATGAGAGGAGAGTCTTTTCTCAATGGCCGACTGGATGACTTCATAAAGATCCGACTTCAGTAGAGGAACCATCATCTGCGGGGATAAATAACAGGGATCGTTCACCGAGTCCTACAGGAAGATTAATGAAAAACGTCACATTGTTCATAATGTGACAAATCTCCATATGTATGAAGCATGAGCCGACGTCACAAAAATGTGGCATGGACGTGTGTGAATGTTGCACTCTATATGGTATGTGTGTAGGGTTTCCAGTTGGGTGTCAAACAGCCGGATGGTAATCTGCCCCCTGCTGCTGTGATAGTCTGGGGGGTCATCGCATGCAACAGTCGGTCCCCCCTAGTGGTGGTACGAGGGACAATGACAGCTCAGCGATATGTTCAGGACATCCTGCAGCCACATGTGTTCCTCTCATGGCGACTTCCAGCAGGATAATGCTCGGCCGCACACATAAGGGGTCACAGGAGCCCCCACAACATTGTCACACTTCTGTAGCCGGTCAACCGATTTATCACCAGTAGAACATGTATGGGACCATCTGGGACTACAACTTCCACAGCCTGCATGATCTAGAAGCTCAGTTACAGCAAATGTGGAGCAATATGTGGCCGGATACCATATAGAACCTGTATGCCCCCATGCCAGCCTGTATCACATCTTGTAACCAAGCTGAAGGCAGTACAACAGGGTACTAGAGCCTCCAAAGCCCACCGATATCACATCTTGTATCCAAGCTAGAGGCGGTACAACAGGGTACTAGAGCCTCCAAAGCCCACCGATATCACATCTTGTATCCAAGCTAGAGGTGGTACAACAGGGTACTAGAGCCTCCGTGCCTACCTGTATCACATCTTGTATCTAAGCTAGAGGTGGCCCAGCAGGGTACTAGAGCCTTCATGCCCCCCGTATTATATCTTGTATCCAAGCCCAAGGCAGTACAACAGGATACTATAACCTCCATGTCCGCCAGAATCACATCTTGTATCCAAACTAGAGGCGGTACAACAGGGTACTAGAGACTCCATGCCCGCATCACATCTTATATCTAAGCTAGAGGTGGTACAACAGGGTACTAGAGCTTCCATGCCTGCCAGTATCACATCTTGTATCCAAGCTAGAGGTGGTACAACAGGGTACTAGAGCTTCCATGCTCACCCGTATCACATCTTGTATCCAAGCTAGAGGCAGTACAACAGAGTACTAGAGCCTCCATGCCCACCCGTATCACATCTTGTATCCAAGCTAGAGGTGGTACAATAGGGTAGAGCCTCCCTACGAGGGGTCAGTTCTACAATAAATTATACTTCTGCGCTGATGTGTAATCACTTATATCAATGTTACAATCACACAGAGCAAGTTTCAGTCCATCCGGCAACTTCTACAGGAGGGGAGATACAATGAGTATATGTGTGTATATATATATATACTAGCTGATATACCCGACTTCGCCCGAGTTAATTTGGTACTGGTGTTTATCTGGTGGTTACTTTAGAGATACTGAGGAAAAACATATGTTCACCATTTTGCATAGTTCTCTGCGTTACCCAGAAAACACCACGTGGAGGTAACCATGCGACGTTTCCTTCATATAAAATGACATCAGGAAGTGAGAGAATTAGATTACGTACGTAAAATTTGGACGCTAATTCTTTTGCGCATAGAATTGAATAATGGAGTTGGGATCCATTAGCTTTCCCTATTTATGACATAATCAACGCTCGTGCCAAATTTCCCGTTTCTATGACACCGGAAAGTGAGAAAATTACATTCTGCACGTAAAATTTGGACGCTAAATCTTTTGTGCATAGAATTGAATAATGGAGTTGGGACCCATTAGCTTTTCCTATTTATGACATAATCAATGCTCGTGCCAAATTTCCCGTTTCTATGACACCAGAAAGTGAGAAAATTACATTCCGCACGTAAAATTTGGACGCTAATTCTTTTGCGCATAGAATTGAATAATGGAGTTGGGACCCATTAGCTTTTCCTATTTATGACATAATCAATGCTCGTGCCAAATTTCCCGTTTCTATGACACCGGAAAGTGAGAAAATTAGATACCGTACGTAAAATTTGGACGCTAATTCTTTTGCGCATAGAATTGAATAATCGAGTTGGGACCCATTAGCTTTTACTATTTATGACATAATCAATGCTCGTGCCAAATTTCCCGTTTCTATGACACCGGAAAGTGAGAAAATTAGATACCGTACGTAAAATTTGGACGCTAATTCTTTTGCGCATAGAATTGAATAATCGAGTTGGGACCCATTAGCTTTTACTATTTATGACATAATCAATGCTCGTGCCAAATTTCCCGTTTCTATGACACCGGAAAGTGAGAAAATTAGATACCGTACGTAAAATTTGGACGCTAATTCTTTTGCGCATAGAATTGAATAATCGAGTTGGGACCCATTAGCTTTTACTATTTATTACATAATCAATGCTCGTGCCAAATTTCCCGTTTCTATGACACCGGAAAGTGAGAAAATTAGATACCGTACGTAAAATTTGGACGCTAATTCTTTTGCGCATAGAATTGAATAATCGAGTTGGGACCCATTAGCTTTTCCTATTTATGACATAATCAGTGCTCGTGCCAAATTTCCTGTTTCTATGACACCGGAAAGTGAAGAAATTACATTCCGCACGTAAAATTTGGATGCTAATTCTTTTGCGCATAGAATTGAATAATGGAGTTGGGACCCATTAGCTTTTACTATTTATGACATAATCAATGCTCGTGCCAAATTTCCTATTTCTATGACACTGGAAAGTGAAGAAATTACATTCCGCACGTAAAATTTCGACGCCAATTCTTTTGCGCTAGAATTGAATAATGGAGTTGGGACCTATTAACTTTTCCTATTTATGACATAATCAATGCTTGTGCCAAATTTCCTGTTTCTATGACACCGGAAAGTGAAGAAATTACATTCCGCACGTAAAATTTGGATGCTAATTCTTTTGCGCATAGAATTGAATAATGGAGTTGGGACCCAATAGCTTTTCCTATTTATGACATTATCAATGCTCGTGCCAAATTTCCCGTTTCTATGACACCGGAAAGTGAGAAAATTACATTCCGCACGTAAAATTTGGATGCTATTTTTTTTGCGCATAGAATTGAATAATCGAGTTGGGACCCATTAGCTTTTCCTATTTATGACATAATCAATGCTCGTGCCAAATTTCCCGTTTCTATGACACCGGAAAGTGAGAAAATTAGATACTGTACGTAAAATTTGGACGCTAATTCTTTTGCGCATAGAATTGAATAATCGAGTTGGGACCCATTAGCTTTTCCTATTTATGACATAATCAATGCTCGTGCCAAATTTCCCGTTTCTATGACACCGGAAAGTGAGAAAATTAGATACCGTACGTAAAATTTGGACGCTAATTCTTTTGCGCATAGAATTGAATAATCGAGTTGGGACCCATTAGCTTTTCCTATTTATGACATAATCAATGCTCGTGCCAAATTTCCCGTTTCTATGACACCGGAAAGTGAGAAAATTAGATACCGTACGTAAAATTTGGACGCTAATTCTTTTGCGCATAGAATTGAATAATCGAGTTGGGACCCATTAGCTTTTACTATTTATGACATAATCAATGCTCGTGCCAAATTTCCCGTTTCTATGACACCGGAAAGTGAGAAAATTAGATACCGTACGTAAAATTTGGACGCTAATTCTTTTGCGCATAGAATTGAATAATCGAGTTGGGACCCATTAGCTTTTACTATTTATTACATAATCAATGCTCGTGCCAAATTTCCCGTTTCTATGACACCGGAAAGTGAGAAAATTAGATACCGTACGTAAAATTTGGACGCTAATTCTTTTGCGCATAGAATTGAATAATCGAGTTGGGACCCATTAGCTTTTCCTATTTATGACATAATCAGTGCTCGTGCCAAATTTCCTGTTTCTATGACACCGGAAAGTGAAGAAATTACATTCCGCACGTAAAATTTGGATGCTAATTCTTTTGCGCATAGAATTGAATAATGGAGTTGGGACCCATTAGCTTTTACTATTTATGACATAATCAATGCTCGTGCCAAATTTCCTATTTCTATGACACTGGAAAGTGAAGAAATTACATTCCGCACGTAAAATTTCGACGCCAATTCTTTTGCGCTAGAATTGAATAATGGAGTTGGGACCTATTAACTTTTCCTATTTATGACATAATCAATGCCCGTGCCAAATTTCCTGTTTCTATGACACCGGAAAGTGAAGAAATTACATTCCGCACGTAAAATTTGGATGCTAATTCTTTTGCGCATAGAATTGAATAATGGAGTTGGGACCCAATAGCTTTTCCTATTTATGACATTATCAATGCTCGTGCCAAATTTCCCGTTTCTATGACACCGGAAAGTGAGAAAATTACATTCCGCACGTAAAATTTGGATGCTATTTTTTTTGCGCATAGAATTGAATAATCGAGTTGGGACCCATTAGCGTTTCCTATTTATGACATAATCAATGCTCGTGCCAAATTTCCCGTTTCTATGACACCGGAAAGTGAGAAAATTAGATACCGTACGTAAAATTTGGACGCTAATTCTTTTGCGCATAGAATTGAATAATCGAGTTGGGACCCATTAGCTTTTCCTATTTATGACATAATCAGTGCTCGTGCCAAATTTCCTGTTTCTATGACACCGGAAAGTGAAGAAATTACATTCCGCACGTAAAATTTGGATGCTAATTCTTTTGCGCATAGAATTGAATAATGGAGTTGGGACCCATTAGCTTTTACTATTTATGACATAATCAATGCTCGTGCCAAATTTCCTATTTCTATGACACTGGAAAGTGAAGAAATTACATTCCGCACGTAAAATTTCGACGCCAATTCTTTTGCGCTAGAATTGAATAATGGAGTTGGGACCTATTAACTTTTCCTATTTATGACATAATCAATGCTTGTGCCAAATTTCCTGTTTCTATGACACCGGAAAGTGAAGAAATTACATTCCGCACGTAAAATTTGGATGCTAATTCTTTTGCGCATAGAATTGAATAATGGAGTTGGGACCCAATAGCTTTTCCTATTTATGACATTATCAATGCTCGTGCCAAATTTCCTGTTTCTATGACACCGGAAAGTGAAGAAATTACATTCCGCACGTAAAATTTGGACGCTAATTCTTTTGCGCATAGAATTGAATAATGGAGTTGGGACCCATTAGCAATTCCTATGTATGACATAATCAATGCTCGTGCCAAATTTCCTATTTCTATGACACTGGAAAGTGAAGAAATTACATTCCGCACGTAAAATTTCGACGCCAATTCTTTTGCGCTAGAATTGAATAATCAAGTTGGGACCCATTCGTTTTTCCTATTTATGACATAATCAATGCTCGTGCCAAATTTCACGTTTCTATGACACCGGAAAGTGAGAAAATTACATTCCGCATTTAAAATTTGGACGCTAATTCTTTTGCGCATAGAATTGAATAATCGAGTTGGGACCCATTAGCTTTTCCTATTTATGACATAATCAATGCTCCTGCCAAATTTCACGTTTCTATGACATTGGGAAGTGAGAGATTTAGATTATGTACGTAAAATTTGGACGCCAATTCTTTTGCGCATAGAATTGAATAATCGAGTTGGGACCTATGAACTTTTCCTATTTATGACATAATCAATGCTCGTGCCAAGTTTCACGTTTCTATGACACCGGAAAGTGAGAAATTACATTCCGCACGTAAAATTTGGACGCTAATTCTTTTGCGCATAGAATTGAATAATCGAGTTGGGACCTATGAACTTTTCCTATTTATGACATAATCAATGCTCGTGCCAAGTTTCACGTTTCTATGACACCGGAAAGTGAGAAATTACATTCCGCACGTAAAATTTGGACGCTAATTCTTTTGCGCATAGAATTGAATAATCGAGTAGGGACCCATTAGCTTTTCCTATTTATGACACAATCAATGCTCGGGCCAAATTTCCCATTTCTATGACATTGGGAAGTGAGTGATTTAGATTATGTACGTTAAATTTCGACGCCAATTCTTTTGCGCTAGAATTGAATAATCGAGTTGGGACCCAATTTCTTTTCCTATTTTGAAGATAATCTATGCTTGCGCCAAATTTCATGTTTCTACGACATTGGGAAGTTGGAGAACTTTTGGTGAGTCAGTCAGTCAGTCAGTCAGTCAGTGAGGGCTTTCAGCTTTATATATACAGTTGGTCCCCGACTTGCGAACAGGTTCCGTTCCGGGAGCCCGTTCGCAAGTCCGTTTTGTTCGCAAGTCGAACAAATGGTATGGAGCGGGCGGATCCCGCTCCATACAACATCGGGTGCCGGCTGTTCTTACAGCGGGCACCCGGCGGCAGCAGTTCCGACGAGCCGCGCCGCTTGTCAGAACTGTTAACACTTTAAATACCGCTCTGACAGCGGTATTTAGAGTGTTAACAGTTCCACCGAGCGGCGCGGCTCATCAGAACTGCTGCCGCCGGGTGCCCGCTGCACCCGACGTTCAGGGGGCCCGTACAGCGTCCCACGATGAGATCGCGGGACGCTGTGTGGTTGCTAGGCAGCCGGGGACCTCCTGAAAGGCCCCAGGGCTGCCTATGCAGAGTGCCCATCAAGCGCACGGCTTGCTAGGCGCTCTGCATAGACAGCCCTAGGGCCTTTCAGAAGGCCCCCGGCTGCCTAGCAACCACGATCTGACCGGAAAGGCTTTTCTCAGGCTTGATAGAAGCTTGTCTGGTCCCTGCACAGTATGATCATACTGTACAGATAGTTTGTATCTTGCGAAATTCGTAAGTCGAATGTTCGCAAGTCGGGGACTATCTGTGTATATATATATATATATATATATATATATATATACACATACACACATACACACATACTCTTTCTAGGGGTTGATTGGTTTTGACAATCAACCCTCTGTATAAGTATGGCAGAATTGTATATTGTACCTAACGGAGGGGGATGACTCACTAATCCTAACGGGGGTTTACTCACCCAGCTCTTCAGGTCTTGAAAAGTACAGATAAATCCTAGAACCATCGGACCTTTTCCCGTCATCATGACTTTGGCTCCAAAGAGACCTGGTCACATAATGGACAGTGCCATCAGCAATCCTTCTGTATACAGTACACCTGGTTATGAAGAGCAATGTACAACCACAAAGGGCAAAAGGACCCAACCCCTGGGGGCCCATATCACCAGGCACCCTCTAAGTACCCTCACTGCTTTTCCTTCAAGTCAATAGTGATTTTTGCTCTGGAGGACCCATTGGGTTCAAGTCGCCCGTTCACTCGAATGTGCTCTTTGCAAAGCTACATCTCCCTTTCCATATCCTGGCTCTAGAAAGCAATCATCCGGCAACCATCAGGGACAACCCCTCTAAATGTAAGGGGAACCCATCATGTCCTATCAGTCCCGTAAAGTAAAGTTATGGGCACATAGAACAAGGGCTGCGGAGTCCGGGGATGTGACCTTCATACTCACCTGCCTCCCCGCTCCCTCACTGTCCACCTACATAGTCGCTGCTTAGACTCCTATTCATTGTAGTGCCACCTTGGAGAAGGCTGGAATATCTCCTTACCCACCAGAGGTCACTGCGATGATGGAACCGGCCGTGGCACTACTGGTGGCAGTAGAATGTTCAGCCTGAGACACTGATTGCACCATTGTTAGAGTCGTAGTGGCCTTGTCAGCAGGTTGGGGCAAGGTTGTGCAGAGAGCCTCAGGACCCGACTCTGGCTATTCCAACCCAGGGTTTCTCTTTAAAGTACCCCTACTGAATGACGGTAACTCTGGAGCTCTGGGGTATTCAATAAAAGTTCTGTCTTTGGACATGTTGCCATAAAATAGATTTATTTTTTGCAAGAAAAGACTATGGTATTGAAGTCTGGGTCACTTTATAAACACAGCGATGACTTTCTCCCAGGAACTGGGTCACCAAACAACAGGCCTACCAGCTCTCTCTGATGGCCGTAAATGATCTGGACGAGACCGTGAGAGGAGCAGTGTAGGGCTCCAATAACTCCACTTCCTGGTGGTCTGGAGCACTGGCGTAACTATAGGGGATGCAGGGGATTATACTTGGGGGCCCTGTTAAAGTTTTTGCGTTGGGGCCCAGAAGCTTCAAGTTACGCCTCTGTGTTAGGGGTTAAGAGAAGTTGGGGGCGCCAAGATAAACTTTTGCACCCGGGCCCATGAGCCTTTAGCTAGACCCCTGGTCTGGAGGACTTGCCTCTACAGAACTACTTAACTGAGCTGCTCAATACTTTTCTCACTGTAACACTCTGCCAGAAAACCAGAAGTGTGGAGACTCCTGCCAGACTCTGCTCCTCCCCAGACCTCCCACACTGCTCTTAACCCCTTAGTGACGCGGCCTATTTTGTACCTACAGACGCAATTATTTTTGGTGATTTTCATCTCCACATTTTTAAGGCCATAACTTTACTTTTCAGCAGTATGAGGGCTTGTTTTTTGTGTGACGATCTGTAGTTTTTGTTGGGTACATACAATGTATCGTAGAACTTTAATTTTTTTGGAGGGAGTAAAAACAAATTCTGCCATTTTTTTTTATAACAGCGTAAATGACATGATTACATTTTTTTCTGTGGGTCGGTACGATTACACCGATACGAAAATTATATGTTTTTTAGGTTTTTCTGCTTTTGAACTTTTGGAAATTCAAAGTCCCATAACTTATATTTTTCTATGGACAGAGCTCTGTGAGGCTTGTTTTTTGTGTGATGAGCTGGAGTTTTCATTGGTACTATATTAGGATACATACAGAATTTTTGATCACTTTTATTGTTTTTTTGGATGGTGAAATAAACAAAATAAGCATTTTGGCTCATTTAAAAAAAAAAAATTCAGTTTTTACAGTGTACTATAAAAAAATCATTTTTTTGAACAGGTTGTTATGGATACAATGATACCAAATATGTAGGTTTTTTAACATTTTTTTTTATACAAAGAAGGGAAAGTATGCAAGTGTTAGTTTTTTTCTCTACCATTATATTTTAGTTTTTACACTATTTTTATGTTCCTATAGGGGTCCTGAACCAGAAAATCTATGATTGCCATGATAATACCTTGCAGTACTTTGGTACTGCAATGCATTATAGCTTACAATAGCGATCACAGGCCATGGCAGACCATAAGACACGATAGAAGGAGTGTTATCCCTCTGTTAATTCTTTACATGCTGTAGTCTACATTATTTGCGGCATATAAGGGGTTAACAGCGGGAATTGGTGTTCCCAACATTCCCGTTGTTGCAGCAGGAGGCCAGCTGTCAATCACAACTTGTTTCCGCTGTGGGATGGCGCGGGCTCAGCTTCTGATTCTGGCCAGTTGACATCCTGTTGCATTAAGTATCGTGCGCTCAGGATTTAAACTTGCATCCCATTAAGGGATTAAAGCGACAGACACAAATTATCAATATAATGAACAGAACAACTAGTTACATTGTAAAAGAAAACCTCCCCCTCTTACAATTGCGCACACACACTGTCCCCATGATGGACGCTTCTGCAGTGACCCAGACCTAGGTGTTTAAGCAGCTGGGCAGAAATAAGATGGTAGTCTCGGTGGCTCTACTGCTCCTCCTGGCAGATGGCAAAAATGGTGGTCTGCTGGGTCGACCTACACTAGTGGTAAAAAATAATTTAAAAAAATGTTAGGGACCCATTCTGGACCAAAACTAATACATATGTAAAAATTGGAGAAATAAACTATAAGGGGGATAGTAGTCCTTGCACTCTTGTAGTGTCATGTAGTACCTCAGTGCAGTTGTTGTAGGTGATGGGAAGCACTTCAGGAAGCAGATTTTAGATAAAAAAGAATTCCAACTTTATTAGGAGAGTTCTTCGTCTCAACAGCAGTTACATCATTCTCCTTATGGTGATATTATTTAGCTCACAGAATCCACGTACATCATTCACTATAGATTCAGCTTGCTGACTGGGACTGTAAAGGGGTTGACCGGTGACTTGCTTGCTGACTTAAGACTACTTATTTCTGTCGCTCTCCTATGGACACTCCAGCATAAACTTGATTTTGTACTAACACTTTAGATATTCAAGCTCCCCACCGTACTGACTATCATAGATGTTTGCCTTATTCCTCCTGGGTCTCTATCTCAGGTTCCTCTGGACTAGACTCTCTCCAGGCCTTTGACTTGACTGCCTAACCCCACCCACTCTGTCTTTTATACCTATCCTATCCACCAATCCTGAGCTAGGGGAAAACTGACTATCCAATCCCAGGCTAGCTAGGGGTAAATGATAGGTGTGAGAGCAGGTTAGGGTGTGTTCTGCACGGTCATCCAGTGCTAGGTGGTAGGAACGAACACTAGAAATTAACACTTAATTGATGATTTAAAGTCACATACACATAATGACACACATTTACAATTATATACACACTTTACATGAGGTGGCAATAGGGGTGTTGTGGGACCCCAACTCTGGGGTACTACACTGATAATGTATGAAATGCACATTCCTACCAGGTTTCCTCCGTTAGCGTGTGACTCTCACCTCGGTAGTGCCAGCCCTCTCGTCTCAGGACGTCGCTGGCTTTCTGCAGAATGTTGTCTTGAATATTTTTGGAATTTTTTTCTGACATCTACAAAACAGACGCATTAGAGTGAGTGCGGTCCGAGGGGGCCTTTACACAGGACAGGATATTCCGTACCAGCGTTGTGGAATATTCAACCCCAAATTTGCACTGCTAACATGCTGAAAAGAGCAGAATCCTGCCGACAATTCCGCAGTTAGCAGTGCAGATTTTGGCGCAGAATTCAGGGACGGCGTATTCTATATCGCTGTTGTGGAGTGTTCCGTCCTCTGTGAAAGCCCCTAATTGGAAGCAATATAATATAATACTCTGAGGTTGTACAGGACTGTCGGCGCTCACCAGGATCCGTCCCACTGGGGCTCGCAGGCTAACTTCACAGATCCACATTAAAGTGGATTTCATAGGAAGCCAATGAATCTACCGGTATGGATTGTGGAGTGTGCGATGAAACTGGAGACCTCGGAAGCACTACAAAGTACTAGAAAATAAACCAACTGCAGCGCAAAACTGTGAGAGGTAGAAAACCGTATACCAGAGGGAGTGTTTTGTGAAAATCATGGCGATTAAAGGGCATCTTAGAATGGCAGCCTGCTGGCCCTTTGGTATATACAGCCTGCTGGTTCCTGGCATATACAACCTGCTGGTCCCCAGTATATACTGCCTGCTCGTCCCCGGTATCTACAGCCTGCTGGTCCCCGGTATATACAGCCTGCTGGTCACCGGTATATACAGCCTGCTGGTCCTCGGTATATACAGCCTGCTGGTACCCAGTATGTACAGCCTGCTAGTCCCCGGGTACATACTGCATGCTGGTCCCCAGTATCTACAGCCTGCTGGTCCTCGGTATATACAGCCTGCTGGCCCCCGGTATTTACAGCCTGCTGGTCCCCGGTATTTACAGCCTGCTGGTCCCCGGTATTTACAGCCTGCTGGTCCCCGGTATTTACAGCCTGCTGGTCCCCGGTATTTACAGCCTGCTGGTCCCCGGTATCTACAGCCTGCTGGCCCTCGGTATACAGCCTGCTGGTCCTCGGTATATACAGCATTGTATTAGGGACATTGTATTATATATACAATCATATATATCGAACAGGAAAATCCTCTGTATGACGCCATATGAGAGCAGAGACATACAGAGATCCAGTAGGGCCACACAGGGGGCCACAGGGGGGGCTGCACAGGGGGCCACACAGGGGGCTGCATGGGGCTGTAATACAGCTTTGTACAGTAGTACAGAGTCCTAATATGTGTTGCACATGGTGGGCACTGCAGGGGGCCAGTGAACCCCTATCTGACCCTCTGGGGGGCCACTGCTACTTTAACCCCTTAGTTACACAACCTATTTAGGTCCTAAAGATGCAATGACTTTTGGGGGATTTGCATTTCCTTTTCAAAAGCCATAACTTTATTTTCCCGTATGAGCGCCTGTTCTTGTGTGCGATCTGCAGTTTTTATTGGATACATATAATATATTGTAAAACGTATGGATTTTTTTGGAGAGGAGGAAGAAATCTCCCCACTTCTGCCATTGTTTTTGTTTTTGTTTTTAACATTTTTAATTATGCAGCAGAAATAACATGATAGTTTTTTCCATGGTTGGTGCGATCACGATGATACCAAAAAAAATGTTATTTAGGTTTTTCCACTTTAACACAATTAACCCCTTCAGTGGCGGGTTTCTTCCCCCCCTGTCAGACCCACCAGGGCAGGTTTTTTAAATGGGCCAATCATTTAATTTCAGCTAATATTGCAGTTGCGTTCCAAGAGCCATAACCTTTTCATTTCCCCACTGACACGGCCGTATGAGGGCTTGTTGTTTGCGGGACAAGTTGTACTTTTTGATGGCCTCATTTTTGGGTATATATAATGTATTGCAGAACTTTTGTAAAAAAAATTGTATGAAGATTGGGGGGAAAATAATAAATTCTGCCATTAGATTTTTGGATTCCATTCTTACGGCGTTCAGCGTGCAGAATAAATAGTGTGATGTCATTATTCTCTGAGTCACACGATTCCGGCGATAACGAGTTTATACAGATTTTATGTTTTGCTATTTTTGTACATTTAAAACATTTTTTTTTCTTAAAGGTTTGCTTTTGTGTTGCTGCATTCCACAAGCCGTATTGATGTTATTTCCCATCGCCAGCGCTCTAGACGGCCGTGTTTATTGCGAGATGAACTCCAGTCTTCATTTATCTAATTTTTAGGAACATGTAAAATTTTGATCGCTTTTTATTCCATATTTTCTAGTGGCAAGACTAAGAAAACCTGTAATTCTGGCATGTTTTTTATTTTTATTTTCCACTGCATTCTCTGAGCAGTATAAATAATGTATTATAGTAATTCTACAGGCCGGTGCGATTATGCTGATACCAAATTGTAATCCTTTTTTTCTTTTTTGCGACTTTTTCAGTTAAAAAATAAAAAAAAAAGTAATAGAATTTTAAATCACCTCCCTTTTGCCATATTTATAATAAAAAATCTAAATCATAAAATAAAAATACATTTTTGGTATCGCCGCGTCCATTAAAGTCCGATCTATCAAAGTAGTGCATTATTTACCCCACACAGTGAACGTCGTCTGAAAAAAAAGTAAAGAACGCCACAAATGCAGTTTCAGTCACCCTGTCTCCCAGAAAAAATGCAATAAACACAATAAAAAGTTGTATGTATTCCGAATTAGCACTAACGTAAACTACAGGACATCTCGCAATAAAATGAGTCCTCGCTCAACTACGCAGACGGAAAAATAAAAAAGTTATTGTGCGCAGAAGATGCAGCAGAAAATAATTTAAAAAAATTAAATGTCTGAAAATAAATACAAGTACTACAGCAAAAAAAAAAACTATACAAGTTTGGTATGGTAGTAATCATACTGACCCACAGAATAAAGTTATCATGTCGCTTTTGTTGCAGTTTGTGCGCCGTAGAAGCAAAACGCACTGAAGGCTGGTGGAATGTCTTTTTTTTTTCATTTTACTTCACTTAGAATTTTGTAAAAGTTTTTCAGTCCATTATACGGTACATTAAATAGCACCATTGAAAAATACATCTCGTCCCACAAAAAACAACAAGCCCTCATACAGCGATGGCGATGGATAAATAAAGGAGTTATGATTTTTTAAACAGCGGGAGAAAAAAAAGAAAAGGGGAAAAAAAAGGGGGCCACGTCATTAAGGGGTTAAATAATGTACTAACTCCCTTCTCTGGATCATTATGACACAAGGATACCACATGGGTAATTTTGTTTAAAATTTTTTACAAAGTAAAGGGAGAAAGCTTTTTTTATTTTTAATAACTTTTTTTTTTTTTTTTTTAAACTTCCACAGAGACCCATCAGGACTCAAAGATCACATTCCAGGGGTCTGATGGTGACAGCCCTTTACATGCTGAGGTTGCATAGACCGCGGCATGTAAAGGGTTAACACAGCAGAGATTGGAGGTTTTCTCCTTTCTCTGCTGTGTAAGAGCTGGTGCCCGGCTAACCTCTGACAGAGGGAGCCCCCTCCCTCTGTCTGCCCTTTACATGCTGTGATCACATAGACCGTGGCATGTAAAAGGTTAACACAGCAGAGATTGGAGGTGATCTCTGCTGTATCCTCTGACAGCCAAGCACCAGCTCTCCCTGCCACAGAGATCATCGGCTGGCTTCTGACAAGCCGATGGTCTCCATGGTAACCTGTAAACAAAGCAGTGCAGGAGTTTGAAAATAGAAGCCGAAAGTTGCCAGCAGATCGGCAATATCTTCCTGCTTCTATTTTCAAAGTTCTGCAGTGTTCTCTGTGGGTCTGTGCAGGCAGAGCACACTGCCACAGCTTATGGCATTGTGCTCTGCAGGTCCCATAGTGAAACGTAGCCCGGGAACCTTCCGGGCTGTATCGCTATGGGCAGTGGAGCTCGTCCTGGAAAATTTCCGGCCATGCCACTCAAGGGGTTAAATTTCTTTCTTTTGGAAAATATTTATTTTTGCTTCACTGCATTCAAAGACTCATAACATTTTTAGTTTTGCATGGACGGAGCTCTGTGAGGGCTTGTTTTTTGCATGATGAACAGTTGCTGTAATTGGTACCATTTTGGGTTACAAAAGGCTTTTTTGATCCCTTTTATTGTATTCTTTTTGAAAGGCGAATTGAACAAAAAAGCATTTTGGCTCCTTTTATTGCTTATATTTTTTTAACCTTGCATTATAGATGAGCGAGCACGCTCATTTAAGGCTGTTACTCGATCGATCAGCAGCCTTAAACGAGCGTGCTTGCTCATCTCTACTTGCCATGTAGGATAAATAGTGCGTTCAACTTATTGTATGGGTCGTTATGAATGCGATAATGCCAAACGTAGTTGTTTAATTAGTTTTTTTTAACAAAGAAAAGAAATTGTGCAGAAACATTATTTTTTTTACAGATTTCTCTTTTTACATTTTTTTTATAGCGCTATAGGAGACTTGAACTGGTGAGGTTATGATTGCACTGATAATACATTGCAGTACTTCTGTACTGCAATACATTATCGCTAATCATAGACATAATAGACCATGGAAGACACCATTGTCTGCCATCTGGTTGCCATGGCAATCCATCGGTTCTGTGTGATTATATGGCGTCCTCCCTCTGTAAAGCCTTTAAATGCCGCAATCAAGATTGATCACAGCATGCAGGGCGTTTAACAGCAGGGAGCGACATTCTCACCGATCCCCGCTGTTGCAGTGCAGCCGGCTCCTGCTACAGATGGTACGGCCTCAGCACGTATCTGTGTCTATCAGATGTTACCTGGATGACACTTGGCGATGCAGACTCTGGAATACAGTGTTTGGAGATGTGCACAAAAGGCAGCGGGGCCAACGAAACGCCATCAGTCAGACACAGACACTGCAAGAGGTAGAACCATTACTACATTTCTCTGATGACAAGACTCTGCGCCTCTCATGAGGTCACTAAAACAGACGTGCAAAGAGGGGAACAGCGGAACAAATAGAGTTTATACTCACAATGTATTCCTTTCCTTCTAGACGCTCCTCAACTACTAAGGTGATCGATGCTCCAAGGACCCAGTTCTGCAAGGAATGAATTGTGCTAACATTACTATTACATTACATTACTATACCGAGGGGCATCGCTAGACTTTCTACAACACCTGAAGCACTTTGGGGCACTGGAAGTGAGGAGCTGAGGTGATAGTACTCTATCACAAACTTTCCGCCTCCAGAAGAACTTGTCGTTTTGCTGCAAAACTCAGCATGCGGTTCCATCTCAGACAGATCTGTAAATGCTGAGAGTTGTGGTGAATAGATGAACGGTCTTGTCACCGGAGGCCCTAAAAGGGGTTCCTACCTTGGCCTATAAAAGGCTCTCGGAGGCTCCTTATGTGTAGTGACCTCTTCTTCTGCTTCTGTAGAGCTTGTTGGCCACTTGACGCCTCTACGACGCAGAGAAGAGATGTCACCCCGTTACCAGAGGGGGCGCATTATTGGGATGTGAGAAGCTGGATGGTCGTTTCGATGAACTGTCCCCCACCGGCCGTTCTGACCAGACTGTTAGTGGGTGTTCGGACCAATGGATGGGGGAACACAAGGTGACCGGGCTCAGGGTGCCCCTACAGACCACCAGTAGAGAGGAGCGTCTGACCAGACTGTTAGGGATTTTAGGGACCAGTGGATGTATGAGGGCACACAAGGTGACCGGGCTTAGGACCCCCCGACAGACCACCAGTAGAGAGGAGTGTCTGACCAGATTGTTAGGGGGTGTTAGGACCAGTGGATGGGAGCACACAAGGTGACCGGGCTCAGGACCCCCCATACAGTCCACTAGTAGAGAGGACTGTCTGACCAGACTGTTAGGGGTTGTTGGGACCAGTGGATGAGGGCACACAAGGTGATCGGGCTCAGGATGCCCCCTACAGACCACCAGTAGAGAGGAGCATCTGACCAGATTGTTAGGGGGTGTTAGGACCAGTGGATGGGAGCACACAAGGTGACCGGGCTCAGGCCCCCCCCCCCATACAGTCCACTAGTAGAGAGGAGTGTCTGACCAGATTGTTAGGGGGTGTTAGGACCAGTGAATGGTGGCACACAAGGTGACCGGGCTCAGGACCCCCCATACACTCCACTAGTAGAGAGGACTGTCTGACCAGACTGTTAGGGGTTGTTGAGACCAGTGGATGTATGAGGGCACACAAGGTGACCAGGCTGAGGACCCCCCAACAGACCACAAGTAGAGAGGAGCATCTGACCAGACTTTTAGGGGGTGTTGGGACCAGTGGATGTATGAGGGCACACAAGGTGACTGGGCTCAGGACGCCCCCTACAGACCTCAAGTACAGAGGAGCTTCTGATTGTCTGAGGATCGGTTACAGCAAATGTGAAGCAATATATAGCAGGATACCATACAGAACCTGTATACCTCCGTGCCCACCCCTATCACATATTGCATCCAAGCTAGAGGCGGCACAACAGGGTACTCGAGCCTCCGTGTCTATCCATATCACATCTTGAATCCAAGCTTGAACGGATTAAGATTGGTCAGTCTACAAATTCTATTCCTTTCAGTAGAGAAATGCTGCCAAAGTGCAACACAAAAACCTCTAGCAGTACCACCACACTGTCACCATCCTATACTACCATGTGAACCAAGAGTACAAAGTACTGAAAAGTCACAGAACAACCAACAATCTAATAACTCTCAGTTGAGGTCTTCTCTGACCGTAGTCATTCGTTATCACCGTCTTTCCCATTTGGCCCAGATGGGAATGAAGACGTCTTCCAGCTCTAATTGTCCCATGTATAGTTTGCATAGATGTCTCTGGCTCTTCACTTTTACAGATAGCCTTGAACTGTTGTCATGAGAGCTGTAAGGCCTTCCAGAGCGCCAGACAACTGCCTCAATACGCCTCCTCTTTATCCTTCTCTTCTTTTTCTCTTTTTCCGAAGCAGTGTTGTGTCTCCTTAAGGAGAGCACCCAAAAGGTGTGTGGAGAAACCTAGGGGGTGAGTGGACCAGGGAATGGTATAGTCTCTCCCCAAGGAGAGCACCCAAAAGGGGTGTGGGCAGACCTAAAAGATGAGTAAGGTGTCTTATAAGGCCATGCTAGCTCCTCTGGGAAATTTATGTAACTAAAGGCCCATTTACACGGAGCACTGATCGCCCTAAAAAATAAAATAAAAAACTTGCTAAAAGGCGATCGTTTGAGTGATAATCGTTGCATCTAAATGTACGGGCATCGTGCACTGCTGGCTGATTGGTAAATTCAGTCCAACCTAAAAATCGTCATTCAGCCTTATCAGCAGTTCTCCACGGGGAGTGCTGATAGAATTGTTTCCCGCTGGAGAACAAAGGATCTGAGCACAAATAAGAGCCCTCCGGCTATTAACTGCTTTCAGCGAAGGCTTCATTTGCACATTTAATTGCTATTAAGTAGCTGAGTAGCTCCTTAATAGTTTATGCAAAATGATCGCTCAAAGCTGTCACTCAAACTGTCGTTTGAGCGATCATCGCTCCGTGTAAATGGGCCTTCAAGATGGAAAAATACCTCTACAGCATTCCTTCAAATCCGAGTGACTTTATAACAAGTCTTATCAATGATTGGGAATAGGAAATCAAGCCAGAAAGCCATGCACAGACAGACGGGTATTTTTCCAGAACAGAAGACCAATCCACACACCTTGCAATCACATATATGTATACATATATCACGATCACGTGACAAACAACAAGATACATTTTACAGACACTTCACATACCAGACAGTTAACCCATTCAGAGCTGCAGTTATGCAATACACATCATACTCATGCAACATAAAATATGCTGACAACACATAGGCAGGAGACAAATGCCCTCATACATTATGGAGGGGCCCTGCTATTCCGGGCCACTACACTTGTTATAAAGTCACCTTGAAGGAATGCTGCTATCCAATAGATGGCGCTGTAGAGGTATTTTTCCATCTTTCTTATTTGCACCTCTTTTTCTCTTCTTCTCTCCTCTCTTTCTTCTTTTCCCTCTATCTTTCTCTACTCTATCGCTCTCTTTTTCTTTTCTATCTTTCGCTTTCTTTCTCCTTTTCTTTCACTTCTCTCACTTTCTTTCTTCTTTCTTCTCACTCTCTTCACGTTTCTCTCTCTCTCTTTTCCCCCTTTCTCTCTTTCCTTCTCTTTCTCTCTCCTACAACAGACTGGTGACTGGTGGGCAATGGGCGGCTGTTGAGAGGAGAGTGTAGGCTCCATTTTTAGACTCTTTAGGCCAATGTAGACCTTCTTGTCCGGTCAGCTTTGCCTTCTCCTGGACCAGCCCTCCGGCCTAAAGTGCTAACATAACACCACGGATGAGGTATTAATGGCAAATCCAACCAATACGTCATTAATGTGTCAAGCAGGAAAACCCTTTTAATAGGGGACCCTGGAGAGCTGAATCCGGGGGCGACTCTTCTACATTCTCTCCATACATCAGCCATTCTAGGGGCCGTTCGGCGGTCCCCCACCAGTTCTCACATCTTGGGCACAATGACAAGTCCCCATTCACAGACAATCACACCGTTGCGTCTTACTTGTGTCAGCTGCTGCACGGCTCTACACGCTTCATCTTTATCCTTGGCGATGTAGAAGCCTCTTCCGGAGGAGGACGTCATCGCCTTCACCACAAGAGCGGGAAAGTCTGCGCTGTAAGAATATGACGGGAGCTTCAGAAAACAGCCCAGACCTGCTGAAGGACATCATTCCTCATATTTTTAAGATCCCCGATTCCTGTCAGTGAATGACAACATTCTTTAGGGCTCTTGCACACTTGCGTTTTTCTTGCAAATTTTTTTTGCACACGATATCGCAGTCCTGTTAACACTCGTGTGGAAAAAACGTGCAAGAAAAACGCAAGTGTGTAAGAGCCCTAAGATTTAGGCCCAAGACTGTACAGATAACAAACGTCTTACAGCTCAGTGTTTTCTACTTTCTATCCAGTGCCGGCAAGTTTGCTACAATGTTTCAGTGCAGGTAAGTTGTATTCACCTGGCATCAAACCTGTTTAAGGCTGCTTTCACACATGAACGTGGCAAAGCACCTCAATTTCAAACGCGGCGCTTTGCCACGATTTTACTTTTGCCTTTGGCCGCAGTGTGTTTTAGCGCACTGCTTCATTGTGATGGGTGATGAAGTGCGCAAAATGAACAAATATAGAGCAGACAGCGCTGGAAAACTGCGGCGCTGGAAAATCGGCGCCCAATGCTGCGATCAAACGCATGTCTGCGAGGCCCCATTGATTTTAATGGGAGCGTTATACCGCGATTAATGCGACATCTAAACGCCGCGTTAATCGCAGTAAAAAGCGCCTGTGTGAGAGAGGCCTAACTGACTGAGGATTCTCTACACTGGATACTACTGTGACAAACTCTCAGTTGTGAGAGGTATCAGGTCTTTACGGTCAGGTTGGCCCACCAAAGTATCAGACGATCCTCCAGTAGACCCCGATGCGGACCCCATAACAGGCCCCAAAAGTTTAGCAGAAAACAAAACAATTTGGAGCATATTTTGGAGGCAATCACTTGTCACTTCTTCTAATTAATTTAAAAGGGTTTTCCAGTTGTAAACTATTGATGGTCTATTCTCAAGATTGGTCATCCATAGTTCTCTGGGCTGGTGCTCTCGTGAACTGAGCTGATATGAGTAGGAAGCAGACACCTCTGTTTCCACTGCAGTGGCCTGGCTTGGTATTGCAGGCCAAGTTGCCATTAAAATTAATTGGATCATGGTCTGCAGAAATTGATATAGTGCCAAAAACACTGGTCTGGCAAACATCTCCTTGTTAAATACCTTGAATGGTATTTAACAAAGAGAAATGCAAAGTCCTACATCTGGGCAAGAAAAATGAAAGAAGCACATACAGAATGGGAGGAATTGGTCTAAGCAGCAACACATGAGAAAAAGACTTGGGTATACTAATAGATCACAGACTGAACATGAGTCAACAATGTGATGCAGCAGCCAAAAAGGCAAACACAATTCTGGGATGTATTAAGAGAAGCTTAGAGTCTAGATCACGTGAGGTCATTATCCCTCTCTACTCTTCCTTAGGCCGCCTGCAGACGGGTGGAAATTCCGCGGCAGGATTTCCCGCGGAATTTCCGCCCCTGGAAGCTGTCATAGGATTGCATTAACAAACGCAATCCTATGCAGACGGCCGCGGCAAACAAATCGCGACATGCTCGAGCCCCGCACAGAAACGTCACTCACCGGCCGCCTCCGCTCTGTGCATGCGCCGGCTGCCCGCCAGCCGGCACATGAAAGAGCCGGGGCCGCGGGAGCAGGTGAGTGTCACGCTGCTCTCTGCAGACGCTCGGGTCGGGTCCGGCTGCGAGAATTCTCGCAGCCGGATGCGACCTGGCCGTCTGCAGGCGGCCTAAGTCAGACCTCATCTGGAATACTGTGTCCAGTTCTTGGCCACTTTAAAAAAGACATAGACAAACTGGAGCAAGTTCAGAGAAGAGTAACCAAGATGGTGAGCGGTCTGCAAATTATGTCCTATAAGGAACGGTTAAAGGATCTGGGAAGGTTTAGCTTGCAGATGAGAAGGCTACAAATATCTGAAGGGCTGTCACAGTGCAGAGGGATCAGCCCTATTCTCATCTGCACAAGGAAAGACTAAAAGCGACGGGATAAAACTGAAAGGGAGGAGACACAGATTAGATATTAGACAGTGAGGGGGATCAATGAGTGGAACAGGTCACCACGGGAGGTGGGGAGTTCTCCTTCAATAGAAGTCTTCAAAGGCCGGACAGACATCTGTCTGGGATGATTTAGTGAATCCTGCACTGAGCAGGGGGTTGGACCCGATGATACCATTCAATGGATTGCTGGAGCTCATGTGCAGCAGACCCTTTGCAATCTACTTGTGATGACCTATCATGAGAATAGATCATTGGTAGTTTACAACTGGACAATCCCTTTAAATTAAAGGGGTTTTCTGAGACTAATATATTGATAACCTTTCCTCAGGATAGGTACTGAATAATTGATCGGTGGGAGTCCCCCGCTCATGATCCTTGCCGATCTACTGATTAAAGAGGTTACAGCATACGGGGCGGCACCGCAGCCTCTTCTCAGGCCTGTGACATCACATTCAAACATAATGGTAAAGCAGCACAATGGAATCCATACTCTTCAAGAAGTTTTCATATTGAAAGCTTCAGGCTTTATTAACTCTAATACACAGACGACGTTTCTACCAGGTTTCCTTGGTCTTTATCAAGCTTATACAGAACATACAAATACACAGCATGTATAACAACAACTCTCCTCAGGCCTGTGACATCACATTCATCAGTCTCAGGGCCTAAGAGCAGCTCACTTCTATGCAAGTCAATGGGATTGAGCTGCTATAATTGGCAGCACCGATATATAATGTACGGCGCTGTGCCTGGCATGCAGTGAAGTGGCAGTGGGGCTCACCGGAGCATCATAGCCCTCTTCAGGCAGCTGATTGGTGGGTGTTCTGAATGGCAGACCTCCACTGATCTGATATTGATGACCAACTTTGAGGATGGGTCAATAACCTCTTAGTTTTGGAAAACCCTTTAAAAATGATATCTACTCTTTAGCCCTAAACTAGACCATTGCAGACGATTTCATCTTTCAACCAGAGTTTTAGGCCACTGTTTGCCTTAATTCATTTTCAGCAGGTTGAAGGGCCCTTTCCTACCTTTGCTATGGGGCCCCATGAATTCTAGTTATGCCTCTGATGGTCAATTTTTCATGATTGAAACAAATGGAAAAATATTGCAACTCCCATCTAACAGCAGCCAGGGGGCGTTGTCTTACTAGGTGATGAAGCTGCAGGCTTGGTGAGGGTTGGTGAACGATTTCCATCGTGCGGTCGGGATGTCGAGCTTCTGCATGAAATCTTTGGCAATTTTCTTGTTCTCTTGAAGTTGAGCGGCCTTCATGGTGGGACCAAAACATCTTACCCCAGACCGGGTCAGATCATCAATCAGTCCTGAAGACAGAAACAAAGCCTGTGAAAGTCTGTTATTAATGATAGGGTTGGGTTGGCCTAGAGAAGAACCATAGAAAAAGTCTCCATCCATGAGTCTGACACCTTCAAAATGAATCTCCATCTTTTAACACAATTCATAGCTCTAACATTCTGTGCTTAGTCATTTTGGAGTATATCTTCAAAGTGCCCTGAGCTTCCTTCTGACACAGAGCTCCAATCCCCAGTGTGGTCAAGGAATTAAGTGCTAAAATTCTGGCTACTGAAAGTCTTCAGCAGGGGGAGCCCAGAAGCTTACAGTAGACAGATCTATTATTGAGTTTAATGTATAATCAGTATGCAGGAAGCTCCTGAGCTCCCCCTGGTGGTGACTGCAGCATGTACTGTATATTCCATGTAGTTGTTACCAGACATTTTTAGCTGCTTGCTTTTCCAGCACATTCGCACTTTTTTTTACAAACTCTACACAAATGTATCAACCACAGTACCCCAAACAACAATAAAGCCCCCTTAGTGCCCCAAACAGTCATAGTACCCTCTTTTGTGCATTACAAATTAACAGTGCCCTCCCATCAGTAATAGTGCCCCTTTGTGTCCCCACATAGCAATAGTGCATCTTTTCTGCTGCCACTATTAGTACCCTCTTTGTGCCCTCAAAGTGTCCCATATGGTAATAGTTCCCCCACTTTATGCCCCCACAAGTAACAGTGCCCATTTTGTGCCACGCACATAGTAATAGTGCCTCCTTTCTGCTTCACACATAGTAATAGTGTCCCAATTAAGCCTGATGAAGGGTCTATAGAAGGGTCCGAAAGCTGACAATAACAACATGTATTTTTGGTAGCCATTAAAAGATATCATATCTACAAGAGAACAATCATACCTGAAATAGTAATACGTACCGGCGGTGAGAAGAGACAACGTGCTGATGATGACCAGGCTGATGTTGTGGTCCTTACAGAACTGCTTTAGGATTGCCGGGTTACTGGTTATCACCGCTGGGAGATATAAGACAGAAGACATCAAAATAGTCGCAGCCAACAACATCCGGAGGGACTTCTCACTGTTGGGTGATCCGTCAATGAAAAGAAGCTCTGCATGTCAGACACAATTTACCAACTAGTCCCTCGCTTAACTCCTAAAAAAGTAAAGATAAAGCAAACAAAAACTTCCAGCGTGTTTCTGAATACATTCTAGCCAATACTGATATATCACATACCCCCCCCCCATTGGAAAAACCTGAGCTGAATTCAATATGGTGCATTTCAAAATGGCCACCAAAAACGGGCGGTCAGGGAGGCTCTAGTACCCTGTTGTACTGCCTCTAGCTTGGATATAAGATGTGATATGGGTGGACATGGAGGCTCTAGTACCCTGTTGTACCGCCTCTAGCTTGGATACAAGATGTGATACAGGGGGCATGGAGGCTCTAGTACCCTGTTGTGCCACCTCTAGCTTGGATACAAGATGTGATACTGACAGGCATGGAGGCTCTAGTACCCTGTTGTACTGCCTCTAGCTTGGATATAAGATATGATACAGGTGGGCATGGAGGCTCTAGTACACTGTTGTACCACCTCTAGCTTGGATACAAGATGTGATACGGATGGGCATGGAGGCTCTAGTACCCTGTTGTACTGCCTCTAGCTTGGATATAAGATATGATACAGGTGGGCATGGAGGCTCTAGTACACTGTTGTACCACCACTAGCTTGGATGCAAGATGTGAAAAACAGAAAATTAACCAGCGCTCCGGTGCTTTGGAAAATGGCAGATGATGCAAGGTAGTGCAAACGAGGTGTATATGATGTGGATGTTTACTTACTTCGCAGGGGTGCTAGTGGTTAAGCACCCCTGAATCCAAGGTAGCAGGCAGAATTCAGAAGGTATATATAGTAATTCCTTTTTATTGCAATAAAAAGGAATTACTATATATACCTTCTGAATTCTAGAAATTTACGTATAATCTCTGTATTTTTTGACAACCACGTCTTATCCATTTCTTGGAGCGCTATCCATCTTTATCTTCTTTTTGGATGCAAGATGTGATACAGGCAGGCATGGAGACTCTAGTATCTTGTTGGGCTGCCTCTCGCTCGCATACAAGATGTAATATGGGCGGGCATGGAGGCTCTAGTACCCTGTTGTACCACCCCCCT
This sequence comes from Eleutherodactylus coqui, assembly GCF_035609145.1. NCBI lineage: Eukaryota > Metazoa > Chordata > Amphibia > Anura > Eleutherodactylidae > Eleutherodactylus > Eleutherodactylus coqui. The sequence goes on from NC_089840.1 coordinate 7,957,579, forward strand.
CTGGATGTAAGATGTGATACAGGAGGGCATGGAGGCTCTAGTACCCTGTTGTACCACCTCTAGCCCAGATGCAAGATGTGATACAGGCAGGCATGGAGGCTCTAGTACCCCGTTGTACAGCCTCTAGCTTGGATACAAGATGTGATACGGGTGGGCATGGATGCTCTAGTACCCTGTTGGGCCGCCTCTATCTTGGAAACAAGATGTGATACGGGCAGGCATGGAGACTCTGGTATCTTGTTGGGTTGCCTCTTGCTTGGATACAAGATGTAATATGGGTGGCATGGAGGCTCTAGTATCCTGTTGTACCGCCTCTAGCTTGGATACCAGATGTGATACAGGCAGGCATGGAGGCTCTAGTACCCTGTTATACCGCCTCTAGCTTGGATACAAAATGTAATACGGGCAGGCATGGAGGCTCTAGTGCCCTGTTGTACCGCCTCTAGCTTGGATACAAAATGTAATACGGGCAGGCATGGAGGCTCTAGTACCCTGTTGTGCCACCTCTAGCTTGGATACAAGATGTGATACGGGCGGGCATGGAGGCTCTAGTACCCTGTTGTACTGCCTCTAGCTTGGATACAAGATGTGATACGGGCGGGCATGGAGGCTCTAGTACCCTGTTGTACTGCCTCTAGCTTGGATACAAGATGTGATACGGGCGGGCATGGAGGCTCTAGTACCCTGTTGTACCGCCTCTAGCTTGGATACAAGATGTAATACGGGCAGGCATGGACGCTCTAGTACCCTGTTGTACCGCCTCTAGCTTGGATACAAGATGTGATACGGGCGGGCATGGAGGCTCTAGTACCCTGTTGTACTGCCTCTAGCTTGGATACAAGATGTAATACGGGCAGGCATGGATGCTCTAGTACCCTGCTGGGCTGCCTCTAGCTCAGATACAAGATGTAATACGGGCGGGCATGGAGGCTCTAGTACCCTGTTGTACTGCCTCTAGCTTGGATACAAGATGTAATACGGGCAGGCATGGATGCTCTAGTACCCTGCTGGGCTGCCTCTAGCTCAGATACAAGATGTGATTTGAGCCGTTCAGGTCTGTAGAAAGCTAAATGCCGTGCACTCACCTGATTTACAAATCTTCCCGCTGTCGGGCATTCCTTCAGTCCCCGATGCAAATAGAACCTGCTTTACGTGAGCGGATTGAGCCACGGCCCGGCACAGACTTTCCTCGGTCTCTCCATTGCCGATTATCAGTACTCTGTCCGTCATATCTCGATGAGGGAAGCGAGTTGTATGATAAGAGTTGGTACCTGCGCCATAGATTGAGATCAGGTTGGATAGGCTGGAGATGGGTACAGCGGGCATCATATGCTTAGTGAATACATAATGACATGGTAATGATGACACATTCCTTGTAGCAGGGGGCTCTTGTGGTTTCCGTCAGGCTGGTATATGTTGGTGCCCCTTTACATTGGCTGCACTACTTCATATGGAGGCACTGATGCCCATACGGTAGTGTTCATAAGGACATCCACCCAACATATTCCTCCCGCCGTGCCCGCCACTGAAGTCCATGCAGTTCCCGCGGTACCTGATGCTAAAGGCCGTGTGGTTCCCGGGGTGCCCGACGCTGAAGTCCATGTGCCAGATGAAAATCTGTCTGTTTTGTCAGAATCCAGTGCGCTCTCTTATACAAGACTATGTAAGAAAGCGCATACGGGAGTCTGGAAACAGACGGGCCCCTTTAAGGAGTAGTTACATTTAGGGCTCATTCACACGGGTGGATGCATTCTCACAGACCAAAACTCTGCGTATTCGCTTTTTTTGTTTTGCACACGAAATTTACAGCGTTTTCCATATGTGCAAAAAGAAAATGCAAGAAAGTCCCAGAGATCCTCCCGCCGCCATGCGTACGTATGCAGTGAATACGCATGTATCGTATATATTCACTGCACATTTATGTGTTCCCATTAACTTTAATGGGCAATTTATTTTGGTAATACGGATCAAAATAAGACGGGCTGCGATTTTTTACGCGCGTGTAATTCGGAGCACAAACACGCCGTGTGAACGAGCCCTTGTAAACGGCCATTTAAAGTCAACCACAGTGCTGATGTGGCCCTCGGTGACAGTGAGTGGGACACCCCTGGTCTACAGCTGGTACCAGGCAGTGTGCAGGCGTTTGTATATGGCACTTTGGGGGCAAGCCTGTCCTCTTGGAGGAATCCGAAGCAGGTGCTCAGGGGTTGTTTGTAGGTGTCGAGGGGGAAAATGCAGCGAGATTCAGGATACGATGCAGCAGATGGAGTAACCAAAGTCTACCATATTTATTTGAAGAACACGAAAGTAAAAGTGAACAACGAATGATGAAGAAGAGGCGAAGGAACTTTCCCATCAATTCACAATATCGCTAACACTCTACTATTATTAATATGGTCCCATAGAAATACACACAATGTCCGCTTTATTTTCGGCCTGCCCGATATACGAACCGCCGTTTCACTTTCCTCTTTGCAAAAATCTCTCAGTCCATGAATAGGGAGTTCAGGAAATGAAAATGTATTAACAGCCCGGTTTCCACAGTGTGGCCCCTGCAGCAGGTTTGCTGGCTAACTGTTTTTATAGGTGTGCACAGCTAGCGTCCCTTATGAGGCCAGTCTTACTTACGCTTTGTTGCAGCTTGTACCGACTCAGGCGCTCCTGCAGCATTGTCTAGGGTCAGAGTGCTACTCTCCACTCTTTTCTCTGGCTCTTTGTTGGTGTTGATCGGTCCTCTATCTGTCCAGGGCTATTAAAGGGTCACTCCAGCAAAAACACATTTTCCCATCTGTGCCTGCCTCACCTGATTTACTTTCAGTTTCACATCTATCCTATGATGCATCAGCGCAGCATTAGCTAGAGGCTGTACCATTTCCGCCTGCTGGGGGACAGTTTAATTATTATTACCTTCTGTATTCACCTAAATAAGCTACAGCCCATAAGCATACAGTCAGGAGGATGAGCTGTGATCTCCTCTGTTATACCTGTGAGATCATCATCAGTGAGGGTGACAGGAGGGTCTGTGTCCCCCTGGAGGCAATTTCTGTGGCGGATCCATGTATTAGCATCATACAGACTAAGAAGAAACTGAATCCATAACCCCAAGTAGATCTGAGCGGTCAGAACAGAGATGACATGACCATCTGAGGAGGAAGAGGAGGCCGGGAGTGTCAGATGGAGAGGAACAACTAACCAAGATAAGATAGCACCAGCCGACCTATATACACTGGGTATATGGCTACATAATAGATGTATACAAAAAAATCACCTGCCGCCCTTCAGCTCGTTACGCAGCAGCCTCTTTCTATATCGGGGCTTCAACCAATCAGTTAGTTCCCTGCGAGCATGCTCAGTTCCATAGCTACAAACGTTGAAGTAATTTTGGTGCACGTGGCGATTTTGGTGCAATCTTTGGTGCATTTCTCCAGTTTATCTCCAACATCATCTCCTTGGGGCCAGTGCCTCACATAGTGACGTGTGTGTTGCCAGACAAGGGGTACAATGTGAGGCCATAAAAGGCGGGTATGTATGCCAAGGAGCTGCGCCAAAGATAACCATACAGCAAACTCTACAGAGGTCATATCTGGACAAAGCCTTTGTGTGGGCCAAATGGGCAATCAGAGGGAACAACTACCCATCGCCGGGTGCCCCACGTATACTGAGATCCTAATGGCACCCTGGAACAAGAAGTTAAGAGCAGCGCCCCTAGTGGCCGGCTAATTACTCCTAGTTTTGGACTCTTGTATCTAGGTCATTATAATTCTGCAGATTTGTACACATGGTTCCGGTCCTCATAAGTCATGCAGCTGCAGGACGGACATAATGTGATTCCTCCTCTGACCTTTATGATGACACATTTGCCCTTTCTGCTCCTTCCCAATTTTCTCAAATGTCCATTCAGCCGGAATCACATTAGATAAATGTGTTCATACTTTGTCAACGAGCATCACGTGGGGAGAATTTCTACAATAAAAGAAATCAAGTCCTCTTAAAGGGGCTGTCCAGTTGTATTAATCCTCAGTATAGGTCATCAATAGTAGATCATCGGGGGTCCGCCACACGGGATACCAGCAGACCCTCTGTTTCTGAGCTGGTGGTGAACTGATTTTTGCTGGAAGCAGACAGCTCCATTCTCCCTGCAGTGGCCAGGCTTGATATTGCAGCAAAGTTCCCAGTCACTTGTAATGCCAAGCCTAGCCACTGCAGTGGGAACGGAGCTGTCTGCGTCCTGCTGAGGCAGCTCAGTGCAGGAGTGCATGGGCTCAGAGAACAGTGATGTACCATGGCTGACCTAGAATTGGTGACCTATCCTGAGGGTAGGATATCAATATTTTCCAACTGGAAAACCCCTTTTAGTTGCTAAGAGTTCTAGTTGGATGTTTTGTGGTATCAGATTTTGGGAACGTTCCATCACTAGGTTGGGGAATTGGCCCAAGAGTTGTAAATGGGGAAACACTAGACCCCCCTGTCATGGATGGCAGCATAATACAGAATAAGTGCGCTTACACGCTCGAGTGAAGCTGCCCTAAGGGACCCTGCAGACGACCGGGGGCGTATTTCTGCTGTGAAGGGAGTGCCGTCATATGCTGCTGCACACGTAGCTGTAATTTCTGCACCAGGCCGTTTGTATCGGCGCGGGTGTGTTTTGAACAGCAGCCTAATTAGTCCCCGGTGTTATCGATTAATACCATGAAATTGTGCGGTTCATTGCATGATTTACTGCAGACAGGGGGCGCACTTGTGCTCCCCCACAGGCTCCTATGGTGCCTTGGGTGCTTAAATGTGCACAAAAATACATGTCCTGTATATTTCACGAGTTTGCAGGAGCCCTAAATGTCTCTTTCTGCACCGCCTCCGGGCCACAGGAGTTATACACAGTTGTTAGACTCCCATAGACTTTCATGAGACATTTTGGTACGTGGGGCGAAACCAAAATAGGATTTTTTATTATTCTTATGAGTGTAAGAAACGCACGTGTGAAGACCGCAATGTAACTGAATGCGTCCGGCGCCGTCTATGTGCAGTCAGGGAAACATAAGGGACAGAAAAGACTCGCAGGCTGCCTTTACACGGGCGTCAGATTTTGAACGGGGTGATACACATGAGCGATCGTTTTCCACATGGCACTGTGATGTGATGCGGGAAACATGCTGTGGCATAGGCGGGGGGTTCACATGGTGGGGAGCACAATATGGAGGCGGGGTTCACATCGTGGGGAGCACCATATGGGGGCGGGGTTCATATGGTGGGGAGCACCATATGGAGGCGGGGTTCACATGGTGGGGAGCACAATATGGAGGCGGGGTTCACATCGTGGGGAGCACCATATGGGGGCGGGGTTCATATGGTGGGGAGCACCATATGGAGGCGGGGTTCACATGGTGGGGAGCACCATATGGAGGTGGGGTTCACATGGTGGGGAGCACCATATGGAGGTGGGGTTCACATGGTGGGGAGCACCATATGGGGGCGGGGTTCATATGGTGGGGAGCACCATATGGGGGCGGGGTTCACATAGTTGGGAGCACCATATGGGGGCGGGGTTCATATGGTGGGGAGCGCCACATGGGGGCGGGGTTCACATGGTGGGGAGCGCCACACGGGGGCAGGGTTCACGGCCCCGTATCGTGCTCGCCCGTGAGCAGTTAGCCTTTGGGTGCGTTCACACATAGCAGATTTTGGCACGGATCCGTAACACATTTCTCACCGTAGGGCTTATTCACACGAACACATGCAAAATTTGTGCACGCAGCACAAATTGCATCGTCTGTGGGGGAGGCATAATACATCGTCTGTGGGGGGGCCCAGGCTTTTGATCCCCTTAATCCGCCACGGGATTTGTCTGCAACTTGCTGTTGCGCCACAATTTTAATTTTAGAGCTGCAATTGTTTTCAATGGGACTTTAAAAGACGTTTAATGGCACTCATTTGCGCCCCGCTAACGCGGCCGCGAGGACCGCAATTTCACAGAGGCAACGCGATGCAATTTAGAATCAAAAATGCTTCACATCGCCGTGAAAAGTGCACGTTGGCGAGCGCGATATTGGGCCGAGAGACCCATGTGAATGAGCCCTAATAAGGGCTCATGCCCACGACTGTGATGGACCTCGAAAGTGGAATATCTCAGCGGAGTCCGCCATGGCGCCCCCCAAACCCCCCATACTTACTGCTCTGGATCCACTGTACGCTTCCCGCATGGAGGGCTGGCGCATGCGCAGTACAACACATGACGCACCGGCAGTGCCAGATGACACGGCCGGCGGGGCCGCATATTGACTACAATGGGAGCCGGCCCTGCGTATTCCCGCGGCTAATAGGACATGCCGCGTTTTCCTTCATGCTGCGGAATTCCGTGGAATTCTGCAGCGTGAACATTGAGCTATTAGCTTCTAGTATCGATAGAACCTAACATCTCCGGGGTAATGCTGCGGATTTCTGCCATGTAAAACGCAACAGAAATCCGGCCATGAGCGTTAGCCCTAAAGGAGATGATAAGCCAGTGATGCGTTACCCTGTAACGCACCCGCTAGCACACTTGTCCCCATGCACGGTGCCTACTAGACATGGCAGCGCCAGGCACTAGCAGAAGCATGCGGGTGACTTCAGGGTTGCTGGACATAGAAGGGACGCGGCTACTTACAGTCAGATGCGGCTCGTCTCCCTCCTCTGACGGCGGCTCCCTCGCTGGACTCCTCTACACGTCTGGGTTACACGGAGTGACTTCAGCACCAATCAGCCGGACGCACAGATTATTAATCACCAGCGGCCGAGCCATCTAATCAGTGAGAGCAGATACTGGAATATAATATGTTATTCACCGCCCTACCAGTCACACAGAACATCCCGACCCTCAGAGCAGGCGCTTCACTGGCAACCTTTATAATCAGACTTAGGGGTCCTCACTGTAAACAACCTCCACTTATTAGAAGGGTCTCATGACAATAAACTGATCACAAAGTGTCTCTGCGGAGAAGCCCAACAACCAGCTGTAATCCAAGGGGGATCCTGGCAGTAAGTGTTCATTGTCCCTACAGCGCCCCCAGAGGGGAGATGAAGTAATACACAGCGCCCATTCATAGCAGGGATCTGTACGTGTAATGCAGGACAGCGCTGGAACGGGGCGCCCCATGAGTATCGGACACGGCTCCACGTGTTTATGAAGCTCAGACATGATGACAGGTTCCCTTTAAGGCTCCTGCAATCTAGCAGACTCAGGTCGGGTTCTGGTCGGTTGGAGACGCTAATACCTTCTATGATTGGCACTTTCAGCTTCCTGCACTGTTTTTGCGGCACGAGTTGTATTTTACAATGATGTCATGTAATGTATAAAGGACTGAAAAACGTAAAAAAAAAATTCTAAGTTGTGTGAAATGGGAAAAAACAGCAATTCCGCCATCTTTGTGAGGGGGTCTTATGTGAGCAATGTGCAGAGAACAGAGCCCAGCGAGGTCTACGGGTTTGTTCTCAAGAAAGTTTTGCAAAAGTATTTAGTTTGTGCGCAAAAAATAAGTCCTGCCTTACTTTCCTGTGTATTTGCGCACCAAGAGCCCCTTAGACGTCTGTGCGAGGGGCACAAAGACGCACTCAATGTGCGCGCAAATGCGCAATACGCTGCCCAATCCCTCAAGAAAGAGAACACATCTGGCCGTTGACTCCTGATGCTAGCTCTGGCGCCGGACATAGAAAAGGCTTCGCCATACGTGGGACTACCTCTTCACAGTCCTTGACAAGATGGGGATTCATGGATCTTACATGCTAGCTCTTAGATCGCTGTACTCTAGCCCCTCGGCGAGCCTGAAACTCCCCTGTTCAAAACGCACCCGATTGCTATACAGAGAGGAACCACACAGGGCGCCCTCTCTCCCCGGCTCTACTTGCTTTGGCAATGGAACTCCTTGCACATATGATAAGAGAGAACCCCGATGTAGCAGGGATCACGCGATGGGAGGAGTATAGGACCAACCTATTTGTGGATGATACCCTCCTGACCCTGCTTAGGACGCTGACATCTCTTCCGAATGGCCATCCTGGGCGGGTCGCAGTGATATCATAAAATGGAAGCTCTGTATATCACTATCGCCCCGAGCATGCAGAAACTGATTGAGATTAGCTTTGTGTTCAGCCCTGCAGAACTATCTCACATACCTGGGTATTAGGATCACTTCACCTGTGGGCGCTCTTTATAAATGGAATCCCCCCCACGCTCTCCTGCACAGGGCGCATACATTCCATTAAAATGAGCACGCTGCCACGTTTGCTCTATCTGGTGCGTTGTCTCCCTACGGTCTTTCCAGCGCACAAAGATATGCAAAAAGCAATTCTCCGAGTTATATGGAACAATAAAGACCCCATATAGAACAGAAGATCGTGTATTATCATAGGAGGGAGGGGGGCTGTCGGTATTATTATGCTGCGGCACAACTATCACAGATACCCCCTGTTTGCGGGCCCTGGAGCCCCCGCTGGGTAGACTTAGAGGACTCATTGGTCTTCCTTGCAGGACTTGAGGTCATGTTCTGGAATAAAGATGAAAAGACAGGAGAAATGCAAACAAGTCCCCCCTAATTTATAATCTCTAAGGGTTTATTCCGACAGACGTATATCGGCCATGTTTTCACTCCCGGCCGATATATGCTGTCCCTCTCTGTAAGGGGAGAGGCGGGCCAGGCCAGGAGCTACCATAGTGCACTGAGCTCCCGCCCCCTCTCCACTGTTTGCAATGGGAGAGGGCGGGACGAGCAGAACTTAGCTCCGCCCAGTCACATAGCTCCCATAGCAAGCAGTGGTGAGAGGGCGGGAGCTCAGTGCACTAGCTCCCAGCCAGGCCCGCCTCTTCCTTTGCAGAAAGTACTGGACCATGAACCAACCCTCACATGAGGACAAGTTCCCCTTCATGAAGCGTTGGGAAACTTATCGCTATCACTTGCAAGGTGGCGTCGCTGCTGCACCTTTATTTCTAAGGGAGGTCGCCGAGTGACTTTAACGGAATCCTCATATAAGATACTTCACAGGGCGCATTATGTTCCCACGACCATTAACAACTTCCTCCCCCTATTGTTTCATGGGGTATCCCATATATGGTGGACGTATCCACCGGCGAGATCCCTGTGGGGTCAAGTAACCAACTTAATAACTAGAGTCTTGGGTAGGCCATACCCACTTCTCCCATTGGCTTACCTCCTGGCGGACAAACCTGGGGGATTTAACAACCAACAACACGAGCTTTCCCAATACATTTGCATGGCGGCTAGAATCTATATCGCCTCTCAGTGGCGCTCGCCTGTTTTGCACCTGGGACCAATTTTAACGAGAATATCTAGAATGATGCTGTATGAGAAGTCGTCCGCCATGAGGGAAGATGGCATGGAAGGCTTCCTCAAGACCTGGCAGCCATGGTCTGAATGCCTTAACATCGCCGGTCTGCCCCGGTTGCTAGCAATATGAGAGGATGACTTGGCACCTTGAAATGGGGAAGAGGGGAGGGAACTGCAGGACACCATAAAACGGGTAGAGGAGGTCGGGAAGCGGAACACGTCACTACAGGGCCAATCCTCAAATGTATACCAGAACACTGATCTAAGCAGGTCACTAAGGTGATTGTTTTGTTACAATGATTATGCTATTGAGTGCGGCCTCCTGCAGACGGCCGGGCCGGATCCTGGTGTGACAATTCTACGGCGGGATGCGAGCCGTGCCGCTGCAGTGACCCGGCGCCCACCTCCTCCCGGCATCTCGCTCTGCGTCGGCCGTTCACTGCACAAATATGTGGCGCTGGTCTGAAGCTGCCCTAAGGCTGGTGTCACATGGGCGAAGGCACATTTACATGCGTATTGGCGCAATGAGCATTGTGTATTTCCGCGTATGTGCATATTTTGCTGTACTTTTCACACGCTCCTGTCTTAGGCCGCCAGACCTCCTTACATTCGTTACCTGCTGCCGCTGCCACTAAGTGGCATCCTGACTTCCTGGGGAAAGCGGCCCGCAGGAACACTGGGGCTCTTAGCATCCTGACGCCGCCGGCTCGGTGGGATGATGTCATTACGCTGCTGGTTCCGGACCAGAAGAAGGCTGCGCTTGTCACGGAGGTATAGCTTGAATTCTTCTCTATCGTAGATGTAATTCTTTTGGGGAACAATTAGTATTAACGAGGCACTATTATTACTAAGGCTGCCTCTCCACGGGCGATGCGAAATCCAGCGGCGAATCTCTGCCGCGGGAGCCGCTGACCAGGAGCAGAAGCCAGTAGACGGATCTCCGTGGTGAGCCTATCTGAGAGATAGGCTCACCGCGGAGAATCACCGCAATTCGCAGCATGCCGAATTGCCGTCCGCGAGCGGAGAATCACACTTAATCTCCGCTTGTGGACAGCAACGCTATGGAAAGTGTTCACTGTGTTCCCTGCGGGCGGATTATCGGCGCGAGGAACGCAGTGAAAAGTCGCCTGTGGACAGGAGCTCTAAGGGGGGGTCTTTGGGGTATTATTACTCGTAAGGGGGCACTTGAGATCATGATTAGGTGGGCACTGTTACTTTGTAAGAGCTGTCTGGGGTCTGTGCTGAGGATGGGGCGATTCTGCTGCCAAACCAAGAAAATCTAAACCAAATGGTTATTTTTGTGGGTCTTCCACCTCTCCACCCCCCAGATATGTGTGAAGAGACCCAAGTCGTGTGAAGATCCCTGGGTCGGAGGTCCCCTTAATCCTCCACAGGTTGGGGTTCTAAGACCCATCCACGTGTCGTGGAAACATCTGCGAGGAATTGAGAGAGTGATGTCGGTATCTGATCTGTAGCGCGCCAATTCTGTCTTGGATTGTAACTGCAGATTCCTCTTTGCAACATACAGTGTGAAATCCACAACCAAATCTGCGTCTAATTCCGTGTTCTGCGGCGTGCCGACCGAGACTGTAACTTGGGATTGGTGCAGAATGATAATGGGCTGTCCTAATACAATGTCTTATGTAGTTCTTCCACATCTTATCTCCATCGCTGACTTTGAACATCTTCAGAATCTTCTTCAATTCTTTCTTTTCAGAGAGCAAAAAAAGCAAAAAGTCTCAACTAAAACGCAATCAAATAAAGACGATGTATAAAATGACCAGCAGATGGCGCTACGGTGGAACCATACAGAACTACATTTCCCAGAAGTCAGTGCTGCACAACGAAGATGTCTGCGTCCTGGAAGGAGAAGAGTGCACAGCTGATCTGCTGACAGGTAAGTACCCGCCGGGTGCACATACAGCTGCCATATTAGCGTGGCCCCGGGTATTCAGGGACAACTCTCCAGTCTCTGGCATTTGCACACAATCCTCCGGTTATCAAATCTCACTTCGCCTCCGTGTTTCGCATTTGTAAGACTTTTTGAGTTTTGCATTTTTTGTCCACTTCTCTCCCTGGAGATAAATGGCGCTAAGTGCATCTTCTCACAAGTGGAAGAGACGTATAAAGTAACCGATGAGCCGCCATCTTCCCGTCTCTCTCCTCTGCTGTAAGGTATCTTTACACGATCAGAGAGTCGTCCGGAAAGTCGCTGAAGTGTAGGAATGACGGAGATGACAGCTCATTAGCTGTTTGTGGAGACATCGTTAGTGCGGCGTGAAGGAAAGCCAATTGTATCCATGTTGTGTTTTACAGTGTCGCTTCAATGTTTCCTCAGCAGAAGAGTTCAGATAAGACGTGTGGCTCTCATCGAGAAGCCCTCAAGCCACATCCTATAATTCATACTGTATTGTTAGAGCTTTTACAGGTGTAACGATGGAGGATTGGGGGGGGGGGGGGGGTTGTGGGTGGAAGTAGTAAAACTAGCTAAAACTTTTGCTTGAACTTTTATTTCGTTATATAGTAACAAGAGCTCTTTGATTCCTGTCTGGCGAGGTGGGAATCAATGTGAACAGGAATGTCATCCCCCCACCACACCCTGTTGTCAGCTCTACACCTGGTGACATTCCCCACTAGACCCCGTTGTCAGCTCTACACCTGGTGACATTCCCCACTAGACCCCGTTGTCAGCTCTACACCTGGTGACATCCCCCCATCAGACCCCGTTGTCAGCTCTACACCTGGTGACATTCCCCACTAGACCCCGTTGTCAGCTCTACACCTGGTGACATCCCCCCACCAGACTCCGTTGTCAGCTCTACACCTGGTGACATCCCCCACCAGATCCCGTTGTCAGCTCTACACCTGGTGACATCCCACCATCAGACCCCATTGTCAGCTCTACACCTGGTGATATCCCCCCACCAGACCCCGTTGTCATCTCTATACCTAGTGACATTCCCCACTAGACCCCGTTGTCAGCTCTACCCCTGGTGACTTCCCCCACCAGACCCCTTTGTCAGCTTCACACCTAGTGACATCCCCCACCAGACCCTGTTGTCAGCTTTACACCTGGTGACATCCCTCCCCCCACCAGACCCCATTGTCAGCTCTACACCTGGTGACATCCCCCACCAGACCCCGTTGTCAGCTCTACACCTGGTGACATCCCTCCCCCCACCAGACCCCGTTGTCAGCTCTACACCTGGTGACATCCCACCATCAGACCCCATTGTCAGCTCTACACCTGGTGACATCCCCCTCCAGACCACGTTGTCAGCTCTACACCTGGTGACATCCCCCCACCAGACCCCGTTGTCAGCTCTACACCTGGTGACATCCCTCCCCCCACCAGACCCCGTTGTCAGCTCTACACCTGGTGACATCCCACCATCAGACCCCATTGTCAGCTCTACACCTGGTGACATCCCCCTCCAGACCACGTTGTCAGCTCTACACCTGGTGACATCCCCCCACCAGACCCCGTTGTCAGCTCTACATCTGGTGCCATTCCACCACTAGACCCCGTTGTCATCTCTATACCTAGTGACATCCCTCAACAGACCCCGTTGTCACCTCTACACCTGGTGACATCCCGCCACCAGACCCCTTTGTCAGCTTCACACCTAGTGACATCCCCCACCAGACCCTGTTGTCAGCTCTACACCTTGTGACATCCCCCACCAGACCCTGTTGTCAGCTCTACACCTGGTGACATCCCCCCCACCAGACCTCGTTGTCAGCTCTACACCTGGTGACATCCCCCACCAGACCCCGTTGTCAGCTCTACACCTGGTGACATTCCCCACCAGACCCCGTTGCTGGCTCTACACCTGATGGCATCTGATGGTTCCTGTACTGGGGTCTCCTGTGTGATCCTCTCTTTTATAGCTAATGCTCACACATCACCAGACCGCGCAGGATTGGTGGGGAGGGGCAATAATTTTGTCAACATATGGGCAATATGTGGCACTATTTTGTATGCGTAGGAACATTTTAGAAGGCACTATATGTATGGCCCTATTCATTTTGAAGGCATTATATGTATGGCACTAATATCTAGGTCGTCACTCTCTATTTGTTGAGGTCACCTCAACTTGATGTGGCTGTGATAGGGAGTCAAATGGCATCCGGTTCCCTAAGATGGCATAAATTTATGCTACCATAGGCCTCCATCAACCATATTCAGCCCTGTTGAGCACATTATACTTATTAGTTTTCTCTTCTTTTAGGTTCGCTATACCATGACCACCATGAAACTTGTCAGCGTACTTCTAACTCACAATACAAGAAATCTCCTCAATTTTTTGGTGACTTTAAGCAATTCTCCCAGTTACAAACTCTGTAACGTCTGTTGCTATTCAACCTATAAGCATAAAAGAAACATCAAGGAATGTTACCAGATCCTTGATGTCCCTGAAGGATGTTCTGCCGACGAAGTGAGAGATTCCTATAGAACCTTGGCAAAGAAATACCATCCAGATAGCGGCACAACCACCGCAAGTGCCACCATGTTCATGCAGATAGATGAAGCCTATAGGGACTTGTTGACGCACTTAGCCAAAGAATCTAAAAACGCCCAGAGCATGGAAGACGATGAGGAAAAGACGTCAGAACGTAAGGTACCGCAGCACAGACAGTACCTGAGTTATGAAGGTGTTGGTTTTGGTACGCCAAGTCAAAGACAGAGGCAGTATATGCAGTTTCGCGTTGATCGGGCTACCGATCAGGTTCTAGATTTTCGGAAGCAGAAGCTAGAACGACAGTATGCTGAAAACTCAATGATAGCCAAAGATGTCAAACACAGCAAAAAGATAAAAATAACTCAAGCCATCGAGCGTTTAGTAGAAGACCTCATCCAGGAGTCCATGGCAAAGGGGGATTTTGATAACCTCAGCGGAAAAGGAAAGCCCCTGGAGAAGTTCTCCTCGTGCCCACATATTGACCCCATGACCCATAATCTTAACAGGATATTGATAGATAATGGTTATCAACCTGAGTGGATCGTGTTGCAAAAAGAGATCCGAGAAACTATTGATAAACTAAGACAAGATCTGGTGGCTTCTCGTAAAAAACTAGGAGCACCCATGGCCTACAGGCAGGAGAAGCAATGGACGGAGATTTGTGAGATGTTTCGGGAAGACGTGACCCAACTGAACAAGAGAATAAATGACTTTAACCTGGTTGTCCCACTACTGAGCAGACAGATGGTGCACTTCAATGTGGACAAGGAGGTCTACAGAGCGGAGCAGGCCTTCCTGGCCCTCGAAGAGAGAATGAAGACGGCGAATAACACGGAAGGCGGTGAAAAGGTGGACAATCATCAAGGCAAGACAACGGAGGTCTTCTTAAAGTGGATAAAACAGCTGAAAAACATCATAAACGTGAATAAAGAAAAATAAAGAGTAGCGGAAATGTGATATTACTGTGATATCATTGTGACATATAGATCTGTTGATTTAGTTGAGGGATGACGTAAGGTTATTGGGCTTAAATGGTGTCTTCACTTCTTTTGCCCCTATCATAATAAAAAAACAATATATATTGCACTGATAGACAGTCTGCCTGTACTCATCTAGTACAGAAAGCAGTAAGATAGCAGCATACCGACACCAGAATGGCTCAGGGAATAGATACAGCACCAGAACCAAGCTCACGACATAAACACAGCAAAAACTAGCTTATAACATAAATACAGCCCCAGAACTAAGCTTGTAACTTAAATACAGAACCAGAACCAAACTCAGGTCGATAATACCACCCCAAAAACAAGCCCATAAGATAAAAACAGCACCAGAACCAAATTCAATACTTAAATACCACTCAAGAATGAACCTAATTTCCCCTAATCTTTGGAAGATATATTTTGGCACAGAGTGGAATATAAAAAAGCAATCCTGAATCCGACCCGGTCTTCTTCCTTGGCACTTTGGGATATATTATCCGAAAGATATGGCCCGATATCTAAATATCTCCCCACGTCCAGCATATTTGGTAATCCGGCCTTCCTCCCTCGTATGAATAAAACCGACTTTGGGTGTTGGATAGCCGGAGATCTTACCAGAATGACTGGTTTTGTGGATAGAGTAGGCTTCAGACAATTTGAGTTCTTTCGAGCTGATCACTCCATTCCAACTGAGGAGATTTTTAGTCTACAGCAAATGAAGCATTATGTATTGACTCGTACCGAAAATAGACGAGATCTGGCTGAATTATCTATCTTTGAAAGCCTCTGTAACACACATGCCACGGGCCCTGGAATAATTGCCAAATTATACTTCAACTTTATAACGCCCAAGGACAAACTCCTCTACATGAGGAGATGGGAAGAGGAACGAGGTGAGGAACAGCCAACATCAACCACAAACTCTCTATTAACCCATCAATAACAGAAGCGGGTTATAAGCTTCTCACGCGTTGGTATCTTGTTTCCAGGGGCGTCAGGCCTATGTTTTAGGGGATGCGGAGGGGAGGGATCCTTCCTACATATCTGGTGGACCTGCCCCCGGCTCCGCAGGTTCTGCATTCAGGTATACACCCTTATATATTCCATTACAATATTTCATCACACAAATCGTCCTGGGAAGCTTTACTGGGCAAACGTATCCCTAACATCCCCAAACGTATCCCCTACATCCCCAAACGTATCCCTAACATCCCCAAACGTACGGCAATCGCTGCTCCTGGAGGAAAACACCGGTTAGTGTTGATTGAGTTAAAATAAAACTGTCATGGATTACGGTTAATGAGAAGCTGGCGGCTCTTCTTGCAGAGCGTGAAGCGGTATATGAAAGAATCTGGGCACCTTGGTACCAATACTCGCTCACTATGCGTCTATGGAACCCAACAGCTAGACCTATGACCCTCCCAGGGGTCTCTAGCTCACCTTCAAGTATATCCTCTACTCCCCCGAAAAATATATTTGGTATTTATCTACGGAGCTAAATCAACAGAAGAGTTTTTTGTACCCTCTCCACTCAGGTGCGCCGATATGACAAGCTACAAGCATAGCCCAACCCCCCAACCCCTTGATCCTCTCCTTACGTGTTTGCCCTGTCTTTATACTTGCCTCTCCCTTAATGTTACTCTTGGTTCAGGTCTCTTCAGGCCGATTATATTTTGTTTCAGGGGGTTTATCTAATAAAAGTAATAAAACTTTGAATTCTACTTTATTCTACTCTGTAAGAAGTAATACCTGAGATGTAATTTTTAAACATTTTGCCCAACTTTGTAACCCCCTGACTATGTAAATGAATGGAATATTGAAAGTCATGTTTAATATGTTTTGAACTTTCCAAAAAACTAATAAAAGCTTTGTTAACCAAGAACCGACCTCAGTACATAAATACAGCATCAGAACGACCTCAGTTCATATATACAGCCCCAGTACCGAGCTCAATTCATAATTACAGCACCAGAAGCAAGCTCTTAACATAACTACATTATAAGAACCAACCTCAATACATAAATACAGTGCTGGAACGAAGCTCATAACATAAATACAGCACCAGAACCAGCTTCAACCGAACTACTATCAACGACCTGTCCGTCTGTGCATGAATGGGTTTGTGAGTGACTTACATGCTCCGCCCCTGATCACATGATGGTGACATCACAGGTCCTGTACGCACACGGCCGCTGGACACGTATATCTATATTACACTCAAGCTCGGCACTAACAAGCAATCAGGTTGAATCAGGGAACCCAAACAACCAATTATGTTGCTGGAATTCTGAATCAGAACCAATGAGGTTGCTGGAATAGCTCCATAGTACCGAGCTTGAGTGTAATATAGATATATGCCCGCTGGACGGCTAGGTGTTCGTTAGTATTCCATAGCAACTGAAGCCACAGTGGGTTTTAGTCCACCCGTAATCTGCACAAGGATGTAGGACCTTTGATGATGTCACCGTCATGTGATAAAGGGCGGAGCATGTAACTCCCTCATTGCCCATGAAAGACCTTTGATGACGTCACCATCATGTGATCAGGGGCGGAGCATATAAGTCATTCACTCAGGATGAGCTTCACCGTCATGTGATCAGGGGCGGAGCATGACGGTGACATATTCACAGGTCTTTCATCTCCACTGCTGTGCTGCTTCTGATCCCTGTTGTATGGTATGAGCAATGTATGTAGCAGAGCTGTGTGTGATGTGCATGTAGCAGAGCTGTGTGTGTGATGTACATGTACCAGAGCTGTGTGTGACGTGCATGTAGCAGAGCTGTGTATGTGTGATGTACATGTACCAGAGCTGTGTGTGTGTGACGTGCATGTAGCAGAGCTGTGTGTGACGTGTATGTAGCAGAGCTGTGTGTGTGTGATGTACATGTACCAGAGCTGTGTGTGTGTGACGTGCATGTAGCAGAGCTGTGTATGTGTGATGTGCATGTAGCAGAGCTATGTGTGTGTGATGTGCATGTAACAGAGCTGTGTGTGATGTGCATGTAGCAGAGCTGTGTGTGTGTGATGTGCATGTAGCAGAGCTGTGTGTGTGTGATGTACATGTACCAGAGCTGTGTGTGTGTGTGACGTGCATGTAGCAGAGCTGGGTGTGACGTGCATCTAGCAGAGCTGTGTGTGTGATGTGCATGTAGCAGAGCTGTGTGTGTGTGATGTGCATGTAGCAGAGCTGTGTGTGATGTGCATCTAGCAGAGCTGTGTGTGTGTGATGTGCATGTAGCAAGCTATGTGTGTGATGTGCATGTAGCAGAGCTGTGTGTGATGTGCATCTAGCAGAGCTGTGTGTGTGTGATGTGCATGTAGCAGAGCTGTGTGTGTGTGATGTACATGTACCAGAGCTGTGTGTGTGTGACGTGCATGTAGCAGAGCTGGGTGGCACAGTGCGCCACCAGAAACACTTATATACACAATAGTTCAGACAGCGCCAACGGATATTAAACAGGCTTCAAATGTGCTTTTTCTCCTATCCCCTGTAAAGGAGGAGAGCTGCAATGACAGTAATGGGGAACTCTCACCAGGAGAGTGAACCCCCGAATAAAAACAAACAGTAGGGTTTCAATAAAAAAGCTATGCGCTCACGAAGATAGCAGACAAGTCAAGCGGAATGTATATGATATCCGTCCTGTAAGGGACGGAAAAGAAAATAAAATAGAAAGGCACTTACTCAAAAGGAGGGGGGTGTATGAAACAAGAAGCCCCCTCCTCTAAGTGCTGACTCCTCAAGGTCCTCTTAGTCGCCGATGGAATTTGCAGGAAGCAAGTTGATTTGTTCGGTTTTATTTGTCTAAAAACAAATTTTACAAGAAGGCAACGCGTTTCGGTGCAGCATGCACCTTTCTCAAGCCTATGCTGGAATTCTGAATCAGAACCAATGAGGTTGAACCAGGGAACCCAAACAACCAATTATGTTGCTGGAATTCTGAATCAGAACCAATGAGGTTGCTGGAATAGCTCCATAGTACTGAGCTTGAGTGTAATATAGATATATGCCCGCTGGACGGCTAGGTGTTCGTTAGTATTCCATAGCAACTGAAGCCACAGTGGGTTTTAGTCCACCCGTAATCTGCACAAGGATGTAGGACCTTTGATGATGTCACCGTCATGTGATAAAGGGCGGAGCATGTAACTCCCTCATTGCCCATGAAAGACCTTTGATGACGTCACCATCATGTGATTAGGGGCGGAGCATATAAGTCATTCACTCAGGATGAGCTTCACCGTCATGTGATCAGGGGCGGAGCATGACGGTGACATATTCACAGGTCTTTCATCTCCACTGCTGTGCTGCTTCTGATCCCTGTTGTATGGTATGAGCAATGTATGTAGCAGAGCTGTGTGTGATGTGCATGTAGCAGAGCTGTGTGTGTGATGTACATGTACCAGAGCTGTGTGTGACGTGCATGTAGCAGAGCTGTGTATGTGTGATGTACATGTACCAGAGCTGTGTGTGTGTGACGTGCATGTAGCAGAGCTGTGTGTGACGTGCATGTAGCAGAGCTGTGTGTGTGATGTACATGTACCAGAGCTGTGTGTGTGTGACGTGCATGTAGCAGAGCTGTGTGTGTGTGATGTACATGTACCAGAGCTGTGTGTGTGTGACGTGCATGTAGCAGAGCTGTGTATGTGTGATATGCATGTAGCAGAGCTATGTGTGTGTGATGTGCATGTAGCAGAGCTGTGTGTGATGTGCATCTAGCAGAGCTGTGTGTGTGTGATGTGCATGTAGCAAGCTATGTGTGTGATGTGCATGTAGCAGAGCTGTGTGTGATGTGCATCTAGCAGAGCTGTGTGTGTGTGATGTGCATGTAGCAGAGCTGTGTGTGTGTGATGTACATGTACCAGAGCTGTGTGTGTGTGACGTGCATGTAGCAGAGCTGGGTGGCACAGTGCGCCACCAGAAACACTGGTACTATAATTTCCTAATAACTACTAGTACTTAAATAAAGAACCAAGATTGATTCATAAATACAGCACCAGAAGCAAGCTGATAGCATATATACAGGAGGAGAACTAAGGCAGCAATGGACTGACAGCGGCGCCTCGGAAGATCACCAGCAGGGGTGGACCTAATGGGGGTGATCACCAATAGCCTACATCCGCTTGGTGCCCCCTTACAAGATGGTAGACGGCGCCCTCTGTGACCGCATGGGTTTTGTGTAGCTAAGGTCGGCCATGTTGACCCGCAGCCGATCAGTCCGTGTGAAAAATGGCTGATGTGTGCCGATGCGTAGACTATAATGGGGTTGTGTCCTGTCTGTGGTTTACAAGGACGCCCCCCCGCCCGAAATCACCCTGTAAATAACCCTGAGGCATTACAAACATGGGACATTTTGCAGGCGCCGTTCTGAAACCATTACAATGCATTTCTGCACACAAGGGGGGCATCGTAATGCAAGTATTGAATGCAGACACCATGCTGCCCCCCACTAGGACTATCTGCTGACAGGGCCACAGTCCTGGGGACTGCACCTGTACTGGGACTGTCCTGCTGGGTCCAGGGGGGGTTGGGTGTTATGACCTGTAGTGGCCACAAGGGTAAATCTGTGGATCAGTTAGAAACCTGCCAAAAAACAAACATTTTCCTGTTGTCTTAAAGACTGAAGAAAGAATCTATGAGGGTGAAGTAACCGTATAAAACCATCTCTTGTTCGCTTTCAGTTGTTGTCTATAAGAAATAAAGTTCGTTGGGAAAAAAAAGACAGTTCCTGTGAGCGCTGTGCGCACGTTTGCCATTCCCAACATGGCCGCCGCTCGCAGCCTATCCGCTGCGGCACGGATGACGATTGGTTGGCGTCGCTCCCGCCCTTGCACGCCGTGATATCGCGCTGTATAGCCCCGCCCCCGATGGAAGAAGTGCGGAGTGAGCGGCCGAGCTGCGGCGGGTAAGTTAGACACCCGTTCACTGCCGGCCTCCTGCTGTCCCTCTGCTGCTGCGGTGGGACGATGGCGCAGGGGTCTGCAGCGTCACCCGCCTCCCCCTAGTACTGGGGGCAGATGGGTGATTGTAGTGACAACCCCTGGAAACCATCAGCAGGACGGCAGCCTGTACTCTGATGACAGGACATGGCAGGGGCTGTCGGGGAGCCGCACAAAACTGGCTCCTATCTGGGGGGACACCCCCCCCCCAACGGGAGAAGACCTGGGGCCCCCGAAATGTGTCACCGGAGAAGATGGTCCTTTGGGGCAAGGTGACCGTAACAGTGTGAGGCTGAGGAGCGCCCCGTCCCCCCAAATACCCTCATGTGGAGCGCCCCGTCCCCCCCAAATACCCTCATGTGGAGCGCCCCGTCCCCCCCAAATACCCTCATGTGGAGCGCCCCGTCCCCCCCCAAATACCGTCATGTGGAGCGCCCCGTCCCCCCCAAATACCCTCATGTGGAGCGCCCCGTCCCCCCCAAATACCCTCATGTGGAGCGCCCCGTCCCCCCCAAATACCCTCATGTGGAGCGCCCCGTCCCCCCCCAAATACTCTCATGTGGAGCGCCCCGTCCCCCCCCAAATACCCTCATGTGGAGCGCCCCGTCCCCCCCCAAATACCCTCATGTGGAGCGCCCCGTCCCCCCCCAAATACCGTCATGTGGAGCGTCCCGTCCCCCCCCAAATACCGTCATGTGGAGCGCCCCGTCCCCCCCCAAATACCGTCATGTGGAGCGCCCCGTCCCCCCCCAAATACCGTCATGTGGAGCGCCCCGTCCCCCCCCCAAATACCGTCATGTGGAGCGCCCCGTCCCCCCCCCAAATACCGTCATGTGGAGCGCCCCGTCCCCCCCCCAAATACCGTCATGTGGAGCGCCCCGTCCCCCCCCCAAATACCGTCATGTGGAGCGCCCCGTCCCCCCCCAAATACCATCATGTGGAGCGCCCCATCCCCCCCCAAATACCGTCATGTGGAGCGCCCCGTCCCCCCCCAAATACCGTCATGTGGAGCGCCCCGTCCCCCCCCAAATACCGTCATGTGGAGCGCCCCGTCCCCCCCCCAAATACCGTCATGTGGAGCGCCCCCCCGTCCTCCCCCAAATACCCTCATGTGGAGCGCCCCCCCGTCCTCCCCCAAATACCCTCATGTGGAGCGCCCCCCGTCCCCCCCCAAATACCCTCATGTGGAGCGCCCCCCGTCCCCCCCCAAATACCCTCATGTAGCTCCAGTGGAAGGCGAACAGATGAGACAGAAGACAATCCTCCCTAAAGTTCTTCCGGACTCCAATCACAGTGACCCCGCTAGGGACGGTGACCCCCTCCAATACTGCCCCCCAGTGGTACCTCACTAGTAACCCCTCCAATACTGCCCCCCTGTGGTACCCTGCTAGTGATCCCTCCAATACTGCCCCCTGTGGTACCCCACTAGTAACTGTGACCACTCCAATACTGCCCCCTGTGGTACCCCACTAGTAACAGTGACCCTTCCAATACTGCCCCCTGTGGTACCCCACTAGTAACAGTGACCCTTCCAATACTGCCCCCTGTGGTACCCCACTAGTAACAGTGACCCCTCCAATACTGCCCCCTGTGGTACCCCACTAGTAACCCCTCCAATACTGCCCCCCTGTGGTACCCCACTAGTAACGGTGACCCCTCTGATACTGCCCCCTGTGGTACCCCACTAGTAACGGTGACCCCTCTGATACTGCCCCCTGTGGTACCCCACTAGTAACGGTGACTCCCTCCAATACTGCCCCCCCTGTGGTACCCCACTAGTAACGGTGACCCCTCCAATACTGCCCCCCTGTGGTACCCCACTAATAACGGTGACCCCTCCAATACTGCCCCCCTGTGGTACCCCACTAGTAACGGTGACCCCTCCAATACTGCCCCCCTGTGGTACCCCACTAGTAACGGTAACCCCTCCAATACTGCCCCCCTGTGGTACCCCACTAGTAACCCCTCCAATACTGCTCCCCTGTGGTACCCCACTAGTAACAGTGACCCCTCTGATACTGCCCCCTGTGGTACTCCACTTGCAACGGTGACTCCCTCCAATACTGCCCCCCTGTGGTACCCCACTAGTAACGGTGACCCCCTCCAATACTGCCCCCCTGTGGTACCCCACTAGTAACGGTGACCCCTCCAATACTGCCCCCCTGTGGTACCCCACTAGTAACGGTGACCCCTCCAATACTACCTCCCTGTGGTACCCCACTAGTAACAGTGACTCCTCCAATACTGCCCCCCTGTGGTACCCCACTAGTAACCCCTCCAATACTGCTCCCCTGTGGTACCCCACTAGTAACGGTGACCCCTCTGATACTGCCCCCTGTGGTACTCCACTAGTAACGGTGACTCCCTCCAATACTGCCCCCTGTGGTACCCCACTAGTAACGGTGACCCCTCCAATACTGCCCCCCTGTGGTACCCCACTAGTAACGGTGACCCCTCCAATACTGCCCCCCTGTGGTACCCCACTAGTAACCCCTCCAATACTGCTCCCCTGTGGTACCCCACTAGTAACGGTGACCCCTCTGATACTGCCCCCTGTGGTACTCCACTAGTAACGGTGACTCCCTCCAATACTGCCCCCTGTGGTACCCCACTAGTAACGGTGACCCCTCCAATACTGCCCCCCTGTGGTACCCCACTAGTAACGGTGACCCCTCCAATACTGCCCCCCTGTGGTACCCCACTAGTAACGGTGACCCCTCCAATACTGCCCCCCTGTGGTACCCCACTAGTAACGGTGACCCCTCCAATACTGTCCCCTGTGGTACCCCACTGCTAACGGTGACCCCTCCAATACTGCCCCCTGTGGTACCCCACTAGTAACAGTGACCCTTCCAATACTGCCTCCTGTGGTACCCCACTAGTAACGGTGACCCCTCTGATACTGCCCCCTGTGGTACTCCACTAGTAACGGTTACTCCCTCCAATACTGCCCCCTGTGGTACCCCACTAGTAACGGTGACCCCCTCCAATACTGCCCCCCTGTGGTACCCCACTAGTAACGGTGACCCCCTCCAATACTGCCCCCCTGTGGTACCCCACTAGTAACGGTGACCCCTCCAATACTGCCCCCCTGTGGTACCCCACTAGTAACGGTGACCCCTCCAATACTGCCCCCCTGTGGTACCCCACTAGTAACAGTGACCCCTCCAATACTGCCCCCCTGTGGTACCCCACTAGTAACCCCTCCAATACTGCTCCCCTGTGGTACCCCACTAGTAACGGTGACCCCTCTGATACTGCCCCCTGTGGTACTCCACTAGTAACGGTGACTCCCTCCAATACTGCCTCCTGTGGTACCCCACTAGTATCAGTGACCCCTCCAATACTGCCCCCTGTGGTACCCCACTAGTAACAGTGACCCCTCCAATACTGCCCCCTGTGGTACCCCACTAGTAACGGTGACCCCTCCAATACTGCCCCCCTGTGGTACCCCACTAGTAACGGTGACCCCTCCAATACTGCCCCCCTGTGGTACCCCACTAGTAACGGTGACCCCTCCAATACTGCCCCCCTGTGGTACCCCACTAGTAACGGTGAGCCCTCCAATACTGCCCCCCTGTGGTACCCCACTAGTAACGGTGACCCCTCCGATACTGCCCCCTGTGGTACTCCACTAGTAACGGTGACTCTCTCCAATACTGCCCCCTGTGATACTCCACTAGTAACGGTGACTCCCTCCAATACTACCCCCTGTGGTACCCCACTAGTAACAGTGACCCCTCCAATACTGCTCCCTGTGGTACCCCACTAGTAACGGTGACCCCTCCAATACTGCCCCCTGTGGTACCCCACTGCTAACAGTGACCCCTCCAATACTGCCCCCTGTGGTACCCCACTGCTAACGGTGACCCCTCCAATACTGCCCCCTGTGGTACCCCACTAGTTACAGTGACCCTTCCAATACTGCCCCCTGTGGTACCCCACTAGTAACGGTGACCCAATCACAGTATGTACCATTTATAACCCCCTCTGCTTTCTATCACTGACCAGTTACTCACCCACTTACACACATTCTCACCAGGCCAAGCATCTCATGTTCTATACCAACCTTTTATGCAGCTCAGTATCCAGTGACTGCCCCGTCCGGTCTAGAACTTACCTCCTCGTAGAAGCTGATCAGGGTGGTCTGACAGGAGCGATCTCTCATAAACCCGCTGATACGGAGTTATACAGACATTGTCCTTGAGGTCCTCCAGGATGGCGTCTCATAGAAACCCTTCAGACATCTTACTGACAGTAGAAGTCAGACTTACCGGCCTGTAGTTTCCAGGGTCACTTTTTAAATATTGCCACCACATTGGTTACTTGCCAACCCAGTGGCACAGACCCGTCACTATGGAGTCCTTAAATATAAGAAACAAGGGTCTGTGTATCACATTACTTAGTTCCCTTAGAGCCCGGGGGTGACATCTGTCAGACTATTAGTCGGTGACTATCTGCGATGATTGCTAGAAATCAAACACTGCTGGATTTATGATTGCAAAACGGCAGACGTGTGACATGAGCCGTACATACCGCATGCCGTGCGCCCCTACAGGCTTCCTAACATGAAAGTGCTTGTGTGATTATCAGCCGCCGTTTGGGACCTTCAGCTTCGGCATTAACCCCTTAGTGACCAGCCTATTCTTTCCTTAGAGGGAGTCTGTCGTCACGGTTCTACAATCACCGTCCTCTACCAGCGCGGCTCAGGAGATTTCTGTATCCCTAATTAGTCTTTGTCTTCCCGATGAGCGGTAGAGCGTCCTGCGCCTGGAGGGTCCACAGCCGTCTGACCTCGGACACAGAGGAGTAACAGTCCTCAAGGCGCATGCGCAGTACGCCGCTGGAGTTGGTTGGTGTGCATACTGACTTCTACCGCGTGCGGAGCGTTCGCTATGGCGCCTTCGTGGGATGACAGCGCAGAAGAGAAATCAGTATGCATGCTACTCAAGATCGGGGCCGGCCGGCGCTGGGGGGAAACCGGACTCTTTCAGCTCGTTAGAATACGGCGTGTAAACCTCAAAAGCAGATTTTTAAGGTAGCGGATGACAGAAGCGGAGAGCGGCGGGGGATCTGACGGGCGGTTAGAGGTTGGATGACAGAAGCGGAGAGCGGCGGGGGATCTGACGGGCGGTTAGAGGTTGGATGACAGAAGCGAAGAGCGGCGGGGGATCTGACGGGCGGTTAGAGGTTGGATGACAGAAGCGAAGAGCGGCGGGGGATCTGACGGGCGGTTAGAGGTTGGATGACAGAAGCGGAGAGCGGCGGGGGATCTGACGGGCGGTTAGAGGTTGGATGACAAGCGGAGAGCGGCGGGGGATCTGACGGGCGGTTAGAGGTTGGATGACAGAAGCGGAGAGCGGCGGGGGATCTGACGGGCGGTTAGAGGTTGGATGACAGAAGCGGAGAGCGGCGGGGGATCTGACGGGCGGTTAGAGGTTGGATGACAAGCGGAGAGCGGCGGTGGATCTGACGGGCGGTTAGAGGTTGAATGACAGAAGCGGAGAGCGGCGGGGGATCTGACGGGCGGTTAGAGGTTGGATGACAGAAGCGGAGAGCGGCGGGGGATCTGACGGGCGGTTAGAGGTTGGATGACAAGCGGAGAGCGGCGGGGGATCTGACGGGCGGTTAGAGGTTGGATGACAGAAGCGGAGAGCGGCGGGGGATCTGACGGGCGGTTAGAGGTTGGATGACAGAAGCGGAGAGCGGCGGGGGATCTGACAGGCGGTTAGAGGTTTATCGGGGGTTGGATTGTAAAACCTGGATGACCGGATCCAATTAAGGACTGGGCGATATTCATTGTCGCATTGCCAGAGCGCTAACTCGTCGCCGTATGAGGGGTTGTTTTTGAGAGATGCATATATTTTAATGGCGCCGCTCCAGAGTCCTATGTAAGCACAGAGAACACAGTGATAACGCCGAGGACAGATAATGATGTCACCTGCAGTCCTATGTAAGCACAGAGAACACAGTGATAACGCTGTGGACAGAAGGCCTCCGGCTGCCATGACGCCCGCACGGCTCTCTGCGATCTCATGGGGGGGGGGGGGCGCGTACAGGAACCCCCAAACATCGGGGAATTTAAATGCCGCTGTCAGATTTTTTCATAATAGTATTTACATGGATTCCTATGACCTGGAGTAGCAGTGGTTTCAGGTAAAGCCGAGTGCTTTCGGACAGATGACCAACATCAGGCTCCGTGTCCACAGCGGAGAATCACGGCAATCGCAGCATGCCGTGATTTAAATCCCATGGCCGGAGAATCACAGATCCTCGCCCGTGGACAGGCAGCCTTAGTAGAGGTTTCACTGTACTTCTCAGCCCTGAAGATGTGATTGTCCGATCACTAGGATGGTACACTGCATTACTTATGTACTGCATTCTACTAGACTCTGCCGGTTACATTGTGAGCCGTGAACTGACAGTATTTTCGGATTCGCCCTCTTTCATCAGCATAATAAGCCCTCGAGGGTTCTGGGAAGTAAAGTTCTCCGCCTCTTCCGGAAGGCGGGTCCGCAGCCGCCGCTCGTGTGTCAGGTATAAGATATAGCACCGTACCTCTTCGCTCGTTAATGTCTGGGCTGTCATTGGTCGCTGACTGTTCTCTCTCACTAATAAGCGTCTTGCTTCTCCGTAGTGAATGACGCAGCCTCTCGCAGACCACTAGTCACAATGGCCGGCTTCCTGGATAACTTCCGATGGCCGCAGTGTGAGTGCATCGACTGGGGAGAGAAGAGGAACATGATCGCATCGGTGGTCGCCGGGGTCCTGGTAGGTGATACATTGCGTCGCTGCCTCGTCACAGACAGTCACTCTTTGTCCTGTGAGACCGCTGACTGCAGTCAGGGAGGTACTGGAAGTGGCCCCTCCTGCTACGACACGCATGGAGCCGTTGTTGGACCCGTGTTCATTCCAGGGACTCCCAACGCGGATGGTGGACTGTGATGACTTCCTGGGTCATGTGACCGTATCGCAGCAGGAGGCGGCCACTTCCAGTGCGCTTTTCTTGGGCGCCTTCACACGGGTGTGAAAACCATGCGAGATTTGTACTTTGTGAGGCGCACAAATATGAACCCCATCCTTCTTTAATAGTCAGACACACATGCGATGCAGGAAACCAGTCCCGGCATGTTCTATCTTGCACATTGCAGCGCCCAGTGTTTTCAACGGGCCGGCTGCAGCATCGCACCATGGCTAGGCGCATGCCATACGATTCAATGTCTCCCATTGGAAACAATGGGGAAGAGCTCTGTGATCCTACCCCCCCCCCCCCCCCCCCCTGAAGTGATGCAAAGCTGTTATGCAATAAATCTGCGGAGAATTCACATGGCGGGGAGCGCGATATTCGCAGCCCCATATCGCGCTAGCCGTATGAAGTTAGCCTTGCTACAGTTATAGCAGCGGTCCCACCAAACCTAGGGCTCCTGCACACTGGCGAGAGCGATATTGGGCTGTGATTCGGGGCTGATATTGCTCTCGCAAACCTTCTAAAAAAAACCCTGGATGCAAGGTGTTTTCATGTGAAAACAGCCTCGCATCCCTGCAGGGGTTCCCTTCATCCCTGCTGCCGCTGCTTTCACAGTGTACAGTGAGGAGGGGACTCCCCGCGGGGATGAAGGAATCCCCTGCCACAGCTGTGACAGCAGCGGCAGATGATTGCGATGTTTTCAGTGGGGCCATCGCTGCTGCCGCCAGCCCCATTGAGGAGAAGGTGAAGCCTCTGGATGAAGGAATCACCTGCTACAGCTGTCATAGCTGCAGCAGGGCATCGCAGTCCTCTCTCATTGCTTTCAATGTGTCTGGTGGAAACAATGGACGATATCGCAGAAAGAAAAGACATGCTGCGATTTTTTTTTTCTCTTCTTGTAGGAGTGAAGACCGCAAATGAGAATGAAACCATTGAAAATCATTGCTTTCATAATCGCGCGTCTTCATCACTCTCACAACGTGATTTTCTCGCCAGTGTGAAGGCGCCCTTGGAGCGATGCGGGAGAGCAAAATTGGAGTCCTAGTTCTGGGGTTCCCAGGCTCCCGTGCCTCATACCATCGCTCAGCGGATCTAGGCCTTCATATTTGGGGGATAAAAGGAATATAAAGAAGGGGTTAATAATTTTTGTTTTTTATAAAAAAAATACCATATTGCTGTGCTATTAAGATACGGCACGATTATCTCACATCTCACGCGGGCAGAACTTCAGGGATTTTGGTCACCGAACTCCAAATTAAATGGAATAAAAATTGATCAAAGAGATCTGAAAATATTCTGATAGAATCTCGAGGTCATCGACGACAAAATGGGAGGAGGCGGCATTACAAAAACTGTATAACCCTACTGACCATGGAACAGCGAGCGCAGAGTGTCACTGGGGACGCCATGGAGAGTAACCCCAATAACGGGGCAGCTGCATCGGGCTTCACATTTCACCGCACTGAACACTTATTTTAAGTACAAGCTGTGGTTTGTCACATCCTACAGCCGGCCGCACAGAGAGCCCCCGGCCGCTCCGTCACCTCCTACAGCCGGCCGCACAGAGAGCCCCCGGCCGCTCCGTCGCATCCTACAGCCGGCCGCACAGAGAGCCCCCGGCCGCTCCGTCGCATCCTACAGCCGGCCGCACAGAGAGCCCCCGGCCGCTCCGTCACATCCTACAGCCGGCCGCTCCGTCACCTCCTACAGCCGGCCGCACAGAGAGCCCCCGGCCGCTCCGTCACCTCCTACAGCCGGCCGCACAGAGAGCCCCCGGCCGCTCCGTCACCTCCTACAGCCGGCCGCACAGAGAGCCCCCGGCCGCTCCGTCACCTCCTACAGCCGGCCGCACAGAGAGCCCCCGGCCGCTCCGTCACCTCCTACAGCCGGCCGCACAGAGAGCCCCCGGCCGCTCCGTCACCTCCTACAGCCGGCCGCACAGAGAGCCCCCGGCCGCTCCGTCACCTCCTACAGCCGGCCGCACAGAGAGCCCCCGGCCGCTCCGTCACCTCCTACAGCCGGCCGCACAGAGAGCCCCCGGCCGCTCCGTCACCTCCTACAGCCGGCCGCACAGAGAGCCCCCGGCCGCTCCGTCAGTGGGAACACAGAGAAGTGGCGGCTCTCGATAGGCGGTGATGAAAAAAACAAAAATTGAAACTGCCTCCGGTCTTGAAGTGGTTCAAGGGGTGAGGGGAGGATGACCTCTTTATGCTGTCATACAGCGCTGAGCAGGCTTCACTTTAACCCTTTCATGTCCGCGAGTCATTGGTGCTCCTGCGTCCAGGTGGTGATCTGGTATTTCCACTTCCGGTGACCCGTCTGCTTGTTTGTAGGATGAGTTGTATTGTCTAATGGCGCCATGTAATGTATTAGACTGTTAAACATTTGTAAGTGGGGACAGCTGGAAAAAAATGCGCAATTGCACCATTTAGGGGGGGTTATATTTACGGCGATCTTGGTGCAGTGAAAACGACACTTTGCCTTCTGCGGGTCAGCTGCGCAAATGCACACGTCAGAGCGGACGCAGTAGAGGTCTCCGCTCCGCCCTCAGTGTAGTGGCCGGCGCTTGTAACTGCAGACACAGCACTCAGTAAAATCTGCACACGCAGAGACTTCTGCAGTTACAAGCATCGGCCACTACGCAGGGGTCGGCGCAGAGACTTCTGCTGCTTCCACTCCGACCTCTGTGTATTTGCAGTGCTGACAGCATGCGCCTGCTCAGCTAATCCATCAGGGTCCCGAGTGACGGACCCCAGCTGATCAACTATTGATGACCTCTCCTAAGGATACACCATCAGTAGTATTCTCTTTGGAAAACCCCTTTAACCTTTTTTTAGTTTTTATGTAACTTTCTCTTTATTGGTCCCTATTGGGGGTCTTGAACTTTTAATTGTATAACCACTTATACAGTATAATGCAATACTATGGTATTGCATTATACTGTATTGACAGGCCGTCTATTAAGACAAACTACAGGCATGTCTTTAATGGGCAACCAATCGTGGCAGCCCTGTAGCTTCAGAAGACTCCAGATTGCTATGACGCTCGGCCGACACCCCTGCGATCCTATCACGGCAGGGCCATTCGGAACATTTAAATTCCAATCTGTTGGAACACTTAAATGCCGCTATCAGAATTGACCGTGGCATTTAAAGGGTTAGCGGCAGCAACCAGTGCCATCTCCAATAGCAGCTGTTGCTGTCAAACACATCCGATGGCCGCTGTGTATGCAGCCAGTTTGCCTCCTGAGAAATAGGACCTTCTATTGCGTGTCAATGTGCTGCCTCTGTGTGAATTGGACAACTATCCAATTCACCAACTAGAGGGGGTGCTGCACAATGCTAGTGCCTGTCCCATGACTTTTGGCACATCAGTGTAACTGGGTATGTTTGCCGCTCAGCAGTCTGGGAAAGCTGGGTCTCTGTGGGAATGCAGTGACAGCCACTTTAAGTACTCTGTATGTTGATTCTGCTTCTGGTTCAGTTTTTTTCAGGGTGGTGGATTATGATCGATGCCGCTGTGGTCTACCCCGGACAGGAAGAACTAAATCACGCTTTTCACACGTGCGGCGTCTTCTCTACGGTGGCGTTTTTCATGTAAGTGTGTGATAAAACGCCGTCATAAATGACTATAACTTATTGTTCAGTTCTTATACCAAATTCCGTGCAGTTCTGGGACACTTTCTGGGTGTGTTTGTAACTATTAGATGTAATCTAGAGGTTCAGGAGATGCCGCTAGAGAGGTCTGGACAATCCCGTGTGGTTAGAAGAGTCCCCTGAAGACCACATTCACATTGTTCAGCTTTGTTCTCCAGGAGAACATTGCAACAAGTGTTCAGTTTCCCTGCAGTGCCTCCACAGGTAAAGTGAAGTATTACATGGTGCCCACTGAAATCCAAGTGTGATGGAGGCTAATGGCCAATGAGATGCACTTGGGGACAGATACAAACCTGGGCATCTTGTGAAGAGCGTAGGGTCGTGAATGACTACTTGGGGTTCAACTCAAAAGAAGCAATGGAAGCCGAAGCAGCAAGTGCAATAAGGGGTTTAGACATTGGCCCATAGAGATCTAATCCTATTTCCTGGAAGACTTGACTGAAGCCCTGATCTGATCGCCACTAACTTCACGTGCCGAGTGTGTGGGGGGAGGTGGGGGGGAATGGGGATGAATAGCTGCTGCCAGCTACCCAGCATGTATGTCCACATAACCTCGTTCTGATGTCTGACGGACATGGGTTATCGGTGGGGATGGGCCCACTCCATACATGAATCAGATAATCAGAGGTTTATGTTCCCTACGAGGACAAAAAAAAGAAAATAAAGAATTTAAAAAAAATTTAAATTAAAAAATATAAAGTTAAAACTGCACTTTTCCGAGTTTTTACATCAAATAATTTACAAAAAAAAAGTTAAAACGGTTACGGCTGCATCTGCAAAGATTATGAATCCACACAGTGAACGCTGTCCGAAGATATGATACGCAATGCCAGAACTACGGGGGGGGGTTTTTTGTTACCAAGTAAAAAAATTGAAAAAAGCATGTTTAAAATTCATATTGAAAATGGTACCAATAAAAACCGCAGGTCGTCCCACAAAACGAGCCGCTACACCGCGCCGCCAGCGGGAAAATAAAGGGTTATGGGGTGAAACGATGGCGACACAGAGCAATTATTTATAAGAGTGCAGCATAAAACCACATCAGTCTGGTAGTGATGGAACAGTTCTCTCTGCGGGTCTGCAGCACCCCGAATATTGTAGGAACAGAACCCCCCGAAGAAGGCGCAATGGCAGCGCTGCAAAGTACAAGCTTCACGCTCCCCAGGAAAATGAGGAAGAAACAAGAAGTGCTGCAGCAGGAAGGGGTTAAAAGGGTTTGTTGAGTTCTAGTTCTAAAACCGACCGACCAGCTCCGATCTCCTCACTGCTCCCAGCCGCATCGCTGGTCCGCTCCCGCACCGTTGCTCCCGTCGCCACCGCTGATATTCCCTACATTGTCTAGCGGTGATGTTCCGTACGCATATGAGATGCTGGCCTGCATGATCTTGGGCATATACCGCTGAGGCCGGTGATTGGCTGCAGTGGTCGCATGTGCCTGCGGAGCATCACCGCCACAGCCTGGGAAGGAGGCTGTGGACCGGAGGGGGAACAGCGCTGAGTGAATTATCTTCTCGGCGCCTTCGCTTTGGGAGAAGTGGAGACATCTGATAGTCTGAGGACTTTGCAGTAAGCGGTCATCCGCAGTTATTAGAGGCTCTTAGAGCGGGAGTTAATACACAGTTAGCAGAGAGGATTGAAGCCACTTGATGCTCCGTGACGATTAATAGCTGCAGTGCGTCGCGCCGACAGTAAGTAGCTGCAGTGCGTCGCGCCGACAGTAAGTAGCTGCAGTGCGTCGCGCCGACAGTAAGTAGCTGCAGCGCATCGCGCCGACAGTAAGTAGCTGCAGCGCATCGCGCCGACAGTAAGTAGCTGCAGCGCATCGCGCCGACAGTAAGTAGCTGCAGCGCATCGCGCCGACAGTAAGTAGCTGCAGCGCATCGCGCCGACAGTAAGTAGCTGCAGCGCATCGCGCCGACAGTAAGTAGCTGCAGCGCATCGCGCCGACAGTAAGTAGCTGCAGCGCATCGCGCCGACAGTAATCACCTGCAGAGAGAAGTTCTTTCTCTCGACTTTCCCTTTCTCTTTCCGGTAATGACCTTGCTTTCCCCGCACCGCGGACTTTATCTGAAGGGCGCTGATATCTCCCTGCAGATTATTTAGTAACCAGTCCTGGAATGCCAGTTCTCTTGTTTGTACCAGTTAAAGGAGCCATGCTGTGTTACATTTAAAGGGATTGTCTCATCTTGGCAACACGTTTTCCATATACAGACATACACTGTGCTGCTACAAGTATTGGGACACGGAGGAGGGGATAATATTGGATGTTATTCCCATTTTACCATCCGATGTTGGCCCCTTTGGCCTCCATGACTGCAGTCCTCCTCCGCGGCCGCTTCCCATCAAATTCCCACAGATGTGTGGAGGGATTTGTCTGCATTCCCACAGGAGAGAGATAGTGATGTGGGGGTGTTGGGCGCACGGATACAACGGTCTAGTTATTCTCAAAGATGCTCGAAGTCTGCAGACGTTCTGCTCCTCCACACCGCGTACCTTATGTCATGTCGGTGGAGACATGGAGCTGTACCAGAGTATTACTGCCACATTGTCCAGGATGTCTCAGTACCCGTATGGTGAGGGTCCACAACATTTGCTTCCACTTACAGTTCGTCGCTCCACGCCCCATCGCAGGCGCCACTGTGCAGTCACTGCTGTGATGTTGTGTGCAGCCGCTTCTCCATGGTAACCCTTCACTTGCTGTTCCCTACGGAAGGTTCTGATGCTAATGGATGTCCCATGACCTGTGAGACTTCCTGAGCGAAAGCAGACCTGGTGACATTCCCCCGCCAGACCCCGTTGTTGGCTCTACACCTGGTGACGTCCCCTCGCCACACTGCATTGTCTGCTTTACACCTGGTGACGTCCCCCCGCCAGACCGCATTGTCGGCTCTACGTCTGGTGGCTCCCCCCTGGCCCGCCAGACCGCGTTGTCTGCTCTACACCTGGTGGCGCCCCCCTCCGGCCAGAACCCGTTGTCTGCTCTACACCTGGTGGCGCCCCCCTCCGGCCAGAACCCGTTGTCTGCTCTACACCTGGTGGCGCCCCCCTCCGGCCAGAACCCGTTGTTGGCTCTACACCTGGGGGCATCTGATGCTCTCACAATACCTGACCGCAGAGGACTGCTGGGGGCCAATACTTTTGTACTAGGAGGTCGCACACTCGGGCGTCAGTTGAGCAGCGTCCTTTACAGCAGTGTTCCCCAACTCCAGTCCTCAGCGCCCCCCACAGGTCATGTTTTCAGGATTTCCTCAGTGTTGCACAGGTGATGTCCTTATTGGCGGTCCTCAGACATTGCCACAGGGGTTCTTACCATAGGATATCCTGAAAACATGACCTGTTGGGGGTCCCTGAGGACTGGGGTTGGGGACCCCTGCTTTACAGAGCACTTTATTCTGTATTAACAGGTTTCCTCATTGCTGCGTTTTGGCTTTGAGGTGTTTGATTTGTTTCGCTTGCAAATACCTCGCAGCCAAAAACGAGCATCGCACACCGCGCCAACTGGCTGCAACGCCGCGTACGATTTAGTTGTGACCTAAGCGGGGTTGCTACATGTGGCGTCGCTCTAGGAGCTCCTAATTTGTATATATGATATAGCAGTAAATCGTTACACATCTTCCCTCTTCCATTTCTACCTCCACTTTCCTTCTTGCAGCCTCTTAGATTCGCCTGTGAATCATGTTTTGCCGCAGGCTACAATCGGGTTCAGTCAGTTTCTGCTCCACCTGCATCTTGTGATTTCCTGTAACCGACTTGTCCTTGTCCTCACAGGATAAATGCCGTATCCAATGCCCAAGTGCGAGGGGACAGCTACAGTGATGGCTGCCTGGGCCGGACCGGTGAGTATTGTGTTAGACTTCGGACGCCTCTGACATGACTGCTTACATCCACCGCCTCGCAGAGGAACGCCGCGCCATGAAATGCTCAAAGCAAGATGGAACTCGCCACACAGAGTTAAAGGGGTCTTCTGGATGCTAAGTGTGTTCCAGTATTCCCCCAACCACTGAAGGGATGAAAATGTGAAAACTGATGGACCAGTGGGGGTCTGATCGCGGGGGCTCCCACCGATCCTGGGGGCCCCTTCTGCCCCACTTCCCCTCCGACCTATTCAATGTGCTGATCCGACCTGTATCATGTCTCTTTCCATGGAGTGCAGCCGTGTGCGTGCGTGCGCTCCATCCATGTGGACTCTGACGGACATAGCTGTGTGCAGCTTTTTGTTGCAGCCATTGAAATAAGTGGCGCCGCCGCACACATGCCCACGGGCGCTCTCTATGGAGGCGGATGACCTACAGGGGAAATGTGGCAAACGGACCCCACTGATCCATCAGTTTTCACCCAACCAGTGGATGTATGAAAACTGGAAATAACACCCAGTAACCAGAAAATAATTTTAATTTAAAGTGATCCTCCTGCGGCCCAATAAACAGGATGATCAGCAAGTAGTGGGGCCACCATATTGGGTGAGATGGTCGTTAATACGACGTCGTATCCATTCAGCGAGTGCTGGAATCCTGGACTGGGGTGGTGCCTGGACACCTTGTGGAGCCGCCTGATAATGTGTGGGGTCGTGTGTTACCCTACTGAAAAATAGTGTTGGCAATTCCCTGAAGATCTGGTAGTGCGACGGGCGGCAGCACCTCACCAACATAACGCTGTGCCGTCACTGTGCCCCTTGTACATGGTAGAGGTAATTGGCTGATGGCACCTCAGTGCATGACTTCACACTGACTGTGCGGCGCTCCAGAATGGTGGAAGGATCAGCCTGATTACTCCGTCGCCTCCAGACGCTCGCTTGGCAATCCTCATTGCTGAGACAATCTAGATTCGTTGCTAGACCTCGCACTCGTCATGCCTGTTGGCTCTGGAGCGGCACCACTGCAAGCGTTCACAGCGATGCTGCAGTGTGATGAGCCGTCCTCGCAGCCCACAGACTAAGCGCAAACCTGCTTAGCCGATCTTCAAGAAACCGTCATGGTGGATATTGGAGCATCCATATCTGCCGGCATACACCACTGAATGCCGCCGGCTGTGGATGGTGGAGCCGCTACTCCATGATGGATGCATCGTTCGGTGTGTCGTCACCCTCATCTCAGTCCAATAATCTGATGCACGTTTCGTTCTGCTGACCACCAGCTCCAAATTCATCCCACAGTTGTGGCATCCTACTGAGCTTCTACAATGTAGAGACCAGCCGGCTGTACGAAGCCCTGAGACTGAAGCCTTTAGTAGACGTGTCCTTCCGATGAAATGGCTCTTGATGTCATCTTAAAGCAATCTTCACTCCTTGATGGTTATCCAGACATAAAGCAGTGTGACGCCTCCAAATTTAGCTTTACAGACTGATTTTGGCCTTTTATCGTGCTGTTCAATCACTAATTGGCTCCAAACTGCATCAGTTTGCATAACCTGTTTGTCTGAGTATACCCTGACTATTGCATCGTGCCGCGCCGAGCTCCTCATGGTTTGGCATTTTCTCTGTGAGATTGTGAATGTAAGTGATTATCGTGATTTTAAAAAGTTCCTCTGTTTCAGGCTGCGATTTTCATTCCTTCATTCATTTTCAGCCCCCCCACTCACCCCCGATATGCAGTTTGTAACCTGCTCCTAGCTTAAAGGGGATGTCTCGCGAAATCAAGTGGGGTTATACACTTCGGTATGGCCATATTAATGCACTTTGTAATATACATTGTGCATTAATTATGAGCCATACAGAAGTTATTCACTTACCTGCTCTGTTGCTAGCGCCCTCGTCTCCATGGTTCCGTCTAAATTCGCTGGCAGCTTGCTTTTTTAGACGCGCTTGCGCAGTCCGGTCTTCTCCTTTCAGCACGAGCCGCTTCAGTGTGCTCCCCGCTACAGCTCTTCTGCGCATGCGCAGACGAGCTGTCACTGCTCGGGAGCGCGCTGGAGCGGCCATTCTGTACCATCCTCTGTTAGAGGAAGGTGCAGAGCCGCCCAGCTGTCCCGCCGCCCAGCTCTCCTGCCGTCCAGCTGTCCCGCCGCCCTGGTAAGTGATGGGCCGGGGGGGGCTGCCGCTGCGATGGGAGGGGCTGCCGCTGCGATGGGGGCTGCCGCTGTGCCGGGGGGGGGCTGCGCCGGTTACCTGCTGCCTGGCGGTGGGTGACTGGTCGGCCGTGTTCACTCCAGGGGTCCGGTCGGCGGCTGCGGGGCGTCTGGTTGTCAGGGAGACACAGCTGGTAGCGTCTCGGGAGCGCGCACGTCGGGCTACAGCAAGCGAAGGGAAAAGAGCCGGCGGCCATCTTGGGAAAATTTTTATAAGTTGCTGAAACGCTGGAACGGTAAGTACAAACCAGCTAGAAGAGTCATTTACAGGGGGGCTTAGTAATGTATGCTTAATTAGGGGGACTGGGCAATAAAAAAAAATCCACTCCTGCCTCGAGACAACCCCTTTAAGGCCTAATGTACATGGGCGTATTTGCAT
Organism: Eleutherodactylus coqui; assembly: GCF_035609145.1. Taxonomy (NCBI): domain Eukaryota; kingdom Metazoa; phylum Chordata; class Amphibia; order Anura; family Eleutherodactylidae; genus Eleutherodactylus; species Eleutherodactylus coqui. Next base: position 7,995,338 of record NC_089840.1, read on the forward strand.
TGTGGGATCTGGATCCCGCAGCAAATACAGCCCATAGGACATGCATTGAAAAATGCCTTTCCATGCCCACGAGCGGAAATCAACTGCGATATTCTGCTTGGTGGGGTGGAAATCGCGGCATGTCCTATTTCAGTGCGAGCATGTGCGGCTGCGCGCCAGCCGGGACATTCACAGCGCATATTAACGATGCCAAACAGGTAAGCCGAGGCGGAGGCACAGGGTCGCATCCCACCCCACTGTGAGAATCTCGCAGTCGGAATCCGATCAGACCGTCAGCATTCGGCCTTAGACTTTTCTCATGCAGCCGTTTTGCTCCCAGTAATCCATGCTGGATGTGAGATCTGTCAGCAGAAGGAAGAACAGATCCCTCCTGAGCAGTAGGAGTTCCCCCATCCTTCCAGTAATCCATGCTGGCTGTGAGGTCTGTGCATCCAGGATGCTGCTGCTCTCACTAGTTCTCATGGATCAGCACAGCTTCATTCCTGGACTGCTTACTCCTTCCACATGTCATGAGGGATCTCTTCTCCCATTGATGTTGGGTGTGCGATTCTTCGGAGTCTGCAGGGTTGTCCCCCCTCTTACACTGATTCCCCCCCTTCTCCCTACAGATTCTGTCATGTATGTGCTTTCCTCCCTGTCTACACATTAATAAAGTACATTCTGTGTGATCTGCCCTCCCTGAATACTTGGACAAATTACCCGGACCCGCGGTGTCAGAACTTCCGTTTCCTGCCTGATTCCAACACTGATACATGTGGTATGGACCCCCCCTCTTCACATACGGATTTCAAATCCATGTGTGGGAAAGAGTGACACGTAATTTGGCGTCATGGAATCCACGTAGGGAATTCAGATTTGCTCACTGAAAGGGGATAAATCGGATGCAGATCCATGGCCGTACATTCGTATAATCTGTGGATTTCTGCTGCGGTGTTTAGAGGGAGAATCCATGTAGAAGAATCTGCCCCAACACTGGGAGAAGGGATGGGGGAGCAGAGAGGGCAGTCTGCTGTCACAGGCATGCCTTGATGGGCAGTCAGTCATGGCAGCCCTGGGGACTTCAGAAGGCTATGGCAACTGAACGGCACCCTGAGATCTCATCGTGGGGGAGCTGTTCAGGACCCCCGAACTCCGATTGGGGCATTTAAATACAGGTGGCATTTAAAGTGCTAACAGCCATGATGAGCGCTCACACTGATTGTGGCTGTTGCTGCCAAAAACAGCCGACACCCGCGTTGTATGGAGCGAGAGATCTCTCCACCACCTGATCCTGCTCCATACAAACCCCGGACCTCCATGATGTAACTGTGTTATGGACCGTTGAGGGGTTGTTGATATACGTGTCCTTTAAGCTGCAGTCGTTGGCATTATGGACCCTTGTTTTTGTTTCCTAAATGACTACCTTTGGAGCCCCGCCGGAGATCTCACCCCTCTCTGCTCCGCAGGTGCTCGGGTCTGGCTCTTCCTTGGCTTTATGATGATGTTTGGATCGCTCATCGCCTCCATGTGGATCCTTTTTGGAGCTTATGTCACACAACGTAAGTATCTGATTGTTAAGGTTTATCAAATTTACTGCAAGTAAAAAGTCAGTCAGTTGCCAATAGCAACCAACCAACCAACCCTACCTCCAGACCGCTGGGACCTCTTTGTGTTCATCGGACTCTTAGGAACAAATTCATCCAATAATTCCATGTTTTTAAAAACTTGTCATGAGTTCCTTCGAGAAAAGCCGTGAGGTCGTCAATCCTCGTAGCTTCCAGTACTCTGTTAAGCCGCTGGGCGACTGTAGGTGAGGAGGGCCGTCTCCACAAGCAAGGAATGCGGGCACGTGTGGCATTGACCAGATGACGGACCACAAAGCCCCTGTATGTAGGGACATTGCTGAGATGGAGCAGCAAAATGTCTGGAGACCGTGGTAGGGTGAAATCGGTGAATGTGGGGGGTAAGCACCAGACCTCCTGACCAAAATCCGGTCAACCACAAGTCCTCCAAAAACGTGTAATAAATTGCTCCCCTCTTGCCCACGTCTCCAACGCATAGCGGAGACTGAAGGCATCAAGGCATGCAGCTTACCAGAGACTCTATGCCAGCGTGAACCTGCTTCTTGCACCCTATTGGCTATGGAAGTTTTATGGGACATCTTGTAAATCTGAATATTCGACTAGGGTGGGGGCCAATTCGGTAACTCGTATAGACCCAAGAGAGCGTGCCGCATGGTACAAGGTGATGAGCAGAGGTGTCCTTCCATGCTTGTAACATGCCGCAGAAGGCAGTGAGGACAGGAAATGAGGACATTAGTCAGAAGATGGTTGGAAAGGCAATCACCTACCAGAATAAAATCTTGGGCTCTAAACCTACTATTGAGAATCCAACTCCAGAATGGGCCACCCATTCCCCTTCCAGACCCGGGGAAGAGCACAGGGTACAATATATGGGAAACAAAGTCCCCAGTTTGTGGTGAGATATGGGATCTAGGGAAGACACTGGATGCAACCTGCAATGTTGGGCCAGTGGTCGGGTGCACCACCAATGGAAGTTATGTGGATAGGGATAAGTAACTGGTCAGTGGGGATCCGACCACTGGAACCCCCACTGACCACAAGAGCAGGGGTCCTGAAGGTCCCAGAATGAACGGAACTACGGTCGTTCATCCGTGGTGTTCCTCCATTCATCTCGTTGGGACTACTGGAGAGAGCCAAGTGCCTGAACTCAATGCTGTAAAATGGATAAAGGAGTAATAGTGACCTTACCAATCCTCCGCTATGGGCTTGGCCCCCACTGGTCTCTCTTGACCCGTCTCCAGCAGTGACATGTCTACACGATGTGTTACCACTAGTTGTTGTCATGATGTGTTGACAACACTGGGATCACTGCTGAGGTTGCTGCTGGAGCCAAGTGAACAAAGACCAGCGGGGAAGCATCAGATCTGGAGGAGCGGTAAGGTGACTATCACCCTTTTTTGTTATTTTATGGCATTGTAAGCTGGGGCTGAAGGACCCCTACCGGGTTTATGGCCAGTTTACGGCTAGTGCAGGCCTTTTTCTAGGGGCCGATGATTGGAACGACAGTCGTTTCCCTGATCATCGGTCCTTGTGAAAGTGCAGACAATCGTCTAATAAGCAAACGCTCACAGACATGGATACAACCAGCAGGGCCTCCATTCAGACTGTTCCTGGACAAGCTAGCGTTTCTGTTTCAAATGGACTGGGCAGAAACATCACTTTTTAAAGAAAAGAAGGTACAAGCCTTCTTCGAAACCTGGGGGAGTTTTATTCAACTACTACCACAAAGGGTAAAAGATAGATTGAGAAACTGCTTCTACTACACTTGCTGGTTCCAGGAACAGGTGGCAATAGGAGACACACCTACCTAGGGTGAAACACAGACCGTGCCGTAGCCGTGCGGGGCCTCCATAAAGTTTGCAGATCCTCAACATACAGGTCAGTAGACCAAAAAATCCGTGGTCAAAATGGGTCAAAGTTTTGATTTAGTGTTTTATTTTACGTTTTATATAATTAATATAAAAAAATGCAGGTTGAGACAAGCCACACCCACACAAAGAAAAAATCCTGCAAAACGGTGATAACACTGAATGTTTGCTTTAACCTGTTTAATAAAAACAAAGTTAAAAAAAATAAGCAAACGCTCATTTGTTGCCCAATTATGTCTGTTTCGGGCATAAAACGCTCCCTGTTGGCGGCACATCTTCCCGTGTTAACAGGCAGAGCAGCCGTCCAGTGAGATGAACGATCGGAAGAAAGATCTTCCCCTTGCCAACAAGTCTCTTCCGTGGGTGAGCGTTAGGAACGAGCGCTGATTGATACGCTTTATTGATCACTGGTTTCCCACGGCCTGAGAATCGTGGGGTAAAAGGGCCCTAATTTGTGTCCCTGCCAGTGAAGGTGGGCAAACGCCGTAAGAGCACCGGTGTGACCATACTGCACTCCTCAACATCTTCTATATGTTCCATAATCCGCTCTTTATTTTCTGCTGTCTCCCCTTCTCTAGATATCAATGTCTACCCTGGGCTGGCCGTATTTTTCCAGAACGCTCTGATATTTTTTAGGTATGTTACCTGTTATCATACACGTCACTTCCTGTCACCCCATGCATTTATATAACAGTTTTGTAACTATTTTATTGCTGCAAGGCATTTAAAAAAGTAGCTTTGCGAATAGTCTAGATTAAAAAAAATCACCATTTGGTCTGTTACCATGGGGCTGTGCGTCTCCATGGTAACAGACTGCAATCAACCTCCTGTGTAGTCTGATTTCAGCTTCCTGTCGCTTTCCCTCCACTTACTATTTGTGCACAGTAGAAGAGACAACAGTTGCGGATGGATAAACAGAAAAAAGGTTTGGTCCGTTGTGTCGCCAGTAGAGCAAAGTGTGATCGTTCTCAGTGAGAGAAACCAAGTCATCTTGTAGATATGATACCTTTTAATGGCCAACAGAAATACATGATGTTACAGCGATCAGTTCAGCCTGATGAAGGGTCCATAGAGGATCCGAAAGCTCGCTGTAACATCATGTATTTGTGTTAGCCAGTAAAAGGTCTTATCTACAAGATTACTCGGTTTCTCTTACTGAGAACAATCACACTTTGCAGATGGATAACAGATGGCTGTAGGATCAGACTACATACTGACTTTAATTGTAGTCTGTAACCATGGAGACGCATAGGTCTGCATAGTAGCTGTAGACACAGAACGGCAGGAGATTTTTAAAAGCAAGGTTGTTTACCAAGTTTCCTCATGTCTTTATTTTAACATAGTGGAGCAATAGGAAGATGGAAGAGAATTAACCCCTTGAGTGGCACGCCCGGAAATTTTCCGGGACGAGCTCCACTGCTCATAGCGTCATAGCCCGGAAGATTTCCAGGCTATGTATTACTATGGGAGCTGCAGAGCACAATGCCACAAGCTGTGGAGATACTAACAGTGTGCTCTGCCTGCACAGACCCACACAGAGCAGTGCAAGGGCTTTGAAAAACCAGCAGAAGATATTGCCGATCTGCCGGCAATGTCCTGCTTTGTTTACAGGTTGCCATAGAGACCATCGGCTTGTCAGAAGCAAGCCGATGGTCTCTGTGGCAGGGAGAGCTTGGTGCTTGGCTATCAGAGGACAGCTAGGTACCTGCTCTTACAGCAGAGATCAGAGAAAACCTCCGATCTCTGCTGTGTTAACCCTTTACATGCTGCAGTCTATGTGACTGTCACTGCAGCATGTAAAGGGCTGTCACTGCAGCATGTAAAGGGCTGTCACCATCGGACCCCCGGAATGTGATCAGGGGTCCTGATGGGTCCCTGTGGAAGTCCCCTAAAGGAACAAAAAAAAAAATGTAAAAAAAAAAAAGTGAAAAATTATAAAAAAAAATTATAAAAACACTTGGTCTCCCTTTACTTTGTAAAAAATCAAAAATATAATCACACATGTGGTATCCATGCGTCGTAATGACCCAGAGAAGGAAGTTAATACATTATTTAACCCCTTAATGACATGGCCCCTTTTTTTCTTTTTTCCCCATTTCTTTTTTTCCTCCCCCCTGTTTAACAAAAATCACAACTTGTCCCACAAAAAACAAGCCCTCACATGGCCATGTCAATGGAAAATGAAAAAGTTATGGCTCTTGAGACGCAACTGAAAAATTAGTTGAAATTCAATGATTAGGCCATTTTAAAAAACCTGCCCTGATGGGTCTGACAGGGTGGTAGGAAACCCGCCACTCAAGGGGTTAACATCCAAGTGGAATAGTCTTTAGTCTGTGCGGAGTTCACTAACCGCACATGCCGGTACTGATAACTATCCCCCAATGTTTGCAGAAATGCACCTAGCTGTTAAAAGCGGGATTCCCCTCTCATACGTTTGTGGCATATGCCTTGTGGCTGATATATAAAAGGATTTTTCTGGAACTAAGGCCTGTTTTACACGGGCGACGTCACATTGGTGGTCCGTGCAATATCCCTGCATTCTCTTGCGGCGATACCGTGATTTTGTGGCGCTACAAAGTTGCAAGTGGTGCTACAAATGCTGCAATGAATGGCTGTGATTGGTCCATCGAGTGCTAGCTCTGATTGGCTGTGTGCCATGTGCTCAGCCAATCAGAGCCAGCGCTTTCTGGAGGCGGGGATTTTTCAATTCCCGGCCAGAAGAGATACTGAAGACAACTGCCGAGGATCAGGGGGAAGATGCAGCGGAGACGGACAGCGCTTCTAAGGTGATGTATGTATTTTTGGTTTTTTTTCTACAGCCTGGACTCAGTTTAGGGCTTTGACAGTAGGAAATACTACTGTCAAAGTTGCATCGTACCGCACGGAAACTGCGATTTCCTGCAATGCAGTATAGAGGAAGGCTCCATAGGCTGATCAGCTGTTCAAGGAGGGAGGCTGCAGCGAGTGAGTGAAATGTCATCTTGAGGTAAATGTAGATGGGCCGCACCGAGGTGTAAAAGAAGGGGCTTGTGGTGGGACGCTGGCCCCAATTCATGTACAGAACGTAATCGCAGCAACACTGTTCTTTTTTTGCTTGATGTAAAGTTTAATTAACAAGACCCTAACCAATAAAGACAAGCAGAGTTGCAGACAGCACAACCTTAACCCAATAAGGGATGAACTGGTAGATTGCAATCGCCACAAGGAAATGCATCCAAATAATTTCCAAAATAATCCAAGTATGTAGAGAAAAGTATGGCAGCAAACCAGGTGCAGATAAAGGATGCAGAGCTTTATTCCTCCACAAGTCACAGATACAGGACGTTTCGACACAAAGTCTTTTTCAAATGCAATGAAAGCAATGGTACAACAGGGTATATATGCAGTCAAACAGCCAATCAGTTGTTAATTGCAAATTAGTACCTCATGTGGAGGGTTTAGAATCAATGCATGGATACTTGTGGGCACTTCTGGCATCAGGCGTCGTCATGGAGAAAGTCATGTGATAGAATGTCATGATGTCACGACGTACCACGCATAGGAACCTCATACAGCGTGTCTACACTGTCACGTAAACACGTCATCGAATGTGCCACATGTGCGCATCAGAGTCAGCGCTTCCAAATAGGGCGCATAAATTAATCGCAAACTTGCGAAAAGGGGCCTGCGTGTCAGAATGTACAAATCGCTACAAAGCGGGGCGCATAAATACTACGTATTCAATGCAAAAAAAGGACGAAAAAAAGCCGAAAGTGTCAACAAGAGTCTGTGCATTAATTAGTCAAATACAAGAAATAATACAAACAGTACGGGAGGAACAAGGGCAAAACACAGAGCAAACATCCAAATATGGCAATGTATGGAAACATAGCAGATATAACAGCTGGGATCAGTGGCACCAAGGAAAAGGGTGCAGAATGTACAAATCGCTACAAACCGCCGTATATGAATATGTACAGAATGTGTTTGCTAATAAGGGATGTAAGTCCCCATGTGGGGCTCCAAGTTCACTCCGGTAGATTCCAATGTCCAGTATCTCAAACGAATATATATTTCACCATTATAACAGTTATAGTGGTGAAATATATATTCGTTTGAGATATTGGAATCTGCTGCGTTTTGTAGCGATTTGTACATTCTGACACGCAGGCCCCTTTTCGCAAGTTTGCGATTAATTTATGCGCCCTATTTGGAAGCGCTGACTCTGATGCGCACATGTGGCACATTCGATGACGTGTGTTCACGTGACAGTGTAGACACGCTGTATGAGGCTCCTATGCGTGGTACGTCGTGGCATCATGACGTTCTATCACATGACTTTCTCCATGACGACGCCTGATGCCGGACGTGCCCACAGGTATCCATGCATTGATTCTGAACCCTCCACATGAGGTACTAATTTGCAATTAACAACTGATTGGCTGTTTGACTGCATATATACCCTGGTGTACCATTGCTTTCATTGCATTTGAAAAAGACTTTGTGTCGAAACGTCATGTATCTGTGACTTGTGGAGGAATAAAACTCTGCATCATTTATCTGCACCTGGTTTGCTGCCATACTTTTCTCTACAAGACCCTAACCATATTTTTCTGACTATAAAATGCAGTTTTCAGAAATCCTGCTAAAAAAAAAAAAGCATCTGTGCCTCATGTTCCAGAGGCAGGGTGGTCTGATAGGTCCAGACACCCCTGACCAATGTCTTAGTGATCCGGCAGTGCGCTGAGCGGGAGTACTCTGCAGCTGTACATACCATGGCTGCATCGTCCTCCCTCTCCCTGCCCCATCAGTGCAGATAACGCTAGAGATCACTCATCTCCCCCGGGGTGCAGGTCCTCCTCTGTACACACAGGGACAGATAATGGCAAAAAAAGGGCTTTCGGTAGCAGCAGGACTGCAAGAAGCGCTTGCTGTTCGTGCGTGCATGTAGCGGAGGTGTGTGAGGTATCGGCTGCGTGTGTATGTAGCAGGGCAGATAGGTGATCAGTATCTTAGATCCAGAAACCCCTTGTAATACATAAGCCCCAATGGCAGTCAGCCATGACACAGGGAATTTTGCTAGTGGAGGATGAGGATGGCCGTACGTTTTTTCTTGCAGCGGTGACTACAGCAGAAAATGTATAATTAAATCCTGCATTTATATGACTGACTTTCCATGGCTGACCCCGTCTGCTGGCGCCAGAACAAGAGCCGCAGCGTGAGCGCTGTCCGTATGGGCCGTATAACGTCCATGTGTCCTATTACCACATATAGAGCGTTTTACCTTGACAGTCCTACATACAACCGCCTGGGCGCCTGCCGCCATGTGATTACCATTCTCTGTCATTTGCAGCACCCTCATCTACAAGTTTGGAAGAACCGAAGAGCTCTGGTCGTGAAGCAGACGGCGGCCATGTTTTCTCCTTAGTTAGAATGTTTTGCTGGTTTTGTATTCTACACATCGACGACATCTCCAACACGATCTCCAGTAAAGACCAGAAGACTTCGGCGGCAGCGATGCCCTGGCTCATCCCTGCACATCGCCAGACGGGTTTAGTTAATGTGAAGTCTACTCTGGTTATTCCAACTCTTTATCAACCTTTTAAAGGAAACCTCTGCCATATTTTATTGTTAAAGCCTATGTAAAATGAGAAAAGGAGCAACTTTGCCAATAGTCTCCATTAAAATAGTATTATCTGTGTCTACAGACCCTGTGCAGAACTATGTGTCTCCATGGCGACAACTATAAACAATCTGTCCAATCCTGCAGTTATATTGGCATCAGTCTGTCCCCTACTTCTTGCTCACCTACTGAACGTATGTCAGCAAGAAGTATGGGGACATCTAGAAGAGTGTATCTGCATGATCTGACTGCACAGCGTTTGTAGTCTGTTACCATGGAAACGTAGGTCCGCATAGAAGCTGTAGACCCACAATGAAAACTTTTCAAATTAAGACTATTTGAAAAGCGGTTTTATTTTTTTAGTTATAGATACACTGGAACTATAGGGGTCGCCGGTTACTGGACACCCCCACTGCAATAGCACTGCCTGCTTTATAACAAACTCAAGTATACTTACCCCTCCACGGCCCCTGCAGTTGCGACAGTTTTTGCCATGGATGATATCACAAAAAAACAGGTGCCCGCTGCCCAATGAGAGGCTGCAGCATCACCGCTTGTACTCCTGGCATAGGCACACACGTCCTGAGCGCCATGATGCCAGGAGCTCAGAAAGGTGATATTGCAGCCTCTCATTGGCTGCAGCGGTCACCTGATTTCCTGTGACCTCATTTGGATCCCAGCGGCTGTGGAGGGGTAAGTACAGTGGGGGAAAAAAGTATTTAGTCAGATCCCAATTGTACAAGTTCTCCTGTAATTGGCATCATAGGTAGACCTCAACTGTGAGAGACAACATGAGAAAACATCCAGAGAATCACAGTCGGATTTATTTGCAAATTATGGTGGAAAATAAGTATTTGGTCGCCTACAAACAAGCAAGATTTCTGGGTCTCACAGACCTGTAACTTCTTATTTAAGAGGCTCCTCTGTCCTTCACTCATTACCTGTAGTAATGGCACCTGTTTGAACGACACCTGTCCACAACCTCAAGCAGTCACACTCCAAACTCCACTATGGTGAAGCCCAAAGAGCTGTCGAAGGACACCAGAAACATAATTGTAGCCGCACCAGACTGGGAAGACTGAATCTGCAATAGGCAAGCAGCTTGGGGTGAAGAAATCAACTGCGGGAGCAATAATTAGAGATGGAAGAGATACAACACCACTGATGATCTCCTCGATCTGGGGCTCCACGCAAGATCTCACCCCGTGGGGTCAAAATGATCACAGGAACGGTGAGCAAAAATCTCAGAACCACACGGGGGAACCGAGTGAGTGACCTGCAGAGAGCTGGGACCAACGTAACAAAGGCTACCATCAGTAACACACTACGCCGCCAGGGACTCAGATTCTGCAGAGAGCGGGACCAACGTAACAAAGGCTACCATCAGTAACACACTACGCCGCCAGGGACTCAGATCCTGCAGTGCCAGACGTGTCCCCTGCTTAAGCCAGTACATGTCCGGGGCCGACTGAAGAGTATTGGGAGAATGTCATATGGTCAGATGAAACCAAAGTAGAACTGTTTGGCAGAAACACAACTTGTCGTGTTTGGAGGAGAAAGAATGCTGAGTGGCATCCAAAGAACACCATACCTACTGTGAAGCATGGGGGTGGCAACATCATGCTTTGGGGCTGTTACCAGGACGACTGATCCGTATACATGAAAGAATGAATGGGGCCATGTATCGTGAGATTGTGAGTGCAAACCTCCTTCCATCAGCAAGGGCTCTGAAGATGAAACGTGGCTGGGTCTTCAAGCATGACAATGATCCCAAGCACACTCCCAGGGCGACGAAGGAGTGGCTTCGTAAGAAGCATTTCAAGGTCCTGGAGTGGCCTAGCCAGTCTCCAGATCTCAACCCTATAGAAAACCTTTGGAGGGAGTTGAAAGTCCGTGTTGCCCAGCGACAGCCCCAAAACATCACTGCTTTTGAGGAGATCTGCATGGAGGAATGGGCCAACATACCAGCCTCAGTGTGTGCCAACCTTGTGAGGACTTACAGAAAACGTCTGACCTCGGTCATTGCCAATAAAGGATTTATAACAAACTATTGAGATGAACTTTTGTTATCGACCAAATACTTAGTTTCCACCATAATTTACAAATAAATTCGTTATAAATCGGACAATGTGATGTTCTGGATGTTTCCTCATGTCTCTCATAGTTGAGGTCTACCTATGATGCCAATTACAGATCTTGAACAATTGGGATCTGACTCAATACTTTTTTCCCCCACTGTATGCTTCAGTTTATTGTGTTAATGCAGGCACTGCCATAGAAGCGGGTGTCCCGTAACCAGAGAACCCCTGTATTCTTGTACAGTCGGGTACAGTGGCCACTTTTGTCTGCTGGCGGCACACAAGGGATTCATGGATGGGCAGCTATCTTCCGCAGTGCGATGCCCGGCACCCGTAACCTTTCCTTTCTTGTTCTAAGCAATGCGAGACAGATCAATGTCCATTCATTAACCTCTAAATAGGCCAGTCTGCTGTGAACAAGCCCCCGCAGGGGCCGGCCGCCATGCTGCTGTAATAAGTCCAGACATTAGCATGGGGAGCATGCAGTTATTGGAAGGAGCGCTGCTCTGAGACTATGAAGCCCCTGTGTGCACGACCCGATGAAATACAGTAGTCTTAGCAGAGCAACTATCCAGATAGTTTTTCTCTAACCTATCCTTCAAGTCCATCAACTGAATCCCATCATTGCATTTTGTTGTGTAACCTGGGCTTAAAGGGGTTGTCCAAAATTAGGAGGAAAAAAAATCAGTCATTTCCAAACAGCGCCACCCTTGTTCATAGGTTGTTTCTGGTATTGCAATTTGTTCCAGTGACTGTCTTTAATACCAGACTTTACCCCATGGACAAGCGTTTTTGGAAGAATAAACAGACCCTGTTTTGTAAACTCAGACAACCCCTTTATTAAGTGACCTCAGATGGGACATAATGATGCTGCATAGTGTCAATCACAAAAGCCATATAGAGTGATACAATGGGAACAGGCGGTTCGCAGAAAGCATATTTATTGTACCTTCAGGTGTGAACTGCTGTTTTTGATGTCTCATTTACTTGACTGCTGCTATGAAGTCGCCGTGTTGCACGTCTTGTATGTATTGTCTTCCGTTGAACCATGACAATGGCCGTTGTAAACCTAAAGCTGGCCATACGCGTTACAGAGCGGTCAGCCGTCCCTCCTGACCCCCCCCCTACACTTGGCTGAGCATGCATGGGGTCTCAGTGGGGAGACATCTGCCAGTAGTAGCTTATCTCCCTTGAGAACAAGGGGGTCAGGCATGTTTAAAGGGAACCTAAATCTGCCTATAACCCTTAACCCTTGATGAAATGAGCATTTCAGCAGTTACTGTGTTGTTCACCGCAGGTCAAGCATACCAATTTTGTGCGATTTTTCTGATGGGCATGCTGGACCATTTGTAGGGGGTTGTCCAGACCCTCCCTGGAACTTTGAGTAACTCGCCCCTCTCTGCCAGTGGCATGGGGGCATACATAGGGGCATACACAGTACATCTAATATAGTATGGACATATGTATGGGACTTGTTGTTTTTATTGCGCCAACTTATTAGGCTTTACCAGCCTCAGAAGGATGGAAGGCTGAGTCAACCTTGAGCTACTTGAACCGTGCGGGGATTGAACCCACAACCTTAAGGCATGCTGCTGTCTTAACACTCTGCGCCACACGAGGCCCACAGCAACTGAAGATACTCGTTTCATCAGGTTTACCTGGATTTAGACAGATTTAGATCTGAAAACCTGTGTCAGGTTCCCTTTAAATCCAGCGTCCCGCTCCTTACACCCACCGTTGGGAGGTCCCCAGTACACATTATACGGTGACCCTTCCTGCCATAATCGCTGGGTGTGGCTGATCTGAATGTGTATGGCCGGCTTCACGCTCGTCCTGCTGAGTAGATAACTGCATGTTATACACACCGTAGCACTACTGATGGCGCTGGTGAGCAGCGCCTCACGTTCCATCTCACTCTGCCCTCTGCTGGAGCCACTGACCTGCTTAACGTTTACATTGCCACATTTTTTTCTCTATTTCTGGCAAAATCGAGAGTCGACCCCATCAGAAGAAAGCGGCGAAAAAATAGGCGGCTGAAGCGGCTGCGGAGTCGTGCCTAAAGGGGATCCCCGACCGTAGCGATGGGGGACAGAAGGCAAAGCAGGGGAATAAAAGGAACCGTCCCGCAGGCTTTGGGTGCAGATGAAACTGTTTAACCTTCTTTTATTGCACAAGGGTTTCAGAGATTTAGTGTCCCTGCAGCCACGTTTCGGACATTGGGCCCTTCTTCAGGTTTGGTACACGATGCATCCAACCAAAGATGCAAAGTCTGAACCGCTGCTGCAGGGAAACAAATCTCTGAAGCCCTTGTGCAATAAAAGGTTTTCTCTGCCTGCAGACGTCCGGGCGGCGGGGGCGGCGGGTCCTCTTTTTGCACTCCTGAGCCGGTCAGGACAGGACAGCACTGCGGTTGCCATATAAGCGGATGTGACCATTATAGAAGTAAGCCAATCCCATGTAGCCCATCTACATGATAGAAATGTGGCATCACATGATCCGCAGCGGGTTGTATTATCCCACAGAGGCGCAGGACCCCTTTTCTATCATCGGGACCCCGTTTGGTATCTGGTGGTCTGGCAGCTCAACACCGCGTTGGTTTGAAGGGACCAAAGAAATCTTTTCCCAGTTTTTACAATGTTATCTATTATAAACCTCTAACAGCGCTTGCTACTTTCTGATTGGTGAGCGCTGCTCATGTGGCCAGTGCTGGCCAATCAGAGAGCAGGTGTAGTGCAGGGTTCTGCGGAGGGAACTCTGCACCAAAATCTGCATCAAAATCTGCACAATTCAAAGGGTGATCTCTGCTGCAGATCTGTGGCAAAAACCAGATTAAATGCGCCCCATGTGAATATGGCCTAGATAGAACATGGCTGTGTTCTTGCATAAACAGCACCAACAGGCCATGTCTGGTATTGCAGGACTGAGTTACAGTACCAGATACAGGCTGTGGAGAAGAGTGGTGGATGTTTCTGGAAGAGAGCAGCCATGTTTTTCTAATATGCAAGCTTTATTAATATGAACACAATGGACATTACACATATAGTTGGGGAGAGAGAAGTGTCATCTCTGCAGCCTCGGGGTTGGGCAGATACAGGAACTTTAGCTCTGCCTGGTAATTTAGCAAATGAGAGAAGAGGGGCGTGCGCCCAGCAACCAATCAGATTGCTTCTTTCATCTTCAAAAGGATCTGTGAAAAATGCTAGGTTAAATCTGATTGGCTGCCCTGGTCACCTGACCCAACTTCTCCTGTGTGCCAATTTTGAGTATTTTCCTCTGTTATATTTTTTTTAGAATCTCTATAGGTGACCGGAGAGTTACATGATGTCACCAGAGACATTTTATAGTAAGAGTGCTTCTGTTATAAGCTCTGCTGCAGGCGGTTTAATAAGGACTTAAAGGGGTTCTCCACATCGGTAGTGAGAAAGAAACATCTGATTCTGATCAGTTTCGCAATGCTATAATATGGTTAGATTGCGGGGTCGGTATTACAGCGCAGAACCGAGCGGCCTGCAGGTTTTATGGTGATGTGGGAGTCCGGGGGTTGGGACTGCAGAGGTCCTATTAGATGAAGCAATTTGCTCCGGTTATTGAGGACTGATCAACGTGATCGGGTCTACCCGCCCTGATCTCTGCCGTTGAGCCTACGTCATCCACAGGGCGTAAGTTTATGTCCTGTTACATTAAGTACCATGCTCCCTGTATGTAAACTGTGGCATTAAGGGGTTAAGGACGTCTTGCTGTATTGTTGCAGTGGCTTTCTTACAGGAGATGTAATTCGGCAGTTAAGATCTGCGGGTAAAGCATTACGTTAAACGCATTCCTCAGCTACAAACAGAATAAAATTAGTACTATTTGACAAAAGCGTAGTGGGCAGTCCCCTCCTTAGTGAAAGCACCCTTACACGAGCCTGCTCTGCCTTATGCAGAATGATCATTCATCCTGCCTAGAGAGTCATTGCTGATGGCAGCACATCCCCCCACAACGATCGATCATAGTGCCTAGAGAATAACCGGTGGCAGCAGTACATCCCTCCACCCCCCACCCCCACGAACATTCATCCCACCTAGAAACTCATCGCTGGCGGCAGCACATCCCTTACCCCACAACGATCGATCATAGTGCCTAGAGAATAACCGGTGGCAGCAGTACACCCCTCCACCCACCCCCACAAACATCCATCCCACCTAGAGACTCATCGCTGGCGGCAGCACATCCCCCCACAACGATCATTCATACTGCCTAGAGAATAACCGGTGGCAGCAGTACATCCCTCCACCCCCCACCCCCACGAACATTCATCCCACCTAGAAACTCATCGCTGGCGGCAGCACATCCCTTACCCCACAACGATCATTCTGCCTAAAGAGTCGTCATTGTCGACAGCACATCTCCCCCCCCCCCCCCCCATCAATGATCATTCAACCTGCCTAGACAGTCATTGCTTTCGGCAGCATATTCCTCACAGCCATCATTCATACTGCCTAGAGAATCATCGGTTGCGGCAGCACATCCCTCCCCCCACAACGAATATTCCTCCTGCCTAGAGTCATTGCTGGCAGCAGCACATCCCTCACACTGATCGATCATTCTGCCTAGAAAATCACCGCTGGCGGTAGCACATCCCTCTCCCAACAATGATCATTCATCCTGCATAGTGAGTCATTGCTGACGGCAGCACATCCCTTACAACGATCATTCATCCTGCCTAGAGAGTCAGGGCTTTACATCTCTCCACCACCCCTACCCCCCCCCCCTCCACAAAGATTGTTCATCCTGCCTAGAGAATCATCGCTGGCGGCAGCACATCCCCCACAACAATCATCCTGTCTAGAGAGTTATCGCTGGCAGCATCACATCCCCCACAACAATCATCCTGCCCAGAGGGTCATCGCTGGCGGCAGCACATCCCCCACAACGATCATTCAGACTGCCAAAGAGTAACCGGTGGCAGCAGTACATCCCTCCACCCCCCCCCCCCACCCCCCCATGATCATTCATTCCACCTAGAAAATCATCGCTGGCAGCAGCACATCTCCCCCCCCCCCCCCCCATCAATGATCATTCAACCTGCCTAGACAGTCATTGCTTTCGGCAGCATATTCCTCACAGCCATCATTCATACTGCCTAGAGAATCAATGGTGGCGGCAGCACATCCCTCCCCCCACAACGATCATTCCTCCTGCCTAGAGTCATCGCTGGCAGCAGCACATCCCTCACAACGATCGATCATCCTGCCTAGAAAATCACCGCTGGCGGTAGTACATCCTTCTCCCATCAACCATCATTTATCTTGCACAGTGAGTCATCACTGGCGGCAGCACATCCCCCACAACAATCATCCTGCCTATAGAGTCATTGTTGGCGGCAGCACATCCCCCCACAGCAATCATTCATCCTGCCTAGAGAGTCATCACTGGCACCAGCACTTCCTCCACAACAATAATCCTGCCTATAGAGTCATTGCTGGCAGCAGCACATCCCTCACAACGATCGATCATTCTGCCTAGAAAATCACCGCTGGCGGTAGCACATCCCTCTCCCAACAATGATCATTCATCCTGCATAGTGAGTCATTGCTGACGGCAGCACATCCCTTACAACGATCATTCATCCTGCCTAGAGAGTCAGGGCTGGTGGGAGCACATCCCCCACAACAATCATCCTGCCTATAGAGTCATTGCTGGTGGCAGCACATCCCTCACAATGATCGATCATTCTGCCTAGAAAATCACCACTGGCAGCAGCACATCCCCCGCAACAATCATCCTGCCTAGCGAGTCATCGCTGGCGGCAACACATCCCCCACAACAATCATCCTGCCAAGAGAGTCAGGGCTGGCGGCAGCACATCCCCCATAACAATCATCCTGCCAAGAGAGTCAGGGCTGGCGGCAGCACATCCCCCACAACAATCATTCATCCCGCCTAGAGAGTCCTCGTTGGCGGCAGCACATTCCCCACAACAATCATTCATCCCGCCTAGAGAGTCATCGCTGGCGGCAGCACATCCCCCCACAACAATCATACTGCCTATAGAGTCACCGCTGGCGGCAGCACATCCCCCCCACAACAATCATACTGCCAATAGAGTCACCGCTGGCGGCAGCACATCCCCCATAACAATCATCCTGTCGGAGAAGGGGCACGGCCGGGTACAGGTCAGTCTCTTCACCCTCACTGTCTTCTGTACTAATCCCAGTCCATATGAACCCTCAGCGGGTGCAGTCATTCTCTAGTTATTGTTTGTAGGTATAATCCGATCATGATGGATATTTCATCAATGAGCCATGAATTCGCTGCCAGTGATATTAACCCCTTAGTGGCACGCCATAACTCGCTGACGTCGCTGTACGAAGGGCTCCTGTTAGTTTTGGGACAAGTTGTATATTGTAATGGCCCACCTCCAGGGTCCATATAATCTGTTGTAGAACTCTTACTACATTTTTTTGGGAGGAGAAGGAGACTTTCCTTTCTCCCCAGAAATTCCGCCATTGTTTTGGGTTTGTTTTTACAACGTTGACCATTCGGTAATAATAACCTGATAACGTTCTTATCTGATCGGCGCGATTCCTGCGGCACCATGTTTAGAGAGCGCACAATAACAGTGGACCCCACAGCGCCGCAGTCTAAGACCCAGAGCACTATTTAGTTTGCCGGCGCTCTGTGGGGGCTTGTTGTTTTTGTAGTTTTTATTGGTACCAGTCGGAGGTGCGTGGGACCGCTGGATCGCTTTTTATTGCGTTTTTGGGAGGCGAACCGTAGAAAAATAACAATTTTGGCGTTACTTTCTTAAATTATTTTTCCAGTCTTCACCATGTGAGATAAATAAGGAAATATTCTCATTGTTTGGGCCGTTGTGAACCGGTAATACCGATTATCTGCTGCTTCTTAAACAATTTTTTGGTATTTTATCCATTTAAAAAGGTATTTTGTGGGGAAAAAAATGTGTATTTTTTCAAACTGCTTTCTTTTCTTTAAATTAAACTTTATTGAACTTTTTTATGCTATATTTTGAAGACCATGTGAAGATGCAATAGTTCAGTCACTAAGATAGAATGCACTGCAGAAGTAATGCAGTGTACTATAAGCCTATGGCAGCAGCCTACTAGACTCTGCAGGAAGCGGGGTTTAATAGGATGAGTTACATGGCAGACAAGGAGGTCTTTGTCGGGCTTCCGGCTGCCATGGGAACACATTGGTACCTTGCAATCACACTGCGCGGTGCGAAGGGTTGCAGACAGAGCCCCCCTTCCCCTGTTATCTTACATGCTGCTGCTATTGATTGTGGCATGCAAGGTGTTAAACTGCCAGGATCTGAGGTTTCTCTGCTGCTGGCCGTTAGAGCAGGAGCCGGGCTGTCAGTAGTTGTAAAAAGTTGTATGTGCAGGTTTAAAGCCTATTAGTGAGGTCAGTAAAAAGGCGTATTGGCCATCACTATGGGGTCAAAGAGCATAAGCTCCGTCCTTGCATGGTGCTCGTCCACCACTGCTTACCGCTCCAGCTTGTGCCGACCGTACAGACTACTGAGCCAGATGGTGCAGGCCGGGTGTATGATGGAGTCATAGACGCAGGATATGAAGCCAGGAGCCGATCCCTGTGATCTGGAGGTGCCGGAGCCGCCATGAATGACTGTAATAAAGAATGTGAATGCAAACGGATGTCTTCAGCTTTGTCGCGGTAACGTCGCACATTCTGCTAGAATATTCTTGTATCTTGACCTGTAATAAAAGGCGCCTGTGAATATATAAATGTGTTGATGGTGTAATATCTGAGCTTTGCCCCTTCAGGCTGCGACGGCTTGCAGAATGCCCTGCTGGTACCTGTAGTGTCAGGCTGCTTGCCCACCCCGTCCAGCAGATGGAGACACTTTTGGCGTAGGAGTGAACGCTCTTTCATACAGCCACATCCTATAAATGCTATATGCATCAGCGCATGTGTCAAACTCCAGGCCCACGGGACAAATCCGGCCCGTCACATCACTTTATGTGGCCCTCAACGAGATCCGGGTGTAGAAGGACTGGCTCTCCACTTTCCCTGGAGGGCGCAGCGCTTGGCAGAGGGGCAGCGCCAGCACAGGGAGCGGGTGCCGTCTTGTGTTCTGAGCTTTGGCGTCCCTCCACTAATTTTTATTAGTAAAAGGATAAGCGAGTTATCAGACGCTGATCAGCCAGAAGGTTCCCCTCACAAGAATGGAATTACACCATAAAAACAACAATTACCTTCCACTCCGCCTACAGGAAATCTAACAGGTGTTTCTGTTGCTCTTTTAGATCATCTTTCTCTCCTTCTGGGGAGGATGTGAAACCATGAAGCCCGGCAGGGGAGCTGGGGTCAGGGCGTACATCCACCCTTACACATAATAATAATCTGTATTTGTATAACGCCAACATATTCCGCAGCGCTTACATAGACAGGGGATACAGAGAGACAAAATACAAAAATTACAGAACCACGGTTACATAATCAATTGATGGAAACAATAGGCGTGAGGGTCCTGCTCCAACGAGCTTACATACTACAAGAATGGGGTGATACAGAAGGTAAAGGGCTGGAGATGTGCACAGTATGGCGGGGTGGAGATGTGCACGGTATGGCGGGGTGGAGAGTGAGGGGTGATATACACAGACAATGGTCAGACATTTAGCCGTGTAACGGAAGAAACAGTATGACTGCAGGAGCGGTTTATGATGGCTAGCAGGGATTGCAGTCAGTAGGTCAGGGAGCATGTTATCAGGGGGGTACAGAGGGGTTTGTTTAGGGAATGCGGTATGCTTCCCTGAAGAGGTGCGTTTTTAGAGCACGCCTGAAGTTCTGCGAGTCCTGGATTGCTGGGGTATCCTTTGGTAGTGCGTTCCAGAGGACCGGTGCTGCTCTGGAGAAGTCTTGGAGGCGGGAATGAGAAGGTCGAATTAGAGAAGCGCTCAGTCTAGTTTCGTTAGCAGAGCAGAGAGCCCAGGCTGGGTGATGGATTGAGATGAGGGATATAATGGAGGGTGGCGCTGCACTGTGGAGGGCTTTGTGGATGAAGGTAGTGAGTGTAAATTGAATTCTGTATTTAACGGGCAGCCAGTGCAATGACCGGCACAGGGCGGAGGCGTCCGAGTAGCGGCTGGACAGGAAGATGAGCCTGGCTGCCGCATTCAGGATGGATTGGAGAGGGTAGAGTCTGGTGCCGGGAGGCCGATCAGCAACGAGTTGTAATAATCGAGCCGGGAGTGGATGAGGGCAACAGTAAGCGTTTTTAGCGTGCCCACGGTGAGAAAAGAGCGGATTCTTGCGATGTTCTTGAGGTGCTGCTGACATGTTCGGGCCAGAGATTGGATGTAGGGGGTAAAAGAGAGATCAGAATCAAATATGACCCCAAGGCAGCGGGCATGTTGTCTAGGAGTTATGGTGGCGCCACACACTGAGATGGAGATGTAAGGATGAGGTCGGTTAGTGGAGGGTGGTAATACCAGTAAGTCAGTTTTAGAGAGGTTTAGTTTTAGGTAGAGAGAGGACATAGTGTTAGA
This sequence comes from Eleutherodactylus coqui, assembly GCF_035609145.1. Lineage (NCBI taxonomy): Eukaryota > Metazoa > Chordata > Amphibia > Anura > Eleutherodactylidae > Eleutherodactylus > Eleutherodactylus coqui. The sequence goes on from NC_089840.1 coordinate 8,015,960, forward strand.
GACAGCGGACAGACAGTCGGTGATGTTTTGGAAGAAAGGTGCAGAGATGTCACGGGAAGAGGTATATAGCTGGGTGTGGTCAGCATACAGGTGGTATTGGGGGCCAAATCTCCTGATGGTTTGTCCAATAGGGGCTTTGTAGATGGAGAAAAAGAGGGGGCCGAGGACTGAGCCCTGGGGGACCCCAACAGCAAGGGGAAGAGGAGGGGAGGTAGAGCCAGCGAAGGAGACGCTGAATGAGCGGTCAGATAGGTAGGAGGAGAACCAGGAGAGGGCAGTGTCCTTTAGGCCGATGGAGCGGAGCATACTGAGGAGGAGTTTTTAGTCAACAGTGTCGAATGCTGCAGAGAGGTCAAGGAGGATTAGTAGGGAGTAATCGCCCCTCGATTTGGCTGTCAGTAGGTCATTGGATACCCTTGTAAGGGCAGTTTCTGTCGAGTGTTGGGGTCGGAAGTCAGACTGTAGGGGGTCTAGGAGAGAGTGCTCTGATAGGTAGCTTACAAGGCGGGAGTAAACTAGGCATTCAAGTAGTTTGGAGATGAAGGGGAGATTAGAGATGGGTCGGTAGTTGGCAGCATCAGTTGTGTCAAGAGACGGCTTCGTTAGGAGTGGGGATATAATGGCATGTTTGAAAGAAAAGGGAAAGATGCCAGAGGTCAGAGAGAGGTTGAATATAGTGGTGAGATGAGAGATGACCACTGGGGAGAGGGATCGGAGGAGGTGTGAGGGGAGAGGGTCGCTAGCATTCCTTCTGCTCCTGCTCTATCCATACTGGGCAGTCCAGGTACATCCAGGGAGTCGCACCATGGTTGCCAAGTTTTTATGAATAGCTCCACTGTGTCTTCTCTCATGGCCGGCAGTTTTTCGTATAGCATCATTCTTGAGACTCGTTTGGTGAGGTACTCAGGGAGTACTTGTGGATTATAGAGGGAACTAAATGTGTTCTATGAAGTATTTTAATGATGTTTCGGCGAGGGTTACCTGATGGCTGCCTTTCGATATAAAGGTTCAGCAGTGATGCCATCGAGGTAGGGAGAGGGAGATATTTAGATGATTCCCAGCGTAGCATAAATGGGAGCTTATTTCCCAGTGCCGGCCGATTCATATTAGTATATAGAGAAGATATCACACCCGGCTGAAGGGAGGAGCATACACATAGTCTCTCAAAGCCAGTGGGTTTTCCTGCGGGGATGTTGTTATTAGGGTTCAGATGAAGGTATGTATTTGTAGCAGTTCTAACCAGAGACGTCTGGGATGGACAGTTTATTATTTTAATGCAGGGGGCCCTATGGAAGTGGGGGTGTCCAGCAACTGGACAATTCCTTTAACAGATGCAAGTTAGTGGATCCATGGGGGATCGGCAGGAGATGACCTGATAGTCCGGTACATGACGCCCTCGGCTCCCCAGCTGATGTTGAAGCACTGATTATCCTGCTGCTTGGACTCAGGAATAGTAAGATAATTACCAATGAGTCCATATTAGTCTTTAGTGTAGATACAGCCCATCCCAATATTCATGAAGGGATCCGTTATGGAGGTGGTTTTGTCATGGAGTGAAGGATATCATGTTGGCATCACATACACCCGTGTTTGGATGAGAAGCCTACCCGTCCAGGAAGATGCCGCAGGATTGTTACGTTAGTGTAGGGCTTATTCACCTGGCCTGCAGGAACATTACTAACGAGTAACACAAAGGAGATGTTACAACAGAGAGAAGAGAACCCTGAGGTTTTCACAACACCTGAAGACCTTATTACAGTGACTGGCATCACCAAGGGAATCATGAGCCATGGCTCCTAAGATCCTAAGAGCACCTCTGCAATGACAGCATAGTTGTTGCAGCTATTCCGGGGTGCAATGAGAGCAGATTTCCTGCACACGTCAGCATATGACAGTATGAGCTGCCATGATGAGCGAACAGCTGGAAGCAGGAAATCTACCAAACCTGTTGTAACCCTACTGCGTGTCCATAGGATGTGCTTCAGCAATGTCTTTGAGGACATAAGCCACCTCCAAGGACTCTTCAGGATCAAGACGAGATAAGTGGAGACTCCATATCACAGACACTATCTGCAGCACAAGAAATCAATGACAAGGGGGAGGAGCTTCGTGCTATGTCTGCTGAATTACCTTCCAACCATTATCCCCCTCCCTTACACTTTATAGGACTTATTCCGCCACCATCACTGCAGAGAACACCCGCTGGACAACCCATCAACGGACATTTTAATGCTTGCCAATCATCCAATGAGTGAGCATTTCCTGGTTGGTCGTCTCATCATCAGTCCCTTTATTGTCTGGTCATCCCTTTGTCACATGATTGTCGGTTCTATCTTTGTCTTAAAGGTATCCGCTCCTTTTGTTTGTATCAGCAGAACACGGTCTTTGGTGTTTTCGAAGAGACGGACACTTCTGGTTTATGACGCCCTTTGGGATGCAGTTTGCCGGATGTGATGAGGCCGCTTGGGCTTTGCAAAATGCTGATACATATCCGGCAGCGCAGCACACCGATCACCTCCATTGGGCCCCGTGCCCATGATCTATAGTTTCCTATTTGTGTGTCTTTGGAGAGAAGCTGGAGCACCGGCAGAACATACAAACTCCATGCAGATATTGGCCATTGTCAGATTTGAACCCCAGAGCTTTAACCACTGAGCCACCCTGCTGCCCCATGCAACTAAAATTCCATTTACTTGTGCCCATTTGTTGGAAGATGTTGCCAATAAGCTGTGTTATGCTCTCGTACTATCGGTTCACACTTTATTTTTTTGCATCTTGTTGAAATATCCGTGTTTTTTTTTTAATACTTTTTCTTTTTTTTTTAAAAAAGGAAACAACTAGAAGCTTTTTATAGGGCGTGTGCCACCAGAAAATGCCCTAATGTATAAATTAGGTTTTTATGAGAAATATATTCTTTAAGAACCTTTTTTTATTTTTAATGTCCCGATATTTATTAAAAAAAATAAATCCTAAAATCCTGCAGTTTTCACACTGACCACTAGGGTCACTAATTATAGTCTGGCACTTCCTGTTCTCTAAATTTCTCAGCTGTCATCTCATTATAATCACAGGCAGGATTACACTGAGAAGTGACACCTAGATATAAATAACACAGCATTCACTATTCACAATAGGTGATGTCACAGCTCACCTCCTTCCCCTCCCTGCACACTGACCAGTAAGCCTAATAATAGTTTGACACTTCCTGTTCTATAGAGAAAACTGTCATCTCATTATGATCACAGGTAGGATTACACTGAGAGGTGACACCTATGTAGATAACACAGGACCCACCATTCATAATAGGTGATATCACAGCTCACCTCTTCCCCTTCCCTGCACAGGTCCCTGAGCATGCCCACAACACTCTGCCAAAGAAGTCTGTGAGTCATCTGCTGTCCATTGTGTCTATGTAGCTGCTGTAAAGCATATTTCTCACTGGTGTTAACTGCAACTCAGGCACAATGGCCGCCCCATAGACGTGTACAGAGGATAGAATACAAAATCCATAATCAGGAAATAGGATGGAATGAAATCGTTTCTGTAGCACTGAAGGTGTATAAGACGTTTCCAGTGGGACAGACTACGCCTGTTCTACACCCCTGCTAACAGGTAACAGCGCTGCGAGTGAAGGCGACCTTGGAGTGGTGCACAGGTGAGCCCTCACGCTGATCCTGATCGGCGATCGTTTCAGGGATAATCGGTGTGTGTAAATGTGTGCCCATCGTCCGCTTTTCGGGCACTGCTGGCTGATCGTTAAATTCAGTCCAACCTAAAAATCATTGTTCACTTTTATCAGTCGTTCTCCATGGGGAGTGCTGATAGCAGTTAAACCGGAATGTAAGAGGAGACTCAAGGGTCAGAAACGCTCTCTTTTCTCCTTAGAGAGGGCAACTAGACGGTGAGTGAGGAGACTCAAATGGCCGTGCACACTCCTCTGGGTAATATGCAAATAAGGAAGATGGAATTAAACCTCTACAGTGCCACCTATTGGAAGGCAGCATTCCTTCAAGTCAAAGTCTGACTTTTTATACAAGCCTTGTAACAATGACCGGGAATTAAGAGCAATAGGTGGCGCTGTAGAGGTTTTATTCCATCTCCCTTATTTGCAGATGAGACTCAAGGAACCTCTAGAGGTCTGGCTGCTGGTTTGTCTGATAACGCTGATATGCCTCCTGGCAGTCAGTCCGCTGGGCCATGAGATATGGGCTGTGGCATGCAGCCAGTACCCAATGACATTGTGCACAGGCCGCGGGCCGCCATCGCTGTGTACTATCTTGGCGTGTACGCGCGCGTAATACGCATCAAGATAGAACATGCTGTGATTTTTCTTGCGTGCGTAATATATGCAATTTGTGTGAGCGGCAACATGGCCGTCCATGTGATATTGGTACAGTGTATTACGCCCACAAAAACGGTGCACGTAATAAGCAATTACCAAACGCTCGTGTGAGAGGGCCCTTTAAATTGTCATGAGAGCAGCCACTAGGGGGCACTCCAGCGACATGGATCATACATGAAGTGTGGCTGCAATTGGATACACAGGGGTGACTGTGGATTCACACGAGCGTATGCGTATTTGTGAATCTGGCTTAATGACGTTTTTTCCTGCGCACCGGCGTATTCCGCTATACATTTTCCGCACGGGGCACAAAATATGTACGAATTGGAATGGCTAATCAGTCTGATGAGTGCAGATGTTTTTTCCCAGCGCAATTCTGCAGCGTTTCACGTATCTTCTCGCGTATTTTGTGCGCATTCGTGAATCCCCATTGACTCCTATGAGGACTTTTGGTGCGCAAATGTGCAGGAAAATGCCGCCTGCTGCGGTGTCTTTTGTGCGACAATCACTGCGGGGATGAAGGGAAGCCCCGCCCCACTGTCACAGCCGCGGCAGAGGATCGCAGTGTTTCACAGTGGGCGCTGTTATACGTGAGCGCGGAGCATGATAGAACGTGCCGCCACTTGTTTCCCGCATCGCGGTGCCATGCAAGACAACACCGATTATGTGCATGACTCCAGCCAAAAGAAGGTTCACATTTGCGCGTCTCACAACGCACAAATCTTGCGTGATTTTCTCGCCCGGGTGAAGGCGGCCTTAGGCCACGCTCACACCTGCTTTTTACCGCGCTTACCGCGGTGTTTCAAACGCCGCACTGAATGCTGTAAAACTCCTCCATTGATTTCAATGCGGCTTCACAGATTAGCGTTCGAACGTGGCGTTTCTAGCCGTGATTTTTGGACACCGCTCTTTTTAGTGCATTTTAACCCCTCATCGTCCACTGTTATGATGGGGTGCATTAAAAACCACGGTCAATGGCTTTTGGGCTTGTTTGAAAACGCGCTAAACCGCCACGTTAGAGTGACCACAGGAAAAATATGTGCATGTGAACAAGCCCATTGAAATCAAATTTTGCGCACGCAAAGACGCCCGTGTGAAGCCGGCCTGGACTGCGCCTTGTGCTGAACAACTAAATCTGGGCTTCATTCCAGCGTATCCGCAAGCCGCGTGTAAACGGCGGACATCTCGTACAGCGCCTCGTTTCTTGGATACGGCTGGTGGGGTAGGAGATGTCTGGAGGCGACGGAGGAGATCTCTGCGCCCCTTACACGCTGATGGGACAAGCAGGCGCAGTGATGTCATGGCGTCCTTGTGGAGGGGAGGGACAAGCAGGCGCAGTGATGTCACGGCGTCCTTGTGGAGGGGAGGGACAAGCAGGCGCAGTGATGTCACGGCGTCCTTGTGGAGGGGAGGGACAAGCAGGCGCAGTGATGTCACGGCGTCCTTGTGGAGGGGAGGGACAAGCAGGCGCAGTGATGTCATGGCATCCTTGTGGAGGGGAGGGACAAGCAGGCGCAGTGATGTCATGGCGTCCTTGTGGAGGGGAGGGACAAGCAGGCGCAGTGATGTCATGGCGTCCTTGTGGAGGGGAGCTGGTTTTCTGCAAAAATAACTTAATATATGTAACCCCTTCCTGCTGCGGCGCTTCTTGTGGTTTCATTTTTTTTCCTCCCCACTTTCAAACAATCATCTGTTTTTTCTTCCTCCGGTGACGCAGCGCCGCGAGGGTTTTTTTGTGGGACTAGCGTTTTTTAATGATGCCACTTAAGGTTGGTTGACAATTTCACCATTTTGTTGTTTTTTGAGGGGGTTCCTTAGGGCCGGCTCACCCATGGGGTACCCCATGGCTATGTTATGGCGATGCTGGTTGGCACGGTTACGTAGGACACCCTGGTTCACGCTTGATGGTGCTTTTAGGGGGGCGCTGTGGTTGGCACGGAGATGCTGGCTGGCATTGGTTTCACAGTATCTGCTGGGTGACACTATTATGGGGGTGCTGGTCAGCAATGATTTGGGGGCACCTTCTAAAATAGGGACTTTCCCTTGAAACTCATCTCAGATATAGGAGACACACAAAACCCGGTAGAACACGACGTGCGCTCTGCTGTCCCCTGCACTGCCGCCATTTTCCTGAGGTCTGCCCCACTCAATACTATGAGGCTTGGACTTCTACAAAATGGCCGCTGAGATAAAACTCTGGAGACATTTCTCGGGGTGGGACTGGAGAGGGATGCGAGCTGAGGAGGGGAGGGGGGGATGAAGAGAGAAATGAGGTGTGTTATGTCAGAGTAATCATAGCGGAGATCCGAAGGGGATGCGGGAGGACATGGTGGCGCGGCTTGTTGTCCTGCTGCTGCCTGCTACATGGACGGTCGCCATGGCAGCCGGGACGGAAGGTCAGTTATACTGGGGATGCATTCATGTGGGCTTGTGCCAACTAGACTCGTGCCAGCTTCTGCGCCCCTTCAGCTGCCCGTGCTGTCTGGGGGTCTTGAATCGCCCTATGAGAGAACTAGACCTGCCGGTAAAATCAACCAATCAGGAAGCTGCTTTCATTAGTCTCTCTGCCTGTGGGAAGTGAAAGCTGCAATCTGATTGGTTGTTATTTCACCTCACGGCAGCTCTACGGATACGACTGGACGCGGTTTCGCCACTTTTATCCTACCGCCGTACGGGAATGACCGCAGAGAAGCGTTAATGTATATAATTACATGCAGTAATGGCCACTTTCTACAAAAACGCCCCAAATAAGACTTGTGGTTTTTCAGCCGTATTAGTAAGCCGATTATACGGCGTTTGTTCAGAATTCAAAGTTTAACAGAAATGTTTGATTCCAGACCGCGACAAAGCAGTCCGCCGTCCGTGCGAGCGTTCGCGCGGTGTTGTAGGTTCCGAGGCCGCGTCCGCCCGCCGCGGTCTAAACTTCACACACAAATCTGCCGCTGTTTATGAAACCGCTTGAGTTGAAACTGGCGTAAAACCTGCTTGTATTTTCGCCTCCAGGTTTTGGTGTGGAATTGCGCAACAGCTGAGGCCTGTGGTTTTCCACCTCTTATTACATGAGCGGATGATAACGCTGTGAACAGATGGCAGCGGGCGCCGTATACACGGATATGGGCAGCGTATACACCGCTGTCGGTATGCGGTACGTTGTATACGGTCGGCCATTCGGCCCCTCTGTGACAGAGCGGGGATTAAACAAGTCGCAGGGCGCCTGACCGCGAGCGTAATGTGCGCCGTACGGTGTTTTACCAGCTGCCCGTGGACATGAGGCCTGAGGGCGGCTTCATGCGAGCGCGGTTCACTGTGTGATGCCCGCAGGTGATGTTCGTGCAGCATACCACAAGTGCGCAGTGACGCTGTGTGCTTGGTGCGAGTCGCCATGTAGTATCCTGACGTTGCGGGCACAACGCGCACTGAGGGCTCCGTCAGACCAAAATTATTACTTGCGCACTTATGTGTGCCAAAAAAAAATACGCTCCTCGCATGTTAAAAATGAGCGTGACCGAAGCTCCGTGCCCGTTGCTTTTAATGGGGCGGCACGACTGCCACCACCATATTGAAAGCTATGGAATGCAGGCAACCCCCGCAGTGATCTTGGGAAGGGGGGGGGGGCGTGAAATATAAGTCCTTTCCCTGAAAATCATCCCTAGCTGCTGTAAAAAATAAAATATAACCCCGCCCTCTGCCGCTGTCGGGGCTCGGACCGTTTTCTCGCTGGCTTCCCCGGGACTCTTCTGAAGCTATTTAAAAATCCCCGCTCAGCCAATCAGACATGAGGGATGATTTTCAGGGAAGGGCTTATAGTGCTTTAGCGCTGCCAAAAGCGCCGTACCAAGTTGTACCGCGTCTTCGGCAACGCTGAAACCGCGGCCCGTTCATTTCAGGGGGTAAGGCAGGGCTTAATACGGCCAAAGATAGAGCCTGCATCGCTGTCAGCGCAGTGTTGAAGACGCTTGTGTGAGCCGCCCGCTGAAACCAACGGGAGCGCTAAACACTGTACAAAAACGCCAAGTAGGACGGGCTGCATTTTTTTAACCCCTTATCTCCACCGGACATATAATTACATCCGGGGGGGGGGGGGGGGGGGTTGTTGGAGCGACTCGCACTCCGTACGATGGGGGTACCGGCTGTCTCTGACAACTGGCAGCAACAGCTGCGATGAATATGGACGCTGATCGCGGCTGTTCATCCTCTAAACGTCGCGGTCGGCACTCCTGGGTCCCGTACGGCCGCCTCCCCATGATGAGATCGCCGGGTGCCTTTCGGCTGTCATGGCAGCTGTGCCGGTGTCAGACTGACATATAATGTAATACTGCAGTATTGCATTATACTCTGAGTGATCCAATGATCGCAAGTTCGAGTCCCCTATTGGGGCTAAGGAAAAAACATAGAAGTTGGTTGTAGGTCTCCCTGACACGGGCGGCGGCGATATCGCAGCTTTGTTCTGTGACGTTTGTGGCGTCAGCGATGCTTTTTCCTGACAATAATCTCGCACCGCCGCCGACCGCGATGAAATGGTGCGTTTTTTTAAATTGCGAAAGTCAATCGGAGTTTCTAATGTTAAAATCACATGAAAATCTCAAGTTCATGCGATAAACAAGGAGGCTCCGTAGGGAATCGCAGGAAGATGGGGCAGCCGCCATTTTTTTTCCTTGCAACAAAACTTCACTAATGTGAAGGAAAGTGGGGATTCAGAAACAGACGTTTTGTAGCGCTGTCTCATCCCTGGTAAATGGCGCGATTTTGTCGCCTGTCGGAAAGCCGCCTTAAGCTCCTCTGACACACAAACGCGGCAAAGCAACGCTATTTTACTTTCGGCTTTGTCCGCAGCTGACGGCGTGTTTTAGCGGACTTTAAAGATATAGCAGATAGCGCTCAAACTGCGGTCCTGGAAAGTGCTGTGATCGAACCCCAATCTGTGAAGCCTATTGATGTCAATGGGAGCGTTAAACTGCGGTGTTTAAAACGGCGCGTTAATAGCGGTAAAAAGCGCCTGTATGAGACCTTAAAGTTTATTAGAAAAAATATAAAGGGCAATAAAAGTCCCCTCCCCCCCATATTTAGGATTTTAAAAATGAAAACAAACAAACCACAACCATGTTTGCTCTCGCTGTGTGCGTAAAAGTCCATCCCGCACCGCGAATGCCGTTGGAAAAAAAATACCTGTCAGACTTGCGGGTTTTTTGCTCACTTCGTCCCCAAGGAAGAATGTAATAAAAATCGATCAAAAAGTCGTGTGAACTTTAGAATGATTCCGATGGAAACGACAGAACGTCCCGCGTCAGCGAGCCGCGCAGATCTGCGGCGGGGAAGTAAACTGATGTCGCTCTGAAGACGAAGGCAAAAAGGTAAAAAACATTTCAGAGATGTTATATTTTAACAGAAGTGCAGCAAAAAGAAGATCTAAATGTGACCCTGTAGGAAGCGACCCGCAGAATAACGGAATCGCTGCAGTTTGGGCGCCGCAGAGACAAGTCCCTCCCAAAGATGGCAGAAATTCACTTAGAAATCCTTTAAAACTTTTCCGTACATTAATTAGTACCATTTAAAATACAACTCGTCCCGCAGAAAACAGCGAGCGCCCGGACGGCGACGGGAAGAATGAGTTAGGGGGAAAGAAGAAACCAATTGCACACAACAGTCGGAGTACCACAGTTTACTCTAATGGCTCCGTGTGCCGGCTGATTCAATCCGTAAAAATAATGATCAGCCGACTGACAGAAAATACGCCTGCGTGAGGGGGGCATTGGGGCTGCGGAATATGTGATGGGGCTCCGGGGAGGGAAGCCCAATGTCAGGATGACTGATTTAAAGGGGTATTTAGTCAGCGACTCTCACGGTGTATTTACTGGACGTGTCATGGCGGTCTGATAGAAGCGGCATTGATCTCTTCTTGTGGTCCCCACCGCACCAGAGCGGCTGATACTGTGACCGGCAGGACTTACGAAAATGGCCAAGCGGGTTGCGCTACGTGGCGTCTGTAACTCCCATAGATATCCGCCATGGAAACAGTGTAACTCGCCGTGTTACATTATATGCTTAAAGGGGTTGTCCAAAGTAGACTTATCAACTATTTCTAGGTCGTCACCGAGACCCCCAACGCTCTGCAGAATGGGGGTCCCGCAATTTCCTCTTCTCCTCCCTGCACCAACCCCAGTCATGTGGAAATGTAATGGCGCGGTGGTCACACGTGTGGCGCTGCTCCACGAACTTCAATGGAGCTGATGGAAGTAGTAGAGTACAAACACTCAGCGATCTCCATCAACCCTACTGAAGATGAACGCAGCGCCATTCAACAACCAATGAGCCTGCAGTGGGGGGGGGAGGGGGGAGACTCTGTGAAAAACAGAACTCGTCTGAACCTCATTAGGCTAATTAACTTTTTAAATTAGGAGGGGGGGGGGGGGGTGTTGCATGTGAACAGGCGATGCGTGTGCAAGAAGTACAGAGCTATTGACCAAAACACACAAATCAACCTCATTCTTTGCGTAAATAAATTGCCATAAGCGCGTATTTGTGCGGACGGTCGTCTGAAGAAGCCCTGAGAGTGAGATTAATCCCATAATGCATTAGCTAGAGGTTATATAATTTCCTCCTGCTGGGGGGGCAGTTTAGCATTTACCTTTTATAGTCGCCTAAATAAGCTACAGCCCATAAGCATACAGTCAGGAGGATGAGCTGTGATCTCCTCTATTATACCTGTGTGACCATCATCCGTATCTGTGACAGAAGGGTCTGTGTCCCCTCGGCGGCACTTTCTGTGGCGGATCCATGTATTAGCATCATGCAGACTAAGAAGAAACTGAATCCATAACCCAAGTAGATCTGAGCGGTCAGAGCGGAGATCACATGACCATCTGAGGTCTGTAGCGTTACCGCTACTTGTGAAGTACCCTAAGACTATACTGCAGCAGGTATATGTTCTGGCACTGTACTTCCAGTGATATCCGGAGCCGTACAAGGTGGGGGGGGTTATTTTCGGTCTAATTCCATCCAAAAATGAATTGCGGCGTGTTCCACGGATGCAGAAGACGCGTCGCAAAAAGAAATCGCATTTATTAGGTCAACAAAAAGAATCCTGCGAGCGGTGGCGGTGTAATATGTGGGCTGGGGGGGGTTGTTCTCTCCCTGCTGTGCTAGAGGAGGTGAGCGGTCGCGGACGTTGCCACAGGACGTCTTCTGCTTTTCGTGTCCGCGCTGAGATGTTTCCACATCGTCCGCCGGGGCCGCTCGCCTCCCTCTTTTTGATCTTTTTGTCTCCATTACGGTATTATGCATCACGTTGCGCAACAGTTTATCAGCTTTTCCTAGATTGTTTCCGCGTTCTCACCCTTCTTGTTTCTCAGCCTTTGAGTCACTCGTTGGCACAGATCTTGTGATATAGCAGAGCCGAGGTCGCGTGACTGCAGTTTCCCTTCCGTTGGTTTCCCTTTTCTTTCAAGTTTCTGTCTCTGCAATAATATTATGCAAATCCCATAGCTGTCACATGCCGAGGTTTTAGAAGGGGCCAGTGGGGTTCCAGGCCCCCCGTTACTGGGGCTCATCCCTCCGCCGTGCCGGATAGTCGTCTTGTTCTCCCTGATTTATGTACTTATGGCCTCGTTCACACAGGTGACGCTTAGCCAGCGCTCGATTGGTTCATTGAGCTCTGGCTGAGATTGGCTACATGTCAGCCAATCAGAGGCAGCTCTTCCAGGAGGTGGGGAATTTTCAATCCTCGTCCAGAAGAGATGAAGAACAACATTGCCGGGGGCCGGGAAGAAGCTGCAGCGGAGCCGGACGGCGCTTCGAAGGTGATGTGTATATATTTTTTTTTTTTCTTTCCTTTCGGAGTAGGGCTTATATTTAAAGCCTGACCAATGTAAGTCAGGCTTTAGAGCTGGAACCTGGCTGTCACAAGGCGGCTGAACCCCCTTTCCTCACGGACACCTTCCGATAAGCTGTGGGATGGTGCATGGATCAGGATGAGACCCCCCGCCCTGGTGACTGTTGGAAAAGGATGTCTTGGCGGTCACCAAACAAAGTTGAAAAAAAAAAAACAGGAAAGAAGTTTTTGGGCCCAACACCCCCCCCCCCCCCCCCATAAGCTGCAGGCAGGACGCCAACAATCCCGCCAGCTGGAAGGGAAGGAAGTGGTCGGTGTGTTTCACATTGGGGCTGATAAATGCTTGTCCATGTGTAAAAGCAGCGGAACGATTGGGGCGGCCTGTCGGGTATCTGCGCCTGACAGCTGTCCCGTATAAAAGGGCCCTAACCCCCAGACTCCGTGGCCCCAACACCACACTATTATCCTAATTAGTCTGATGGCCTGTTCCTTTCCATCAGCCAGAACTTAGAGATGGCGCCTCCCGGAGGGCTGCTGACAGCGAGCGGCTCTCCATATTGTGGATTGGTCCGAATCACTTATACGCTGAGACGTCTTGTAATGCCGCACCGCGCCTCCTGATGGAATACGGATCTGCAGTAATCGGTTGATTGCATGGCCAACTGTGCAGATATCTGTGCAGAGAAGTCGCCCGTGTAAGTACGGCCATACGCAGCAATGGTGTGGATATTGGCGCGGATCTGCCGCAGACTTCACGCCCTCCATTAAACGGGAGACATCGACTGCGGATCAGAGTGCAAATCCACGCCAAATGGTGCAGTTTTTGCACTGAAATTTGCAGCACCAAATTCTGCCGTGGATTGTGTTTGGCGTCCGTACCCGCGTCTTGGCTCGCCCTCGGGGCGCGTTCACGCCGGTGGATGCTGCTTATGTGCATCGGAGCTGCAGATATTTACTGTAGATCTTGCTTCAGGTACGCAAAAAACAAGGTGCTTCCATTGTTCTCCATCATTCCGTGTTTTTACGCAATTCTTTAGACTTCGGTTAACAATTTGGTTCCGTAATCCAGGCGGCATGAAAAACATGTCTGAAGACCCGAACACAAATCCTTGGCGTCCCGCTGTCCGTGTTACACACATAAAACACTCCTATGTAAATGAGCCCTAAAAGTGCTTCTCAGGACTCAATCATTTTTTTTTTTTCTGGACATGGAATGTTGTAAAATGAAGAAATAAGTCCTAGTTTCCTCTATAAGTGGCCCCCAGTCCAACGCAGGGGCCCCCGCCGCTCCCACCCAGGAGGAAGCTGCTAGCGGTCACATGACCACTCAGCCACTCACAGGCTACAATGGTGGTGATGCCATGTGTGTCACATGACTGTGGAAGCCTGTGATTGGTCGAGCAGTCATGTGCACAATGAACAGTATGTCACCGCCTCCAGTTTCTTCTTGGTTCAGAGCGACGGCGACCGCGGCTCCTGCGCGGGGTGGGGGGCCATTTAGCGCTATTTGTGCCGTTAAAAAAACCAGAAACCTAATGAAATTGATGAGGAAAACAATGGAAACAGTTAATTCAGTTTTTCTGGAAATCCCTAATGTGGATGTGAGTGCATTAACCCCGTCACCACCGGCGGTCACTGAGGCTCCTTCATCCAAGTCACATTCTATAGTTCCGCTATTCCCACCTTTTAAAATAAAAAAAAAAATCACAACTTTTTGTTTTTGGGTAACATTTACACGACTGCTTGTTTTTTGCGGGACGAGTTGTATTTTTCATTGGCGCCATATAATGTATTGGGAGACTTTTGTAATGTTCTAAGTAAGGTGAAGCGGGGACACACGCACATTTTGGGCCATTTAGGGGGCGGGCTTATTTATATGGCGTTCCTAGTACATCCGGATTTTGGTTTGTCGACAACAGACCACGTTTATCGAAACTTGGAAAGATGTTTGTCCAACTGCATTGTGGGTAATGGGAGGTCTGGTTTGGGGGCGATGACACGTCTGCTTTGTTCACGTGATGTAAGGATGATCTCGGCACGTTCTCGCCATCGTTCTACATGCTTGACCTTCCATTAGAAAACTTAAGTTTAATTCAAGATGGCCCTCATGTTGGTGACCCGGCCTACCAGGTTTCCCCCACAACTTGTATGCGAAATTTGTATCACCGCCTACTAAACAAATTTCATTCTATTAGGCTAATTTCACACGGGCGAGTGCGATGTCAGCTGTCACTCATGGCCCGATATCGCGCTCCCCGACATCCCTTCGGGCAGTAGCTGTCAGCAGCGGCAGAGGATCGCAGAGATTCTCCCATTGCTTTCAATAGGGGAGCATCGCACCGCATGCACCTAGCACGTGATACGCTGCTGCGCCGGCCCCATTGAGACCAATCGGCATTGCAATGCAAGAGTGCGCACAAAGATGGGGCGCGCCACGGTTTTATTTTCTCCTACGCCGTGATGTGGGAAACAATCGCTCCTGTAAACGACCCTTATTTAAAAGAATGGGGTTCATATTCATGCGATCTGTGCGGCAACAAACAAATCTCACATGATTTTCTTGGCCGTGTGAAGCCGGCCTAAAGGTGTTTCCATACTTCTGAGCCCCCCTATATAATCCATAAGGCCCGGGCTACACGGTGACAAATTACGCACCTGGTCTGCGACTAGTTCAGAGCTGCAGGCAAGTCAGTTACATGCAGAGTACATTGATGTCTGGTGGAAAAGTCGCATGCAACTTGCAAGCAAAATGTATCAGTCAGATTTTGCCGTGTAGGCTGAGTGAGGGGGAGCAGCCACTGGCGGGCCTGGGCGTGCGCGCGGGTGAACAGCAGCGGCCGGCGGGCCTGGGCGTGCGTGCGGGGAAACAGCAGCGGCCGGCGGGCCTGGGCGTGCGCGCGGGGGAACAGCAGCGGCCGGCGGGCCTGGGCGTGCGCGCGGGGAAACAGCAGCGGCCGGCGGGCCTGGGCGTGCGCGCGGGGAAACAGCAGCGGCGGCCGGCGGGCCTGGGCGTGCGCGCGGGGAAACAGCAGCGGCGGCCGGCGGGCCTGGGCGTGCGCGCGGGGAAACAGCAGCGGCGGCCGGCGGGCCTGGGCGTGCGCGCGGGGAAACAGCAGCGGCGGCCGGCGGGCCTGGGCGTGCGCGCGGGGAAACAGCAGCGGCGGCCGGCGGGCCTGGGCGTGCGCGCGGGGAAACAGCAGCGGCGGCCGGCGGGCCTGGGCGTGCGCGCGGGGAAACAGCAGCGGCGGCCGGCGGGCCTGGGCGTGCGCGCGGGGAAACAGCAGCGGCGGCCGGCGGGCCTGGGCGTGCGCGCGGGGAAACAGCAGCGGCGGCCGGCGGGCCTGGGCGTGCGCGCGGGGAAACAGCAGCGGCGGCCGGCGGGCCTGGGCGTGCGCGCGGGGAAACAGCAGCGGCGGCCGGCGGGCCTGGGCGTGCGCGCGGGGAAACAGCAGCGGCGGCCGGCGGGCCTGGGCGTGCGCGCGGGGAAACAGCAGCGGCGGCCGGCGGGCCTGGGCGTGCGCGCGGGGAAACAGCAGCGGCGGCCGGCGGGCCTGGGCGTGCGCGCGGGGAAACAGCAGCGGCGGCCGGCGGGCCTGGGCGTGCGCGCGGGGAAACAGCAGCAGCGGCGGGCCTGGGCGTGCGCGCGGGGAAACAGCAGCAGCGGCGGGCCTGGGCGTGCGCGCGGGGAAACAGCAGCAGCGGCGGCCGGCGGGCCTGGGCGTGCGCGCGGGGAAACAGCAGCAGCGGCGGCCGGCGGGCCTGGGCGTGCGCGCGGGGAAACAGCAGCAGCGGCGGCCGGCGGGCCTGGGCGTGCGCGCGGGGAAACAGCAGCAGCGGCGGCCGGCGGGCCTGGGCGTGCGCGCGGGGAAACAGCAGCAGCGGCGGCCGGCGGGCCTGGGCGTGCGCGCGGGGAAACAGCAGCAGCGGCGGCCGGCGGGCCTGGGCGTGCGCGCGGGGAAACAGCAGCAGCGGCGGCCGGCGGGCCTGGGCGTGCGCGCGGGGAAACAGCAGCAGCGGCGGCCGGCGGGCCTGGGCGTGCGCGCGGGGAAACAGCAGCAGCGGCGGCCGGCGGGCCTGGGCGTGCGCGCGGGGAAACAGCAGCAGCGGCGGCCGGCGGGCCTGGGCGTGCGCGCGGGGAAACAGCAGCAGCGGCGGCCGGCGGGCCTGGGCGTGCGCGCGGGGAAACAGCAGCAGCGGCGGCCGGCGGGCCTGGGCGTGCGCGCGGGGAAACAGCAGCAGCGGCGGCCGGCGGGCCTGGGCGTGCGCGCGGGGAAACAGCAGCAGCGGCGGCCGGCGGGCCTGGGCGTGCGCGCGGGGAAACAGCAGCAGCGGCGGCCGGCGGGCCTGGGCGTGCGCGCGGGGAAACAGCAGCAGCGGCGGCCGGCGGGCCTGGGCGTGCGCGCGGGGAAACAGCAGCAGCGGCGGCCGGCGGGCCTGGGCGTGCGCGCGGGGAAACAGCAGCAGCGGCGGCCGGCGGGCCTGGGCGTGCGCGCGGGGAAACAGCAGCAGCGGCGGCCGGCGGGCCTGGGCGTGCGCGCGGGGAAACAGCAGCAGCGGCGGCCGGCGGGCCTGGGCGTGCGCGCGGGGAAACAGCAGCAGCGGCGGCCGGCGGGCCTGGGCGTGCGCGCGGGGAAACAGCAGCAGCGGCGGCCGGCGGGCCTGGGCGTGCGCGCGGGGAAACAGCAGCAGCGGCGGCCGGCGGGCCTGGGCGTGCGCGCGGGGAAACAGCAGCAGCGGCGGCCGGCGGGCCTGGGCGTGCGCGCGGGGAAACAGCAGCAGCGGCGGCCGGCGGGCCTGGGCGTGCGCGCGGGGAAACAGCAGCAGCGGCGGCCGGCGGGCCTGGGCGTGCGCGCGGGGAAACAGCAGCAGCGGCGGCCGGCGGGCCTGGGCGTGCGCGCTGGGGAACAACAACAACAGCAGCAGCGGCGGCCGGCGGGCCTGGGCGTGCGCGCTGGGGAACAACAACAACAGCAGCAGCAGCGGCCGGCGGGCCTGGGCGTGCGCGCTGGGGAACAACAACAACAGCAGCAGCAGCGGCCGGCGGGCCTGGGCGTGCGCGCTGGGGAACAGCAGCAGCGGCCGGCGGGCCTGGGCGTGCGCGCTGGGGAACAGCAGCAGCGGCCGGCGGGCCTGGGCGTGCGCGCGGGGCAGCAGCAGCAGCGGCTGGCGGGCCTGGGCGTGCGCGATAGGAGCCGCTAATGAACTTTCTTTCTCTTGCAGATCTGGGTACAATCAGCATTTTAATCGGAAAATCTCCGTTGAGGTTTGCAGCAGAGTGGGACTGGGCTGATCGGTGTCCGGAGGACGTCACCTTCACAGCGGTTTATGAGAAGTACGTTCTTCACTGGTGTCCTGTCTGCATCTAATAGTCCGGGGGATCAGAAAAACGGTTTATGCACGCTGCCTCCCCCCCCCAATGCAACGACACTACATAACTGGTGTAATAGAAGGCGAGTAGGAGGCTGCACAGGTATAACCAGTAGAAAGGGGGAGATTGTGATCCGCTGTATAGAGCCCCGGGGAGACACATCTGGGTTACTGATGTTGTTCTGGAGATCTCGCCCACAGAGAGACATCGATAGATCGAGTCCAAAGACAGACTACAACAATGGCGGGACCTCCTAGGGTAGGGCTGCGCGACGATGTTGCATCTGTTTATCAAGGGTGTTGTGTTGAAACCTGACATGACTGTGGCACCCCAGTCACAAAAAAAACATCTCCGTTTGATTTTGGTCACAAACAACTTTTTCCCCTTTGACATCAGTGCTGGGGCTCATTCACACGCGGTCCGCAGTCTCGGTGTATGAAGATCGCAGGGGTTAAGGGGATCCGTTAAAGTTCCATTTTGTTTACGGTACGACGTGCGCTGCAGACTGCGCTATTCTTACCATTAAACGACCACCTCGGCCAGCGGAGCCATAGATGGATCAGTGGTAGCCATGTAAGAGCTCATCCTGGTGTCCGTTGACTCCTTTCTATATCGTTCTTAGGATTGGCGTCCCGGACAGCGAGCCGCAGGACTGCGCTGCCACTGCAGAATGCTCCTGTGAGATCCCGTCTGACTTACTGGATCCCAGTTCTAATTATACTCTACTGGTTTCGGCTACAACAACTGATGGAAGAAAACTCTCATCCTCCAGAGACTTTGATCCCAACCGCGGTGAGTAGATGATGATGTGCAGTGAGTGCTTCACTCCATCACGTGGTCAGTGACTAAGAGCAGCAGTTTGTGCTCCAGAGCTGCTCTTCCTGTGGTGATTACATCTGTCCGTTCTCCAGTCTTCAGAGTGCTCACATATCAGGCTGCATACATGCAAGTAAAACTCTCCTGCTTCTCCAAATCCACCGCTTCTTTTACACCCAGCAGTCAACAAGTTCCGTTCAACCTGATTGGCCACGATCATCAGTATGAGATCCGTACGGATCCGCTGCTTGGAGCCTCATCTGAAATTGGCCCAGTGCTCAGGTGAATGCCACTTCATTGTATGCCAGGCACAGCGCCATACATTCCATAGTGGCAGTACTTTGTATAGCAGCTCAATTCCATTCACTTGCGCTGCTCTCAGGCCACATGACTGATAAACATGATGTCACTGAAGAGGCGACTGCTTTTATTTGTGTGCCATGTCTTCTCTAATCAGCTGATCGGCAGGGCTCACGAGCGGGGGACGCCCACTGATCTGATAATGATTAGCTATCCTGAAGATAGGTAATCAATTTCTTAGTCCTGGAAAACCCCTTTAAGGGCTCCCTCACCCAGGCGTATTGTCACTGCGTGTTAAGCGGTGCTAAAAGCCCATTGATTTACATTGGGTCACTCACACCGGTGTGCTTCTCACGTGCGAGAAAAAAAAACGCAGCATGTCCTACTCTGGTGTGTGTCATGCACCTTATAGTCTATGGGAGTCGAAAATACGCTGAAAATACGCATGTTACATGTGTATCTGCTGCATATTATGCAGTGACCATATGGGTACATTCACACGTAGCAGAAGGATAATCCGCGTCAATCTACAGCATTTCCACATCAAACGTTGTGTGGATCCACACCTGGTTTCAGCCCGCACAGAACGCCGTTCCTCTCGCCTTCGAATACCAAGCATTCACTGTCACCACCAAGAGCTCAGCGCACACGGTGACCCAGCAACCCCGTCAATCAGCAGAAGAATAGGGTCGTCCAGTTGTGGCTCTGCCAGGTACTGCAACTGAATCGCATTGAAGTGAATGTAAATGTGCTGCAGTACCAGGCAAAGCCACAATCATATATACGGCGCTGAGCCTGTCTAAATGTAGGGGATGCAGCGCTTACGTCAATCTTTATTTAAAATCACGTAACCTCATAATTTTTTATTCTTGCCTGTTTCACCAGAGACTAGACCTCCTGGCTTCCGTGTCGCCGCCAGCGATGCCTTGGTAATGGTGAAGATCTCCACTCCAGACATTTACTACAGCTACAAGCTAATTCTCAGACAAAACGACTCCACGGAGGAGGTAAGAGGCTTTCGGGTAAATGTCAGGAGAGGTGAGAAGTCGTCTTTCAGTAGTGTCATTCCATGTCAGTTCAACCAACGCTCCCGGTCGACCATCTCAGATTTCAATGAAACTTTGCACAAAGATAGACCCTGACCCTAAACTAAGATAGCCAGAATATTAGGCTTCAGAGTGCTTTGGTTCACGAGCTACAGGTCTTAATCTAGGGGGTTGTCATGTGATTACAGCCTACAGGTCTTAATCTAGGGGGTTGTCATGTGATTACAGCCTACAGGTCTTAATCTAGGGGGTTGTCATGTGATTACAGCCTACAGGTCTTAATCTAGGGGGTTGTCATGTGATTACAGCGAGCTACAGGTCTTAATCTAGGGGGTTGTCATGTGATTACAGCAAGCTACAGGTCTTAATCTAGGGGGTTGTCATGTGATTACAGCCTACAGGTCTTAATCTAGGGGGTTGTCATGTGATTACAGCGCGCAAGCTGAATTAAGTGGTGATTTCAATCCATTGCCAAGCCAGTTCCAATGACTCTAGAGCAATGAAACTTCACACACTAGGAGACCTTTTGGTGCTGAATCCAGCTAAGCCCCTCAGACTGCCCCTCGTATCATCATTCTTCTCCTCAGACTGCCCCTCGTATCATCATTCTGCCACCATTGCATGTCAAAGGAGCTGAAAAATTCTATCGCGCAAAATAACTCATATTTTAAGCAGTAATAACTCCTAATCAATGCGATCCAACTCGGCTCTGAATGTATCAATGTGTACTCCATGGAAATGGTCCTCATTATTCACATTATGGACCCAAAAGGATGCAGAGCTCTTAAGATACAAGGAGTCAAAAATGGCAAAAAACACTTTTTTGTAATTTTTCCCTTTTTCAAAGGCGAAAATCGGAATGTACTCCATTTTTATTTTTTCATTTTTGTTCTATTTGGAAGAGAAATTTTTGCTCTACAAGATTCGATGTTTTTCATTTTGTTCCCAGACCTTCTAGATGGGAGAATATCAATGCCTGTGAAGGTCCTATGCACTCGCGGAGGTCAAATAATAAAATAAGTGGAAGTTTTGCGGATGTATAATTAGTTTAGAAATCATGAGAAGGTAAATTATTTTTGGAATGAGACAACTTTTTGTGCTCAAGAAACTTATGTGATCAAAAATTGCCTGGCGAGTTCAGGTGAGCCACGAGCTTTGGCCTAAGATGGTCAGAATATCATTGAGTGTGGTATATACAGTGATCACTGGGCTTATTTAGCACTCGATCCATATTGGATACTAAGATTATCTAAGGCTAGCATTTGTGTAATAAATAACTATAGTTTATAATTTTTCAGCTCCTTTGACCTGCAATGGTGGCAGAATGATGATACGAGGGGCAGTCTGAGGAGCTTAGCTGGACTCAGCACCAAAAGTTCTCCTAGTGTGTGAAGTTTCATTGCTCTAGAGTCATTGGAACTGGCTTGGCAATGGATTGAAATCGCCACTTTTTTCAGGTTGCGCGCTGTAATCACATGACAACCCCCTAGATTAAGACCTGTAGGCTGTAATCACATGACAACCCCCTAGATTAAGACCTGTAGGCTGTAATCACATGACAACCCCCTAGATTAAGACCTGTAGCTCGGGAACCAAAGCACTTTGAAGCCTAATATTCTGGCTATCTTAGTTTAGGGTCAGGGTCTATCTTTTTGCAAAGTTTCATTGAAATCTGAGATGGTCGACCGGGGGCATTGGTTGAACTGACACAGAATGACCCAGTAGCTGATTGTTGGCAATGAAAGATGGCTGCGATGCTTTGATGGCGTTGGTGTTGACCGGCACACGCTGCAGTCACTGTATATATTATATACTCACACTGACTTGTTCGTCGGACCCCTTGATGTCACAGCAGTCAAACAGATTTCTCCTGTCCTCTCTAAAAACTCCAATTGGCTCATAAACCAGGACATTTAACCCCTTGGGTACATTCACTGTACATGTACAGCAGATGTGCTTGGGGTTTGTATGAGCTCAGGAGCCAAGCCCACTCCATACAATGGAGGAGATGGTGGGCTCCCTTTGAACAGCCCCAGGACTGTCACTCCTTCCTCCCGAGTACACGCTGCTGCCGACAGGGCACAGAGCGAGAAACCGCTCACCTGTTGGATTCGCTTGCTTTGTAGCAGAACTAAAAACAAAGCGACTGTTGGGCTGTTGTATTGCTGCAAGACGTAAGACCCATTTACACAAAACGAGTGTCGGGCAAACGATGCCCGACACTCGACCCTGTGTTTCCGTACTCCTGTGCTCCTGCATGGGAGCTAGCAGAGCTGGCTCGCACATGGAGTGGCCAGCTGGGGGGCGGGGCAGTACAGGAGATTTCTCTCTTCTCACTCCCCCGCCCTCCTCCATTCACTACTGAACGGCGGCTGTTTAAACTGAGCGATGAGCTTTATGCAGCATAAAAGATCAGCGATGAAGCTCATTGTGCAGTTTAAACAGCAGTTTTACAGTGAAATGTGAATGGAGGGGGGCGGGGGAGCGAGAGGAGAGAAATCTCCTGTACTGCCCCGCCCCCCTGCTGGCCGGTCCGTGTGCGAGCTGGCTCTGCTAGTTCCCGTGCAGGACCACAGGGGCGAGTGTTGGACATCGTTTGCCCGACACTCGTCTTGTGTAAATGGGCCTTTAAAGTTCAGATTACGCTTTAAAGAGAGTACGACAATATGGAAGGTTTAACAATAATGTATTCAAACTAAGTGATGATCGTGCGAAGTGGTGAACAATTGTCCCACTTTTGTAAATTATTTATATCTATATACAAAGCATAAAGGCTGCAGTATAACGATAGCTAATGATGTGATGTAACTTGCTAAGTATGAGGGTTACATCTTCTATCACATCATTAGCTAAGAGGTTACAGCTTACATGTTAGCAGGAACATCACTGGGAAGTCGGCTCTGATCACAACCCGGGGGAAGCCAAACAGTACTAAGACAGAGTAACTTCTCCAGTAGACCGACAGATATGACACCACCTCATCACAAAGCTTCCCCTCACTTCTAAGGGTTCCACAGATATGACACCTCCTCATCACAAAGCTTCCCCTCACTTCTAAGGGTTCCACAGATACGACACCTCATCCCTCATCACCAAAGCTTCCCCTCACTTCTAGGGGTCCTACAGATATGACACCTCATCCTGTCACCAAAGCTTCGTCTCACTTCTAGGGGTCACACAAATAGGACACCAAAGCTTCTCCTCACTAGGGGTCCCACAGATATGACACCTCCTCATCCTGTCACCAGAGCTTCCCCTCACTTCTAGGGGTCCCACAGATATGACACCTCCTCATCTCGTCATCAAAGCTTCCCTTCACTTTTAGGGGTTCCACAGATGTGACACCTCCCAATTCCATCACCAAAGGTTTCCTCACTTCTAGTGGTCCCATAGATATGACACCTCCTCATCTCGTCATCAAAGCTTCCCTCACTTCTAGGGGTCCCACAGATATGACACCTCCTCATCCCATCACCAAAGGTTCCCTCACTTCTAGGGGTTCCACAGATATGACACCTCCTCATCTCATCAAAGCTTTCCTCACTCCTAGGGGTTCCACAGATATGACATCTCATCCCATCACCAAAGGTTCCCCCACTTCTAGGGGTTCCACAGATATGACACCTCATCCCATCACCCAAGGTACCCCTCACTTCTAGGGGTTCCACAGATATGACACCTCCTCATCCATCACCAAAGTTTCCAAAACTTACAATTTGACTTGAGAAATCGGGCCCTCTTATACTATTCTAGTACCGGTGGCCACATGCTCCCATTCCAGTCTTCTAAACAGAAAGGTGCTACCAGATCTGTGTGAAATGGAAATTAAACCGCTGCGCAGCATTTTAGGTGGAAAAGTTCTGTGAGCTCCCCGACAGCCGGGGGAACCTCAGTAGAGCCCTCTGTCCATGGGAAGTCCTGTGCATGGCCCCAGAACCTCCCAGACACACCACATCCGGGATCTATAGGATGCTGGTGACCCGGGAGATGAGGGGGCACCCGGCCGGGTTGTGTAGATGTGTGGAAGAAGGAGATGGGCAGAAGCTTTTTCATAGAACATGCTATGATTTTTTCCTCCGCTCACGGAAACTGCAAATTGTATCTGTGAGTGTAAGGAAAAAGTGATTGCTTGATCTTCTCTCCAAAGCCTGTTCTGAACAGTATGTGCTGCGGATCCTCCGTGCGGACACCGTCCGTGGATTCCGCAGCAAATATCCATTCGTGTGCAGCCGGCCTTTGGTTAAGAAGCGATGGCTGCGTCTAGACACCCATCCCCCCCGGTCTGTTCTATACATCCAGGGTTATTTGGGTTTAGTGGACTGGTTTTTCTAACAGCACTTTACAAATGGCCAGTGGTGTTTTGTTTCTGTTCTCCGGGCGCCGGTGGAGGCATGTGCTTCATATATTCTGTATATGTTTATGTCAAATGTTGTTTGCAGTCTAATAAAAGACTTTTGAACATAAAATGGATGAATTAAAATCTAAATAATCATACGTTCAGTGCTTTCCGGACAGCTGAGTAAACAGGAGCCGCCCAATGTATGAGTGACTCCTGCTTACTGTGAGCGGAGGCGGCGGAATGCTCTGCAGCCGCTTCGCTTCCATCCAGTTAAACAACCATCGCTGCTGTGTAAGCAGTAGTTGGGCAGGAGTTCGTAGAATGGCTGTCAGGCGCTTATGTGGCCGATGGTCGCCTTTTGTAAAGGTACCTTGAGTTCCCTTGTTCTCGGCTGTTTACCTCCATGATCTTACATTTATCACTGTGGCTGGAGGCCCCTTTACATGCAGCAAGAAACGGCAGATTTTCTTGCTAATACTTTTCTTGCTTCTGCCAATGGTGAGATTGTGTGTAGTGTTACCATATCATCATGTGACAGCAGGGAATCGGGGGCAGCTTTTATCAGCCCCCCACATGTTATTTTGGGGGTGGTTAGTGGTGCAGTTGCTCACTAGTATAGTTCACAGGATGTAGGCTCCACCGCAGCCTGTTGACCGCTAATGGAATAAGTTTTGTCACAAAGTCACCGACTCTTATTGATATATTTCTTCCTTTGTTTAGACAGCTGCAGACTTCCGAATGAGCTTTTATATAATCCCCCCCAGCGAGCTGCTTCCGGGGCAGACCTACTGCGTGAAACTGAAGGAATACAACATTCTGAAGAGGGAAGTCACTCCGTTTAGCCCGGAGGAATGTTTTCTGGCGCCTGCTAACGGTGAGGAGCTGATGTACTGAATGAGAACCGACTGCCTGCTGCTTATACGCTGAACTTCCAGACACTTTCTACAAAACTGTGTATCCAACGTCATACAGGATGATGTGAGCTCTTAACCCCTTCCTGCTGCGGCCTTTTTCTTTTTCTCACTTTTCTTTTTTTTTTTCCTTCCTACTTTGAAAAAAATCCTCACTCTTTTTTAGTTTAAGGTCTTATTCACACGGGCTACAAAAACACATGTATGTGACGCTGATGGTTTCCGATGGGTTCTTTCAGGCTACAAAACATCTCATGTGAATGACCTCATTGGAAACCATCAGCTTCACATATGTGCGTTTTTGTAGCGCTCCAAAATAGCGTGATTTTGCAGCCCATGTGAATAAAGCCTTATGGTGGAATCGCTACAAGAGGGCTTGTTTTTCACAGAACCCGTTGAATTTTTCATTGGTATCATTTTAACCCCTTAGTGACTGCCCCATAGTGTTTTTACGTCCTGCAAATGCAGGACGTACATGAGGGAAGATCGCAGGGCGACCTCCTTCCCTCAATACCTTCCGGTTGTCGACTGCTGTGATGAGCCACGTGGCTCATCAGGGCTGTTAACCCTTAAAATGCCACAGTCATTTAAATCAACCGAACGATATTCAGCCCCCCACCACTTCCGCGAGGAGATTGCAGGGAGCCATGCGGGTGTTATGGCAGCCAGAGGCCTTCTTAAAGGCCCCAGAGCTGTCATGGCAGAAAGCCTATCAAGGCATTCCTGTGGGGTAGCTCGATAAACTGTCTGTCAGATTGTAGTATGATCTAATGTTATGGCATTACATCATAATGCAGGAGCGATCAAAGCATTGCAAGTTGTGGACCTCCCTGGGGGGACTTGGATCAATAAAGTTTTGCTAATTTAAAAAAACAAACAAAAGCAAAACTAACTTTAAAAGACTCTTTCCCCCCCCCCCCCCCCATTTGCCATATTTTATAAAAAAAAAGAATCTAAATAATCAAAAATACATATTTGGTATCGCTGAATCCGTAAAAGTACGATCTATCAAAGTAATGCATTATTTACCCCGCTCAGTGAACGTTGTCTGAAAAAAATATATAAAGAATGCCAGAATTGCCCTTTTCTTGGTCACCCTTTTTTCAAGAAAAGATGCAATAAAAAAATGATCAAAATGTTGTATATATTCCAAAATGGTACCAACGCATACTACAGAACGTCACGCAAAAAATGAGCCCTCACACAAATAAGTCGCCGAAAAAAATAAAACTATTGCGTGCAGAAAATGGCTTCAGAAAAAAAATTAAATATCTTTGAAAAAAATATGTGGTACAGCAAAAAAACCCCCAAAGTTTTTGGTATCGTAGTAATCGTACCGACCCATAGAATAACGTTATGTCATTTTTGTTGCAGTTTGTGCGCCGTAGAAACAAAACGCACCAAAAGATGGCGGGATTTCTTTTTTTCCATTTCTCTGTACTTAAAATATTTTAGAAATTTTCCAGCACATTCTATGATACATTAAGTAGCACCATTGAAGAAGACAAACCCTCATAAAGCGGCGGTGGATAAGAAACGGAAAACTTTTAAAAACTTCTAAGTGATGAGAAATCTAGAGAAAAAATGCAACTGCGAGGGTTGGAGGTTGGGTAATTTTTACTGCGTTGTGAACATTGTATCTATTCTGTGGGTTAGTACGATTACATCAATACTACATTTATATAGAGGTGGGTTGGGTTTTTTTTTTTTTTTTTAATGTCTAGTATGAATTAAAGGAGGGAAAAAATCTAACCCCTAAAGGTCCAGGCATATTTTGACCCAAAGGACGCTACAATATTTTAGGGATTTTCATCTCCACTTTTCAGAAGGAATAACTTATTTTTCCATGGCCGTATGAAAGCTTGTTTTTTGCATGGCGAGCTGTATGAGGAGACGTGCAGCCAACCAGTGACCGCTCTATGGAAGCAAGCAGTCACATTAACTAGTTAATACAGCCTGATGATGAGGCAAGCAAACCTTCCTACAGTATAAAGGTACTTGATGGATAATCAGGCCGTGTAAAAGGCCCTTAAAGTGACGCTCTGGTTTCAGGACAAAACTCTTTCAGCCATCCAAGATTGGCCAATGTAAACTGTAGACTACCTGATCCCCCACAGTGCATTGCTAGTGTTAGATTGTTAATACTCAATACCTGCTCTCTGACTGGCCAGCACTGGTCACATGAGCAGCGATGGCCAATCAGAGAGCAGTGTGCATTAGATAGTTTGCAAATTGCAGAGGTTATCTCGGACAGTCAGAAACCGGATCCTGAGCCAGCGGAATAAAGGGACGTTGGGGAAGAACTGCAGGTAACTTTTGCCTTTCTGGTCTCAGGACAGAATTTTGTTCTGAAATCAGAGAATTGCTTTTAAGAATTTTTGAAAAGCCTTTTTTTTGTCTTCCAGGACCACCGAATAATCTGAGGATGGAGGCACTAGACGCAACGTACATACTCAGGTGGGACTGGGACTTTGAGCAGTCTCCAAATGTCACGTTTTCTGTGGAAGATTGGTAAGTGCCCAAAAACCCCAACTTATTAATGTAAGAGGGGAAGGTCTGCAGTTGTGTTTCCACATTTTAAATGGGGTGTTGGATTGCAGAATCATAAAACTTCCGTTGTGCCCCGTTTCCCAACACACATTACGTCTCAGGTCCTGGAACCGCAGAACGCAACCATGCACTTGCATTATGAAGCGGCCCCCACTTTGGTCTCTGTCTTACAAGGTTTCTGTCCGTTTCCATTGTAGTTTAGGATACTTCAGTCGATTACTTCTTCTACACTCCAAATATAAGAGAAACTAATGGAAACTTGTTTTAAAGCCCTTCTACACGGGGCAGCTGTCGATGCTTGTACACCCGAGCGATCATTGCTAAGTGGATGGAGGCGGAGCGGGCCGCAGATCACCTCTGGTCGCCCGCCTCCATTCACAGTAAACAGGCAGTCATTCATAGATGAGTAACTGCCTGTTCACACGAACTGAATGGTAGTCAGTGTTTTTGTTTTGTTTTTTATCATCGGCAGAAACTGAACGACAAATGAATTTTTCTGCGTTCGGTCTTGGCGTGCGTTTACACTGAACGATAATCGGTCAGATTCTTGCTGGATTGTGTGAATCCACCTGATTATTATCGGCTTAGTCGCTATCTGGAGTCCCTTTTTGTAATGTGTATAAAGACGGCAGCGCAATCCCCTCCCCCGCTGATACTTCTGCTTGAGCATACAAAGAAAATGTCCAAGATTCCTCCTCCCCGGGTAGCGAACCACCTTCTACATGATGTAATGTCCTTCATATCATGTCCCGCTGGGAGAACCTCTCCTCCACCCTCCCCACACACTTCTTACTGACAGTTCTGCGGGAGTGAAGCCTTTCCTTCAGCTACTTCTGGGCCGCCCGGCAGAGCGTTGGGTGGATCCAGACCCTCACAGGAGACGCTGCAGACATGCCTCATGCAAGGCACAAGATAAAAGATGAGCATAGAATTAAAATAAGATGCGGCTGCCAGCCTGGTCGACCGGACAGAAAAACCTGGTTGCCATCCACTAGCCCTTGGATGCATTAGCAACAGTTTTAGTTGCCATCTGGAGCTCTGCGTTAAAAGGGTTGTCTGAGTTTGCAAAAAAAATAAAGCATGACCCAATGAGCAACAGAAGACCGGGTTCACACGGGACAGAATTGCAGCCGAATTTTTGCGCTGACTCTGCACAGAAATTCCGACGGCAACCCTAAGCCCGAAATGAAGTAGCAAGCTGCATGAGATTTGCAAAAAACTCATCCACACGCTGTGGACAGTCCGTTGCGGCCAAGCTGCGCTGAAACTGACGTGCGGAATTCGAAGCTGCGGCATGTCAATTTTATCGCAGTTTTCGCTGCCGGCTGTGTCCTCGCTGTTTACAGGTCATCATTGGCTGACTGCAGCCTGTAAACCAACACTAAGCACCAGGAGAGGAGACTATATGACGGTTTGTTTGTGATGTTGCTGTATGGGGCACATGTGTTTTACGGGAAAAAAAAAAAAAACTCGGGACAACCCCTCTAAATTGTGATGCACTTTCGGTTGTGGCTGATTTTTCCCATTCGGGTTGTCGGTCACGGGACCTCGCTTTCCCTTCATTCAGTTTTTTCAGTGACGTGCTGTTTTTCATTGAGAGTACATGACTTCCTGTCATGTCTTGGAATGGTGCGTCAGTGATGGAGGAGTCTGGATTTTCCAGGCGGCCGTTGCGTTCAGAGACACAGCTGAAGATGGTGGGTATAGCTGCTGCCACTAAGAGGCGGACGCAAAGCAAAAAAAAAGTGTTGGCTCCTCCTTCCAGCTATACCCTCCTGCAGGCACCAATCTAATCCGTTTTAGGAGGCAGACCTCTTCATTCAGTCTGTAGCTGTTACCTTTCTGGACCTGAGAATACACGGCCGACACTGGCTTCTTTCTGCCTGTTGCCCAACTGAGGAGGTCAAACAGACTGGCATTAACCAACCCGACCCTCGGACAAGGAGGCATGGTCAACCATTATTTTGACGTCTGACTCCAGAGCTGAAGGCTCCAGACAGGGCCCACTCACATTGTCTGCTCTCCCTGCAGTACCAAATTTCGATGCGGACAGTCTGAGCCGTTGTGCTACAACTGTCTTCCCTTGAGATAGGCTGTCAGCGAACTACCTACTGAACCCTTCCTGCCCAGCCCAGTGATTGTTGTGAGGGATGATGTCACAGGAGATCATGTGATCGCTGCAACCGACTTACTGCCAGGCTTCCCCAGATTACTGCTGATCGCTGGGGGCTCCAGCAGAGGGATATCTCCTGTCTCACAGCTCCTACTTGTCACGAGCCCTCGATCACAAACAGTTACTATTAGCTGCAGCAGTGTCTGTGTGAGTCTCTCTGCCTTTCTCCTCCCTCTCTCCTCTCCATAGACATCTATGGGCAGCATGGGTCATCCTCCTCCACTTTCTGTAGTCCAATTGGTGCTTGGTACTAGAGACAGGCTTCTTATGATAGCTGGTAGTGGACAGCAAGGGAGACCCCCAGTGGCGGCACTTTAGAAGTATTTTTTTAGCACAGGTCTGTTAAAATGTTACTGACCATTTAAAGCCGATCCCTCAAGCTGACTTTTTTTTTTTGCTAGAGATTCTAGTTGCAGAATGCTAACCTGTGTTGATACTTTGTGGCTATGTTGTTTACATGTATCCGTGTATTCAGCATCCACACGGTATGAATGATGATCATCTGCTAATAATCTGCTTTATTTTTAGCCATACGTATAAATGTTCAAAACTAAAGGCATGTGAAAATGGAACGAGCACTCGGTGTAACTGCTCCGCATTGGACTTCAGTGGAGAATATATCCTCCGCGTCTCCGTGTATGACAGCCAGAGAGGAAAGAAAAGTTCCAGTGTGATGCAGTTTAGGCCGTCCGAAGATAGTAAGTGATCATATAATAGTCGCATACTGGACTCCTTTAATATGACTGTCTGTGCCCTCCCAGCTAATGTGCTGGGACTGGTCCTTTGCAGGAATGCTATGGGTGACATCTGTAAACCTATGTAGTCCTGTGTATGCTGCTGTTGTCCCTTAAAGGGGTTGTCCAGGATTAGCCTTTAAATGGCTTGTTGGTGCAGTCAGTGGAAACCCATTCTAGGACGGGAAAAATATAAGTGCAGAGTGGATGGGGGGGAAGATGGCGGGGCCTAATGCTACACTCCTGAGCACTGCGGTACTAGACCCTGGCACTCTCCGCTGTGCAGATGAACTCTTCCATCTTAGATCCATCCTGTGGAAACCAGCCTTATTCCCATTCCTAGACAACCCCTTCCCACTCCAGGACAGAAATATACACCCTGACTGGGAAGGGGTTCCTGCAAACAGATGTAAGCTTGTGTCCTATGGATGTCCCGGGCTCAGAGGCAGAGATTGCGCCATCCATGGTGGGAGTCGTCTGTGACTGGCAGCCAGCCTCCTGCTGCAACAGCGGGGATCACTGAGAGAAACCATCCCAGCTGTTAACCCCTTATATGCCACGATGCATATTGATCACCTCGTATAAAGGGAACATAGAGGGAGGACCCTCCCTCTGTGGCATCATCGGTCCCCTGCTATGTAAATGGTGGGCTGATGGGGCTCCATGGTCACCGGATGCCAGACAATGGTGTCCAGGTGTGTCATGGCCCGTGGTTGCTATGATTAGCAATAATCTATTGCCATACAGAATTACTGCAATGTTTCATCAGTGCGATCATAGTGGTGGTGGGGGGTGGGGTTAAAGAGGTTGTACCACAATTGCGAGTTATCTTTTTAATCAGTGGGGTCTCTCCTCTGAGACCGCGGACTATCTCGAACGAGGGTCCTGTGTCCCCTTCCCTTCTCACTGCGGGGTTACTGCACACACTGCAGTCAAGAGGAGACTAAATGGCGCTCAATTCACTTTCAATTGGACTGCCGAGAGATCTGAGCAGCAAGCGCTCGGGTATTTCCGTCAGTTCCATTGAAGTGAGTGGGGAATCCACCATACATGAACGTCCAGCGCTTCATTCATTGTAACGCCATTGTGGGGGAAAAAGTGACCCCTGCAATGACAGAACAGGACAGGGGACCCCCTTCTTGAGGTTGACAGGAGTCTCAGCAGAGACCCCCCTCTCCCACTAATCAGCAAGTTAGGCTTCACCCTGTGGATAGGGGCTAACCTTAAATCTTGGTACAATTCTCAAGGATCGGTCTTGCATGCAGGTTATGTGACCGGCGATGACGTTCTCCTTCTGACAGTAACTATAATCTATTCTGTGGCCTTGCCATAAACCGCTAGACTTCAGATTACAGTAAACCTGTATAACTGTGTGATTTGTAATATCTTGTCTTAACAGCTATTTTAGGGCCTCCAAAAAATGTGACGATGCAAATTGTACATAACGAATTATTCATTAACGTGAGTGAGCCCGAAGGGTTCAAGAATGACGATATATTAAAATACTGCACTTGGCTGACCCACCTGAAGTATTGGAACAACTCGACACTCAGTTCGGAGGTAAGTCTTCCATGTTAGTAATCGCGGATTAAAGTTCAGCGATGGATCCACCTCGTTTGTCCAGGCTGGGAGCTGCGGCTGCTTTTGTCGCCTTGTAAGAAGGTCGGCTTGACTGCATGTTTCTTGGGCAACTATCGGCCCATGTAAAAGTATCCTAAGTAATCGCTCAAAAATACCGCTTCTGTGTGGCCGTTGTCCATGTAAACACGGGGCCCAACAGGTCAGGTGAGTGACAATCGTTCCCTTGTCGGCATCACTTGCTTTTCAGCTCACCTATACACCAAGCGACTATCGGCCCATATAAACAGGGAGTTCATCTATGAGCGGCTGCCTGTTCACTCTGAATGGAGGTAGGTGGCTGGAAGAGATCTCCGGCACGCTCCCCCCTCATGCAGTGAGCGGTCATCGCTCCGGTGTGAAAGCATCGACGATTGTCGGGCACCGAAGCGTTCGACAGTCATGCTGTGTCACGTACCCTTCCCTTGTAGCAGCTGTGATGGGAGTGTGGACCGTCTCTCACAGCTCAGTCTCTGCGCTCCCTTCTAGGCTACAAGGTTTCAGCAGATTTCTTGTGCTAATGAGTGAATTAAAGGGATGTTCCCAAATCGGCTTTTCATCGTCGAGATGGAAAACCACTGCTATGGCTGCCGCTCACCCGGCCGGAGCTTGCAGTGAGAGTTAGGCGCAGCGATGTTTCTGTAGCCCTCGTTGAAGTGAAGGGGAGCTACAGAAACAGCGACGGGTGGTCGGAACAGAGCGGCTGCATTTTTTGGCTTTGGGAACACACCTTGAAGGTCTGTCTGGGGGAAGAAGGATGCCAGACCTGCAGTGTGGCTACCAGGGGGTGGACATGATATCCTGGATACGACACGCAGCACTATAGGTTAGAATTACTAATGCGGACGACTGAAGAAAAACCGTAATGGTGCAACTGCCAGCTAAAGTGGAGGTTAGGCAGGTCTCATTGGGACGGTTTAGTTGAGCTGGTGTGGTTTTTTTTTTTGGTTTTTTTTTTTTTGGTTTTTTTGCCTGCAATATACATTTTAGCGGTAGTCGCTGCTGGGGCATCCCATTCTCTTTATAGCTAGGGGCCCCAGAAGTGCTATAAAGGATCATATGACACGTCGGCTGTCTGTGTATGTAGAAGCCCTAAGGCAGGTTTACTGGATGTCCCTGATGATCTTGCCAGCTTCCCATTGGTTGCAGCGGTCATGTGGGTAGACGCCCTTCCTTGCCACCTATGTTAAAGATCTGCTTATGGCATGCCTTAATGGACTGCCGGTCAGAACACAGAATAATGCAATACTATAGCGTTTACATCCTGGGGAGGGAAGGAGTTAATAGGGCAGAAGGATCGGCTGATTGGCTGGGATCCTGAGTGGTGGATCCCTTCAACTATTGATGACCCATCCTGAGGACAAGTTATCAATGAGAAATGCCCGGATGCCCCTTTAACACATACATGTAAATGTATATTACATGCATGCTAGTGGTCTGAAATACATTCATCCACAGTACTTGGGGAAGGAAAGCGCCGGACACGTGCGGCTACTTCCACACTAGCGTTGTGCTTTCCACTGCCCGAAAACCTCTTATAGCTTAACCGAATGGCGCCAAAGTCTGCGCC
This sequence comes from Eleutherodactylus coqui, assembly GCF_035609145.1. NCBI lineage: Eukaryota > Metazoa > Chordata > Amphibia > Anura > Eleutherodactylidae > Eleutherodactylus > Eleutherodactylus coqui. Next base: position 8,049,554 of record NC_089840.1, read on the forward strand.
ATCCACAGCGGAAGCCGGCAATGACTGACCGCTGCAACATCAGGGATTGGTGAGAACAGATCCCTGCTGTTAACCCCTTCCATGCCACAATCAATATTGATCACGGCATGCAAGTGGGGGGAGAGGCACGGCCTCTGTAATGTCATCGGCCCTCCGTCGTGTAATCTTTCACTATTTATTGGCCATTGATCCTCTGGCCGACCGTCAGTGCAGCGAAGACTGACGTCCGCATTTATAGTCAGAACTGCAAGCGTAAAAGATTTAAATGGGAGCGAGGCGTCTATTGTACACACAGCTTTTGGGGAAAAAAACAAACCTAATTTTCCAGGCATTGAAAGCTCCAATACACAAGAAACCCAACATATTTTAACCATTGAGACTTGTTTGCAGTGACAGAGTAATAGTGGCCCCAATAGTACTAGTGACCTGTTTAATGGCCCTAGTAGTAAAAGCGCCCCCTATTGGTTGCTCCAGTAGTAATAGTGACCCTGTTATTGGATAGTGGTTTCAGTAGTAATGGCTCCCCGTTATTGGCCCCAGTAGTAATAATGTTCCTCTTAGTAGTCCACGTATAAATAATGACCCACATAGTGGCCTGGACCACTGCGCCGGCAGCAACCCGACTAGCATTTCATTCACTTAGGCCACAGCCCCGGTAAGGCAGTCGCTGCTGAGTTGGTGACCCCTGACCTCTGGTCAGCATTAGCGCTGCGTACAAGCTGCACATGCAGATGCCGGGAAAGGGGTCAGAGTTCACAGACTCAGCAGCGGCGGACTGAGGGAATGAAATGCCTCTCGGGTTGCTGCCCGGCCGGCTTCCAGTTAGCAGCTATTTTATGGCTGGTAAAAAATAACTACCGTCTGGGTGGCAACTCGCCGCCGCTCTGAGGTCCTGCAGACTGCGCCACGAGGAGGCCTCTGGTCACCTCATAGTAGTGGCCCCTGGATGTCTACAGATGCTGACTTGAGTCTTTAGTAGAGACCCGTTGGGGTCCCATCAGTCTTGCTTGATGTCAGAATCTCCATTGTTATCTGACTGGCGTGTTCTACCTTTTGTTCTAGGTAATGGTTAACGAAAATGAGACGCCGTTTTTTAAGATCAAGTCCCTAGAAGCCTCAACAACTTACTGTATGAGAGCAAAGATGACGTGCCGGAGCAGCAATAGGAGCAGCCTGTACAGCGAGGTTCACTGCATCAGCACAGGTGCGTAACAAGGTAGATGTGAGCATTTATGTGATTGGATTACTGTCAGTCACAGTAGAGGCTCATTCCAGTGTTATACGGGATGTTATGGACATGAATGGCCCCCGTACTCTCACGATTGGCGCTTCCCTGGATGTAAATTCTCCCCGTCACCCCGGAGTGCGGCATAAAATCATGTGACAAGTTTTCTGTGGATCAGTTCCAGTGTAAATCCAGCGATCTGAGTGACTTCCAACGAGGCCGGGTCATCGGCGCTAGACAAGCCGGGGCCAGGATTTCACTGCAACTGCGGGGGGGTTTTCTCGTGCAATGGTGTGAAGAGTATACATGGAATGGCGTGGTTGACTCCAGCAGGCAAAAGAGCGCAACACTTGTATCACTGAGCAGCGGAAAATCATCTCCTGGTCAGATGGATGCAGATTTTTCTTGCATCGTGCTGATGGGAGGTCAGAATTTGGCACAAGCGGCATGAATTGATGACCCTGGTCAGGCTGATGGTAGTGGAGTAATGGGATGGGGAAGGATTTCTTGGTGCACACGGGGTCCTCCGATGCCTGTGGATGGATGCTATGATGAATTGCTGCAGTTCTGAAGTCCAAAGGAGGTCTAAAACTCTACTATAAGGGGGGGGCTCCAATATAGTGGTCATTCACTGTACAGTATATTACATATGTTATGTTTGCAATACCTCCTGTGGTCCCTCTGCAGCGGCCTTAGATCACCATATCAATACCTCCTGTGGTTCCGCTGCAGCGGCCTTAGATCACCATATCAATACCTCCTGTGGTCCCGCTGCAGCTGCCTTAGGTCACCATATCAATACCTCCTGTGGTTCTGCTGCTGCGGCCTTAGATCACCATATCAATACCTCCTGTGGTCCCTCTGCAGCGGCCTTAGGTCACCATATCAATACCTCCTGTGGTCCCGCTGCAGCGGCCTTAGGTCACCATATCAATACCTCCTGTGGTCCCGCTGCAGCGGCCTTAGATCACCATAACAATACCTCCTGTGGTCCCGCTGCAGCTGCCTTAGATCACCATATCAATACCTCCTGTGGTCCCTCTGCAGCGGCCTTAGATCACCATATCAATACCTCCTGTGGTTCTGCTGCAGCGGCCTTAGGTCACCAGATCAATACCTCCTGTGGTCCCGCTGCAGCGGCCTTAGATCACCATATCAATACCTCCTGTGGTCCCTCTGCAGCAGCCTTAGATCACCATATCAATACCTCCTGTGGTCCCGCTGCAGCGGCCTTAGATCACCATATCAATACCTCCTGTGGTCCCGCTGCAGCGGCCTTAGATCACCATATCAATACCTCCTGTGGTTCTGCTGCAGCGGCCTTAGATCACCATATCAATACCTCCTGTGGTCCCTCTGCAGCGGCCTTAGATCACCATATCAATACCTCCTGTGGTCCCGCTGCAGCGGCCTTAGATCACCATAACAATACCTCCTGTGGTTCTGCTGCAGCGGCCTTAGATCACCATATCAATACCTCCTGTGGTCCCTCTGCAGCGGCCTTAGATCACCATATCAATACCTCCTGTGGTCCCGCTGCAGCGGCCTTAGATCACCATATCAATACCTCCTGTGGTTCTGCTGCAGCGGCCTTAGATCACCATATCAATACCTCCTGTGGTCCCGCTGCAGCGGCCTTAGATCACCATATCAATACCTCCTGTGGTTCTGCTGCAGCGGCCTTAGATCACCATATCAATACCTCCTGTGGTCCCGCTGCAGCGGCCTTAGATCACCATATCAATACCTCCTGTGGTCCCGCTGCAGCGGCCTTAGATCACCATATCAATACCTCCTGTGGTCCTGCTGCAGCGGCCTTAGATCACCATATCAATACCTCCTGTGGTCCCTCTGCAGCGGCCTTAGGTCACCATATCAATACCTCCTGTGGTCCCGCTGCAGCGGCCTTAGGTCACCATATCAATACCTCCTGTGGTCCCTCTGCAGCGGCCTTAGGTCACCATATCAATACCTCCTGTGGTCCCGCTGCAGCGGCCTTAGGTCACCATATCAATACCTCCTGTGGTCCCGCTGCAGCGGCCTTAGATCACCATATCAATACCTCCTGTGGTCCCGCTGCAGCGGCCTTAGGTCACCATATCAATACCTCCTGTGGTCCCTCTGCAGCGGCCTTAGATCACCATAACAATACCTCCTGTGGTCCCTCTGCAGCGGCCTTAGATCACCATATCAATACCTCCTGTGGTCCTGCTGCAGCGGCCTTAGATCACCATATCAATACCTCCTGTGGTCCCGCTGCAGCGGCCTTAGATCACCATATCAATACCTCCTGTGATCCTGCTGCAGCGGCCTTAGATCACCATATCAATACCTCCTGTGGTCCCGCTGCAGCGGCCTTAGATCACCATATCAATACCTCCTGTGGTCCCGCTGCAGCGGCCTTAGGTCACCATATCAATACCTCCTGTGATCCTGCTGCAGCGGCCTTAGATCACCATATCAATACCTCCTGTGGTCCCTCTGCAGCGGCCTTAGATCACCATATCAATACCTCCTGTGGTCCCGCTGCAGCGGCCTTAGATCACCATATCAATACCTCCAGTGGTCCCGCTGCAGCGGCCTTAGATCACCATATCAATACCTCCTGTGGTCCTGCTGCAGCGGCCTTAGGTCACCATATCAATACCTCCTGTGGTCCTGCTGCAGCGGCCTTAGATCACCATATCAATACCTCCTGTGGTCCTGCTGCAGCGGCCTTAGGTCACCATATCAATACCTCCTGTGGTCCTGCTGCAGCGGCCTTAGATCCACCATATCAATACCTCCTGTGGTCCCTCTGCAGCGGCCTTAGATCACCTTATCAATCCCTCCTGTGGTTCTGCTGCAGCGGCCTTAGGTCACCATATCAATACCTCCTGTGGTCCCTCTGCAGCGGCCTTAGATCACCTTATCAATCCCTCCTGTGGTCCTGCTGCAGCGGCCTTAGATCCACCATATCAATACCTCCTGTGGTCCCGCTGCAGCGGCCTTAGGTCACCATATCAATACCTCCTGTGGTTCTGCTGCAGCGGCCTTAGGTCACCATATCAATACCTCCTGTGATCCTGCTGCAGCGGCCTTAGATCACCATATCAATACCTCCTGTGGTCCCGCTGCAGCGGCCTTAGATCACCATATCAATACCTCCTGTGGTTCTGCTGCAGCGGCCTTAGATCACCATATCAATACCTCCTGTGGTCCCTCTGCAGCGGCCTTAGATCACCATATCAATACCTCCTGTGGTCCTGCTGCAGCGGCCTTAGGTCACCATATCAATACCTCCTGTGGTCCTGCTGCAGCGGCCTTAGGTCACCATATCAATACCTCCTGTGGTCCCGCTGCAGCGGCCTTAGATCACCATATCAATACCTCCTGTGATCCTGCTGCAGCGGCCTTAGATCACCATATCAATACCTCCTGTGGTCCCGCTGCAGCGGCCTTAGATCACCATATCAATACCTCCTGTGGTCCCGCTGCAGCGGCCTTAGGTCACCATATCAATACCTCCTGTGATCCTGCTGCAGCGGCCTTAGATCACCATATCAATACCTCCTGTGGTCCCGCTGCAGCGGCCTTAGATCACCATATCAATACCTCCTGTGGTTCTGCTGCAGCGGCCTTAGATCCACCATATCAATACCTCCTGTGGTCCCGCTGCAGCGGCCTTAGGTCACCATATCAATACCTCCTGTGGTCCCTCTGCAGCGGCCTTAGATCACCTTATCAATCCCTCCTGTGGTCCTGCTGCAGCGGCCTTAGATCCACCATATCAATACCTCCTGTGGTCCCGCTGCAGCGGCCTTAGGTCACCATATCAATACCTCCTGTGGTTCTGCTGCAGCGGCCTTAGGTCACCATATCAATACCTCCTGTGATCCTGCTGCAGCGGCCTTAGATCACCATATCAATACCTCCTGTGGTCCCTCTGCAGCGGCCTTAGATCACCATATCAATACCTCCTGTGATCCTGCTGCAGCGGCCTTAGATCACCATATCAATACCTCCTGTGGTCCCGCTGCAGCGGCCTTAGATCACCATATCAATACCTCCTGTGGTTCTGCTGCAGCGGCCTTAGGTCACCATATCAATACCTCCTGTGATCCTGCTGCAGCGGCCTTAGATCACCATATCAATACCTCCTGTGGTCCCTCTGCAGCGGCCTTAGGTCACCATATCAATACCTCCTGTGATCCTGCTGCAGCGGCCTTAGATCACCATATCAATACCTCCTGTGGTCCCTCTGCAGCTGCCTTAGATCACCATATCAATACCTCCTGTGATCCCGCTGCAGCGGCCTTAGATCACCATATCAATACCTCCTGTGGTCCCTCTGCAGCGGCCTTAGATCACCATATCAATACCTCCTGTGGTCCTGCTGCAGCGGCCTTAGGTCACCATATCAATACCTCCTGTGGTCCCGCTGCAGCGGCCTTAGGTCACCATATCAATACCTCCTGTGGTCCCGCTGCAGCGGCCTTAGATCACCATATCAATACCTCCTGTGATCCTGCTGCAGCGGCCTTAGATCACCATATCAATACCTCCTGTGGTCCCGCTGCAGCGGCCTTAGATCACCATATCAATACCTCCTGTGGTCCTGCTGCAGCGGCCTTAGGTCACCATACCATCCTTAATGTCCTTGTTCTTTCCTCCTAGATCCCAGGTCTTATTTGGTTCATTGGATCGCACCGTTCGCCTTTTTGGGAATAGTCATGATTGCAGTCGCTCTTTATTTATGCTTCTGCCCCTTAAAGCGTTACTTAGAACATATATTCTTCCCATCCAACAAATTGCCATCAAGCATCGAGAAGGTGAGCGACCGGCTACAGAGGGAAACGTTGCATGCTTTCACTGGACTGCAGATTAAAGCCTCCTTATATCTTGACACCACCCTTGTGATCGGTGGGGGGCCAACTGCTGGGACACCCCCATCAATCCTGAGAACAGCGGTCCCGAAGATCCCTGCATGAAGGGAATGGAGGTTGTACATGCAATGCTCACCGCCGTTCCATTCATTTCAGTGAGAGCACCAGAAATGCTTGTATTTGGCAATTTCTGATGTTCCCATTGAAATGATTGGTGTTGTGGCATGCATGTGGCACCTCCACTCCATTCATGCCAGGACCTTCAGGACCCCCGTTCTCAGAGATTGGACCCCCACTAATAAAAACCTATGCTCAATCCTGTGGATAGGGGATAGCTTTATATCCTGGCACAACTCCTTTAAAGGCAGTCCATGAACAGTATGCAGCGAGCTCCCACACCCCCCCTGGTGGTGGTCAAGGGGGGGGGGGGCCTTCATTTTAACCTTTTTTTTTTTTCTCTTCTGCACAATCATATTACTGTGATGTTCAAATTGTATTTCTTGCAGGGTTTTGGGGAGTCGCCCTTGAATTGCATCAATCATCCCTTTTTGTTGCATCAAGAGGAGATCCTGGACCGTTGCCACATTGTCCAGAACTCCAATGCAGAAGACTTGGGGCAAATTAGTTATAAAAGTACATCTCAGGACAGCAGCCAGGATTCTGAAAGCAGTGAGGTGACTGCTGCCTCACCCCACTGATCTCCATGGATTGGGCGTGTTACAGCCATAACCGAAGACTCGGAGTTCTTCTATTCCTACATGCAATGGTGGTTTATTATGGTTTTGCCACCCAGGATAGAGGAGCCCCTTGATGCCCTCACTATCGCCCTTGGGCTGGTTTCCTACCCCTTGTTACTAACCACGCAGTTCCTCTGGAGCGACTGTGGTGCACACAATACTGCTACCCAGTTGCGGAGTTTAATGGGACCAACAAGGGTTTACGGCCCCATGACAGTCGCAAAGTCTACCTCTAGGCTACTGGAATACAGACCTTCACATCGTGGGCACAAGCTTTTATATTTGCTTTGGTTCTACAAAGTACCGACTTCTGGACCCTTTTCTATGCAAATGATCGACCTCTTGCAAGGTGTATCTCGTACTCAGGGACATGAAGGCATTAATGACCACAGATCACACCGACATTAGTCATTGGCTAACCTCAATCATTTGTAGTCTGTACTAAGACTGAATCTCACCGGCTGACTCTTACACATGGAGGAAGAGGCACAGGAGTCGTACTCCAACTCCTCACATCCTGGCCCATAGTCATAGTCTCTCCACTTTTTATCATCGTGCCATTTTTCAGGTTCAAAAGTCTCTGCTGTAAAGGTGCTCTTTTTATAGTGATCAGATTTAGTTTTCTCATAGAAAGTTCAAAGTCCCCTGCATAAAATCGGGTTTAAAAGATGACTACCTGCAGCCACCACTAGGGGGCGCTTACTGCATGCGGCGGTATTATGGAGTTCAATGTATAAACTGTATGCAGTCAGCTCTTAAGCTCCCCCTAGTGGTGGCTGCAGGCAGTTAGCATGCTTTCTTTTTAACCCCTTAAGGACCAGGCTGTTTTGTACCTTTAAGGATTTTACCCATGTGGGGGTTTTACTGCCCTATTTTTTAATTTTAATTTTTTTTTTTACCTTCAGCTTCCAAAATAATTTTTGCTGCATTTTTTTCCCTGTGACATGTAGGGTTATTTTTTTAAATTGTCTTTTTCACTGACTTTGTTTTAATATTTATAGTGTTTGTTTGTTTTTTTAATTAGCAAATTTACGCTAAAATCCATATAGGAATGGATTCCTCGTTTTGTTTTGGACGTTTTGATATATAATCTGTATGGTATCGGATTACAAGGCGCATACGGCGACTGGCTTGGTTGGCGTCGGCTGAGGGTCATTTTCTTTTTTTTTTTTAACTTTAATTCTGCTCCGTATCTTGGCGATCGGGCGCGATTAAAGCCCAGGACCAAGCGCCGTAAATTTACAGCTCTTGGTACTTAAAGGGGTTGTCCCGCGCCGAAACGGGTTTTTTTCTTATTCAATAGGCCCCCCGTTCGGCGCGAGACAAACCCAAGGGATGGGTTTAAAAAAAAAAAAGGTTTAGTCCTTACCCGAATCCCCACGCTGCGGCGACTTCTTACTTACCTTACCAAGATAGCCGCCGGGATCTTCACCCACGGTGGACCGCAGGTCTTCTCCCATGGTGCACCGTGGGCTCTGTGCGGTCCATTGCCGATTCCAGCCTCCTGATTGGCTGGAATCGGCACACGTGACGGGGCGGAGCTACGAGGACCAGCTCTCCGGCACGAGCGGCCCCATTCACCAGGGAGAAGACCGGACTGCGCAAGCGCGTCTAATCGGGCGATTAGACGCTGAAATTAGACGGCACCATGGAGACGAGGACGCTAGCAACGGAGCAGGTAAGTGAATAACTTCTGTATGGCTCATAATTAATGCACAATGTATATTACAAAGTGCATTAATATGGCCATACAGAAGTGTATAGACCCACTTGCTATCGTGGGACAACCCCTTTAAGGAGTTAAAGAAGTCCATCAATATAGTACATGACACTAATCCTGACTTACGATGTGCCAACGACAGATGAAAGTTAATCGTACCTCTTACCTCCCTACATGTTTTCGAACATGAAAAATGCAACTTGATGAAACTTCTGTGCGGTGTGCAAATCACTATTAACCCCTTCAGTGGCAGGTTTATTATTACCATTAACGCCTCACAGGGCAGTCAACAATGCAATTAAAACCCCGATGACTTCAGATGACGGCTCAGTGCTCGGCACATTTCAGCACTAGAGCTGTCCACGGAAATCCTCCGGGATTTAACTACATGGTCCGTGCAGCAACTAAAGGGGTTACACCGTCTGACGGGCGATTCCCCTGCTGAAGCTGTCCGGGCTCTCTCTTGCTGTACCTGCAAGCACAACCCCATGCTGATGTTTGATATTTCCAGCTTGGGATGAAGATGCTGTGTATCTGTCACGTTTCTGGCTTCGCACATGTGCAATGATGTCACACGCTTGCGCTGAAGTCGAAGTGTGGCGCTGACACGGTTTCCAGCCTGAGCTGGAGATTTCAGTCCTTGGCATGAAGGGTGAGCTTGCAAATATCGAGTGAGAGCGATGGGCTAGCACGGCAGGTGGATCCTGACGAAGACTCACAGAGCTGCATAACTCCTATCAGGTCCGCCCGAGGCAACATCAAAGATCACTTTACAGTAACATAGTATGTTAGACACGTGTCCATCCAGCTCAGACTGTTTGCACCTCCCTGTGTTGATCCAGAGGAAGGCAAAAAACTCTAGTGAAGTAGAAGACGAATTGTCCCCTTTTGGGGGGGAAAAATTCCTTCCCGACTCCATAATGGCAGTCAGAATAATCCCCAGATCAACGCTCTTCAGAGATCGCTCCCCGGCACATTGTTCCTTTATGGAGATCGATCTAGGGATGCACTCGGTCTTCCTTGAGACGGGCGTCCACCTCCAGGAGAGTCATGCGTTTCGGTGTAGCTGAATTACTGCAAGTATATAGTAGAGACGATTAAAAGGATCGCAAGTTCAAGTCCCCTGTGGGGAATGAAGAAGTGTGAAAAAAGAAAAATTGTAACTGATCTGGGATGAAACAGACGAGAATTCTGCTGGCGAGTAAGAATTACATATGCAGACGGTGGCTGGGTCCTTCTTAAGTCTAAGGCTCTTTGCACAACATTCTCTGCTCCAAGTTTCTGATTTGGGGGTTCCATCAGAAATCCTCCTTGTGTGAACATGGGGGCTGCTGGTGATGGGGCATCCAACAGGTGAGATCTTACCTGCCCGGTCGTACAGTTGTTCCTGGACATCAGCAGTGTCAATCAGTGGCTTACATAAGAGCGGGGACCCTAAGCGGATCAAGATAGGCTGCCCATTATGGCTGATGGGCCAGGCTTTCCGTTTCCACTTCTAGGACCGTGGCCCTATTCCCAACCAATCTAATCTAATGTGTCAGCTGGAGATCACTTTGGTCTCTGTTTCACTTGGTTTACATTTCTTTATGCCATTTTGGAAATCCAGAAAAGTGGTCACCTGTTTTAGTCCTTCCAAGGGGACGGAAACTACATTAAACACAGTGTTAAAAGTGCCTAAAGCCTTTTTTTATTTTTATTTTTCCCTATAAGGCAATTTGCACTTGAAAGTAACCGGTCCCCTCCCTGCAGCACCATAAACTAAGTTATGTGGCATTAGGGGAGGGAGGTCACAGGGAGCCGGGCGGGAGATTTTTTTTTTTTTTTTTTTTTTATACTCTCCCTATGCCTGGTTCCCGCAGTGTCCCCTTCTGAAGAAAGTCAGCTTTTCCTGCACCACGTGGACTTCTGAGGAGGACACTGCAGGAACCATGCATGGGGAGAGTATGAAAAATCCCTGGCCCAGCTCCCTGTGACTTCCCCTAACAGGACAGTAACTTAGTCTATGGTGCTGGAGGGGAGCGGCTCCTTTAATGTATATTTTTATTAATGTATGTATGTATTTGTGTGATATTTTGAGGTTGGGACCAAAAATAAGTTGCTTCCATTTTTGCTTTTCTATGTTTTCCAATAAAATATCCAGTGTGATGGTCGGTGTCCTTTCCTTTCCGTTAGGGAAAATCACCCACAGATATTATGAAAAACCTCTCTTCGGAGGTCCTCTGAAAGCTCATGGAGGCTCGGCTCTCACTATCCAATCTCCCAGATCCGTCAGTAACCAGGCTTTGTGTGCCTTTATTTTAGCACCTTAACACGAAGGCCAGTCTCACAAATTTGCTCGGCAAAACGAGATTCCGGTCGCAGCGTTTTGCTATTTTACTTTTGTTTTCGGACGCAGATTCCTGTGGCTTATAGCCCCCCCCCCCCCCCCCACTCCCCTATCATTGTGATGGGTGATAAGGCTCGCTAAACACAGCGAAATAGAGCTAAAAGCACTCGAAAATTGGGGAGCTAACTAGCGCGACAATCAAGCGCATGTTGGCGGGGCCCCATTGAAATCAATGTGTGCGTTGTACCGTGATTACTGCAGATAATGATGCGGTGAAAAGCGCATGTGAGGGCCCTAAAGGACATCCTTGTACCTCCTCTGGCGGCAGGGTTTGTATGGAGCCTGGGTAAGCCCGCTCGCTGCACACACAGCAGGCGCCGGACGTCTTCCACAGCGAATAGCCGGCCGGGACAGCATAACACTGATCAAAGCTCTTAACTATTTAGAAGCCACCGTTAACCCTTTCCAATCCAATTTGTATCCTGGTTTTCCTAGGGGGCTTACTCTTTTTCTGCCGTTATACAACGGCGTTATCTGCTGGCTAAAGCCAGTACTGCATGAGGTGACACGTTGGATAGGCTCCGACAGCAGAGAGGCTGGCAATATGCAGTAAGAGAACCCCGACGGATGTCTACCAACATTGGAGCTGTACAGCCTTAAATCATAATGTCTGCAGAGGTCAGACAGGGGATTGGAAAGGGTTAAAATCGTGCAGTAACTTTTAAATGGCTAAAAAGGGGCAAACCGATTTTTATTTACAGGGTTAATTATACAGCGTGATAAATATACTATAATTTAGTATTTTCTTTTTTTCAGGTTTTTCCACTTTTGCATAATAAAAAAAAACATTTTTTTTTTTTTTGCACCTCTGCATTCAAAATTGCAGAAAACAAGCATTTTGGCTCCATTTCGCTGCGGAAGTATCGATCCTCGGGCGCGGAGGAGAACCGCAGGGTTTCTCCCATTGTTTTCAATGGAGAAACCTCATATCGCCTGCAACTGTCGCGCGGTACGATGCAGTCACTACCCCATTAAAAACAATGGGATATGCGATGGCAGGGCTCTCCCCATGATGGGACGTGCCACCATTAGTTTCCCACGGTGTGATCCTGGGGGGAAAAAAAATCGCTTGCGTGTATGACGCCATTTAAAATACGGGTTAATGTTCGTGCATCTTGTAACGCATAATTCTCACGCGATTTTCTGAGCCGTATGACAACTGCATTACAGAGAAGGGCTGTATAAAGCAAACCTAAGCCAGCGGGCGACCCGGTATTAGTGTCTCGGGGACCAGGAAATAATTACTTTCATGTAAAATCTACCTGTCCGGCCCCCATTTAGAATGTGCGCCATAATTGTCCATGCCATCCATGAATGCAGTCCTCGAACAGCCGTTTAAGGGTAAACTTATGTCGGGTGGTGTTAAGGGGTTAAAGGAGTTGTTCAGTGTTAGAAAAACAGGGCAAACCCCCCCCCCCCCCCCCCGATCATGTGATCGGCGCTATTTAATGGATAGTGCTGATCACAATAAAGTAAGTAGAAAGTGAAAAGGAGTTGGTTTCAGCACCCTTCCTGGATCGCATCCATGAGGGGGGCTGTGATGATCTGGCCCAAAGAGAACCTTCGTCCGTCTTCTGTGCATGCGCGCCAAAGGAAAAATGACCAGATCGTCGCGGAACTTTTGAAATCTGGCTCCCGGCTACCTTTAGTAAGAGATGTTAGCAGAAGATGTCACCTGCGCCCGCGGTCACTTTGCCTGTGATCGCTGCTATCTAATGGATAGCGGCGATCACGAAAAAGTTCAAAAAAGTAGAATAAAGTTAGTGGTTCACCTCCCCTCATGGATCAGATCGATGAGGGGAGGGGAAAATACTCACCCCTGTCCTCCGTGGTGATATGGTCCTTTCATGACCTTGCGTCGCCTTTTGCGTATTTGCGCTTCGGGAAATTAAAAATCCCTCTGCTCCCGGCCAGCATGTGTAGCCAGTTGCAAATAGAAATCAGTGGGGACCGTTGTATGCGGGTCCTGGTCACATGATCACTGTAATCCAATAGATAATAGCGATCATGTAAAGTAAAAAAAAAAAAAAGTTGGTTTTATCTCCCCTCTGGGATTATATCCATGAGGGAGGATGAAATGACATACCTAAGGCCCCAGGATTTATCTGCAGACCTTACCCTTACCTTAGCACGCGTTCCCTAGTCATGGGATCGCCGCTATCCAATGGATAACGGCGAACATGTAAAAGTTCAAATGTCACCTCACGGATCCGATTCATGAGGAGAGGTGAAATTGCTTACCTAAGGCCTGCGGCGCTGTCCTCCGATGGGGTCTTTATCTGTGGACCTTTCCCCAACTTCGGCATATGCACCTGTCACCAAAATGGCGGATGCAAGCGCAGAAGCGGGGGAGGGCACGGGAAATTTAATATCCCCTTGTTCCTAGCTACTAAAGGTAGGTAAGAGCCTGGTGCAGTGACCGAGGGGTGCGGTGAGCCATCTCCGATCACCTGATCGCAGTTATCCAATGGATAATGGCGATCACGTAAAAGTTAAAGACAGTTGAAGTTTGATGCTCCTTTCGGTTTGGGCCCCATTGTGCATAAGGACATAAGATTAGGGCCACAATGGGTGTGCCTCTGAACACGAGACAAACAAGTATCTATTTTGGGGCGTAAATCCCTATTTTCATGTGCACTATGAAAAAAATGTCTTTAAAATAACATATTTACGAAAATATGCAATTTTTTTTCTCTCCTCTAAATTGCATTATCTCCTGAAAAAAAAAACTGTGAGGTCAAAATACTCCTGCCCCCCCCCCCTCAGTGAATACATTAAGGGGTGTATTTTTTAAAATGGGGTCATTTGCGGGGGGATCTATCATTCTGACACCTAGGAGCCTTTTTTTTTTTTTTTATCTTGGCTTGGTGCTGGAAAATAACGTGTTCCTCAAAATGTTAATAATCAATGTTAAATTTGTACGTCCCCCTAAATGGTTAAAAAAAACTAAAGTTTTTCAAATGTGCTTCCAGAATAAAGTAAAAAGATGGAAATATATTGTATTTTAGCAAAAATTTGTACAGTGTGTTCGCACATATTTGAGATTTTACAGTTGAAAATGTAAAGAAAAAAACAAAACATTTTTTACAAAATGTTTCCAATTTTGGCAGTTTGAATAAAAATGCACAAATTCTATGGATCTGTTTTTTCCACCTAAATTAAGTACAATATTTGGCGAAAAAACAATGTCAGAATCACTGGGATCTGCAAAATTTTATGGTGTTATTCCATTATAGATTGACACGTCAGGTCTCCAAAATTTGGCTCTGTCACTAAGGCAATAAAGGAATTGTCCAATTGTGAACTGTTGAGGATCCTTAGAATAGGCCATAAATACTAGATTGCTGGGGGGTGTCCTCAGGTTAATTGATGATTAGCTTACGATGCCAGTGTCCTCATGTACAGGCCTGATAAATGCAGAAAGCACTGGTCAGGCTTTGGTACTTCAATGTGAACTTGCCCTGTACTACCGAGCTTGGCCACTATAGGGGGAGCGGAGCTGTCTGCTTCCTACTCAGTGCACAAGTATAGTGGCCCAGAGGACAGCTGATTGCAGGGGTCACAGACAGTAGTCTATCACTAATCTACTATTGATGGCGTACATTGGTAAATGGTCTTGTGGCGAAGAGGAAGAGTCTCGTGTTGTTCATGCTGAATACTAATATTCGTTCTCTGCGTTGGAGTACATGACGTTCATTTGTGAAGCAGAAGTTTGAGAGCTCCTGAGTGATGGTTCCCAGTTTAGTTCTCAATAGGGAGTAGTCTGGTAGTCGGTGACCATGTCTTGTCATGTGAGCAGTGCTGGCCAATCGGAGCAGTGCATACGGTAGCATGTTAGACTGCATGGGCTATACACAATGTACATCGGGTAGTCAAAAAAGTGTGGCCATCTTGGTTTGTCTGGGACCAGAGGGTCACTTTAAGGCGTCGGGCGCATCAAACTTTGCGGGCCCGGCCACATCAGGAGAAGCCCGCATGTTATACTCACACACCAGCTCTCTCAAGTCAGACTTCATGGGCCAAAATACTGCCTCCCGCCATTGTAAGCGGAAGGCGCTGCCTGCCCTCCTTACTGACTGGAGCGGTATAGCGCTGCTGACAGCGGAAGCGGTCGTAGGCCCCACCTCCAACCCGGTACCCTCCCGCGAGGTGCTGGTCTGAACAGCGCTGCTTCACAAACAGCCTCTCCACTGGCCAAAGCCGAGTCGGAGGAAGGAGAGTTTCAGAGCATGCCAGCACCATATTGCGCCATTTTCTTTCAACCTCAGTGAGGCTTTAGATGGCGGCTCTGTCCCTGCGGTAATGAGGTGACGGATCTCGCTCCTCCCAAGTGCAGGAGAAAGTTTGGTGCCAGGCTGACGGCATATAAAAGGGTTGGAGCTGCGTCACAGACCAGACCCTGAGGCAGAGCAGCACTAGGCGCCTTAGCCACCGCCACAGTACCTATGTCAGAGGGGCTACACAGTGGGAAATCTCTGAAGGAGCTGCCCACCATGAGAAAGAACACTTAGATTCTCCTCAGTATATACACATAGAGGTGAGGTAGGTTCTCAGTATATACACACGGAGGTGAGGTAGATTCTCCTCAGTATATACACATGGAGGTGAGGTAGATTCTCCTTAGTGTATATACACGGAGGGGAGGTAGATTCTCCTTAGTGTATATACACGGAGGTGAGGTAGATTCTCCTTAGTGTATATACACGGAGGGGAGGTAGATTCTCCTCCGCGTATACACACGGAGGGGAGGTAGATTCTCCTCCGCGTATACACACGGAGGGGAGGTAGATTCTCCTCCGCGTATACACACGGAGGGGAGGTAGATTCTCCTCCGCGTATACACACGGAGGGGAGGTAGATTCTCCTCCGCGTATACACACGGAGGGGAGGTAGATTCTCCTCCGCGTATACACACGGAGGGGAGGTAGATTCTCCTCCGCGTATACACACGGAGGGGAGGTAGATTCTCCTCCGCGTATACACACGGAGGGGAGGTAGATTCTCCTCCGCGTATACACACGGAGGGGAGGTAGATTCTCCTCCGCGTATACACACGGAGGGGAGGTAGATTCTCCTCCGCGTATACACACGGAGGGGAGGTAGATTCTCCTCCGCGTATACACACGGAGCGGAGGTAGATTCTCCTCCGCGTATACACACGGAGGGGAGGTAGATTCTCCTCCGCGTATACACACGGAGGGGAGGCAGATTCTCCTCCGCGTATACACACGGAGGGGAGGCAGATTCTCCTCCGCGTATACACACGGAGGGGAGGTAGATTCTCCTCCGCGTATACACACGGAGGGGAGGCAGATTCTCCTCCGCGTATACACACGGAGGGGAGGCAGATTCTCCTCCGCGTATACACACGGAGGGGAGGCAGATTCTCCTCCGCGTATACACACGGAGGGGAGGCAGATTCTCCTCCGCGTATACACACGGAGGGGAGGCAGATTCTCCTCCGCGTATACACACGGAGGGGAGGCAGATTCTCCTCCGCGTATACACACGGAGGGGAGGCAGATTCTCCTCCGCGTATACACACGGAGGGGAGGCAGATTCTCCTCCGCGTATACACACGGAGGGGAGGCAGATTCTCCTCCGCGTATACACACGGAGGGGAGGTAGATTCGTCTCAGCATATATACACAGAGGGGAGGTAGATTCTCCTCAGTATATACACATAGGGGTGAGGTGGATTCTCCTCAGTATATACACAGAGAGGTGAGGTGGATTCTCCTCACTATATACACACAGGGGTGAGGTAGATTCTCCTCAGTATATACACACCGAGGTGAGGTGGATTCTCCTCAGTATATACACACCGAGGTGAGGTGGATTCTCCTCAGTATATACACACCGAGGTGAGGTGGATTCTCCTCAGTATATACACACCGAGGTGAGGTGGATTCTCCTCAGTATATACACACCGAGGTGAGGTGGATTCTCCTCAGTATATACACACCGAGGTGAGGTAGATTCTCCTCAGTATATACACATAGAGGTGAGGTAGGTTCTCCTCCAGTATATACACATAGAGGTGAGGTAGGTTCTCCTCCAGTATATACACATAGAGGGGAGGTAGGTTCTCCTCAGTATATACACATAGAGGGGAGGTAGATCCTCCTCAGTATATACACATAGAGGCGAGGTAGATCCTCCTCAGTATATACACATAGAGGCGAGGTAGATTCTCCTCAGTATATACACACAGAGGCGAGGTAGATTCTCCTCAGTATATACACACTGAGGCGAGGTAGATTCTCCTCAGTGTATACACAGAGAGGCAAGTTAGTTTCTACTCAGTATATACACACAGAGGTGAGGCAGATTCCCCTCAGTATATATACATAGAGGTCAGTTAGCGTGTCCTTAGTATATACACATAGAGGTGAGTAAGATACTCCTTAGTATACAAATTGTTTCCCCAGGCTTTAGGCTTGCAAGCGCTGGTCTCTTTATTTCTTCCCGCTCACCCTCCCAGCCAGGTCTTGAAGTGTCAGTTGCTCTGTCAGCAGCTCCATTCAGTGGGAGGGTAAGCAGTGGGAGGGTAAGCAGTGCCTCCCTCTTACAAGGCCATCAATAGTAGATCGGTGAGGGTCCACTGCCCAGAACCCCATTGATCAGTTGTTTGCTGGGTCAGTGTGCTCATGGGCAGAGCAGATTTCTGCAGGAAATGGACAGCTCCATTTCCACAGTAGTGGCCAGGTTTGGTATTGCCGGCATTGAAGAGAATGGGAACTTGGCTTATAATACCATGCATGGCCACAGAAGTTGACATGAAGCTGCTTCCTGCAGAAATCAGTTCCTTGTACTAGCACACCTGCCCTGTGAACAGCTGATTAGCGGGGGTCCCAGGTGGCGGACCCCTGCCACTGTGCTTTTGATGGCGTGTACTTTGGATAATCCATCAATAGTTTGCATATGACAAGGGTCACTGAGTGCAAGGCTGTGCTTTCTACCTGGCTCCCTCTCCCCAGCTGTCCGCTCAGGAAGCCAGGGCCGGGTACATGCATCAGACTCCCCTCATACATGTGGGAATGCCCCCTGTCCTGTGACCCCATAACCTTAGTTTATGCTTCTTCTAAGGCAGGACAGGTTACCTTTAAGAATCACAAGCAACACATTCTTGCAAAATACAAAAGAGGAAACGTGTGAAATTACAAAACTTCCTCCTGCCGACCTCTGGCATTCTGTACATTGAGGAGACCTTGTAACTATAGCACTACGCAGCCTAACGCCATATTGTGGTCTTAGCGGATGTGTGGCCATTGTCCCGGGACAAGGAAGAGGTTTAGCTCTGCTGACATCCATTTCGGTACAGAAGAGCAGAGAAGGAAGGAGCAAGCCGGTGGGAAGGCCCTGGATGCTGGGAAGGTCCTGGCTGGGCTCCAGAGAGGGAGGGGTAGGAAGAGCGCTCACTGCCATCAGGGCCTGGCAGCGGCTGTAGGCCTCCTGGAGACCCTGTACCTTCCTGGGTCTGATCAAGAAGACATCCTATAGAATGTGGCCCCTTCTCCTGGCACTGACCACCCTGATGCCCGTCTCCTTCAGCAGCATTACAAGGGGTGAGTTGCTGCCAGGGCTGATGCCTGCAGCCTGGCAGCGGTGTGTGAGGGTGATGGCTCCCAGACTGTTATATGTTCTGAATAGCTCGGCTTGTTGCATTGTTGATGTAGTAGAGCTGAGTTTGTCATTTTGATAACGCATCTATTCAATAGGTTTTACAAAGGACAGCTAAATCAGCAATACGGCAACAGTCTGTGTAGAGATAGAATATACTGTGTGTGTATATACATATATATATATTAATGTGTGTGTATACTGTGTCAAAAACAATCCGCCCCCAGACGAAGTTGTCATTCTGCTGCAGACCCCGTCCTGTGGTTCCATCTCAGGCAGATCTGTAGATGATGAGAGTTGTGGTGATTAGATGAACGGTCTTCTCACCGGAGGCCCTAAAAGTGGTTCCCCCCCCCCTTGGCCTATAAGAGGCTCTCGGAGGCTCCTTGTGTGTAGTGACCTCTTCTTCCACTTGTAGATCTTGTTGACCACTAGACGCCTCTACGACGCAGAGAAGAGATGTCACCCCGTTACCAGAGGGGGCGCATTATTGGGATGGGAGAAGCTGGATGGTCGTATCCATGAATTGTCCCCCACCGGCCGTTCTGACCAGACTGTTAGGAGGTAATAGGGTCACACAAGGGGACCCCGGGCTCAGGACGCCCCCTACAGACCACCAGTAGAGAGGAGTGTCTGACCAGACTGTTAGGAGGTGTTGGGACCAGTAGATGGGTGAGGGCACACAAGGTGACCGGGCTCAGGACCCCCTACAGACCACCAGTAGAGAGAAGCATCTGACCAGACTGTTAGGGGGTATTGGGACCAGTGGATGAGGGCACACAAGGTGACCGGGATCAGGACGCCCCCTACAGACCACCAGTAAGGAGGAGTGTCTGACCAGACTGTTAGAAGGTGTTGGGACCAGTGGATGAGGGCACACAAGGTGACCGGGCTCAGGGTGCCCCCTACAGACCACCAGTAGGGAGGAGCGTCTGACCAGACTGTTAGGGGGTGTTGGGAACAGTGGATGGGGGCACACAATGTGACCGGGATCAGGACGCCCCCTACAGACCACCAGTAAGGAGGAGTGTCTGACTAGACTGTTGGGATCAGTGGATGGGGGCACACAAGGTGACCGGGCTTAGGACACCCCCTACAGACCACCAGTAGAGAGGAGCGTCTGACCAGACTGTTAGGAGGTGTTGGGACCAATGGATGAGGGGCACACAAGGTGACCGGGCTCAGGGTGCCCCCTACAGACCACCAGTAGGGAGGAGCGTCTGACCAGACTGTTAGGGGGTGTTGGGAACAGTGGATGGGGGCACACAATGTGACCGGGATCAGGACGCCCCCTACAGACCACCAGTAAGGAGGAGTGTCTGACTAGACTGTTGGGATCAGTGGATGGGGGCACACAATGTGACCGGGATCAGGACGCCCCCTACAGACCACCAGTAGAGAGGAGTGTCTGACTAGACTGTTGGGATCAGTGGATGGGGGCACACAAGGTGACCGGGCTCAGGACCCCCCTACAGACCACCAGTAGAGAGGAGTTTCTGACAAGACTGTCTGGAAGTATTGGAACCAGTGGATGGGGGGCACACAAAGTGACCGGGCTCAGGACCTCCATAAAGACCACTAGTAGAGGAGCTTCTGACCAGACTGTTAGGAAGTGTTGGGACTAGTGGATGTGTGAGGGCACACAAGGTGACCGGGCTCAGGATGCCCCCTACAGACCACCAGCTGAGAGGAGGGTCTGATCGTCCAACAAGCACCAGCAGCTCCAAGTGTTTCATTGTCTGCCATCCAGAGATAGGGGGCGCTATCATTACACCCAAGCGCTTGGCGGAAGGATATTTGGTCTAACTAATTTTGGTCTAATTTGGCCCAGTATGTGTATGATATGCCGGTCACCGGCGGCTCCTCAGCAGTACAACATTGAGTGACTCACGCAGTGTTTTATGCACTACAGGACAGATGAAAGCATACGGGGTGGCTGCTTAGCCCGATACTTGCGCATATAGTATAAGGGGGCTGTTTTGGCCAAAATATTCACCAATACCTCGTATTTATCAGTAACACGCGGGGCGGCTTTGAACCCTGAGGGAGCCCGGGGCGCCACTCCAGTGTCGTTCACCTATGAGGTGCAGAGCCACCCACTGGAATGAAATATGGTGTCATCAATAGGTTGCAAGCCTGCATGGTGCACTACACGTACTATAGGGCCTGACGCTCTTGGCATTCTTTATCTATGTGCAGATATTGTACTAAGCAGCCTTCCCCTCAATATATGGAAGGTGTGTGAGTGGTTGTTCATCAGTAACTTCAGCTGTGCAATTTTCTTCCATATAGCAGTTTGGCTGTTTGCATGCTGAGGGTTGTGGTGCTTCTATCTGCCCTCTTCTATTAGTATATTGGTAAATATATGGATGCTTTCTGGGATTTTGTGCTTACCCTGATTTAAAAAGGACCATTTCTTGCCACGTAATGAGATGAGCAGGTGCTAAATAGAGGAAGGATATGGCATGCAGTGCTGGTGTAGAAGAGGCTAAAGAAGCTGAAAGAGCAGTGCTGAGGTGACTGAGCCTGAGAGAGCTGGGGGCAGCACTGCCCAGGGAGGAGCAGGAGCGCTCAACATCTGCGGAGAAGAGCGCTCCTGACTCCTGCAGGCAACGCTGTTCGACCGCTGGGGTTGGTAGAAGGTGCGACGACTGCTCAACAAATTATAAGTGAGGTTGGCCTCAAATGGACACTGGGTTTACTCACCGTAGGATTACAAGGAGTTAGTCAGCAGGCCTGCTGCAGAAGACAGAGGCTGCACCAAGGGGACTGGACTGTTTACAGCCTGAGGTATCTTTACAGGTGGAGGTGTGTAAGCTTTAGATCACAGACATCCAGAGTCAGTATGTCAAAAGCAAAAATCAAAGATGTTTAGAGGATGAAAATGGTAAATTGGTTCCTCTTTTGTATCTGTTTTCTCTCAGAAAGTAAATGCAACATCAGCTGATCTTCCCTGGGCTATTGGGGGAATAAAAGAATGCAGGCTATCTATAAGCAGAGAGATGGTGAGGGAACACATAGCTAACTTACATGAATTCAAGTCTCAAGGTCCAGATGAATTACATCCTAGGATACTAAAGGAAGCAGCAAAGGAAATTGCTGAATCACTCGCTGGAATCTTTGGTAATTCCTGGAGAGCAGGAGAAGTCCCAGAAGATTGGAAAAGGGCAAATGTTGTCCCTAGCTTCAAAAAAGGGAAGAAGGTGGATCCAGGAAACTACAGGCCTGTGAGCCTGACCTCTATATCGGGAAAGATCTTTGGACAAATTACTAAACAGCATGTATGAAAGTACTTGGATAAAAATGCAGTAATTAACCAGAGCCAGCATGGGTTTGTAACAAACAAGTCATGCGAGATTAATCTAATCTCCTTCTATGACAAAACCACCGACTGGGTTGATCAGGGAAATGCGATGGATATAGTATATCTTGACTTTAGTAAAGCATTTGACAAAGTATCTTATACCATACTTATTGAAAAAATAACCAAATATGGGATTGACAAGGCAACTGTTAGGTGGATTCATACTTGGCTGAGTGATCGTACTGAAATAGTGGTCATAAATGGCTGCACATCCAAGTGGAAGAATGTATCAAGTGGGGACCACAAGGCTCTGTCCTGGGCCCCGTGTTGGTCAACATTGTTATAAATGATCTGGAGGAGGGAATTGATGGGAAACTGATCAAATTTGCCGATGACACAAAGCTAGGATGGATAGCTAACACCAGGGAAGAGAGAGAGTATTCAAAAAGATGTAGAGAAGATTGCACAGTGGTCAGCGACTAACACAATGGTATTTAACAAGGAGAAATGCAAAGTCGTTCATCTGGGCAAGAAAAATGAAGAAAGCACATACAGAATGGGAGGAATTGGGCTAAGCAGCAGCACATGTGAAAAAGACTTGGGTATACTAATAGATCACAGACTGAACATGAGTCAACAGTGTGATGCAGCAGCCAAAAAGGCAAACACAATTCTGGGATGTATTGAGAGAAGCATAGAGTCTAGATCACGTGAGGTCATTATCCCCCTCTACTCTTCCTTAGTCAGACCTCATCTGGAATACTGGGTCCAGTTCTGGGCACCCCACTTTAAAAAAAAAGACAGACAAACTGGAACAAGTTCAGAGAAGAGCTACCAGGATAGTGAGCGGTCTGCAAATCATGTCCTATGAGGAACGGTTAAAGGATCTGGGAATGTTTAGTTTGCAGAAGAGAAGGCTGAGAGGAGACTTAATAGCGGTCTACAAATATCTGAAGGGCTGTCACAGTGCAGAGGGATCAGCCCTATTCTCATCTGCACAAGGAAAGACTAGAAGCAATGGGATGAAACTGAAAGGGAGGAGACACAGATTAGATATCAGACAGTGAGGGGGATCAATGAGTGGAACAGGTTGCCACAGGAGGTGGGGAGTTCTCCTTCAATGGAAGTCTTCAGAGGCCGGGCAGACATCTGTCTGGGATGATTTAGTGAATCCTGCACTGAGCAGGGGGTTGGACCCGATGACCCCGGAGGTCCTTCCAACTCTACCATTCTATGGTTCTAGGAGACTGTGTTGCTAGTAGCAGAGTGTTAACTATATCGCTCTGTAGGTACTGTTACCTATTAGCTGATAGAACGTTGTGAATCGAAGGTACAAGTCCAGCTGCTTAATCCTTATCCTTTCATTGTTTATTTTTGTTTGTGTTCTCAAATACTGTAGACTTTGCCCCATCTGCTGTATCACATCCTAAATCCTGCGTCGCCATACCTCCACCTGCCACACCGGGAGGGACGCCAACAAGTTCCTTTCACTTGGCTGCACTATTTATACATAGTACTAAGGCTGTGAATGGAATCCTTGCCCTAAGTGAAGGAAATCTGGGCTGTTCCGCTGGTTTCAGGTATTTGATGGCCTTGCGCTAACATCTATTGAGGGCGGGGTTGAGCCGCTGACGGTGTTTGTTTTCTGGTTGGCACCATCCTGTTTTTGGGGGGTTTCTGACTCACCCAGTCCATTCATTGTTGATTCCGCTGTTTCCAGCGTTATCTGTGATCACATAACTCCACCCAACAAGGTGATTTCCAGCCATTTATTGTAAGAAGATGCTGTGAAGTGTGACCTGCGCTGCGGCTTGCTTATAGTGCTGCAAGCTCCTGCAGAGGGGGGTTTTCTTTGCAGAGTATCTCACTTGATTCTGTGGGACAGATGAAAGCAGAAGTGCACAGATGTGGTCTGAAAAGTCGCTGTTCTCATCTGCCGTTTATTATTTCTGCTTACTGTTGTGTTGGGTTGAGGTCTAGCGACGTAGGATGCAGCAGATGGAACTGTAACGGGAGAACGGAAGGGGTTAAATGCCATTGTGCTTGTAGACTTCTCTGTGGTTGTGGACCTTCAGAGGCAGAGGTCACATGGTTTACTGTGATGTTGGGGCTTCAGGGTGAAAAGGAGCTTTGGCCACACCCTAGAAAGGTCCTAGAAATCACTGGGACGGTCTTGCTGGGACTGTAAATGGGGACCAAGCCCCGCCCCTGGGGATGTAATGGGAGCCATCTTGGCTGGATTGTTACATTATAAGAGGATACGGGAAGAAGAACAGTTTAGAGTTGTGTGAATTCATTGACATCTACTGTTCAGTTATGTGCGTGTACATCGCACGCGTAATACGCAATGACATTATCTGTGAGCCGGCCCTCAGGAAACTATTATCCTGGAAACATCGAGGAGTGCGGCGAGGATCCAACATAGAAATATAGGAGAGATTATAGATGTATAAACCGTAAAAAGGTAAAATACGTCTCAAACAGCCAAAAAATGGCTTCCTGGATTATGCGGTTAAAAAGACAGATTTCGGCGCAGCCGGAGCCTCCGATCTGATCTTATGTTCTTGTATTGTTTTTCAGGTGTTTAATTTTATTATTTATTCACTAGCGGGCGTGGTCTATACATTAGTGGGTGTGGTCTACACACGCGCATCAGTGGGCGTGGTCTATACATAAGTGGGCGTGTCCATCTTACCAGGAGATGTTTCTCCACTGCTCAGTGATGCAAGTTTTCTGCTGTTTTGCCTGCTGGAGTCTTGCCTTTCAGTATACTCTCTACGCCGTTACATGAGAAACCCCCGCAGTTGGCAGTGAGCCCCCGGCTAGTCTAGCACTGATGACCGGCCTCGCTGGAAGTCGCTCCGGTCGCCGGATTTTCCCATTTAATGTGGATTCACACTAAAACTGATCCGCGGAAAACTTGTTACGTGATTTTATACCGCACTGCAGGGTCACGGGGAGAATTACCATACAGGGGGCGCCAATCATGAGAGGGGCGAGGGCTCTAATAAAGGGGCCATTCAGTGTATGTTGACAATAAGTGGCGATGACTATGGGGTGACCATTGAGTTTCCTCCACCCTCCACTACTCCCCGTCTCATCGGTTTATACTTACCTGTGTGTTTTCCCGTTCGCAGATCTTGCGGCACCAACTAACGTTCACGTTGATTCCTACAACATGAAGCACGTGCTCAGATGGGATCCGGTGCCAGATGCCTCGCTGCCTGTAACGTACAGCGTAGAATGTGAACTGTAAGTCCTGCATGATACATATCTCTATCACTACGGTCTGAGGACCACCAGGGATCATTCTATGAACCTGCCCAAGGAAAATACAGGATTTTTACAGTCCGGGTGCGTTGGTGCCTACAGCAGAGATGGCAAGATGTATAATACTCACATTGCTAACTTCCTACATCTTTGCATCGGGTGGTCTAGGGGTTAGTGATAACATTCTTGCAATATCCCCGGGGTCTACAGTAGGTAGCAATTAATATCTGGTGGTCTAGGATAATGAAGGGGTTTTTGTTGATATCCATTGATGTAGGAAGGTTAGGGGTTAATATCTAATACCCCTGGAGGGCTGGAGTTGTTAACACTTGAAGGGGCTGTACCAAGATTACAAGTTCTCCCCTCCCTGCAGGATAGGGGGTCATTTGCTGATTGGTGGGGCTCTTCCATTGATCCAGAGAATGGGGGTCCCACGTTCCCTGTCCTCCTCACTGCAGGGTTGCTGCACCCCCCACAGTGAGGAGGAGACTGCGGAACCCACCTGGGTATTTCCGTCCCCCTATTGAAATGAATGGAGTGCCAACCGCACATACTCAGCCAGCCCTCCCTCGATGCTGACCTCGCTGCTGGGGGAGGAACGACCCCACAGTAAGATCTTCAAGGTCGGTGGGGGTTTCAGCAGCGAGACCCCCACTGATCAGCGACTTATTCCTTATGCTGTGGATAGCCAATAACGTGTAATTGTGGTACAACCTCTTTAATATTATGTAACAGTATATACCTTATTGTTATGAGGTTTAGGATCGTGAAGGGGTTAATGATGGCGGTCGGAGGCAGGAGGTTTTCTTTACTTATTCTACATAGATCCAGAACTCAGATCGGGGGGGGCAGAGCGTTGGTTAGCGTCAATATTTGTAAAACAATACCGGAAACCATTAGGCCGGCGGCACGCGCGGGGGGGGGGGGGTCAGATATCGCATGTGGGAGCCCGCAGTGTAATCCAGCCCTGTCCCGGCCGGCGACCCCGCATGCCTGGTGTCTTCTGTAATGCTGATGACTGCGGACGCTCGCCGTCGGTCATGCGCAGTACAGATATATATTTTTTAGTTTTTTGTTTCCCCCGCGCCATCACTAAGCGAAGGTGGCGGGTACCTGCGCCAATCTGCAATGACTGTTGTTGGGCCGTGGGTCGTCCGTGCGGAATCCACACAGGAATAGAACAGGCTGCCATTTTATTTCTGCTCGTGGAAATTGCTATTCGCTAATCTGAGCGCATACGCGAATGTTCTATTTCTGTAATGTGTGCAGACAGCCGTGGATGGACCGTACGGGTGACGATCGCCGATTCAGATTTGGTCTATATAGAATTAAGTACAAATAGAAACAAAGATGGTAAAAAGATTATCCTGAGTCGCAGCATATATTATATTCTAGAGCTGCATTCACAGTTCTGCTGGCTTCAGTGCTGAAATCTCCTTGTATTCCATATTGATTCAATGTCTGTACAGAACTGCTGCCGATAATCTTCATTTTTGGAATTCTGTTCTTACATTGCAGCTCTGGAGTATAATGTATGTATGCAGTGACTCCACCAGCAGAATAGTGAGTGCAGCTCTGGAGTATAATACTGGATGTAACTCAGGATCAGTACAGGATAAGTAATGTATGTACACAGTGACTCCACCAGCAGAATAGTGAGTGCAGCTCTGGGGTATAATACAGGATGTAACTCAGGAGCAGTACAGGATAAGTAATGTATGTACATAGTGACTCCACCAGCAGAATAGTGAGTGCAGCTCTGGAGTATAATACTGGATGTAACTCAGGATCAGTACAGGATAAGTAATGTATGTACACAGTAACTCCACCAGCAGAATAGTGAGTGCAGCTCTGGAGTATAATACAGGATGTAACTCTGGATCAGTACAGGATAAGTAATGTATGTACACAGTGACTCCACCAGCAGAATAGTGAGTGCAGCTCTGGGGTATAATACAGGATGTAACTCTGGATCAGTACAGGATAAGTAATGTATGTACACAGTGACACCACCAGCAGTATAGTGAGTGCAGCTCTGCAGTATAATACAGGATGTAACTCAGGATCAGTACAGGATAAGTAATGTATGTATACAGTGACTCCACCAGCAGAATAGTAAGTGCAGCTCTGGAGTATAATACAGGATGTAACTCAGGATCAGTACAGGATAAGTAATGTATGTACACAGTGACTCCACCAGCAGAATAGTGAGTGCAGCTCTTGAGTATAATTCAGGATGTAACTCAGGATCAGTACAGGATAAGTAATGTATGTACACAGTGACACCACCAGCAGTATAGTGAGTGCAGCTCTGGAGTATAATTCAGGATGTAACTCAGGATCAGTACAGGATAAGTAATGTATGTACACAGTGACACCACCAGCAGTATAGTGAGTGCAGCTCTGCAGTATAATACAGGATGTAACTCAGGATCAGTACAGGATAAGTAATGTATGTATACAGTGACTCCACCAGCAGAATAGTAAGTGCAGCTCTGGAGTATAATACAGGATGTAACTCAGGATCAGTA